>NC_067480.1:41566445-42166445 GCF_947179515.1 Apodemus sylvaticus
GGAATGGTTGCCTAGTTACAAGGCTGTGGCCAGCCTCTGCCTGAAGCCATTTTGGTTTTTTGTTCCTGGGACCCTGAGACTTCACCAGCTCTAGCCTCCTCTCCACTCCAAGCAGTCTCTCCTCATTTCTATTTGCATTCTCTGCAGGGCTGGCTGTGGAATCAGGAACACCATTTAAATGTAATGTCGCATTTTTAACAAGACTATGGGGCATTGAGCAGTGCTGGCTTTGTGTTTCAGTTTTACTATTAAGGAAGAAAGGGCTCATTGACAGTGTTTTTTCTGACAATAACTCATTAGCTGCTGTCATCAGCAAAAAATTTAATGGATTGTAGCTATGTGAGCCATATGTGTGTTTCCTTTTTTTTTCTTACCCCCAGGGCCATTTAGGATGAAAGATTCTCAGGAAATGGACAACATATTGTCAAATTTAAAAGCATATGGAACCAAGCAGCCTCCTAGTGAAGACTCAAGGCCTCATAATCCAATATTTATAAGCAATTAAAGTTCACCAAAGTTTATAAAAACATGCCACAGCTGTGAATCAAATTAATGCCTTGACCTACCCAATTAGACAAAGAAAACATCAATATCATAATTAGGAAGCCAGTTATTTTCTTAGAACTCATGTAAATAGTGATTATACTTTAAAATCAAGCGAACACTGTATTTTCAACCAAGAAAATGCCTTTTGCTGAAATATGTAACTTCCTGGGTAAGAGTAACTTTTTGTTTGATTAGGGGATTGACCAGAGGAATTGCTTTCTGGTATCTCAGCAGAACTCTCCTTTCATTGCAGATCAATTTCACTCTTTTGTTATAAGAATTGACTGCCCACAGATTTAATTCATTGCTTTTGTCAGTTTGGGTTGAAGAACAGAGCGAGCTTCAAGGCTTCAAGCAGGCCATGCTGAATAATTTATAAGTTGCACGTGTAACCCAAATCAAAGTGTAAGTACTTCCCCTTTCTGGGGAAGTCCTTTATCCTTGTCTGGTGGGGGTGATGTTCAGACCTGGGGTGGGAGCTTCTGCTGTGATAGACAAGTCCACTTCTTATCTCTGGTTTCCTAGTCTTAAGCTTTCTGTCTTCTTTTCCTCATCTCTCAGTCTCCAAGTATCGAAGCCACTTAAGATGCATGGACTTGCCAGTGCACTCCAGAACTCAAGCGGACATTGTCACCTGTCAGCTGCAAGGAACTTCCAGAATCTTATTATGTGGAAGGAGGGCAACCATCAAAATTCTTTTGTTCCCAAAGTAGCCATTGAGAGACCCTTTTCCTTAAAGTTTCTGAGACCAACCACATCTAGAAAAATGTTCTGCTATGAAAAAATAGTAGCTCACGCATGCATGCCTCAGGGTCAGTCTTTATGATTGCCACATTGTGTTTATAGACATTATGAACTAACCTGCTTATCTTCCCTTTGTATGGACATTTTTTTGACAGCAGCGTGTGACATCTATCCTTATTATTTATCCTTGGGATTTGAGGCTCATTTTGTCCTATATTGTTATTATTTTCTCCTGAGTATTTTTGATGATCCATAGGTAACCTAAAACTAAAAGACAATCTTTTTCAGCTTTTGAAAGGTGTGTGTAAAGTATAGCAGGGCCTGAGGTAGCACTCTACTAAAGGGTCTCAGAATGCAGACTAGCAGGGTTGAGGCCTTATCAATACAGTTCGAAGATGATTCAAATACCCTTCCAGACAGTTCCCCCCCCCCTGTCAAAAAGTAAATGAAAGTAGAGATAAAACATGAAGGTGAATATCTAACACAGGATTTTGAATGAATGAATTCAAAGAAGGAGGGAGAGGGAGACAGAGACTTTCTATATAGATCACGTTAGCCTCAGACTCTCAGTGCTACTGCCCAGGCTGGGCTCAGATACAATAATATCTAATATATGTAATATATAGTCTTTATATTATAAAGACTATAATCCTCTTGCTTCAACCTTCTGAGTGCTGGAATTATAGGCATGCTGTATTATACTCAGCTCTAATATTTTTAGATAAATGTTTGGAAATTCAGTAGGCATCAAACCATGTTAGGCATTTGTCAGCTGTTGCATGTTACTGGTGTTCCGCATTAGCTTCCTCTCTTTTTATGTTTTTGTTTTCTAATGAGATGTTTTCTTTATTTACATTTCAAATGTTATTCCCTTTCCTGGTTTCCCCTCTACCCCCCCCCCCCCCATACCATTCCCCCTCCCCCTGCTCACCAACCCAACCACTCTGCTTCCCTGTCCTGGCCTTCCCTTATACTAGGGCATTGAGCCTGCTCAGGACCAAGGCCCTCTCCTCCCTTTGAGGTCCAACAAGGCCATCCTCTGCTCCATATGCAGCTGGAGCCATGGGTCCCTCCATGTGTACTCTTTGGTTGGTGGTTTAGTCCCTGGGAGCTCTGGGGTACTGGGTGGTTCATATTGTTGTTCCTGCTATGGGGCTGCAAGCTCCTTCTGCTCCTTTTTTCCATGTGTATGCATATAAGGTACTTTATTCAATTCAAATATTAGCACAGAAGCTTTTTTGTTTTTCTTTTTTAACAATCCCTTGATAAAGGCTCTCGTTGCCTATTTGTACAGTTTGACTTTGTTATCTCTATTATTTTGCAGGCTGTTTTTGTGACTTATTTGATGTTAATTGTCTCAATCACCTCTTTAAAGATACAATTACTTGTGTTTTCTTAAGCCCTGAGCAGTTTCTTAGTTCTTCTAGAGTTTATAAAGATAATTTGGGCTGTAGTGAATACATTAAGAACTCCTCCATGACTTTAAGTTCTTGTCAAATCTGCCAACATGTACAGAAGACACAAGTAAACATTTTCCCTAGTCCACTTATAAAACGGTGAACTCAAAATCTTGTAATCTTCTTTACCCCAAGATTGTCCATTTCTACTTTCTTTCAAATGCGAGCTGCCTTTTCTAAATGGTGGGACAAGACCACCTATAGAAAGGATCACACAAATGGGACAGGTACACAGCATCCCTCAATGGTAAAAGATTTTTTAGAATTAATGTTCTAATTTCCTTTCTGTTGTTGCAATAAAAGAGCCTCACAAAGATCAATTTATGGGAGAAAGGGCTTGTTTGACTCATAATTCCAGGTCACAGTTCATTGTTGCAGGGGGGTCAAGGCAGGGCCCCAAGCAGTTAGTTACAGCCTATCCACCCTCAAGAGCAGAGAAAAATGTGTGCAGACTTGTTTGCTTGCTGCGGACTAGCTTTTCCCCTTCTTATGCTGTTCAGTGCCCTTTGCTTAGGGAATGATGCTGCCCACAGTGGACTAGGTCTTCCTTGATCAAGTAACAATCAAGAAATCACCCGATGACATGCCCAAAGCCAACCAGAAAGAGGAGATTCTTCAGTAAGACTCTTTCTTTCCAGATGATTCTAGATTGCCTCAAGGGGAGAGTTAAAACTAGCCAACAAAATTAATTTTCATTACATTTATCTCTCTATCTCTATTTGTGTGTGTGTGTGTACACGTGTGTGCCACAGGGTATGTGTGAAGGCCAGAGGACAGCTTTAAGGAGCCATTCCTTTGCTTCCACTATGTGGATCTTGGGAAACAAATTTAGGTTGTCGCCCTTGGCACCTTGCATCTTTACCCACTGATCTACTTGATTAGCTCAAATAAAAGACTTCTGAATGGGCAAAGGTTAAATACTAATTCAGAATCAAATAAAAGGAATCTGGAGTATTTCTGGTCACCACACTTGTCTGTGTGACATTATGTGTCTTAACTTCAGCTTTGGTTCTGAGCACACAGCATGCATGCAACTTTATACCATACATTTAGTTACAGCACACAATGGAGGCGCTTTTGCCCATATCAGAGACCATTACGTGTTATAAATTAGACTGTTTTATTGCATATGCAAAGTTTCCTGCTCTTATAGAAACATAGTGGTTTGATTATGGAAAATGAAGAGTTGTAATATTTTCCCATCATGACCTCTCAGCATTGTGTTTTTGTGCTGGATTTTAACATTGACATTTGAGTTGTAGATATGAGTTTCATAAAAAATATTGAATTAATTTTGATCTGGGATGAGGCCAAGCTTCCCGACACTTCCTGAGATGGTCATAGGTGCTGTTCTGTCATTTGGTTCTATGTATTTACACAGCAGAGTTTGCTTTCTGCTGTATGTCTGACAGGATCAAGTATTCAGCCATGATTTAGTTCTTTATGTATGAGTAAATGAAAACATGCATCTTATTAGTATGCAAATTTGCTTTCATTTTGCAATAGTGGTAAAGTTATATGTATACCAAATAATTGCTATACGGTAACTTTGTTCTTAATTGATGATCAGTAAGTGTTGGGTTTGTATGTCCATTTTAGTTACCACTATATACCCAGGGCCACATAAAACTCTCACTAAGGCTGGACATTGTTTATTAGAAATTTAAACAAATCTACATTTTCTAGGGATTATTATTTTTTGAGACAGGGTTTGTTGTATAGCTCCAGTTGACCTATATCATTATGTAGATTATGTAGAGGTTAGCCTTGAACTCACAGAGATCTACCTGCCTCTGGCTCCCTAGTGCTGGCATTAAAGGTGTATACCGTGCGGGAGAGATGACTCAGCGGTTAAGAGTACCAACTCCTCTTCCAAGGTCCTGAGTTCAATTCCCAGCAACCACATGGTAGCTCACAGCCATCTGTAATGGATTTCTAGGGACTGGACCACCAATCAAAGATTACACATGGAGGGACCCATGGCTGCCACATACATGGCAGAGGATGGCCTTGTTGGACATTAATGGGAGGAAAGGCCCTTGGGTCTGAGGGTGTTCGATGCCCCAGTATAGGGGAATGCCAGGGCAGGAAGATTGGAGTGGTGGGTGGGGGAGCACCCTCATAGAAGCAGGGGATGGGGGATGGGATAGGGAGTTTCTGGAGGGGAGACCTGAAAAGGGGAAAACATTTGAAATGTAAATAAAGAAAATATCTAATAAAAATTAAATTAAATTAAATTAAATTTAAAAAAGGTATATACCAACAATAAAGGTTTATTAGAGATTTGAATAATCTTTGGCCTGTTTTTCACTGGCCCACATTACATTTCAAGGTCACAAAACATCCTCTTCCTTACTTCCAAATTTTGGACAATTTTGCATATTAATTCAAAGTTATATTTATCTCAAAATGCCATTGAATCTTTTAAAATCTATTCTTCAATCTGTAAAGTATCCAAGAGTTAATATCTTTTGTAGTTTTTTTCCTTAGCTCTCTTTTATTGCAATGTAAGCGCACCTCACTTGTGAAATTAGAATTTGTGAGCTGTAATAATCCTTCCTGAACAGGAAGCTTATTATTCAAAGACACTGGCCTCCTCATCTTTGCAATAATTAATTCTTTACATGCTTTCTTTTATCTCCTTACCTTCCAGTAGTTTTTTTCTCTTCTGTCCACAGTTCTTGGAGGCGTCGAGACCAAGTACGGTATTATTTTCTGAAGAGCTTAACAAGTGTCAAGTACGCATGGCATTTATGCAGTCACAGCACATTTCCCTGCAAGACTCTTATAGGACAGCACTCTCAGGTTAATTAATATATCAAAGCACAAAACATCATAATTTGCCAAATATTATATTTTCCTTATGTTGCTTATTCACTAATAATTTAATGCTGTATTCATTTAACTGTACATTCATTAAAACATTTACTATGGTATAACATGAAATGCATTACATTTACTTACTCTTTTACTTGTTTTAAAGTATGTACAGCTAGGTGATGTGTTGTTTGTGTTTGTTGTATTGTTTGTGTTGCTCTATACCTAGTCTCTAGAACTTATTCGTCTTCTGAAACTGAAAATCTACCCCAAGCAGTAAGTCTGTGCTGCCCCCTCAGGAAGCATTATTCTACTGTCCATTTCTGTGAGTGATCACTTCATGTTCCTCAGAGCAGTAGGAATGGATGGGATTGTCCTCCTTGAAACTGACTCACTTTAGCACGATTTCTGCCCATGTAATAACTTGTGTCAAAATTTCTTTTCTTTTTATAATTGAGTAATATTCCACCTTATGTACAGGTTACATTTTGTTGATCCATTCATATTTCAATGAACACATCTCACTTTCTGCTTTTGGCTACTGTGGTGTGTGTGTGTGTGTGTTTGTGTGTATGTGTGTGAGAGAGAGAGACAGACAGACAGACAGACAGACAGAGAGACAGAGACAGAGAGAGATAGAGAGAGAAAGAGAAAGTTTGTGTATGGTGTGTTTGTGTGTCTGTGTGTGTGTGTGTGTGTGTGCATTTGTCTATGTATGTGCTGTGTGTGTGAGAGAGTTTGTGTGGGTGTGCTCTGTGTGTGTGTATATGTGTGTGTGTGTGAGAGTTTGTGTGTGCTGTGTGTGTTTGTATGTGTGTGGTGTGTGTATTTGTGTATGTGGTGTGTGTGTCTGTGTATGTGTGCTTCTCTCTCTCTCTCTCTCTCTCTCTCTCTCTCTCTCTCTCCTCTCTCTCTCTCTCTCTGTGTGTGTGTGTGTATGTGTGTGTGTGTGTATGTGTGTGTGTGTGTTGCCAAGAATGGAGCCTAAGTCTTCACACACGTTCAGAAAGTCCTCTCCTACTGAATACACTACAGCCTGGTAGTGATGTTGTTAACCTGAGTTTGCAGATGCTCTATGATGATCCTGCTTTCATCTTGTTGCTGCTTTCTTTTAGGGAACATAGTTTCATGGGTCCCAGTCTAGCCTCAAACTTGCTATATGGCTGAGACTGACCTAGAAAGTCTGATTTGCCTTTGTCACCCAAGTGCTGGGACTACAGGTAAGCACCATCTTGCACAACCTGTTTTCAATTATTTTTGGATGCTTTCCTAGAAGTGGAATTGTTTAATCTTAGGATAATTCTATTTTTTTGAGAACTCATCATATTGCAGAATGTGCATGCTGGCATAAGAGCTATATGTTTTACAACTCTGTCAAAAGCACATACACATCCCAATATCTCCACTCACACTTGTTATTTTCTGCTGCTTTTCTTCGTGTGTGTTATGTATGTATACATGTGTGCAAACATATATGAAATCAATGTCAAGTATTTTCTCCCTTGATCTCCCTGTTATTTTTTTGAGGCAGAATCTCCCACTCATCCTGAAGCTCATCAAATGGCTAGACTGATTGCCTGTGTGTTTTAGGGGGGTCACTCCCTAGTACTGGGGTAGCAGGTAGGCACATTGGGGCTTGACTTTTTACATGGGTGCTAGGGATGCAATCTCACGTTCATGCTCGAGTGTCAGGTCTTTGACCAGTTCAGCATCTCCCCAGGCTCTGCTTGATATTTTAAAGCTGCCACCAGGAGATGGTACTGCACTGCGGTTTCTGTTTGCACTTCCGTGCATCTCCCCAACCACTTCCTCACTTCCCATGTCCTAACTGACCGAGTCTGTATAAGCCTTTTATTCATTTTAAACCAATGCTGAAAGCCCCAGACCTTCTGTTAATTGCTAGAGGAAGAGGGATGGATACCGTAAGTACCGTGACCTTAAGATGTTCATAGTCACCTTGGGAAACTAACCTGCGACAAATGATGCTGAGACAGAAGAGATGAGAAGCACACCCAGAAGGTTCTCTGCTCCATGGTTATGCCTTGTATCATCAGCATCGCTTGCTTGGTTTTAAATATATTGCTGGCATTTACATTGCATTTCCTCAGAGATAATTTTTTTTATTTTCTCTCTCATTTTTTTCATTTTTTTAGTATCTTCTTCATTTACATTGCTAATGATAAAACCTTCCCCAATTTCCCCCTCCCAAAAGCCCCCCTCCCCAATGATTCCCTACCCTTTCTCTCACCCCCTGCCTCCATGTATATGCCCCTCTATCCATCACAGTCCCACCTCCCTGCCATCTTCCCCCTCCCCATCTGTTTCCCTTTGTTGTGGCCTCTATTGAGCCTTTACCTGACCAAAGACCACTCCTCCCACTGATGCCCAAAAAGGCATTCCTCTGCCACAATTTTGGCTGTAACCATGTATACCTCGTGGTTGATGGTTCAGTCCTCAGGAGTCTTAGGGTGTCTGGGTGTCTGAAGTCATTGTTCTTCCCATGGGGCTATAAACTCCTTCACCCTCCAGATCCTCCGTTGGGGACCCCAAGCTCAGTCCAATAGTTGGTTGCTAGTTTCTGCCTCTGTATTTGTAAGGCTCTGGCAGGGCCCCTCTGGAGACAGCTGTGGCATGCTCCTTTTGGTCTACGCCTCTTGTCGTAGTGTCGGGGGTTTTCTGACTATTTATAGAATGAATCCCCAGGTAGGGCACTTGCTGGGTGGCCTTTACTTCAGACTCTGCTCCACACCTTGCCTCCCTTGCTGCTCCTGTGAGCATTTTGTTCCCTTTCTCAGAGGAACCATAGCTCCCTCACTTAAGTCCTCATTCTTCTTGAGCTTCCCGTGCTGGGTGAATTGTAACTTGTTTATTTTGAGCTTTCCTTAGAGATAATTTAAGCTGCCCTCTCCATGTACTTATACCTAATTTCGTGTGCGTGTGTGTGTGTGTGTGTGTGTGTGTGTAGCCTAGAGGACGACCTCAGGTGTCATTTCTTAGGAACACATCTACCTTTCTTTTGAGATAAAGTCTCTTACTGGGGTCTGACATGTAAGCCAGGCTGGTGGGCCAGTGAGCCCCGGGGATTCACTGTCTCTGCTTCCCCAGTACTGGGAAAGGTCAGGTGCAGATGGGAACCACTGTACCTGACCTTTCTTTTATGTGGATGCTGAAGACTCAACTCAGGTCCTTGTGATAGATTCTAAGGCAACTGATTTACTGCCTGAGCCATCACCAGAGCCCTAACTTCTATTATTCATCAGTTATGGTTGAATTGAAATGTCCAATTACCTGGAATAAAGTAAACTACATCTCTGAAGCTTGTGCCAGCCATCATGCAACTGTTCCTGTCCTGTTGCTATGCCAAGGCCTCGCATACTACCCCACTGCTGGTTCTCCCCCCACCCCAGGAATGCCTTACTTTTATGATTCACTGGAGACAGCAACATCCGGTCCTTCAGCAACTGCTCTGTGCGTCCTCCAATATAATCATGGCTCAAGCACAATACCGCCTTTCCCTCCGTGCCTTTGCCTCGTCGTTGACATAGCACTAGTATGTCAAGAATCACAGAGAGGGATATGAGAGAAAACCGACTGTGGGCCTGGGTCCTGCCTGTCCTTGCTTGCTTGTGTTTGCATTTTCTGGAGACTGAACTCAGAGTCATTGCTTTAGCACTGAGCTCTGTCCCCAGCCTTTCTAAACATTTTTTTTTAAGTTTTGTTTGTGTGAGACAGAGTCTCCTCACCAATATCAAGTTGGCCTGAACTCATTCTTTCTCCAGGCTGGCTGGCTTTGAACTGCAGACCTTCTTACCTTAGCTCCTGGAGTTGCTGGGATTACAGGCCATGTCAACAGACTCAAGTTTGCTTATTTTTGTTAAAGGTAATACATTTAAGAAAGTGATCTCTTAAGATCTCAAGGATATACTGAGCTGGTCATGTTTTCTTGGTGTTGTCAATCAACTGCTTGGTTCGAAGCCCAAACCTAATGACTTTATGCTTTAATAATAATTGAAGTTCACTATTTTTTTCCCTCAGGAAAGAGTTAAAATCACAGAATAAGACTCCTATAAATTAACAAGGATGCAGACATATGTCTTTCTGAAGGAGAAAAATCAATGACTTCTTTTAGGCTCAGACTTCTGCACTGATCACTCCTTAACTTGTGGCTGAATTCTTTGTGTTCCTTACTGTGGTCACTTGGCCTCTCTTAAAAGTTATTTCTGCCGAAGTCTTCTAGAATAGGAAACAGCAGGGCAACATTTACTCAAATAAAAGGAGCATTTCTAGTCACAGCCTCCCACTCTCTTTCTACCCTGAGATAACACCTTTGGAGGAAACGAATATGATTCTATTTGGTTTTTAAAAGCTGGACAAAAAATAGATATGAAAACTCACTTCTGCTTGTTACTGACAGTTGAATAGACTTCTACTCTGAAGCTTGAAGAAACGGTGGCTTAAAATGTCTACTTGGTAAACAGTTTGGTATTTGATGTCACTCTGCTCTTTGAGATTTATATGCTGAAAATTTCCTGAAAATTGCAGGAAATAAAATAGTGAGTGCAGTGAGGGGGGGATGGGACCGAAGCCCTGAAGGTGAGCAGAATGAATGGAAACAGGCAACCTTGGAAGAAAGGAGTGTGGGGCGGGGCTCTAGAAAGTACCAGAGACCTAGTAGGTGAGAGACTCTCAGGACTCAAAGGGAGGGTCCTTAGATGAAATGCCAACAGTGTGGAGAAGAAACTTGTGGAGTCCACCTCCAGTAGAAAGACAGGGCATTAAGTGGAGGGATGGGGTTGCTATCCCACAGTCAAAAACTCTGCCCCAGAATTCTTCCTGTTTAAAAGAACTACAGGGACAAAAATGGAGAATGGAGAAGAGACTGAGGGAAAGGAGGTCCAGTGACTGGCCCAAATAGGAACCCATCTTAAGGGGAGGCTCCAAGGCCTGACACCATTACTAATGCCATGGGGTGCTTACAGACAGGAGCCTGGCATGGCTGCCCTCTGAGTGGCTCAACAAGCAGCTGACAGAAACACACACCTAACCAATGGACTGAAGTTGGGGACCCCTGTGGTTGAATTAGGGAAAGGCTGGGAGAAGTTGTAGAGGAAGGTGACCCCATAGGAAGGCCAGCAGTCTCAACTAACCTGTACCCACGAGATTGCTCAGATACTGAGATACCAACCAGGCAGCATACACTAGCTGGTATGAGGCCCTGGCACATATATGACAGAGGACTGTTTGGTCTGGTCTCAGTGAGAGAAGGCATACCTAACCCTTGAGAGACTTGAGCTCCTATGGAGTGGGGAGGTCTGGTGGGGGTCGGGTAGGGGTGGGACATCCTCTTGGAGATGGGGGAAGGAGGAATGGGATGAGGAACTGTGGGAGGGTAGACTAGGAGAAGGATAAAAGATTAAAGATAATTTTTAAAAATTTATAAAACAATTAAATTCGTAGGGTACTTTCAACATATATACATATCAGACTGACCTCAGTAGCATAGAGAACAATAAGGAACAGAAAAGATTATTAGAAAAAAACAGTGAGTTCCTAACAGATATTTATTATCCTCTTGCCAGTTCGTACTATTATAATAGTGTTATTATTATTATTTTTTTTATTTTTAGAGTCAGGATATAATGGTGTTATTAAAGTGTAGTTGTTGATAGACATCATGATACCTGGAAGCTATTATAGGATTAAATCATCTTCAACACAAAAATGTACCCCTAAAAAGAATGGGCATGTCCAAAATTGACTTGAGAAGAAATAGAAAAGTTGAATAGTCCTATGTCAGGTTACTTTTTATGAGATATGAAAAGATGTCTGTTAACTTCAGACTGGGAAGTGAGAACAGACCAAACTAAGATTTACATCAAAGTTCAGTTTGGTGAACCAGTAAATTTATGGGGCTTAGAGGAACATGGGTTGGGCCTTGCTTATGGAAGCATAGTTGCGAATTTTCCTGTGACCTACACAAGTTTGGGATTGACCAGAATGGGGCGATGGGAAATGAAGACAAGCCATACATATGTACAGAAAATCGGGGATTGGATGGAAGACTCACTAGCATACTAGGAACTCAGCACATTTACTATATCCTGCTGAATGAGGAGACAGGTTAGCTAATCTCACTAGGATGCCTCTGTAGGTGAGCAGTCATAGGCTGCAGTCCCCCAACAGGAAATTTGTGGTTGATAATTTCCACACGCAATGTCAACATCTTTACTTGACCGGTGGAAGGCCTTGCCATTCCCATGAGGCAATGGGGCATTTGACATGGCTGTGCTCATGCTAACAATATACCTTTACTCGGGACTTCATTCTTTGTTCACAAGGCTTGCTGCCTGGAGCTTGGGTAAAGGATTTTGTATATAGGAGCATGGGTGTGAGCTTATTACAAGTATGGTAATGTAAAAGAGTTACATCACTGAAAAGATCCACTCATCATGAGTGATGGTGTACAGGAAACTACATCCTGGTGGCTCACTTTTAGTTCACCTCTGCCTCTCATAGACTGCAGTGCCTCTCAAGTTCATGAATATTCATGTTTCCTGGGCTAAAGTCTCTGCTCCATGATGGCTGATAGTCGTCAGGCCCACAGGATTACTTGATTGCTGCATCCTACATCTATGGATATAGATGTACAGAAACTGCATACTGAAAACTATACAATTTTTGAAAAGAAAATTTAAAAATAAAAGCAAAAGGATATATTTGTCATTCACAATTGAAAATCTCAACCCTGTTAAGAAAACATTTCAAGACAATATCAATAGGAAAGAACTTTCTGCACAGACCTCAATAGCATAGGAAATGGCTTCAAGAATTGACAAGTGGGGCTACATGAGGCCTAAATGTACCATGTTAAGTGTAATGTGTTATCTGGGAGTTAAAATACTAATATTATTCTAAAGAAGATTAGAATAAAAGAACATGTGTTTGTCAATGCCAGATATCAAGAAAAATCAGGGCAGTATGGTAAATTGTAGCCAAGGAAATCAACACAGCTTATGAATTTATTGTTATTCAATAACTTCTGACTTTATATAAAAACCAACATGTGTCTATCTATATTTCTGGTGTAGCATACCCTCAGTTTGATCCTCAGAGCACACACACACACACACACACACACACACACACGCTTGTTTAGCATACATTATTTCAATCATACCACAGGGGGAAAACATGCAAAGTAAGAAGTACATGGAAACACAAACTTTACAATTGGTACTTGGTATTGCCAACATGCAGTGACCAAGTAGCATGGACACAATCTGTAGATAAGTAATCAATAGTTGGAAAAGGAAGAGGCCATCAAAAGAGATTTTTTTTCTAGAATAAATGAATGGTGACAAGTGTTGAAAGCTGTTCCAAACTGGCAAAAAAACCCAAACCAAACTAAATCAAACCAACAAACCAAATAGCCAACCAACCAACCATCCAACCAACCAAATATCCATCCATCCATCCATCCATCCATCCATCCATCCATCCATCCATCCATCCATCCATCCAACCAGCCAACCAGCTGACCAACCAGCCAATTAAAACACTAAAGATAAAGATCAATAGTAGAATTAGAAGGACCCCTGATGGTCTGGACAGAAGTTTTTGTTTTTTGTTTTTTTTTTTTTGGATCTTCTTCTTATTGCTATTACAGGGATAGTTAGATTGACATCTTGACGTTTTGCCCATGTTTGGTGTCAGAGCTTCCGTTTAGGAACATTATACAGGTAGCACATGTTACATTTCTTCAATACTGCAGAAATGTGTAATAATGAAAATCAGAGAAATATCTCCTCAATATGGTTACATTGGGAAGAGGAAGAAATAAAAAGGGCCAGTGACCCTCAGCCCCCAACACCCATGAAGCTCATCTTAAGGGTCCTGATATAAGGCTTAGATTTAAAAAGAGGTTAAGAGGAATGCACAGCCAAGCAGGCCTGGTCAGTGTGTGGCCTTAATCATGACTGACATATCAGTTGTTCCTTAAGCTTCCAGCTGCCATTATGCCCTGCAAGTTTCAGCACCATGTAAAAGTCTCTTTCAAGGAGATAAGCAACTCCTCTGGATCATCAGGCTCAGGACCTTTTCTTCTCTCTGCCTGCGATTCTTGGAGGATTCTCATTCCTCCAGGCCTGGTTAATTGACTCAATAACCTTATAGACAAAGGGGAGACACAACTGCTTCCTCCGCATGCCTGTGCTCCTGCTACAAGGTAGTGGTCCAAGATGAAGAATTTGTTCTGTAAGATAGTAGATTGGATGATACAGGCTAATCTCTATGTAGGAGTTTGGAGTCTTGTTCTGAATGTCTGCTTACAGATCCAAAAATGTAAGTTCCAGGACTCAGCAGATACTGTCTTCAACAAGCGATGCAAGTGAGTATCTTTAGTAACAGGATAAACAAATACGATCTGTGTCCTCAAATGAGATTAACTGTGAGGATCCAACATGATTTATGTAGAATTTCTGCCAACTATGGATAATCTGGACTTAGTTATGAGCAAATAATCACATAAATGCAAATTGAATTGGCCTGTTCTTTAAAAAATGAGACAAAACAAGAACCCATGTTACATAAGAAAAAGGAAGGCCAAGTAATGCTTCAGATTACTGCACGTTAAACAGGTGACTAAATGCAATTGGTAGTGATGAGCTATATCTTGAATCCACAAGGGAAAAATTCTAAAAAAGGTATTACTAAGAAAACTGATTAGATTTGGGTACAAGCTATGTATTAGATAATTAATTGTCTTACAACTATGTCAGAGTTTCCAGAATCTGTATTTCTCTTCTGATTATGTAAGACAATACGCTATTCTCCAGAGGATGAAGTATTTGTGGATGATGGGTTATAAAGCTGCAATTTACTTTCAGTTGATTCAGTAAGATACACACTCATAATGCACAAACACACAGACACACACAATGTACATACATACACACAGATAAAGCAACCCCCACAGAAGCTTAGCAACTCGTTATTCTACTATTGCAGCTCTTCTGTCAATCAAATTCTCTCTGTAATTAACAAATATTCATAAACAGTTGGAGCTGTATACAATACATTACTTTATTCCTAGCAAAAAATTATCCTATACAGTGTAGGGAGAATGGCTCCGGGTGTTAGCAACAGCACTAGCCTACGGCCATCAATGTAATTTGAAACTTAATTTTCAAGGTTAAAAGGGGAGTCAGTAAAGGCATCACCCTTGCCCTTCCATCTGCAAGATAGACTACTACAGTTGCTCATCTTACCTTTTCTGTTAAAAATTGTCACAATGGCATTACACCAGGAGTTAACCAGAGTCAATTACCATGTGTGCAGGTGAATCTGTCAGGTGTCTGTCATGCGGTGCCAATGCCAGAAATCACAGGGAACTTGAAAGTTAAGGCAATTGTGCATGCCTCAGTGCAGAAGCTCAGACAAAGCCACAGCGTCTTAGAAACAGGGAACAATACAATAAAGACTCTTCAAAGAGTGAGAAGGGTTACCACCGTGTTCCTTGAATTAGATTTATATCCAAAGGAGATATGAGAAAATGATCACCGCTGACCACTCTCATTGCCATTTTATAGGAAAGGACATTTTAAACACAGAATACTATTTTTGGACAATACCAAAGTTCTTAAAGACAAAATAAATTTAACTTTATCAAGGAGAAGAAAGTTTAGAAGTTTAATGAACAGTGTCAAACAGCTACAGGAGTTATAAGAAAGTAATTTGTATATTTTCAATGATTTGAAGTTTTTTTGTTACATTTGACACGTATCAGGGTGCATGTGTGTGCTATATATGGGATCAGAAAGATCATGGACCCAAATTGTCATGGCCAAATTAATTGAAGCAAGGAATTAATTAAAGCAAGCTTTTGTATTCATGTACAAAGCCACCTTCCTCTTGGGCAGGGTTTGAGAGTTCATCTTTGGATGTGAGAAAGACAAAGTTTTCATAGTTCAGGGGTAGTGGGTTTCCAGATGGGGGATTTTGTGAGCAAAAGAGGAGCAGTTACAGGAGCAGAACACAAGTCTTAACAACCTCTTGAAACATAGACATGATTGCAAGGAGATGATAATAGGAAGCAGTCATAACAAGGGAGCCATAACAACTCTTTTGAAACAAAGGTAGGGTGGTAAGATGGTTATAAACATCTCTTTGAAGCAAAGATGTGATTGCCATTCCTGGAACAGGCAGTACAGAGCTTTTCTGTTGAAGTTACAGGTGGGGTGTAGCTCAATCTTAGAGAAATGGAGGATTAATCATAAATAGGAGTGAACCTAGTTCGTCTTTACTGTAAGATGTTTTTCTCTTTTAATTTGAAATATATTTTGTATTTTTAGCTTTATCTTTTTTCTTTTTATTTTTTTATTCGATATATTTTTATTTACATTTCAAATGATTTCCCCTTTTCTGGCCCCCCACTCCCCAAAAGTCCCATAAGCCCTCTTTCCTTCCCCTGTTCTCCCATCCACCCTTTCCAACTTCCCTGTTCTGGTTTTGCTCTATACACTGAGTCTTTCCAGAACCAGGGGCCACTCCTCCGTTCTTCTTGTACATCATTTGATGTGTGGATTATGTTTTGGATATTCCAATTTTCTAGGCTAAGATCCACTTATTAGTGAGTGCATACCATGATTGATTTTTTGAGACTGGGCTACCTGACTTAGTATGATGTTCTCCAGCCCCATCTATTTGTCTAAGAATTTCATGAATTCATTGTTTATAATGACTTCTAATGACTCCATTGTGTGTATATACCACATTTTTTGCATCCATTCTTCCGTTGAGGGAAACCTGGGTTCTTTCCAGGTTCTGTCTATAATAAATAGGGCTGCTATGAACATAGTGGAACACGTATCCTTATTACCTGCTGGGGAATCCTCTGGGTATATGCCCAGGAGTGGTATAGCAGGATCCTCCAGAAGTGACATGCCCAGTTTTCTAAGGAACCACCAGATTGATTTCCAGAGTGGTTGTACCAATTTGCAACCCCACCAGCAGTGGAGGAGTGTTCCTCTTTCTCCACATCCTCACCAACACCTGCTGTCTCCTGAATTTTTAATCTTAGCCATTCTGACTGGTGTAAGGTGAAATCTCAGGGTTGTTTTGATTTGCATTTCCCTAATGACTAATGAAGTTGAGCATTTTTTAAGACGCTTCTCAGCCATCTGAAGTTCTTTGGGTGAAAATTCTTGGTTTAGCTCTGTACCCCATTTTTTATTAGGGTTATTTGGCTTTCTGGGATCTAACTTCTTGAGTTCTTTGTGTTGGTTTCTGCATTGGTTTCTGCGCTCGCTCGAACGTCTTGTCTGCTTGCTGCTTTGCTGCTGCAGCTGCTCGCCGTGCCCACACATGCGCACCACGGGCACTGCGCCACAATGAGACACGCTAGACCAGATAGTTCCACGTGGGACTTTATTTAAGATAGGGAAGGGGTAGTGCGCAGAAAGGAAGGGGAGAAGAGAAAGAGAGAGAGGTAGAGGGAGAGAAAGAGAGAGAGAGAGACAGAGAGAGAGACAGACAGACAGAGAGAGAGAGAGAGAGAGAGAGAGAGAGAGAGAGAGAGAGTGGAGGCCGGCCATGACCACGTGGAGGGGGGAAGAGCCCCAGGGGCAGAGAGGTAAGAGAGTGTGAGAGAGCAGAGAGCAAAGAGGGAGAGGAGGAGCAAGTAGCCCCTCTTATAGTGGGCCAGATCTCTGGGGCGGGGCATACCTGGCTATTGCCAGGTAGGTGTGGGGTGGAGCTTAGACAAAACCCCAACACTTTGTATATTGGATATTAGTCCTCTATCTGATGTAGGGTTGGTGAAGATCTTTTCCCAATTTGTTGGTTGCCAATTTGTCCTTTTGATGGTGTCCTTTGCTTTACAGAAACTTTGTAATTTTATGAGGTCCCATTTGTCAATTCTTGCTCTTAGAGCATAAGCTATTGGCGTTCTGTTCAGGAACTTTCCCCCTGTACCGATGTCCTCAAGGGTCTTCCCCAGTTTCTTTTCTATTAGCTTCAGAGTGTCTGGCTTTATGTGTAGGTCCTTGATCCATTTGGAGTTGAGCTTAGTACAAGGAGAAAAGGATGGATCAATTCGCATTCTTCTGCATGCTGACTTCCAGTTGAACCAGCACCATTTGTTGAAAATGCTATCTTCTTTTCACTGGATGTTTTCAGCTCCTTTGTCGAGGATCAAATGGCCATAAGTGTGTGGGTTCATTTCTGGGTCCTCAATCCTATTCCATTGATCTGCCTGCCTGTCACTGTACCAATACCATGCATTTTTTTTAAAAACACTATTGCTCTGTAGTATTGCTTGAGGTCTGGGATACTGATGCCCCCCAGAAGTTCTTTTACTATGGAGAATAATTTTAGCTATCCTGGGTTTTTTGTTATTCTAGATGAATTTGAGAATTGCTCTTTCTAACTCTATGAAGAACTGAGTTGGGATTTTGATGGCTATTGCGTTTAATCTGTAGATTGCTTTTGGCAAAATGGGCATTTTAACTATATTAATCCTGCCAATCCATGAGCATGGAAGATTTTTCCATTTTCTGAGGTCTTCTTCCATTTCCTTCTTCAGAGTCTTGAAGTTCTTGTCATACAGATCTTTCACTTGTTTGGTCAGAGTCACACCAGAGTCATATTGTTTGTGGCTATTGTGAAGGGTATCATTTCCCTAATTTCTTTCTCAGCCTGCTTATCCTTTGAGTATAGGAAGGCTACTGATTTACTTGAGTTGATTTTATAACCTGCCACTTTGCTGAAGTTGTTTATCAGCTGTAGGAGTTCTCTAGTGAAGGTTTTTTTTGGGTCACTTAGGTAGACTATCATATCATCTGCAAATAGTGATAGTTTGAATTCTTCCTTTCTAATTTGTATCCCTTTGACCTCCTTATGTTGTCTAATTGCCCGAGCTAGTACCTCAAGTACAATATTGAAAAGATAAGGAGAGAGGGGGCAGCTTTGTCTAGTCCCTGATTTTAGTGGGATTGCTTCAAGCTTCTCTCCATTTAGTTTGATGTTGACTACCGGCTTGCTGTATATTGCTTTTACTATGTTTAGGTATGGGTCTTAAATTCCTGTTCTTTCCAAGACTTTAAGCATGAAAGGATGCTGAATTTTGTCAAATGCTTTTTCAGCATCCAATGAAATGACCATGTGGTTTTTTTTTTTTTTTGTTTGTTTGAGTTTGTTTATGTAGTGGATTGCATTGATGGATTTCCTCATATTGAACCATCCCTGCATCCCTGGGATAAAGCCTACTTGATCATGGTGGATGATCATTTTTATGTGTTCTTGGATTCTGTTGGCAAGAATTTTAGTATTTTTGCATCGATGTTCATAAGGGAAATTGGTCTGAAGTTCTCTTTCTTTGTTGGATCTTTGTGTGGTTTTGGTATCAGCGTAATTGTGGCTTCATAGAACGAATTGGGTAGTTTTTCTTCCATTTCTATTTTGTGGAATAGTTTGAAGAGTATTGGTGCTAGGTCTTCTTTGAAGGTCTGATAGAATTCTGCATTGAAACCATCTGGTCCTGTGCTTTTTTTGGTTGGAAGACTCTCTATGACCCCTTCTATTTCTTTAGGGGTTATGGGACTGTTTAGATGATCTATTTGGTCCTGATTTAATTTTGGTATTTGGTATCTGTCTAGAAAATTGTCCATTTCCTCCATATTTTCCAGTTGTGTTAAGTATAGGCTTTTGTAGTAGGATCTGATGATTTTTTGAATTTCCTCAGTTTCTGTTGTTATATCCCCCTTTTCATTTCTAATTTTGTTAATTTGGATACTTTGTGCCCTTTGGTCAGTCTGGCTAAGGGTTTATCTATCTTGTTGATTTTCTCAAAGAACCAGCTCTTGGATTCGTTGATTCTTTGTATGCTTCTCTTTGTTTCCACTTGATTGATTTCAGTCCTGAGTGTGATGATTTCCTGTCTTCTACTCCTCCTGGGTGAATTAGCTTCTTTTTGTTCCAGAGCTTTCAAGTGTGCCATTAAGTTGCTAATGTATGCTCTCTCCCATTTCTTTTTGGAGGCACTCAGGGCTTGAGTTTTCCTCTTAGCACTGCTTTCATTGTGTCCCCAAATTTGGGTATGTTGTGCCTTCATTTTCATTAAATTCTAAAAAGTCTCTGATTTCTTTCTTTATTTCTTCTTTGGCCAAGGTGTCATTGAGTAGAGTATTGTTCATCCTCCATGTGTATGTGGGCTTTCTGTTGTTTTTGTTGCTATTGAAGACCACTCTTTCTCCATAGTGATCTGATAGGAGGCATGGGATTAGTTCGATCTTCTTATATTTGTTGAGGTCTGTCTTGTGACCAATCATATGGTCGATTTTGGAGAAGGTACCATGAAGTGCTGAGAAAAAGTTATATTCTTTTGCAATAGAGTGAAATGTTCTATAAATATCAGTCAAATCCAATTGGTCCAAAGCTTCAATTAGTTTTACTGTGTCCCTCTTTAGTTTCTGTTTTCCTGATTGGTCCACTGAGGATAGTGGAGTGTTGAAGTCACCCACAATTATTGTGTTAGGTGCGGTGCCTGGAGAGACAGCCATGGGTTCTGGGAACCAAACTCTTATATTTTATGGTTGTGAGCCTAGCCTTTAACGGCCGAGCCACCTCTCCAGCCCTGTATGATGGTTTTTAAGGCTAAGATAGAGACAGGCTGGCTCTTCAAGTTCCCTCCTTCCACCTTTTGGGACCTTGAGATCAAACTTGGTCTTCAGGCTTGGAAGTAAATGCTTTTACCTATGGAGCCAACTTACTACTACTACTACTCATTTATGTTGAGGAGGAATGTAGCTCTCTGAGCCCTTAGGGTGACATAGGCGATGAGGGTAATAGAAAAAAGTTCTGGAGAATTCTCACTTGGAAAAGGTTGTCTTGTTTTTTATAGCATGCTTTGGCCTTCAGTGGGGTTCAAACACATGGCGATGAAGAATTTAATTACTTATGCCAATAAATAGTATCTTGAAATCTTCATCATTTTATCATAAATCTAAAACTATTTAAGAAGGTATAAGACAAGTTATTTATATAAGAAGGAAATATAAATGACTGTATATATATCTGTATGAGCATGCAGATAACTATTGTTATAACTATGTAATAAATATTAGAGTTATTACACAATACTTAAAGTGAACTAAGAAAAGTTATTTATATAAGAAAGAAATATAAATGAACATATATATACCCGTATTAGCATACATATGTACTATTAGAGTTATTTCACAACGCTTACAGTGAACTAAGAGAAATAGCGAACTACATTATAGATAATGTCATTGACTTAGCCCTTCAACAATTCCTAATTTTAACCAAATAAAGATAAATGAAACACCTGTTCCACAGGCGAAGCAATGCTAGAAAATACAAAAAAACAAGTTTGGCATGAATTTAGCACTATTGGTGAATATTTTAATGGGTATACTTAAACAAAGTCTTCTCAGGGCAGAAAAGCAACACTTAACTCTGTTGAACAATTTAATGATTCCTCCAATTGGCTAAAAAAGAAATGTTGTATAATAATCAAACAACATTATTGGGAAACTTTTAAAATGTTGCTTTTTAAGGGTCAAGGATGGCCCAGTCAGGAATGTACTTTTGCATGAGCATGAGGACCTGAGTTTAGACAAAGCCACAACATCTTATAAATAGACAACAATACAATAAAACCTCTACAAACAGTGAGAAACCACCCACATAAAAGCCAGGCAAGCAGCAGCTCTACGAAGCCTGGCCTGGGAGCAGAGACAGGAAGATCCTGGCACTTGATGACCAGCTATTCTAGATGATATGGTAATTTTCAGGTTCAGTGAGATTCCCCGTGTGAAAATATGAAGTAGAAAAAGGTATAGGCAGACATGTGAGCTACATCTCTACCATATCATCAAAACATGCTTTATCATTTCACATTTGTCCTTAGAAACAGTGTTTCTCCATATCCCATTTTCATGAATAACACGTTGGGAAAGAAGTTGTTTAATTATGGTTACACTGGTCGATGTTGAACATGTGCCCACTCCACCTTGCATCTTTTCTACCACACACTCCAAGGCAAGCAGCATAGTAAACTCTGGAATGCTTCAAACTTTCTGAAAAACCTCAAGTTCAATGCTAATGACCCCTTCACTCTTAACATCTTGCTAAACCTTCCAGCCAGTTGACTAATGATGAAATTCATCTCTGTCTTTCTGACTGCCGTGTCCAGGAGAGCTTGAAAACCATGTGCTTTAAGTAATGCGATGCATATTTAACAGGCAAGAGGAAATCTGGCACCAAGGATAGCTGTCAATCAAACCAGCCCTTCCTGCTCTTCTATAACCAGAAAAATGCTGATAAAAAATAAATGGGACTGATAAAATTAAACAGGGAATACAAAACTGAAGACATTTGGAATCTCCTTAGTATATCTTGTCATAGGTCATTGTGATGCAGTTTATGTTAAGAATAGCATTAGAATAGGAGATATCTCAACCATTAGATTTATGGGCAGAAATGAATATTGATGAATGTTTTTAGAGTATATTCATTTTACCCCATTTTTCCTAGGACAGCACATGAGATTAAGAGTGTTTGCTGATGTCATCCCAGCAATTAGGTTAATCAATTAGTCTCTAGCCATTGTTACTAAGATCTGGGTCTGACTCAGTTTCAGCTCCTACTGGAGAAGATGAGACTATGAAGTAGTAATACCCACAAGCCACTATTTTCCCTTTCTTGAAGTATTAATAAATCAACATTCTGCTCTGTTTTTTTTTTTTCATGCTCTTTGAAATCACATCCTAGCCTCCGAGTCACAGGATGTGAGTTAATAGGAGTATGGACACTATGCAGACTAAATTACTACCCTTCCTAATGTTATGCCTGACCTCTGAAAACAAATTTGCATAGATTGTAAGGTGTGGGTAAAACCCAGGGGAACCTTAGGTCGTATCTTCTTGATCCAGCAATGCATAGATGGAGATGTGGTAAACTTAGCCGTGAGGTTGTTACTCATAGCTCCAGGAATACCCACAGTCCAGGAACAGATTTCAGCAGGTTGGAAACAGTACTCATTTTCCTGAGCTGTGTTTGTCTAAATAGTATAGAGAAGAAATGTTATTGCATAATGTGGAAAAATACTAGCAGGTATCTCTAAGGTTATAGAGATGTCAGTCTTCTGGCTTTCTTGCCTGCCCTGGAGTTAGGGACAGTGTTGTTTAGGTGCGACCTCCCACAGCTCCTTCCCCTACTCACAAGGACAATCCTTTGCAAGTGTCCCTGCTTAGATTTAGAAGCATAACATTAGATTTCTAAGCTAACGCTTAAACTTTCAACTGCCCATCACAAAACAGTGGAGAAGGAGCTGACTATGTCTTTGAAAGACAAACTACAAGACTGTAGATGTGGGAAATCTGGTCTTGAGAGAAATTAACCATACTCTTGACTGACTTGGTTTTCTGGGCCAGCCATCAAAAATTATACTTGTAGGAACTTCCTATTTCTTTCCCCCTGCCTCAGGTTTCAACTCCACAGCATGCATATTCACAGAATCAATTTTACCTGAACCTTTTGGATCCAAATCTTCATTTAGAGTGGTGAAGAATGTATCTTAAAATTTCTGTTTTACGAGGTCCTGAGTTCAAATCCCAGCAACCACATAGTTGCTCACAACCATCTATAATGGGATCTGATGCCTTCTTTGCTGTGTCAGAAGATAGCTACAGTGTACTCATATACATAAAGTGAATAAATAATTGAAATAAATTTCTATTTTGCTCCATTTTACATTTCAGTAAGTTGTAACAGAAGACAAGATAAACTGAAAGTAAAAATAGAGTCAGGAGACATTTTTTTCCTGCTCCGTGCCTAGGGATCGAACACCCAGAGGCACATGCAAGAAGCCAGTCAAAGTAGAGTTTATTCATCAGTCAACACAATGTGAGAAGAGTCATCGTGTGGGTGAAAGGGAGGGACCAGGCAGTATCCACCAATAAGGAATTCCAAGATGGTAAGCCGTGTCCTTCATTCTGTCTTTGAAAATATTTGGGTCAGTGTTTACAAAGTTAGCAAGACAAACAGCTCTTTTTTCATAGGCTAGGACTGGCTCATTCAAAATGTCTTATTACATCTATTTGTTTGTGTGTGCATGTGTGTGTGTGTGTGTGTGTGTGTGTGTGTGTGTGTGTGTGTAGGTGGGTGGTCAGAGGTCAATGTGAGGGAGCCAGTTGTCTCTTTCCATCCCGTGGGTCCTGGGAGCAGAACTCAGGTCTCCGGGCTTGGTGGCAAGCCCCTTTATGCTCTCTATCTTACTAGCCTCGCCTCTTGGATATAGAAAAATCATTGATAGTTGTGACTCTTGTTACAGTGGTGACTAAACTGACGACTTCTGTTACCAGTTCATTTTCTGAGTGTTTAGAATAAGACACTGGGTAAGTGCATATTTAGCATCTTCTTTATACATAGATTATTTATAATGTGTATATGATGTATAATTATAAAATGGTACAGGTTCACTAAAAACAAAATTCAAACACTTTGGAAACATGTAAAATAGAAAACAAGAGTCTCTATTTTATCGGGTATTTGTAATCCAGTATTGACTTTTTTCATATATTTGCCTTTGTAGTTAACAAGTAACATTAAGGAAACTAAAATGTGCTACAGTTTCTCATGAAACTAGTCAAACTTTAAGAAAATATCAGATCACTTCATGGTCGCATACATCACCTAGTTCTTTTTGGTAATTATGGAGTTTTCTTTTTTCCTTTTTAATTGGATATTTTCTTTATTTACATTTCAAATGGTATCCCCTTTCCCAGTTTCCTCCTGGAAGCCCCCATCCCATCTCCTCCCTCTGCTTCTATGAGGGTGTTCCCCCACCCACCCACCCACTCCTGCCTCCCCACCCTCACATTCCCCTACCCTGGGGCATCAAGCCTTCACAGGACCAAGGGCCTCTCTTCCCATTAATGCCCAGCAAGGCCATCCTTGGCTACATATGTGGCTGGAGCCATGGGTCCCTCCATGTGTACTCTATGGTTGGTGGTTTAGTCCCTGGGAGCTCTGGGGGGGTCTGGTTGGTTGATATTGGAGTTTTCCTTTTTAAAATATCATCATCATCATCACTAGCAGTAAGTGTGTACATGTGCATGTACACATACGTGTGTATGTGTCAAGCATGTGGAGGTCAGAGGACAACTTGAAGGCATCAGTTCTCTCACATCATGTGTGTTCTGGAAAATCAAGTTTAGGTTTTCAGTCTTGGGAACCACTACCGTTGCTTGCTGAGCCATCACACCAGACCAAATCTGGAGGTTTTCAGTATTACAGGTATAATTATTCACACAGACAATCCTTTAATGGGGTTGTTCTCTTGTTCCATTTCCTTCCTGGTTTTAAAAGTTACTTCTCTGACTGATTTTCTTAAGATCCCAAGACTCTGCCCAGTGAATAACTGTGAGTGTGGTGTTGAGCCTGGATTCCCACAATTTGATGTTGATTACTGGAAACTTCACTGGCTGCTTTCTCGTTCCTGAGAAATTCTGAAGCAGTTTTGAGTCCATAGAGGACAAAAAAGATTTGCTAGCTTTAGGAAAGCTAAGTATTTCTAACTTTGTTCACTTCTGAAATGCTTTTATGACCAACTATTTATTCATCTAAGCCTCATGTGTATTGATGACAAAGCCAAGTATTCCCCTAGTGTTAAACTTTGGATGGAGGTACAAAGTTACATGAAACAGCAGGAACTAATGTCCCAAGTTTGAACTGTGGCACATCATGCATGCACAGCTGTGTGTCCTGTTTATGTAAAATGCATGCTGTGGAATAAAATGGATACATGTGTTCTCACTACCCAAGGAGACTTACAGTGCTGCCCATATTGGGTCACCTGACCCAGTTCGCAGAACATGCTATCTTTATACTGAGCTAATGATTTTTGTGGTTTTAGTTACAGTTTTGTTTCTTAGATATGCACCTTAATATTTCTTTCATATTTTTGAGTTATGTATAAATGAAATTACACAGTGTGCATACTTCTTGTTTCTTGCTCCTGATTTGGGTTCTGAGATTCATTCTTGCTGGTGTTTGTAGCAGACTGATAAATTTTCTATTGTGTTCTATCACACATCTTTGTATGCACTGTGGTTTGGTTACACCTCTTCCCTGTGGTGGATATTTGCATTGTCATTGGGTTTCATTATTTAGTGCATCAATGCTGAAATAAACATTTCCCCTTGTCTTCTGTACAGATGTAAGACTTTTAGTAGACAGTGACAATCAAATGTGTTTTTGCCTTAGAAGCAGATATGTATGTATGTATATGTGTGTGTGTGTATACATACATACAAACATATATATCCTTACATATTTACATCTATATAAATATATATTTATATATCTATATCTTTATATATTCATATACATACACAAGCACACATGTATGGGTAAAATATTTTATAATTTTTTTTAATGACTGGATCAACAATCATCAGATCAGGTGATTGTCTTCCTTAGCATTTCTTTTTTTTTATTATATATTTTTATTTTCTATATTCTTTGTTTACATTCCAAATGATTTTCCCCTTTCCCAGATCCCCCCTCCCCATATGTCCCATAAACCTTCTTCTCTCCACCCATTCTCCAAACACCTCTCTTCTTTTTCTCTGTCCTGATACTCCCCTCCAATGCTAGATCCAGCCTTTCCAAGATCAGGACCCTCTCCTTACATCTTCATGGGAATCATTTGTTATGCTAATTGTGCCTTGGGTATTCAGATCTTCTGGGCTAATTAATATCCACTTATCAGAGATTGCATTCCATGTGTATTCTTTTGTGATTGGGTTACCTCACTTAGGTATTTTCCAGATCCAACCATTTGCCTAAAAATTTCATGAATTCATTGTTTTTAATTGCTGAGTAGTATTCCATTGTGTAAATATACCATATTTTCTGTATCCATTCCTCAATTGAGGGGCATCTGGGTTCTTTCCAGCTTCTGGCTATTATAAATAAGGCTGCTATGAACATAATGGAGCATGTGTCTTTATTGCATGCCAGGGAATCCTTTGGGTATATCCAGGAGAGGTATAGCAGGGTCCTCCGGAAGTGTCATGTCAAGTTTTTTGAGGAACCACCAGACTGATTTCCAAAGTGGTTGTACCATCTTACAATCCCACCAGCAGTGGAGGAATGTTCCTCATTCTCCACATCCTCGCCAACACCTGCTGTCTCCTGAGTTTTTAACTTAGCCATTCTGACTGGTGTGAGGTGAAATCTCGGGGTTGTTTTGATTTGCATTTCCCTAATGACTAATGATGTTGAGCATTTCTTAAGGTGCTTCTCAGCCATCCGAATTTCTTCAGGTGAAAATTTTTTGTTTAGATCTGTACCCCATTTTTTAATAGGGTTATTTGGTTCCCTGGGGTCTAACTTCTTGAGTTCTTTGTATATATTGGATATTAGCCCTCTATCAGATGTAGGGTTGGTGAAATTTTTTTCCCAATTTGTTGGTTGCCATTTTGTCCTTTTGACAGTGTCCTTTGCCTTACAGAAACTTTGTAATTTTATGAGGTCCCATTTGTCAATTCTTGATCTTAGAGCATAAGCTATTGGTGTTCTGTTCAGGAACTTTTCTTTTAAAGTGGTATTATTTAATGAACAAAATTCAGACTTTGATGTAAAATTATTTATAGTCTTCTTTAATGTTGATGACTTTTTAAAAGGTTTGTTCTTATTTTTGATCGTATGTCTATGTGTGTATCCCTGTAAGGTCTGCTGCATGTGTTGGGTGCTAGCAGAAGCCAGAAGAGGATATCATGTCTGCTGCAACAAGAGTTGCAAATGGTAGGTGCTGGGGACTGACCTCTTGCCCTCTGGATGAGCAATAAACACTCTCAACAAAAAAGTCATCTCTCCTGCCCCAAAGATTATATCTTGCTTAAAAAATTACTTTCTTTGAGGTCATGAAGTTATTTTCACAAGATCTCTGGAAAATCTGTGTATTTTGCCTTATAAATCTGTAGTCAACTTCTGTTATTACAGTAATTTTATTTTTGTGTCCTAGTCTGGGCTTGAACTTGCTATGTAGCCATAGATAACTTTGAACTCCTGATCCTCCTGCATCTACCTCCAAAGTCCAAGGATTACACATATGTGACACTATTTGCAGTTTGGGCAGTACTGGGTGTGGGGTCCGGAGCCTCATGCATGTTAGATAAACATGCTATGACCTAAACTTCACATTCAGACCCTCTGTTTTCATATGATTTGAGGGAAAAGAAAAAGTTGATGTTTTCCACATGAATTTAGTCAATCATTTCAGGATCTTTTTCTGTCCAGCCTCTGGTCCACTTCTGCAGGGCTAATCTTGTAGAATTAGTGTGGGCATGTTTCATGGTGCTGATTCCACATCTGTCTGTCCCCAAGTGAATACAGGCTGTCTCAGTTACACAGCTTTGATAACCCTTGAAATTGGTAGGACAACTTCCTTCAACTCACTTTGCTTCAGTAATATCTTGGTCTTGGTCCTCTAATGTTTTAGAATGTTATATAACATATATATTTATATAACATTATATTCGTTATATACATTTATATAACATGTTATATACGCTATATATGTTCATATAACATGTTATATACATTATATATGTTTATATAACATATTGTAAATGCTATATATGTTACTATAACATATTATATATGTTATATAACATATTATGTATGTTAATATTAACATATTAACATATATAATGAAGTTTAGAACTTCAATATAATGTTTTAGAATGCGTTTAACTATTTTCTCAAAATAGTTTTTGGAATTTTTAATCAAAGTTGCATCAATCAAAGTCCTTGATCAATTTGTGAAGATTTATTTAGTGTAGAAAGTTTCCTACAAGAAAAATGGTCTGCCCTTCCATTTTATTTAGGCTAACTACAACCTGTCTTAATGTGTTCCATAACTTTTCTCAGAGATCTTTCCATCTTGTTGAATTTATTTATGATTCAATATATGTGCTGCTGACTTGTTACATATGTATATAAACACAATATATTTTAAAATATTTGTTTCCATGTGCACAGCTTCTCTAGTTTCTTTCAGTTCTGATATTCAATCAGTAACTCATTTGAGTTTTACACAGACAATAGCATATCATCCAGAAACAGTGAGATTGTTTTTCATGTTTGACTTTCATTTTTTATTCATTTCCTTATTGTATAATCTTGGCAAAGATCTCAAATAGAATGTCAAATAAACCTGATGACAGCTCTGCTCTTCTTTCATCCCTGATTTAGAGGGAAAGCTCTCAATGATTTGTCACCAAGTACTGTGTGCTCTTGGTTGAGTTTTGTTTTGTCTGAAGACACTATTTTGTGCTGGAAAGCTTGAGTCTCTGCAAACTCCCTTTCACCCAGCATGGTGGCCTGTGTGGCCAACTGTTTGGCTTCTCTTGGATTTTATCGACTCTTACTGGGTTTAGTCAGTAATCATTATTGTCAGGAAAGGGTGGAGGGCTGAGAGAGGGAGAGAAGTGAGATCTTCAATTCAGCCCTCTTTCACTGTGTAACTCCTCTTCAGCCAGTTGTATCCCTCTGCTCCCCCACGCTCTCTCTGTGTTCTTTCCCCTCATAACTTTTGGTTAGCCATTTTAACTTAATTCTACTATATTCAGTGTTACACTTGATGTATTTAAATTTCTTGAGGGCGCATTTGAGGTCTAGGTTATAATCAATTTCATGTAATTATTACACCTGATTAAAAACTATATTCTGGCCAGATGTGGTGGCCTCGAACTTTGAAATCTGTCTGCCTCTGCCTCCCAAGTGCTGGGATTAAAGGCATGCATCACCACTGGCCAGTGTGGGAGGTGGGAGTAGGTAGGGGGTGGGGGTAAAACAATCTTAAAAGAATCTGTGCTTACATGGATTAGCAAGGAAGAAGGTGGCCTCGCTCCCACAATCAGCTTATAACTCCACACCCAAAATCCCAGCGCCCTCTACTCTCAAGGCCCACGCCTTTTCTGGGAGACAGGAGATATTTTTCTTGCATCTTCCATAGCTAAAGCTATGGTCTTCAACCAAATGCTAAGGCAGTCTTTCTCTGTGTGGAATTGCCAGGCAACACAGAGGGGTGGGTGGAGGCAGCCGAGAAGATGACACAGTGGGTACTTTGGTTGGCTTACTCTCAAGTTTCTCAAGGCAAAACATCTCACCACAGAAAACATTAACTTTCTTCCAGAAAAAAAAAAGAGTAAAAATAATAAGAGTAACACAATCTAACCTCCTACAAGGAAACCATTTCTTTCTGTCGCTTGGCTTTGACCCTGCATGTGAACCAACGACCTAGGATGTGGTGGCACAGCTGTGTCTGGAGCCATAATAGGCCAAGCTGAATACTAGTAGCTGATCTTCCTGAGACGGTCTGTTTTGGATTATTATATAGTCTATGACAGATTAACTCTTATTCAACAAGGCCGTAAGAGAATTCATTTTAGGAAAGATTCCTACTATTATGCTTTTCCTGTTATTATTAAACATCACTATTAAAAATCACTATGTAATAGCCCACCCCTTTGGAGCAGACCTCTGTAGATCTATGAAGATGTACTGTTTTGTAGTGATGCTATATAGACAAATAGATGACTTCTTAAGTTTTAATCATTATCCTATAACAATTCCTAAAATTATATTGATGATTATTAAGCTCTTTTATAGTGGGACAGTTACTAGTCATTTTCTGACAGTCAAAACTGCAATGAGAACTCTGCCAGTCTTCCAAGTGTCACCAGTTAATTGGTTTTAGATAGTAACCAGACTTTCTCCTACTCAGCACATTCCAAGAGGTTGTACAACAATTGACCAAGGTCATAAAAAGGGAACTAATGATTTATTATAGGTACTAGGACAGAAGATAAAATATACTGAGTGGGTTTATTTATACGACTTCACTAATAATTTAGTTATTGTTTTCACATTGAACCTGTGGAGCTTTGACAGGTGATGGGTGTTTACCAGATAATTACTCGTAATGGATATGCATGTAAATATTCTCTGTTGTAAACTTCTATTTCTGTCTTCTTTTTTAAAAGTAAAAAATACACATTTAATTCCAAAGTAAATCTGACTTCTTAAACAATCTCAAAAAGTACCAACAATTTGCTTTATTGAAAAAAAAATTCTTTTCACCTTCATATTCAACCCTGAATGCTATCTATGTAAAAATTGTTTATCAAAAACTCATGTATCAGGGGAAGAGAAGGGGGCTTACGGGACTTTCGGGGAGTGGGGGGGCTAGAAAAGGGGAAATCATTTGAAATGTAAATAAATTATATCGAATAAAAAAACTAAAAAAAAACTCATGTATCTTTTTATTTTTTAAAATGTTTTATTGAAAAAGGAAGTAAAAACATTTTATGATAAAATTGAAGATTTACATGGAAAATATTTCTGATAAAATTGAAGAAATATATAAAACATGTTAAAATTAATAATTTTCATGGAAAATTAAAGAGTAAAATGGTAGACATAAAAACATTGCTAAATTAATTGAAAAGGAAGTAGAAACACTTTATGATAAAATTGAAGATTTATGTGGAAAATATTTCTGATAAAACTATAGAAAATATAGAATAACATGTTAAAATTGAAAATTATCATGGAAAATTGTACAGATAAAATGGTAGGCATCAAAATATTTCTAAGTTGATTGAAAGTGGAATTATAAACATTTTCTGATAAACTTGAAGATTTACATGGAAAATATTTCTGATAAAATTGAAGAGATATATTGAAAACGTTAAAATTGAAGATTATCATGGAAAATAATACAGATAAAGTGGTGGACATAAAAACATTACTAAATTAATTGAAAGGAATTATAAACATTTTCTAATAAAATAGAAGATTTACATGAAAAATATTTCTGTTAGTTTATGTCTTTTTATTGGGGAGTTGAGTCCATTGATGTTAAGAGATACCAAGGAATAGTGACTGCTGCTTCCTGTTATTTTTGATGTTATTTTTATGTTTGTGGTGCTACCTTCTTTTGGGTTTGTTGGAAGAAGATTACTTTCTTGCTTTTTCTAGGTTGTAGTTTCACTCCTTGTGTTGGCGGTTTCCATCTATTATTCTGTGTAGGGCTGGGATTTGTGTAAATTTGGTTTTATCATGGAATATCTTGGTTTCTCCATTTATGGTGATTGAGAGTTTTGCTGGGAATAGTAGTCTGGCTTGGCATTTGTGTTCTCTTAGGGTCTCTAGTTTTCATCATTTGGTGAGAAGTCTGGTGTAATTCTGATAGGTCTGCCTTTATAAGTTACATGACCTTTTTTCCTTACTACTTTTAATATTCTTTCTTTGTTTAGTGCATTTGGTGTTTTGATTATTATGTGCCAGGAGGAGTTTCTGTTCTGGTCCAGCCTGTTTGGAGTTCTGTAGGCTTCTTGTGGGTTCATGGGCATCTCTCTCTTTAGGTTAGGGAAGTTTTCTTCAATAATTTTGTTGAAGATATTTATTGGTCCTTTAGGTTGTAAATCTTCACTCTCTTTATACCTATAATCCTTAGGTTTTGTCTTCTCAGTGTGTCCCGGATTTCCTGGATGTTTTGGGCTACAAGCTTTTTGCATTTTGCATTTTCTTTGACTGTTGTGTCAATGTTTTCTATGGTATTTTCAGCACCTGAGATTCTTTCTTCTGAGATTCTTGTATTCTGTTGTTGATGCTTGTATCTATGGCTTTTGATTTCTTTCCAAGGTTTTCTATCTCCAGAGTTGTCTCCCTTTGTAATTTCTTCATTGTTTCTACTTCCATTTTTAGATCCTGGATGGTTTTGTTTAGTTCCTTCACTTGTTTGTGTTCTCCAGTATTTCTTTAAGGGATTTTTGTGTTTCCTCTTTAAGGGCTTTTACCTGCTGACCCATGTTCTCCTGTATTTCTTTAAGGGAGTTATTTATGCCCTTCTTGAAGCCCTTTATCAGCATCATGAGATGTGATTTTAAATCCAACTCTTGCTTTTCTGGTGTGCTGGGGTTTCGGGACTTGCTGTGGTGGGAGAACTGGGATCTGATGTTGCCAAGTAGCCTTGGTAGGGTTCTTGCACTTGCCTTTCACCATCTGGTTATCTCTGGTGATGGATGGTCTTGCTGTCTCTGGCTGGAGCTTGTCCCTCCTGTGGGCCTGTAAGCCTCTGTCTGTACTCCTGGGAGGCCAAGTCTCTTCTGGCAGGGTCTGTGCACAGAAGGCTGTAGATCTGCCTGGCTCCTTGGTATAAATGGTGCCTGGAAGGCTCCTGTCCCAACTGCTCCACTGATCGTATGCACTGTGCACTCCTAGCTGTTCCCCTCCAGAGAGAAGGTGGAGATCTCAATTCCGTGCTCAGAAGTGGAGGCACTGCTGGAAGATCACCCTCTCCTGACAGGCTGTGCACAGAAGGCTGTGGAGCTCTCTGACTCCCTGGTGCAAATGGCCACCAGAAAACCCCTGTCCCAGCTGCTTCACTGATAGTACACCCTGTGCACTCCAAGCTGTTCTCCTCCAGAGAGAGGGTAGAGGTCTCACCTCTACCCTCAGAACTGAAAGCACTGCTGGGAGATCACTCTCTCCTGACAGGCTATTCACAGAAAGCCAGAAGACTCCTGTCCCAGCTGCTCCACTGATCGTATATTGTAAACTTCTATTTCAATTTATGATTTGATTTTTTTTTTTGTGTGTGTGTGTGAACTTGAGATGAACTTTTTAACATCTGATCTTGTATTCTGAAAGATATATACGTACTGAGGAGAGAGAGAGAAGGGGGGATAAGAGAGAGAAAAGATTTTTTTGCCTTTCCCTACTTAGAGTAGAATTTTTTTCCCTTTCCCCACTTAGAAGAATTTTTCCCTTTCCCTGATTAGGGCCTTTCTGATTTTTCCCTTAGATAGCTTTCATATGAAACTTTTTTACAACTTAGTAATAAATGCTTAATCACTTTTCTACCCGTCCCTTTTTCTTCCTGCAACTTCCGACTTCTGGCAAGCACAGTTCCTAACAGAACAAAGGCCACATGACTTAATCCTCAGTTGTTAGGCTACAGGTGTCAATCACCTAAGTCAGCAGCCTTGTTTACCCTCAGAAAGAGCAAGAAAGTTTTTAGGATTTTTTTTTAGAAGTTATCATCAGCATTTCAGCACATTTAGAGAACAAGAGCATCTGGAACCCCTCAGACACCAGAGTCCTACTCTGTGCCCCTGCCACTACCCACTCTGGGCCAGGAGGCTCCTGGCAGATCTGTAACCTTAGCACCTGGTGGGGCTAAAGCAAGAGGACTGTAAATTGGAGGCCAACCTGGCTAAGATCCCTGCCCTCCCCCCCCCCCCCCCGTCTGAAATACAAAGCAAAACAAACAACAATAGTAGAACTAAATTAAAATTCTATTCTGCCATTGTGGGATGCGATGTTCACTGTGTAGAAATAATTTCTTGACGATCTGCTTTGTGTGTGAGGGATCTCTGTAGGCAATGTGGACACATCAGGAAACAAAACCCAAGATCCCTTGCCTAGGGTGCAGCTCAGTGACAGAGCATGCTTAGCCCGCGTAAGGCGTGGGGCCAATCCTCCGTTCCAAAAGAAAACAAAGTGATCTGCCTTTGAGATAATACGAGAGACACGAGAACACAGAATTTAAAAAAAAAAAAAAAAAAGGAGACCTGTCATACACGTGAGGGTGAGCAGGAAAAAAAAAGTAGAGGTGAGAGGTACTGAGACCCGCGTGGGTGTGACTACTCAAAGCAGGCTTCACTGAAGCTAAGGGGGCAAGCCATGTAGAGTCCTGACTTGAATGACTGAGAGGCCAGGTAGAGCTGTGCATTGCGGGCAATTATCATTTTCTATTTTTTGCCTTCCTTGTGCTTATTTCAATTAGCCGCGTATTCCTTCCATGTTGTCTGTGGCCGTGCCGCCCTGAAACACACCCCATCTTTTCCTTTCGTATATTAAAGTCTTTGAAAATTTCTAGATATTCCTTTAAAACATCAACACTACTGGTGTCGTCTCCATTGAAAACAAGTTTTTCTCACCAAAGAGACTCTATTTTAGACACGCTGAACGTTTCTCTTCATTCAGACAGCCCCACCCCTGACTCCTTGAATATCACAGCATTACTGTTTTCAGTGGGCGTTTATGGCAAATCCCAAGCTGAAGTCGCACATCGATTCCTACTGGTCACCTTTATGAACATTTTTCTTCCAAGGAAAACACCGCCCCAGACTTCCTTTTGTTCGCTGATTGTTTGTTTTGTGGGTTTGTGTTTGATTTCGGAGACAGACTCTCACTTTGTAGCCCAGACTGGCTTAGAGCTCAGCACATGGCCCGGCTGACTTTCAACTTGAAATCCTCCTGTGCCAGGCTCACACCGCCACGATCTCACTGCCAAAGAACCAATTTATAGCAGATACAAGAAACACTATAGATATAATATTTAATTTGTGCCTAATTTGATCAAAGTTTTCTCTTTATCTTATTACAAAAGGTTTAATGAGACTGAAACAAGTTAATTTTAATGCTTAAATTGAATTTTCTAGTTAAAGTCGAATGCTCATGGATGGCAGAAAAAATGCACATTATCTGTAATAATGAATTGAATTAACAACATAGTTGTTAGGAATATACAGAGAGCTTATTTCTTAGCATTAGTTTATCAATAAAAACCATGCTGATACACTGGTTTCTTTTCTTTCTTTCTTTTTTAATTTTCTATATTCTATGTTTACATTCCAAATGATTTTCCCTTTCTCCGTTCCTCCTTCCCCATAAGTTCCCTAAGCCCTCTTCCCTCCACCCATTCTTCTATCAACTCCCTCCTACTTCTCTGTCCTGGTGCTCCCTTACAATGCTGAAACAAGCCTTTTCAGGATCCAGGACCTCTCCTTCCTTCTTCTTGGGAGTCATTTGATATGTGAATTGTGTCTTGGGTTTTCAGAGTTTCTGAATATCCACTTATCAGTGACTGTATTCCATGTGTGTTTTTTGTGACTGGGTTACCTCACTTAGGATGATATTTTCCAGATCCAACCATTTGCCTAAGAATTTCATGAATTCATTGTTTTTAATTGCTGAGTAATATTCCATTGTGTAAATATACCACATTTTCTGTATCTATTTCTCCATTGAGGAACATCTGGGTTTTTTTCCAGCTTCTGGCTATTATAAATGGGGCTGTTATGAACATAGTGGAGCATGTGTCCTTATTGCATGCTGGGGAATACTCTGGGTATATGCCTAGGAGTGGTATTGCAGGGTCCTCCGGAAATTTTATGCCCAGTTTTCTGAGGAACAGCCAGACTGATTTCCAGAGTGGTTGTACCAACTTCCATTTCCACCAGCAGTGGAGGAATGTTCCTCTTTCTCCACATCCTTGCCAACCCCTACTGAATTTTTAATCTTAGCCATTCTAACTCGTGTAAGGTGAAATCTCAAGGTTGGTTTGATTTGCATTTCCCTAATGACCAAAGACGTTGGACATTTCTTAAGGTGCTTCTCAGCCATTCAAAGTTCTTCATGTGAAAATTCTTTGTTTAGCTCTGTACCCCATTTTTTAATAGGGTTATTTGGCTCTCTGGCGCCTAGCTTCTTGAGTTCTTTGTATATATTGGATATTAGCCTTCTGTGGGATGTAGGGTTGATGAAGATCCTTTCCTAATTTGTTGGTTGCCGTTTTGTTTGCTTGACAGTGTCCTTTGCCTTACAGAAACTCTGTAATTTTATGAGGTCCCATTTGTCAATTCTTGATCTTAGAGCATAAGCTATTGGTGTTCTATTCAGAAACTTTTCCCCTATGTCCATGTCCTCAAGGGTCTTCTCCAGTTTCTTTTCTATTAGTTTCAGTGTATCTGGTTTTATGTGGAGGTCCTTGATCCACTTGGAGTTGAGCTTAGTACAAGGAGATAAGAATGGATCAATTTGTATTCTTCTGCAAGCTGACCTCCAGTTGAGCCACCATTTGTTGAAAAGGCTGCTTTTTTCACTGGATGGTTTCAGCTCCTTTGTCAAAGATCAAGTGAGCATAGGTGTGTGGGTTCATTTCTGGGTTTATTTTCTTTTCCCATCTTTTAAAGTTCTCCTTACCAAGACCCAAGAGAAACAAAGATGACATTAAACAAATCCATAAACAGAAACAAAGATCACAAGTTGAAAGACTAACCTGGGCTACATAGTGACACCTTTCCTTGGAAACATCGTTTGCTGTTCTTTAAAATAAATATCCTCCGTTCTAAAAATGTTCAGAGCATTGCAGTATTTTTAAGTTAATGTTGTGTCCTTCATACAAATGTAAAATAAACTCATGTCAAATATTTTATGCAACTCCTTAATGAATACAGGAATTTGTATGATATTCAGACCAATTAATTCAGAATTTAAAAAAAAATCTGTGAAATCAAGAATGGTTAAGTGAACTAGTTTGCTAACTGATGTGATCTGGTAACATTTCATGTCTGTTTACTATCAACTATATATGTGTGTGTATGTGTATGTATATGTATATATATAAATATATATATATATATATACATAAATATATATAACTACCTGTTTTCTACACTCTATAGAGCAATTGTTCTCAACATGTGGGTTTTTTTTGATATGGGACCCCTTTTTCCACAGGGGTCCCATATCAAATATCCTGAATATCAAATATTTACATTACAGTTCATAACAGTGGCAAAATTATAGTCATGAAGTAGCAAAGAAATAATCCTATGGTTGGGGGTCATCTAGGGTTGCAGTGTTAAGAAGGTTGAGAACCACTGGTCTAAAAAGCTGTAAAGCAGATACTTAAAGCCACACACCCACATAAACTAGTCATTCCCAGAAGTCTACCAGACCACACCCTTACCTCCCCCACAAGGGACACTCAGCGATCTGATCTCATTGGCTCATTTCCAGCTCATGTGAGTTTTACTTGGCAGAAAAGACAATGCACACAATGCATTATATGAGTGTTATAAATGAGGACGGAACTGCTCATCCGAGCTGACATGTCGGGCAGAGTGCTATGCAGATCCACATGGTGATCTAGTTCGGGGGAATCTAGAAGTTAGGAAACACGGAGGAGGACACCAGGCAGCCTGCGGGGTGTGAACAGACATTTGTTAGACGCATACTCAGCCAGGTATCCTACCCTTTTCACTTTCATAAAGAAGTTTTGGAATATACAAATATTCCCACATTTATACACTAACAGTAATCCTTTCCAACATGAGAGCAAAGCCTTTGCCTTCCCAAAGGCTAGTTTAGTACTTCCACATCTCCCAAGACCCTTACTAAGGAGGACTAGGATCAGGAAAAAAGGTTTGCCTGACTCAGCAGGGGCTTCTGAGTGTTGTGTTCACACTGACAAAAGTTCTCCTGGCCTGCCTTTATCAGAGAGTGCAGCTCTCTTTTTGATAATCTTGGGAGTTAGCTACTGTGATCAGACATTAAACTGGATCATGTCCCAGCAATGAACTCTAGTTTGTGACTTATCAGCTTAAGTGTCTAATTAGGAAGCCAATTTGTAAAAGGTTTATTTTTATATTAAGTGTATGAGTGAGTATTTTGCATATCTCTGTTTGTCTATGCATGCATGTATGTATGTATGTATGTATGTATCTATCTATCTATCATCTACATGCAGCACATGTGTGTAATACCTTCAGAGGCCAGAAGAGGGCACCACACCTCCCCTGGAACTGGAGTTTCAGATGTTTGTGAACCATCATGTGGATGCTGGAAACTGAACTTGAATCCTAGCTGCAAGAGCGGCTAGTGCTTTTTAACTACTGAGCCATCTCTCCAGTCTCCTTACTGGGCATTCCTGAGAAATGTAGGACTAACTCCAAAAGGCAGTAAAAGCCAGGAAGTTAAGACATCCAGCACTATAGCAAGATTCTTCGGGCTTGAATCTGAATTTTACCAGTGACATGGCTTCAGATAAGTCACTGAACTCCATTTTGCTTCAGTTTCCCTGGCTGTACAAGACAGACAATAGACCTTTCTCTCAGAACCCAAGTGAGAGTGGAATAGCTATAAAACTCATCCAACAGATGTAAAATACTATACATGCTACCTTTTGTTGTAAACAGGCAGTTTTACTCTGAAAAATAAAGACCGAAGAAGAGTTTTCATAATTAGTAAATCCTCAGCTATGCTCAGACACACACACAAAAAAATATGTTTGTACTTGCATTTGTATGAAAGGCATGTGTGAAATACCATGCACCGGTGAATTCATGAGTGCAGGACACTTCACAGAAGACTAGCTTACAGAGAACCTGGGGAGATGGCTACGTGGACAGACAGAGCTGAGTTCAATACTGAGTCCACAAAAAGCTGGGCGTGGCAATGTGTGGTGTGTACTCTGAGCTCTGCCACGGTGAGATGCTAGGTGAAGAGAACCTCAGGTGCTGGCTAGCCTGCCCTGCACATCACAAGCATCCCTCTCCCATTGTCCAAGCCAAAAGCAAATGGCATTCTTTAGCAAGACCTTTGAGGGGATGTTTGTTGAAAGTTGGTAACTGTAAGTTGATTATTTTATATAAATTATTAAATTAATAAAATTATTGAATTCTATTAAAGTGCATGCATGTGTGTGTGTGTGTGTGTGTGTGGTGTGAATGCTAGATCAAGTTCAACTTAAGGAACTTCGTATATTTCAGAATATTCATGAAATGTTCTATAGGGAATTTTTAAATTTGCAAACTTTTGAACCAACTTCAACTGATCTTATCACACATTTCCCCATAACATTGTGAGCCACATGGAGAGAGAGATATTTGTCATTTTTGGTTAGCATGTACTTTACACATTTGTAAAGGCACACGACAGTGATGTATGCATATCGAACATTTATGTAATAGTCATTTTATTAATTTAATAATGTTAATTAGTGTTATAAACTATATTTAATGTGGGTATGGCTCTCGGCATTTTAAACACATTCCCTCTTTGATGCTTGTGACATCTTGCAAGCGAGTGTGGCTGATTCGAAGGACAGAACTAGCCTCAGAGATACAGAGTCTAAATACAAAGTGCTTAGCCAAATTTAAATGATATCTGCCCAGAATCTACCAACTCTTGTATTGGTCTTTCCTGAGTTTTGTACTCTGTAAATGTCGGATGAATGAAAGGCCCATTTTAAGATATTTAAATATCATATGCAATTCGTGTGCTCTGCACTTGCTCTTAAGGGAGTGTTGGGACTTCTGTGAGGAGCGTTGACCATCTTCTGCTGGCCCAGGAGCAGACATCCTGGCGTTTTGACTTTCGGGCGCGCGCCAGCGATTCTGGCCTGTCTTGTTTGTTCACCTGTCCCCTGCAAGCTCACTGATTTGATTCCATTCGCCCACTAAGGGGACACCGCCCACTCATGCTATCTCCCTCTTTCGCCACTGCTTTTGCAATCTCAGCAGATGTTATTTTGAGTGACGGTTTTTGATTTTAAAGTGTAGTAGGCTAAATGTCATTTCCTGATTGGTTGTCTGTGGGACTGTGAAAGGCAGTCTTCATTCTGGTTGAGCGAGGCTTAACCTCCGGAGACCCAGTAGATATTCTGCAAGGCACGGGCCGTTGGCCATGCTCCCAGACACCAGGCTTCTGACACGAGGCCCTCAACTCCGTAATCCTGTGGCCATCAGTCACAGTGCAACGCCCCAAGCCCCTGGTATTCTGTCTGGATGCCATCCCGACAGTCATCTGACAACAGCCTGCTGTGCTCCTCCCCACAGTTACCTGGTAACAGCCAGGTAGGCCTGGCCCACTATAAAAGGGGGTGTCTGCCCCCTTCTCTCTCTCTTGCTCTCTTTTCTCTTACTGTCTTGTTCTCTCTCTTGCCCCCTTGTTCCCCGTCTCTCCGCATTCCCTTTCCCCCTCTCTCTACGTGGCCATGGCCAGCCTCTACTTCTCTACCTTCTCCCTCTTTCTACTCCTTAACAACTAACGCTAAAACCTAATGGGCTGCCTCTTCTCCTCTGGACCCCCGTGCTGGAACAGTGGGGCAGGTCTTCCTGCTGGAAGGCCTCGCCACCTACCCAAGTGGTCTACTCCGGTCCCAGTGGAACCCAGCCGGAGCTCTCCCCCTGCCTGAGCTCTCCCCCTGCCCCTTTCCATTCGGTCCCCAGCCAGAGCCCAGCCCCTCAGGCCGGCTCTCTGTTCTCAGGTCTTTGCAACATCCAGCCATATCTGCGGTGTCCAAGACTGCGAACCAGTTGCCCACAAGCTCCGCCCTGCCGGCTCTCTGGCTACCCCAAGGATTGCCCTTTCCCACCCCAGAGCAGTGTTCTGTGGCTTCCCAAAGCCCGATGCCCATCTGGCGGTTCCGGGGAGATGAGTGCAGTCCAACTACCGGCTTCTGCCTTGCCCAGTGGCCTGAGCTCTGGGCGGATGCAAGACCCCCCCCCTTAAACCCACAGTTATCCCACTTTATCATCATGATCATCATCATCACCATCACCATCATCATCATCAGTTTAGATTATCATTATTCTGAGATTCATCCCAAAGCAAAACTACGATAAATCCTCCTTTTCGTGTTTAAAAGCAATCATTTTTTATTTTATTTTATTTTTCCTTTCTTACTCAAAGCTTCAAATAGAAGAGTTAAGACCCTATTCTCATCTGCCAGGAAGGTGTGGGAACTTTCCCTACTTGGGCCATTATGAACTGAAGTTCTGTTTCTTATATTTAAGAAACTTCAGGAAATAGTCACATGCTTCCTGACATAGTCCTAGGTCGTTGGTTCACATGCAGGGTCAAAGCCAAGGAACAGAGAGAAATGGTTTCCTTGTAGGAGGTTAGATGGTGTGTTACTCTTATTATTTTTACTTTTTTTTTTTCAGAAGAAAGTTAATATTTTCTGTGGTGAGATGCTTGCCTTGAGAAAATTGAGAGGAAGCCAACCAAAGTTCCCACTGGGTCACCTTCTCGGCTGCCTCAGGAGTCCACCCACCCCTCTACGGTGCCTGGCAATTCCACACAGAGAAAGACTGCCTTAGCATTTGGTTGAAGACCATAGGTTTAGCTATGGCGAATGCAAGAAAAGAAGCAGCTCCTTTCTCCCAGGGAAGGCGTGGGCTTTGAGAGTGGAGGGTGCTGGGATTCCAGGTGTGGAGTTATGAGCCGATTAGGGGAGCGAGGCCACCTTCTTCCTTGCTAATCCATGTAAGTGCAGACTCTTTTTAAGATTGTCACCCCCCCCCTTCCCACGCTGGGCAGTGGTGGCACATACCTTTAATCCCAGCACTTGGGAGGCTGAGGCAGGTAGATTTCTGAGTTCGAGGCCAGACTGGTCTACTGAGTGATTTCCAGAACAGCCAGGGCTACACAGAGAAATCCTGTCTCAAAAAAACAAAAAATAAAAAACAAAACAAACAGAAAGATAGGGTTTTTTTTTCTTTTTTGCTGCTAGCTGCCTTCTCTCTCTGTCTGCTAAGCCACAAGGAACCCACAAGGCAGTTTTTATAAGAGGAGGACAGACCGTGGTCGATTGCCTAGCAGACTGCAAGCATGCACACCCTTACCAAGCTCGCTGTGAGGATCTCCGAGCAAACTGGGGGTTCCTGGCATTCCAGCTGCACCCAGGCTTTTCCTACATTCCTCACCCCCAGTCTGGCCCTCAGCCACACCCCGCAAAGTGTCTGTCTCCAGCTTCCTTTCTCTCTTTTCAGCCTCAGCATAAACTCCCACAACCTCCCCAACCCTATCCTCTCTAGGCAACACCCTCTAGCGTCTGTCCAAAGCCTGCCTGCTCTCTGAAGACAATCCTGGCCTTTTTCACAAGGCCGTTTTTCTGATCTTTAAGTGAACCAGTGAACCTTTTTTGATGAGTTTTATAGTTACCCATCTTCTTGCTGTAGTCTACCTACTTGACGATTCGTGTAAGTGAGATTTCTATTAAATGAAACTCTTAAAGATAACAATTTCCCAACTCCCAGTCTTGAAGATATTTGAGTTGGGGAATATTTAAACATATCCTGCCTGTTTTCTCTGACCAGCACTGACTACAACTGTATGATAGTCTGGGGAGAAAACGCATCAGACACACTCTTTCGGCGATTCAGATGAAAGAGAATCTTATATATAAGATTGGCAGCCTGTTCCACTGATTACCTCACTGATTGCCAGGAAATGTGACTGGCCTGACTGGCCAGGCAGAGCCTCCCCGCTCCCCCACTTCTCCCTGCTTGTCTTCCTGAAGCCTTTCCCTGGGAGAAAGAAGGAGAAATTCTCTAGCACAGAACCCAGAAACAAGTTATATGTAGTCCATTCTGAATAGAATATCTATGTATAGAGGGACTCAAGCCTTTGCTCTACCCGATGTTCTTGGAGATAATGGGGATTGCTCATAAAGAAGATGAAAAAGAAGCCACTAAGCGCCAAATACCAATAATTGGATTAAAAAATGAAATTTATCTTAATTCCTATAGTTTTACTTCTCTCTACATTTTGCAAGTTTTAAGCCAAAAAAAGTATGGGAGATCCTCTAGGGGAAAATGAACGTCAGAATGAAAATCATCATATCCAGTATGTCTGTCTGTCTTTTCCTATCCTGAAAACCTTCCTCTTCTTGTTTATTCCCTATCTTGGTCATTGTCATTAAGAACAACCTTCGCCAGAAGTGGAGGGCAGCCCTTGGTCTCTTCCGCTTTACCCCCACACTTGCAATGTGTTTCTCCCACTTGTGCAATCCACCTCTCCAGTCTGTGTATTCCCACCAGCTCGTACAGTCTCAGCCTAACCCTGCAGCATAATGGAAATCTATAGAGGAAGAAAAAAGAGACAGGAACTTGAAAGCTGAAGAGTTAATGTTGTTAGCCAGAGATCCCTGGCTTTCAGGTAAACAAGGGCAGAGAGAAGGCCATTATCCTTTTGTAGCATTCTTCTGCACATTAACCTTCAAGTCTACACTTGCATTTGACTGTTGATTTGTCTCTCTGCTTCTACCTGCCAGCCTCAGCCTCCAGTCAGATTTTGTCCAGGCCAGGAGCTCCTGTTCTGGGTACCAAAGGAAACTACAGGAAATGGGCCATTTGGAAGATGAACTATGATGTTATATCTATGACGGGGTAAGATGAAAAGTTCTCTTCTAAATAAGTTGTCCAAAGAAAATTAGTTAGGCAGAAGTTAGGCAGGGATACACCCATTTCTAGAATTCTGGGTCTTCAAATGTGGTGGTTGGTGATTTTGCTTGTTTAAGATGTATCTGTGACACACAGGGGAACAAAGGCTGGGGATCTGTTGGCAGGTTTGCTGACAGCCTGGCTCTATGCTTAGTGTAGGGCACAATCACATTCAGCAAGCTACAAACACAGTGAAGACCATGTCATAAAAACTCAGACGGGTGACTGTCAGGACCAGCCTGGTCAGTTCCTCTCCAAATATCATATATAGGGGAGCTTTCTTAGAAAAAACACAATAACAACAACAACAATAACAGCAACAACAACAATAGCAAAAACCAAACCACTTAGACACTTACAACAACCATGCTGGCTCTGTTACACACATGCTGGATATTAGTTTCATTTCCATAATTTCTCATATTTGCATTTGTCCAACCAGAGGACAAGAAAGCATTATGATTAAAAAGTAAAGATGCTTCTAATTGAAATGATATGAGATCAAAAATATTCTATTGATTTGGAATTATGTTGCACAGCTAAAGCATGAAGAGAATTTTTCCAGATAGCTTCTTCATGTTAAGTTTGCCATTAAAGATAAAAATCCTACTGAGGACGTTGGCACATGCCTGTGATCCTACAACTCAGGTGGCTGAAGCTGGGGGAACCACAAGTTCAAGGTCAGCTTGGCCTACATAGTGAGGCTCTGTATCGAACCGAAAAATAATAAATAAAATTAATATTTATGTTTAGAAAAATAGATTATTAAATGCTCACACACACACACACACACACACACACACACACACACACGCACGCATGCATGCGCTGTGTGTGCATATATAGGCGTTCTCACATGGGGTTAAGAGTGAGGAAGAGAGGGAGGGAGGGGGAGAGAAAGGGTTAGGATAGGAGCAGTAGGCCAAAGAAAAGGGAAAAGCAGGAAGTGTGTCAATGACACTCAGTAGTCACTTGGTAGCAATCACACACTGATTGTTCAGGTTGATTTGATATGGCAGATGTGATAGGTTAGGGTCTCCTTTGCAAAGCTGTGCATGTGGTGGATGGAGATGGCCTTCTTGCAGAGAGGAGGACCATTCTTTAGGATAGGCAAGTAGCTGTGCTCTCTGAGACCTCACACAGGCCTTGGAGAGAATGCACACAAAGGAAGACTGGACAATCAGCTGTTTCCAGGAACTTCTGCTTCTCTGTCATTTCCATGGTTTTAGTTACTCACAGTCAAACATGGTTTGACAAATTTATACAGACATTTCTAGAAGCCAACAACTCATGCATCTCAAATAACACTTACTATCTAATCTTTCTATAATTCTGTTTTATTATTAGCTTTACTGTTGATATCATCTTATGTCCATCTTTAAATTTCATTGTAGGTATATATACATATACACATACATATACATCATATATATATATATATATATATGTATATATATATATATATAGAGAGAGAGAGAGAGAGAGAGAGTAGGGGGAACAGGGTATGTATGATTTAGAACTATCAAAGGTGTCAGGCATCTACTAACTATCCCAGGACAGATTTCTGTCCTCTCCTGTTCCTTCAAGAGGCAGAAGCACTTCCATACATCAACCACTTCTTTTTAAGGTGGCAGAGGTTGGATTTGTCCAAGTGTTTTTTGTGTGAAAGCTTCCAGAATCAAATTATCTCTGTCTCACTCCTTCAGATTTTTTTCTGTATATAAGCTCATGATATTTTGTAGTTGTGTGCTGATTATATATAAAATAACAATAATTGAACTTGATAGTACCTGTCATTCCAGCCATCTCTGATATATTTTATTGTTTGTCCATCACTTAAATATGACTTGCCTCAATGGATGGAACTAGAAAGTATCATCCTGAGTGAGGTAACCCAATTACAAAAGAACACACAGGGTATGCTCTCACTGATAAGTGGATGTTTGCCCAAAAGCTCAAAATAAACAAGTTACAATTCACAGACCACACAGGAAGCTCAAGAAGAAGGAGGACTGAAGAGGGGGTGCTTTGGTTCCTCTGAGAAAGGGAACAAAACATTATTGCTCACAGGAGCAATAATGGAGACAAAATGTGGAGCAGAGACTGAAGGAAAGGCCACCCAGAGACTGTCCTACCTGGGAATTCATCCTATAAACAGTCAACAAACCCCAAAACTACTATAGACAACAAGAAGTGAATACCAAAAAAACCCTGTTATGGTTGTCTCCGGAGGGGCCCTGCCAGAGCCTTACACATACAGAGGCACATGCTAGCAGCCAACCATTGGACTGGGTGTGGGGTCCCCAATGGAGGAGTTGAAGGGGTTTGCAGCCCCATGGGAAGAACAACAATGTCAGCTGCCCAGACGCCCCAGGACTCCCAGGGACTAAACCATCAATTAATGGGTACACATGGTTCCAGTCAATAATGTGGCAGAGGAATGCCTTGTGGGGCGTCAGTGGGGAGGAGAGGTCCTTGCTCCTGTGAAGGCTCAATAGATGCCCCAAAAAGGGAAATTGAGGAGAGGGGGAGGTGAGAGTGGGTCAGGTGGAGGGGCATACACTTGGGGTGGGAGGAGGGGTTGAGGGTTTTCGGGGAGGAGGGAAAACAGGAAAGGTTTTAGCATTTGAAATGTAAATGAAGATTATATTCAATAAGAAAAGGAAGAAGAATAACAGAAGAGGCTGAAATGTATGGAAATTCACATTCTTTTTTATAAAAAAAATCTAATTTGCAAAAAAAAAAAAAAAGTATGACTTGCCTCTTCGTTTGAAGAAACCGGAAGTGAAATGGTGTGCATGCAAAGCTACATTTTCCACTTTGTAATATAGGCTTGGTGTCTCTAGAGTTAAGTCATTTTTAAAAGGGTTGGAAGTTCTGTTATAAAAATCTGGGCATTGAAAAATATTCCCAGGCTAATAAGGAGTCTGAAGCATGTCAGACCATGCAAGGATGTTTCTATCCTGGCAAGTTGATATGCACAGATCCTATAGGAACTCTCAAATTAGCTTTAAGGCTTGCTTGAATAGGACTTAACCAACCAACAACTGTTGCTAGCGACAAGAAGTGTGTGTGTGTGTGTGTGTGTGTGTGACAGGGAGAGAGACAGAGAGACAGAGAGAGACAGAGGGAAAGGGGAAGGGCGAGGGAGAGGGGAAGGGATAAAGAAAGAGTTTATACAGGGAGAAGAGAGCAGGAAGGATGAATAATTAGAAAGTGTCCAGATCTATTGTTACTTTAAACTGCAGAAGAAAACAGGAATCTACCTTTTATCTGAAGCAAAGTACTAGCTACACAATTATTCCTACCAAACTCAGAAAGATGTTGTAGTTAATCCTCCACAATTAGGTCCTATACTATGTAATACATTGGAAATCTATACAAGTGAGGTTCAAGAGAGGGTCATGGCATAAAAATGTGGTTAATAATATAAATGTCTTGTCAAAAATGCCTAAAGTATCAAGGCTTACATTATTTCTAAAGAGATCTACAATAAAGGCTAATATATAAATATAAATCTATGCAAAAAAAACTATGTAAAGAAGTCACACACTGGTTTCCTTAAGTGACCTCCATCTTTTACCTGTTTAAAATATTTATTAATTCTATTTTGCAATAGCAAAATCACAGAAATTTCTTAGGGTTACATTTTCACAGGTAAGGCATGAGAGGTGCTTTCCTGGGGACCATTGCAAGATTATCAGCATCACCGGTTTCTTCCCTCCTGCTCCACCAAGAAAATTGCTCTCCTAAGCAATTAGGTTGGGTGTACTTGTAAGTGTTATACAGCCTGGACAAAACAGAAAGCCTCAGGATTCCTTCCCAGACACTCCTATCCCTGATTCTTTGAACAGCCATGAGGAGACTCCACAAAGTATGTGCTATTTTAGGTTAGTGCCATTTTTAAAATTTTTTTCTTTGCGTGAATATAGTTTCGTTTTGTGTGTGTGTGTGTGTGTGTGTGTGTATGTGTGTGTGTATGGTGTGTGTTTTGCAAATTCTCAATAGTATTTGTTTAATTGCTGAGGGGTTTCTGATTCTTTGCTTGCTTGCTTTCGTTCTTGTTTACTAATACCTAAGTACTAATAACCTAATATCAATACCCTAAGTAGCCCAAGCTAGCTTTGAACTCAGACCTCCCAGCTTCTCCCCTCCCCCTCCCTACTCCAGAGTGCTGGGATATAAGCTCCTGACACACAGCCCCATGCTGTGACTGTGGGTTTTGTTTACTGTCTGTAAGATCAACATTGAGACATCCTTTACCTCCCGGAAAAGTGAAGAATTTTTTCCTTTCTTGGTATCTGTTAAATCTTACCCATGTCATACACTAATTCTGGGTTATCCTTGGAGTAAGTTTTGCCTGCATTGTGAGAATTTTGGTTTTGTTTTGACTGTTTCCTGACTTGAAATTCCCTTCACTGAAGATCCCCAAGAACTTCTAAGAATGATTAGTACTGCGTCCAATTGGACTTGAATTGAATTCAGTTTGTGAGACATTGAGGGAGTTGCTCTTAAATTTCTAAGGAATTAACTTAGAATTAAAACATGTGATTTTTCCTGTCTGCTAATTATTAGATTCTTCTGACTCATGGCTCAGTGTTGGAATTCAGATTTTCATACTTATTTCTTTTCATATCTGGTTTAAAACAGAAAAGAGTGCACAAGGTGCTCCGGGGTTCTAGAAACACCTTGCTGTGTGGGTTCATATGAACGGCCATTGTTCTCATGTTCTCATGTTGCTGTGTGGGTTCATATGAACGGCCATTGTTCTCATGTTGCTGTGTGGGTTCATATGAACAGCCATTGTTCTCATGTTCTCATGTTGCTGTGTGGGTTCATATGAACGGCCATTGTTCTCATGTTCTCATGTTGCTGTGTGGGTTCATATGAACGGCCATTGTTCTCATGTTCTGGGCCATTTCCACATGCTTCTTTCTATTAAAATACATTTCTCTCTGTGTGTGTTTATTGTATGTATTTTCATTTTCCTATGAAATGTAGCCTTCTGTACTCATTATATAAATTATATATGGCATATGCTAAACATGCTTTGTACTCCATATATACAATAATGGCGGCACTTCCTAGAAAGAGCTCTTCCTCCCTTCCCTCCTCCCTCCCTCCTCTCTCCCTCCTCCCTCCCTCCTCCCTTCCTCCTTCCTTCCTCCTTCCCTCCCTTTACACTTATTTATTGCTAGTGTGGGAGGCAAACATGCAAGTCATAGCGGAGGATGAGAGGACACCATACAGGAGTCAATTCTATCTTTTTTAAGTAAAATTTTCCTTTCTTTCTTTCTTTCTTTCTTTCTTTCTTTCTTTCTTTCTTTCTTTCTTTCTTTCTTTCTTTCTTTCTTTCTTTCTTTCTTTCTTTCTTTCTGGATATTTTCTTTATTTACATTTCAAATGTCCCTGTCCTGGTATTCCCCTATCCTGGGGCATCCAGCCTTCTCAGGACCAAGGGCCTCTTCTCCGTTTGATGGCCAACAACGCCATCCTCCGCTACATATGCAGCTGGAGCCATGGGTTGCTAGATTAAACTATCTTTTTGCCATGTGGGTTCTGAGGGATCACACTCAGTTTGTCAGGTGTGGGAGCTTTACCCAGTGAGCCATCTCCCTCGCCCCTCGTGAGAGGCACACATACAGGCATACCTGCAGGTAAAGCACTCACACACACACACAAAATAAATAATTCTGAAAGAAAATTTCGGTAATGCAGTGAGTGATAAAGGAAGCTATTGGGTGTTGACCTCTGACCTTCACGTATACATGTACACATGTACAAATACCTGCACACATATGAACATATGCACATATGTACTTCACAACACACAAAACTATGGAAAGCATATGGAAGAAACACATTTAAAAAGACTAGAGGATACTGGACTTGGTAGAAACAGGATTTAATGCCACAGAAGCTCATTCTTTTCTGTCAGTTTCTTAGTAACAAAAACTCGGCGTCAGTATCGGATCCTTTTGACAGAGTCTAGGTGTTTTACATTTGACTGGAGGAAAGTAGGCTTGTTACAAGTAAGAGCTACCAGAGAAAAATTGCGACTTCAGAAGCTATAATTGGAAAAATATGATGTTCTGAAGAAATCCAATAAAATAATCATGGCTTCAGAGTAATATTTAAGTTGGAAAGAATCAATCTCAATAGAAGTAATTATCAGTTACATTACAGATAAAAATAGGAAAAAGATGAAATGCTCTGTATAGAAAATTGATCAGAGAGTCAAATTGGCTTAATGGAATAAAGTCCAAAAAGAAACTTATTATTTATTTTTAACGCAGAGTTCATATTCCCTAAGAGGAATTCAATTGATGGATCTAGTTTGTTCACTTTCAACAGATGAACTTCGACCCTACAAGTGAGCACAGCTTGAGGATTTTATTGTCTTGGAGGTGAGGAGATGAAGCTTCACTCTGGTCATGAAGCCTTGCCTAATGCTCTTCTTCACACTCAGTGGTTCCTTCTTCACCTTTAAACCACCACACGATTTTCTTTGTCATTTTAGCCCCTTTCCGGAGAAGTGACATCATCTGCCTCCAGCAGTCATCCTACTTCCTATTCCCCAAGCACTTTCCCTGGGGCCTTCCTACACCCATAGGTGGGTCATGTTGGCCCTTGCCACATTTCTTTTAGAAAACCAAGAAGGCCAACCTTGCAGACACAAGTGCTGTTGACAAGGAGAAACAGAAAACGTGTAAAGCATTTATCCGGGATTAAAATGGTCTCCGGGACATAGGGTGCTGTTGCAACAAACTTCACCATGAGATCATCAGCTCCTTTCCTACTTAAAAGTCCTGCAAGGTTTTCTCTCTTCCTTCTCCTTTCAGTTCCCTTGCAGTCTTTGAGGTGCAATGTCACCCACGAGTCAGCCACTCTTTTCTCTGAAATATTTCTGCCTTTGTTCCACTTTCCAGTGACTCAAAGTATCTTGTCCCTGCAGGACATCCACGTCATCAGATTGCTCCACTTTCCTCCCTTCTGTCCCCATTATGAGTCACCGGTCCTCTTTAGGACACTTACAACATCCAGCTACTCAGCAGTGTATGGGGGAGTGCCCAGCCTTCTCCGAGAGCAGCCTGCTCTCTGACTTTGACATCCACCTCCGTCTTTCTGGCTGTCTACCTTCACTAAACTCTTCACTCCATCTGGGACAATTCCAGGAGCACTCAGCCACAGGCTCCGGTGGCAAAGCCTCTCTTCAGCTCTTCTGCTGGTTCCACCTTGGCACCCTGTCTTTCGATGGTGACTATATTTGCCTCTGAGCATTAATAACTGAATATTCCAATATATACCAGCATTCCAGACTTCATGCTCTTACCCTTTAAATTTTTTCTTTTTTTGGCTGTTTAATAATGTTGGGGATTGAGCCACTAAGCTCCGAGTTGTTTTCTTAGTTTTCTTGGTGCTTTCTCGTGCGCTGAAACTCCACGGCCAGTCCTCTGGATTCCTACCAGTGACTGTAGTCTCCAGTTTGACACCCTGTGCCTGTTTCCAGATGCCTTTGGATACTTGCTTGACTTGACCTCTGAGTACAGCATCTTACAGTTTCCAGCATCTCTTCTCTGCTGCAACCCCAGCCTTTAACCATATTCTGACCCTCCTATTCATAAAACTTCAACTCAATTCCTCCCACAGACCTTTGTTCTGTCGAGATAGGACACAGTTTAAATTACACTTCGCTCTATTCTACAATAGCTCTATTCTTGTTCACTTCCTCAAATCTAGGAAGTTACTTTCATCCTCAGTTCACAAGAAAAGTTTTCACATAGTGCCCCTATTTTAAGAAAACTTTAGAATATTTGTGATAAGCTGCAGCAACACATGATTATATCTAACGTTCCATTCCTTCTTTGTGTGTTAACTTGACTCTCCCTAATCCCCTTGGGGAGAGTTCTCCTTTGTTGATTTTCTTTAAGTGTTCTTAAGTCACTTAAAAGCACAAATAATTCTATTATCTGTATCTGTCCAAAGATGTGTTGGCATTCCTCAAATAGAAAGTTAAGAGCCAGGTGAACTGGCTAGTTTTGTGTGTCAACTTGACACAAGCTGGAGTTATCACAGAGAAAGGAGCTTCAGTTGGGGAAGTGCCTCCATGAGATCCAGCTGTGGGGCATTTTCTCAATTAGTTATCAAGTGGTAAGGGCCCCTTGTGGGTGGTTCCACCTTTGGGCTGGTGCTCTTGGGTTCTATAAGAGAGCAGGCTGAGTAAGCCAGGGGAAGCAAGCCAGTAAGAAACATCCCTCCATGGCCTCTGCATCAGCTCCTGCTTCCTGACCTGCTTGAATTCCAGTCCTGACTTCCTTTAGTGATGAACTGCAATGTGGAAGTGTAAGCTCAATAAACCCTTTCCTCCCCAACTTGCTTCTTGGTTATGATGTTTGTGCGGAATAGAAACCCTGACTAAGACAAATTGGTACCAGAAGTGGGGTATTCCTGTGACAACCTGACCATGTTTTGGGGAGGACTGTGGAAGGACTTTGGAACTTTGAGCTAGAAAAGCCATTAGAATATTAAGAGCTTGGTGGAAAGTTCTGTAGGAGCTTGGAAGACAATGTTAAGAACAGTGCAAAAGATGGAGGCCTGGCTTGTAAAATTTCAGAGGGAAGATTAAAGGCTCTTACAGTGGCCATGTTTTGATTGTGAAGATTCTGTGGTTTTGGTTAGCTGGGGCTGAAGAATCAGCTGTGAGTAACAAGATGCCAGAACCACTAAAGCAAACCTTTGTGTTACTGGGACTATTGATGCTAGTTAGCTGGAGCTAAGAAATTAGTGGTGATTAAGAAGAGACCAGCATCACTGAGATGAAATCTTTTTGGAAGTGTTTTCTGAGAGCACAGAGAGTGTGTTCCAGAGATAGCCACAGTTGTATTTTGTGCTGTGGCTGGACTTGGTACTGTGTAAGAGTCACCCAGATAGTACTGGTTTTGAAGGCATGAAGGGGTCATGAAGAGCAGTTGAGGCTCTTGGCACAGTGAGAGGCTACGGAAGGCCACTGGCGAAGGTGCAGCCTCAGTTGCAATTGATGGCCCAGGACTTGAAGGGGTCATGCATAGGAGCAGAGGCTTGTCACCATGAAGAGAGCCTATGAGAGGCTATTGGTGAAGCCTAATTACAGTGGACGATAGCAGCGTTTTGGAGATGCCAGTACCATGCGATGACAACCAAGAACAGCAGCAGCAGTGGAGTACAGGCAGCTGGAGCCTAGAAGACATGCTGTGTGCTACAAAGGGCAGAGCTGGAGAAGTGACCCAAGACCTTGGAGGAGCCCAGAAGATCGTGAGTTGGATTCCAGACATTGGACATTTGGAGTTTGAGTTTTGCTTTTGGTTGTGACTGTGCCCTGATATGTTTCCCTCTTGAAGGAAGAAAGTATTTTAGTGGAGCCCACAGTTAAAAGACTTTGAACTTTTAAAAGACTTTGAATTTTAAAGATATTGGACATTTTAAGGTGATTGAACTTTTAATATGTAAAGACTGTGGGACTTTTAAAGTAATTTAGATCTTGGGGATGAATAAGAAAGTAAGGGTTGAGGCTTAATAGTGATGTGTTTGTGTGTCACGTTGACAAGGGGTCAATTGAACTGGCTAGTTTTGTGTGTCAACTTGACACAAGCTGGAGTTATCACAGAGAAAGGAGCTTCAGTTGGGGATGTGCCTCCATGAGATCCAGCTGTGGGGCATTTTCTCAATTAGTGATCAAGTGGTGAGGCCCCCTTGTGGGTGGTTCCACCTTTGGTCTGGTGCTCTTGGGTTCTATAAGAGAGCAGGCTGAGCAAGCCAGGGGAAGCAAGCCAGTAGAAAACATCCCTCCATGGCCTGCTTCAGCTCCTACTTCTTGACCTGCTTGAGTTCCAGTCCTGCTTCTTGACCTGCTTGAGTTCCAGTCCTGACTTCCTTTAGTGATGAACTGCAATGTAGAAGTGTAAGCTCAATAAACCCTTTCCTCCCCAACTTGCTTCTTGGTCATGATGTTTGTGCAGGAATAGAAACCCTGACTAAGACACCAGGAGAGACAGCTCAGTAGTTAAGACAGCTCAGCTGTTCTTCCAGAGGACCCAAGTTCGATTCCCAGCACCCACATGCTGGTTCACAACCATCTGTAACTCCAGCCATAGGAGATCCAATGCCCTCTTCCAGCCTCAGCAGGCACTAGGCATGAATGTGGTGCAGAGATGTACATACAGGCCAGACACCAGTACACATAAAAAATTTTAAAAAAATTAAAAGGAAAGGTCACATGATCATCATTGGAAATCTAGCTGCACTTCGTGTCTCTAAGTAACTCACACACAGCCAAGTCACAACAAAGTTGGAGAAAGTTCCACCGAATGGAATGTGCAAGAACTTATGACCATAAGAGTCTGTCTGACTGATTTGCTTTGGGCAAGAGGATCAGGGGTTTCTTCACAGCCTATTTGAGCTGCTCCCTGAAGAATGAGTGTTTGGCCATAAGGGGCCAGCAACAAGCCTAGGAGAAGAAACAGGAAGTGGAAAGCTATTCCAGCAAGTCAGAGCATGGCCCATTCCACTGGGGGAAGCGTGAATAATCTGGGTGGCTCCTCTGATGAGGAGGAGCAGGAAACACAGTTGGAAGACAGGTTGAGGGTGCTGGTGAAAGATCTATGCTAAGGAGCCCAAGCCTGATCCTGTGGTGATAGCAATTACTCCTTCAAGTTGAGCAATTCACCTGTGCCTGATGGGGTAGCCCAGCCCTTCCTGGCTGCCCCAAACTGTATTAATAGAATTTTAAGAACACACTAAACATTTTATGCTTTAAAAGTTGGGTAAGACTGGAATAATTCTTCTAGAAGGCAGGTACCATCCTAAACTTTAGCTCTACAAATGTTCATTTTTTTGTATTTAACATATAAGTATTTTTCCTTATTTAATAGACAATTTATATACTTAAAATATACTTAAAGCTATAGTGTGTGCTAGTAATTCTGGCTATTTGGGAGGCTGAGGCAGGAGCATTTAAAGTCTCAGGCCATTGTAGACAATTCAGCCAGATCATGTCTCTTAAAACAAATACACAAACAAATAAAAAACAAAATCCTGGGTAGCAAAAGTATAGTTTAGGTCTTCCTGCATCTGGGTATTTACTGACATTAAAATTTTGTGATGAGTATAGAATTATTATTTTTAAATAATTTTAAAGATTTATTTATTTATTTTATGTATGTGAATACCTTCTCTTGCTGCATGCCAGAAGAGCACATCGTATCCCATTACAGATGGTTGTTAGTCACCATGTGGTTTCTGGGATTTGAACTCAGGACCTCTGGAAGAGCAACCAGTGTTCTTAACCACTAAACCATCTCTCCAGGCCTAGAATTATTTTTAATAGAAAAAGTAACTCTATTCATGAATCCATTTATTTTTAAAGAGAAAGAGTAATTGAGACAGAGAGATAGAAAAGGAGAGAGAGAGAGAGAGAGAGAGAGAGAGAGAGAGAGAGAGAGAGAGAGAGAGAGAGAGACAAGAGAGAGAGAGAGAGATTAGGCTTTGAGAATCAACAGAGAAAGATTGGGAGAGTCCCAATTTGACAATGTACATTTAGTTTTTCTTGAAGTTGTTTACGCCGAATATGAAATTTCCTCTGACTTACTGTTAGAATAATATCTTGCAATTTCTAGTAAATGACTAACAATTTACAGTTTTTCATGTAGTTCTAGGAAAGGGATTGTCTCTTGAGGAAATGTAAAAATATTTTCAAAACTCTTCCATTTCATGGATACCTTTAAACAGATATGTTAGAGAGACACATCAAGAAGGACATGGACATGGTCGATGCCCCCTCCCTGGTTATGCCACAGGATGGCTCCTCTCTTGTCCCATGTATCTGTGGCACTGGCTGTACACCAAGACCTTGCCCAGGTGCCCAGGCAAGGCTCACAGAGAGAAAGGGTGAGTCTTCTTTCGGCTGCTGTCTTCATATCTATTTGTCACTTCTTAGGTCTCTTGGAGTTTGTCTCCTCATTCCTGGATTTACGTCTTTGCATTCTTCCTCAGAAGATAAGTGGACTTCTAAAGCCACTTCTAGAACCAGAGACTTCATGGGCAGTTACATTATCCAGGAGGCCATGGCCAATGATGGAAAAGGGGAACTTGATCTGGAAATGCCACTGTTCCTGGCTTCCCATTCTCTTGGGGAGTGGGGAGAGGGCAGGGTGGAATTTCAAGTTCTCACTTGTCCACAAATCACCAAAAAGCATTGATTTTGTTGTTATGGGTACATTTCACAAGTCAACAAATTAGAGAATATGGAATCTGTGAGTTGTGAAGGTTGGCTGAATGGGTTTGTTTATATATATAATATACTTATTACATATATATGCATGCACATATGTGTGCATATATGTGAATATGCTAAGAACTCAATCAGGAATTAATGCTACACTGTTTTTGACAGAATTTCTTTTTTTTTAGAAACTCTCAACTCTGGGCTGGAGAGAACTCCTCCAGAGTTCCTGAGTTCAATTCCCAGTAACCACATGGTGGTTCACAACCATCTGTAATGGGATCCAATGCCATCTTCTGGTGTGCCTGAAGACAGTGACAATGTACCCACACACATGAAAGAAATAAACCTTTAAACAAACAAACAAACAAACAAACAAACAAACAAACAAACAAACAAAGAAGCCTTCACCTACTTGGCTGAGCCCCACCCATAGGAGTAAAGCCAATTCTATACATAAAGTCAATTGGTTGTAGATGTTATATACATTTACACAATTCTTCATAGCAAAGCTTAGATTGGTCATTATTAAAGGTACCAAGGTCCTATAGACTACTCAATTTGACACAACTGAAGAACCAGCCTGCATCCATCTTAGCCTTAAAAGCCATCTTACAGTAAAGACAAACTAGGTTCATTCCTGTTTATGATTAAACCTCAAGAGTTAGGCTATGCCCCACCTGTATCCTTAGCTACCAATGGTTCTGTACTGCCAGTCCCAAAAATGGCGATCATGCCTCTGATTTAAGATGTTGTTTATAACCAGCTCGCAACCCTTCTTTTGTTTCAGAAGGTTGTATGGCCACCTATGACTACTTTGATAGAGCAACTTGTTGCCATGACTACCTTGCTATACTCCTGTCTTTGTTTCAGGGGGTCATCAGGACTAACTTGTTCTGGTACTCTGCTTCTGGAATCCTGACTATTTTGTTGATCAAAGCCATTTGTAACCCCATTACCCCTGAGCTATAAAAGTCTTGTTTTCCTCACATCCAATGCTTATCTCTCAAACCTTACCTTAGGGGCAGGCAGCCTATGTAAGCGAATAAAAATGCTTGCTTTAATCAATGACTCACTTTAATTAACATGGCCCTGATGATTTGGGTCGGTGGTCTTTCTCTTCCATCTTTGGAATTAACAACAGCAAGTAATGTTTATACCATACAAAACAGTGTTAATCTGAAGTTAGAGTAAAATGTAAGATTAGTGTTGTGTGTGGGGTACTACATGCAGGGGTACATGTGCATACACCATGGTGCATATTTGGGGGCCAGAGGACAACTTTGTAGAGTTGGCTCCTTCCTCTCATCTTTACGAGGGTTTCATGGAGTGTCTTTGGGCTGTCTGGCTTTTATAGCAAGTGCTTCTATCCACGGAAGCATCTCCCTGGCTTGTAGTTTTTCTATTCTTGTTATCTCTTGGCTACGCACTGCAAGGTATCTCCACTGACTGTTTCTGTGAGGGCCTCTATTTATAACCTCCTTCTCTGTCTTTTTCTCTCCTTCCGGGGAAAGGGTGGAACCACCCTCATTTCATTATTTCCTGAATTCGTACCTCTAGGTCATCACCTTCCATCCTAAGGAATTAAGCCCACTGTTTTGTAGGAGAGCTCTGATAATTAATTGAAGTCTCATCTTGTTTTATTTAGGTGGGAGTCAGAAGCAAAAAGGCTAATGCGTTATTGATTTGAGATTGTGTGTTAAGTATGGACAAGATTGAAATAGGGTGAGAGATCAAGGGAGGGATGAACAGAGCAGGAGGGAAATGAAGAACACAGTCTTGGGATGAAAAATTACTAGTCATCAGACATCAAAATTCACTTCTCTGTTGAAGACAGAAAGATAGACAGTGATCACATCACATAGGTACTTGAGCAGAAATAGGGATGATAAGGAATATTACAGGAGCTTTGGCATGGCTATGTCTCCTTTAAATATTTCTTTTGGTTTAGAAACAACTTTGCTTGGAGGTGGGCTCATTGTAGGTCATGAAGGATCATATAAGGATGTCATGATTGAGAAGTGAGAAAGTCTAGAGTGTGTGTTTGGTGCCATGTGGTACCCTACACTGCCTGTGGATCCTGTAACAAGAAGGCTGTAGCTAGAGGTGCTGTTTATCATTTCTGTTTGTCTGATATCTTGACAGAAGCCACTTAGGAAGGAGAGTTTATTTTAGTTTATAATCTCAGAATATTGTTAATCGTTGTAAAGCAGTAAAGACAGAAGGAACCTGAAAGAGTTAGTCATAGCCACAGCCAAGAACAGAGAGACATGCATGTGTGCATGCACACTGGTGCCCAGATGGATTTCTCTACGCTCATAGAGTTCAGAGGACCAAGCCCACTTTCAGGCTGGGTCTTTCCCCATCAGTTAAGTCAAGACAATCCCCCTCAGAGATGCTCACGGGCCAACCTGGTCTAGGCAATCCATCATTGAGACTCTTCTTCAGTCAGGTGATTTTACATAAGAGTCAAGTTGATGATTAGGAGTCACCACCACAAACATCTAGAACCCTAAGTCAAAGCTAATCTGTTTTCTTCTTCTCTTTTTTTAATACATACTTTTTTTGTTTGTTTAAGAGATTTATTTATTTATTTTATGTAAGCACACTGTCACTTTCTTCAGACACACCAGAAGAGGACATCAGATCCCATTACAGATGGTTGTGAGCCACCATGTAGTTGCTGGGAATTGAACTCAGGACCTCTGGAAGAGCAGTCAGTGCTCTTAACCACTGAGCCACCCCTCTGGCCCTATCTGTTTTCTTAAACATTTTCCAGTCTGTGGTGTTGTGTCATAGAGAACAGACTAAAAACAGATGTGTTTTGCCTTTATCCTTCCTGCCTCCTTCCTGAGACCCGGTTTCCTCTTCTTCCTCAAGAATCCTCTCCACATCCAGTCTGGATATGGTGTCTTGCCATGAGAGCTGAGAGGAAGGTCTAGGATCCCAGAGTACACCAGAAAAGAGAGGAAATATAATTAAGCAGAGAAGTTGAAGCTTAAAGGCTTGGTCATTAAAGAATAAATGAATTGCTCCACTTTTTTTTCCCAGTCACCACATGAGTGAATGACCAAGGGGACATCCACGAGGCAGTGTCCCTGAAGCATCGTGGCTGGAGCTCTTTGCGTCTGCACACATAAAAACAATCTCTTCTCTCCATTCCAGAGAGAGACCCTGGGAGAGCTGCGTCTCCTCTGCTCTGTTCTCCAGCCTGCAGAATACTGAGAGCACAAATCACAGGCTGACAATGGTCTTTTTCCCTTTGTTCTTCCTCTGTAGAGCTTGGGGCTTTAGGGAGGTATTTACAGGCAGTTCAAGTGAAAATGGATGTTGAGTAGTTCTTACTTTCTGGGAAGAAAGTAAAGGGAAGGAAAAAAAAAAAGAAAAAGAAACCTTCAACAAGTTGCCTCCAGGTGCATTGCAAATGGCATGCTGATCGACTCAACTCCAAAAGAAATTAGGGATGTAAATGTGTTTGAGAAAATTATTACCCAAATCACAACATGCTCTTCAGACAGTTCTGTGATTGAATACCAAAAAGAACATTAAAAGTCTTCCAGCAGAGTGCTTCCCCAAAAGTATTAAATGATAAACTACAATGAATTCTCTTCCTGCCTTAGCATCTGCTGTCAGGTTGGGTTTTTGTGCGTGTGTAATTCACACACCTGTGACGGTGGCCCTCTGTCAAAATGTGATAAGGCTTTGTATTTAAAGCTATTAATACCTAAAAAGAGTAATGATTCTTCTAAGGATTGGTAGAGGTAGCTGTTTTCAGTGTCTTAAAGCCAAGGGGGTGTAAATAGTATATCCCAAAGGTGTATTGAACCTGCAATGACAAAAATGTCTTCCATTTGATTATTATGACAAATGTATTAACTTTTTTTTACTTTAAAAATGTAGAAATCAAATAAACACGCATTTTTTACCTTAATGATCAATTTATTAATTCTATTTACAAAGACCACTTAGTGTCTTTGTATGTCTTTGTCTTTGTATGGAAGAACATAGCTCTCTTTCTGCTCAATGTGACTATGAGATAGTTTATTCTGGAGCCAAATATGAGTGAACATGGCTCCAGAGCATAGATGCAGGTTACCTCAAATACTGTGTTCCCAGGTGCTAAGAGTTTCATGAGCAGTTTTTATAATAACAGGGCAGAGAAGACTGTAAACAACACACTTCTGAAATACATTTGTGGAAACATCAGCTAGGTGATGGCCAAGTAGGAAAGTTGTGCCTTAGATACTCTCTGATGATATTTTAAGTCTTTGGGTTGGTGGAAGTCAGGGCTCTTGTTTGTGCATTGTACAAAGAAATTACCAGCAGTTACAGGTATGCTAGATCACACCAGAAGGGCGATATTACCCACACAAGTATATATGAATGGAAATTTAGGGGTTAAAGTATAATTAGCCGCCCCCAACCTGTAACATTCTAGCTTCCCACAGTTATAGAAGTTCTAATAGGTCAATAAGCTTTGTGGGATGTTTAGCACAGGTATGGCTTTGTCTCTCTCTCTCTCTCTCTCTCTCTCTCTCTCTCTCTCTCTCTCTCTCTCTCTGTGTGTGTGTGTGTGTGTGTGTGTGTAGGGGTGGGCAGAGATATACAGCAGTAAAGGAGATAGACAAAGAAGGATGATGTCTGTGGTGCTTACACTTTCCTGTGAGGAGACGAACAAGATAAAAAAAAAAACATGTAAAACATCCCAAGCCTTGGGCTTCAGCTCCTCTCTGCCCTCAGTAAGTTCTCCAGAGGAGATTAGTCTACCCTATTGTCTGTCACTTTAAATTACTGCCTTATTTAATGGAGTGGGACCTGTAAATTTCTAACAGAAATATGTGAAATTGTGCAGGTATATGTTTTGAGAGATCCACAGTAGTAGGCCTTTAGAAGGCTTTCTCAAAAGGCCTTTTGTTTTTATTCTCTCTCCCATAGCTGAGGAGTTACTGGCATTTGCTAGCTGCTGGGAGAGGGAGAGTCACTTTAGTCTCAAAATGTGACTTCTAGTAGCTTAACTGTGCTCCAAGAGTATCTGGGTAATTTTTTTTTTTAAGAGAGAACATGAAGTTGGTTGAGCTTTGAGGGGAGATTGATCTGGGAGGAGCTGGGTAAGAGGGGTAAATAGGATCAAAATACATCATATGAAATTCTCAAGGAATTCATAAAAATGTTATTTAAAAATATGTGGAGTTAGAAGAAATTGAAAGGGATGTGGAGGAATTCTTCTAATTGTGTGTGTGTGTGTGTGTGTGTGTGTGTGTGTCTGAATAAGTCTTTTTCTCTCTGTGTCTATGTATGTGTGTCTGTCTCTGTCTCTCTGTCTCAGTCTCTGTCTCTCTCTGTGTCTTTGTCTTTCTCTGTCTCTCTCCATCTCTCTTTTTCTCTCTCTGTGTGTTTCTCTAGATGCTTGTTTTGTATGCCTGTGCCCAAGGAGGCCACTGAACCTGAAGCTTGCCTCATTGTTGGCTAGTCTAGTACTAGCTGGCCAGAAAGCCCCATCGATCCTACTGCCCAGGGATAGGTTTGCAGTTGTATACAGTCACACCTAGCTTTTATGTGAGTGGTGGGGGATTCAAACTCAAGACCATTGCTTTCACAGTAAGCACTTTACTGACTACCATCTCCCCAGCCTCCCTAGTGTTGATCTTTGTAAGTATTAAACAAACAGAATTCTCTGTGCTTACGGAAGTATAGTCATCAGGCAATTCTGGAAAGACAACATTTCTTTTTACTGGTATGCATCAAGTTCTTTCCTTATGCTTTCATCTTATAGGTTTTTATAAAGTAAGAAACATGCATAAAAGTTCACAAAGAACTATTCATATTGATCCACGTACTTCCATTTGGACAGTGAGCCACAATTATATATCACACTATAAATCAATGTATTGTGATTTCTAATATTCAACCAAATGAAAAGGATACATTTTTTTAAGGTGGACTCTAACTTCTACTTCTTGAGACTTTAATGCTAGTCTTGATTCCTTAAGAATCTCTTTCCAGAGGCAAGGCACTGTTTTGGAGGGATGTCTGTGTGAAACAACGAATGCATAATAACAAGAAGGGAGATTTGGTGACACAGTTAACTGAGCAGGCCACTGGGTAGAATTCAAACCTTAGAACCCAGTGAAATGTCTGAAAGTGTGACACCCAAGCCTCTGGTTTCTTTGGTACTGATGTGACATCCTTGTTACTAGAGGTGAGAGAAAGAGACTCAATTTTTTTTCTACTTGATAGAGTTCTGAAATATATAATTGTAGTTAATAGTAACAGAACTCTGTTTAAAAATGGATCAAGGACCTCCACATAAAGCCAGACACTCTGAAGCTAATAGAAAAGAAACTGGGGAAGACCCTTGAGGACATCGGTACAGGGAGAAAGTTTCTGAACAGAACACCAATAGCGTATGCTCTAAGAGCAAGAATTGACAAATGGGACCTCATAAGGTTAGAGAGTTTCTGTAAGGCAAAGGACACCATCAAGAGGACAGATCGGCAGCCAACAAATTGGGAAAAGATCTTCACCAATCCTACATCAGATAGAGGGCTAATATCCAATATATATAAAGAACTCAAGAAGTTAGACTCCAGAAAACCGAACAACCCTATTAAAAAATGGGGTACAGAGTTAAACAAAGAATTCTCACCTGAAGAACTTCGGATGGCAGAGAAGCATCTTAAACAATGCTCAACTTCATTAGTCATTAGGGAAATGCAAATCAAAACAACCCTAAGATTTCATCTTACACCAGTCAGAATGGCTAAGATTAAAAATTCAGGAGACAGCAGGTGTTGGAGAGGGTGTGGAGAAAGAGGAACACTCCTCCATTGCTGGTGGGGTTGCAAATTGGTACAACCACTCTGGAAATCAGTCTGGCGGTTCCTCCGAAAACTGGGCACCTCACTTCCAGAAGATCCTGCTATACCACTCCTGGGCATATATCCAGAGGATTCCCCACCATGTAATAAGGATACATGCTCTACTATGTTCATAGCAGCCCTATTTATAATTGCCAGATGCTGGAAAGAACCCAGGTATCCCTCAACAGAAGAGTGGATGCAAAAAATGTGGTATATCTACACAATGGAGTACTATTCAGCCATTAGAAACAATGAATTCATGAAATTCTTAGGCAAATGGATGGAGCTAGAGAACATCATACTAAGTGAGGTAACCCAGACTCAAAAGGTGAATCATGGTATGCACTCACTAATAAGTGGATATTAACCTAGAAAACTGGAATACCCAAAACATAATCCACACATCAAATGAGATACAAGAAGAAAGGAGGAGTGGCCCCTGGTTCTGGAAAGACTCAGTGAAACAGTATTCAGCAAAACCAGAACGGGGAAGTGGGAAGGGGTGGGAGGGAGGACAGGGGAAGAGAAGGGGGCTTACGGGACTATTGGGGAGTGGGGGGGCTAGAAAACGGGAAATCATTTGAAATGTAAATAAATTATATCGAATAAAAAAAAACTTGGAAAAAAAAAAGAACTTTACCAATTTAACAAAATACCAAAAACACATATGTTTTCCATATTTTGCCATATACTGTTTGTTCCTTTTTTTTGGAAATAGTGGCAAATTGTATTTTTGGTTTTGTTTGTTTGGAAAAATGTACTAGACTGGACTGTATGGCAGAATTATAGACTGCAGAGTTTGATAGCTAGCTTTGGGAAAGCGGTTACACACACTTCAGTCACATTGTCTCTCATCTTTGGGACAAAAGGAGTCTTAGCTGAGCTCCATGGTGTCCTGCTAGCAAAAGTCTTCACTTGTGTCACCAATCTATATCACTCAAGTGAGACTGGTTGTGAGCCACCATGTGGTTGCTGAAAATTAAACTCAGGACCTCTGGAAGAGCAGTCGGTGCTCTTAACCACTGAGCCATCGCTGCAGCCTCACAGCTGGTTCTCAAATACAGTACTGATTCTTTACCTAGGGCTTCTGCGGGGGTCTGTACCCCGAGGGTTAGACATTCTCAGAGGATTCCATCCTTATCCTTCCCTTGTGCCCTTCCTGCTGCTCTGTTTCTTAGGCCTCCTGGTCCTGCATTTCTGATCCCTTTAGTTTTTCTCCTAAATTCCATTTACTAAGGGATTCAGCAAATCGCTTCATTTTAAACCTGTCTTTTTGTGGCACTGTGCACTCTACATTTGTTTATTAATTTATTCTGAGACCAGGTCTTGCTCTGAAGCCTACATTAGCCTTAAACTAAGTCCCCTTGCCTCAGCACTCCAAGCTGTAGGATTAGAAATGTGTATCATGTCCGCTAAAGTTTTGTTTATAGTTTAAGAAAATCTTGGTGTACTGTTAATGTAAGTTCGACAAACATATAGTGTACAGCTGCTAGGGAATAGATTAAGACTGCTCCATTAAACTTTCCTTTGGAGTCACACCTCCACAGTTCTCTCTCCCAAACCCTTTGGCAGTTGGTGATTTGCATGCTGACCCTTAAAGCTTTGCATTTTCAAGAAGATCAGCAAGGATAACATCAATCTTTCAAGTTTGCTTCATTTGCTTTGCGTGATGTACTTGAGAATCATTTGTAGTCACACATTTTATTAATTTGTTTCTTTTTATAACAGAATATTATTCTAACGTGTGTATGCTTCAGCGTTTTATTCACTTCTTGGAATATATCTGGATTGTTTCCAGCTTTGGGCAATTATGAATAATGTTGCCACAAACATTTATGCTAATGTGTCCGTATGTTTATCGGTTTTCATTTCTGATAGGTAAATACTTAAGAATGGAGTTGCCAGGTCACATGGTGCCCTTGTGTAAGAAAAAGCCCACTTGTTGCCTGAGTGGCTGTTCTCTATTGGATGCCCACTAGAGATGCATAGGAATGGCAGAAACTCCTCTGATGATGTTTCACATGGTCAAAATTTGTTCCCTCCCACCTCTGTCCATCATCAAAATTGAATACTGAAATGCAGCCATAAAAAAATGAAAAAGGAAAACAGGGCTAGCAAGCTAGCTTAGAGGTTGAAGGCACCTGCCACCACGTCTGACAACTTGAGTAATCAGTTCCCTAGAACGCACATGGTGGCCGGAGAGAAGTGACTGAAGATCTGTCTCCCGGTGCTTGCACACACACACATAGATGCATAACAACCAGAAGAAAAAGTTAAAGACACCTTATTTACAATATAACATTTTAACATTGCATTCTCGTGCATTTGAATTAAATTGCCAGAATCCAGAGTAGCTCAGGTAGAGTAGGCATTTGTTTACATCTGGTTGGCTAAAAGGACAGATAAAGGAGATGCCATTCAGATCCCAGACAAGCCTGCCAAATGGTGAACTAGACATCTGGGCCAATAGAATCAAAAATGCACAGATTCAAATTAGCTCACTGGCTATGTAAACCATTATCAAGTGTTCAGAAGTGATAATGTTCTTTCAATTTGCCACTATATAACTCAATATTCAAAATAATAAGAGATCATTCACATTGTGGGTCTGACAATACCTCTGGTCCTGTTCTTAAGAAATACATTTCAATCTTTTCTTGAAAGTTTTCTTCTTTTTTGCTATTTCTGGAATGAATGGAATCCCGATGTTTTGTTTTGCCTTGCTTATTTTGTTTGGTGAATGGGTCTCACTATAGAGCTCACGCAGGCTCAACCTTTAGTGCTTCTGATAGGATTACAAGCAGGCATCATCCCTTCTGGCTGTAAGTCTTGGTTTTAAGTTATCAGTCTTGTGGTGATCCAACCATTCATCAGAAGAGTTGATGGCCACAGGTTGTGGTGGTTCATGCCTTTACAGCACTTGGGAGGCAGAGGCAGGTGGATCTGAGTTTGAGGCTAGTCTGATCTACAGAGTGAGTTCCAGAACAACTAGGCTGCACAGAGAATCCTTGTCTTGAAAAACCAAGAAAAAAAAAAGGTGGTTGTCCTCTCTGTACGATATGGCATCTCATAACCTTAGCACTTGTGTCTGTCCATCTTGGACCTGTAGGTACGGAGACCTGCAAGGCTTGTGACATCATACAAGCGACAATTAAGACAATGTATAGGTCTGTTGCCAAGGCAACAACCTCCGTATACCCAGAATTCCATGGCCCACCTTTACCTGTAATTACAGCATCACCAGTATATAACTGGGCAGCGTTTCTCCCTCTCTCTCTTTCTCTCTTTCTCTTCTTCCTTCCCGCCTGCTACCCCTTTCCTCATCTTAAATAAAGTCCCACGTGGAACTGTTTGGCCTGGTGTATCTCATTGCGGGCCACGCGGCCCGAGTGCGCGGGGTGGGCAGACAGGTGACCTGTGTCGTAGTGCAGGCAGATGGACCTTTTGCACAGAAAACCAACAGGAGCTATTCATATGGGTTATGGTTGGGTTATATTTTAAGAGGGGGTTAATTTTTCTTCAGTATGAAAAGAAAAACAAGTTGTTATAGTTAAAGCTAGTTCCCAGATTCCTTGAGGTTGGTGCCAAGATGAAGGCCACCACAGCATCTTGCCGCTGAATCCAGCTCTGCCAGTTCCTTCCCAGCTTTGGAACAATTGGCTTTTCTTCAGTTGAACCACAGATGAAGGAGTTGGCTTATGTGTCAGGGCCATGTGGTAAGAGAACCATCTTGAGCATCCAAGTGCCAGGATTCTGCTTAGGGCGTCTGACTCTTATACAGGAGAGGCTAGGAGGAGCTGCGCTAAGCTGAGAGGGAACAGGCTCATTTCTCCCACTCTCACACATGGTAGAGACACACTCAGCACACCGGGAGGTGTAGCAGGTAGACTCTGTGGCACCTTCTTAATTGTTATCTTTTTGTCTTTTCCATTATTTTCTTCACCTTTCCCAGGTGTACAGTTGAATTTCTGGAGGAGAAAAATGTGATCAATGTTGTTAATGTAATTTTGCTGTCCAACTGTGAAGAAGCTGATTACTGTATTCTTTTGTGTTTCTTCACAATGAGATGAAAAAAAATTGGATTGGTTTTTTACATGCTTTTTAATGTCTAGTGGCACACTTGACCAGCCCTTGGCGCTGCCCTCTGTGAGTGCTACAGATGATGAGGCTGGCCACAGAATGCCATATTCAGACTGCTATTGTGTGCAAGAGAGACATTCCCTATTTCTTCTAGCCTGGAGCTGCAGGGTGAGATTGCCCCTCCTAAGGTCTATAAATGCTCAGGAAGATTATAGAGAAGGACTCATTAAAATCTGGCTGTAGAGCAACAGTAGTAATAGAATATGGTGTTATTACTTCAATTTTCATTTTCTGAAATGACCATGACATTACTCATTGGAGATACATTAGACCTTTTGGGCATGTTTCTATACAATCAAGAAAAAAAAAAACACCAACAACGTCCCCCAAAATTGGCAAGACAAATTTCCAAGTCTGGTTAATAATGGCTAATTCCATGTAGTAAACAAGAGCATATAAAACCAGATAATGACTTGTAAACACAGCTAATTAACTATGCAAAACTAGGCAGGCAGGAGTTTGAAAAATTGCTAGCACAAAGCTTTGTGTGATAGGCATTCATTAAATATTAAATACCCTCCCTTTGTTCATTTTTAATCCTCTGTATTTGGAAGATGAGTTTGTTAAAAGTATGAAAAAAGAGGAAGCAAAAAACGTTTAACAAAGTAAACTTAGTCCTTGGCTCTCCTGTTCTCATGTGTAGTTTGAAAGTTGGTGTGTTGGGACAGAAATTTGATGACAAGAACAAATCATTTGAGTCCCTGTTAACTGTGACTTTGAACGAATTGTTTTATGTTTCTGAGCGTCCTACTTTTATTCTCAGGAGAAAGGACTATTCTGAAGTTCCAAGGTAGCAGAGAGGGACCCCACCTTGAGGACTTGCTGGAACAGTCCAGAACCAGACCATTAAACATTTACTTTATTGTTCCCTTCTGTGTTGGTTCCAATTCATCCTCTAATTACAGCTACTTAGCTTCCCAGGTACTGCAGAGAGATTTTGACCAGCACAGTCTCTGGATCCTCTCAGCTATCTCTTATGTCAATCATGACCATTATGGCCTGAACCATGGAAAAGAACACATTACTGATGCAGAGATAGTGATACTATTTATCTGTTGCTAGCGTGAGGTTTCCCCCTAAGTTAATACACTTCATAGCTGCAAATTAATGCAACTTTTCTTGCCTCTCCTAGAGAAGGAACACCCCCACCTCCCTCTCTCTCTCTCTCTCTCTCTCTCTCTCTCTCTCTCTCTCTCTCTCTCTCTGCAAGGAGCATGGTAACAACTGAAGGTCATACCCTCAGCAAGCCCAGGAATGGCACCCAGAGGCAAGAGCAAAATCAATAATCTCTTATCCGATTACTCTACTCCTGTCCATTTGCTAATTTTTTGTAACCACTGAGTTAAAATGAGATATAATTTAAAAATAAAAGTGACATTTGATTATAATTCAAACCGCCCAATTCCTGCTACTCAGAGGCCACCACTTTCAACTCTGTAATAATTTTTACTTTTATCTATTTGTTTTGCCATTTATATTTTTTGAGGTGGATATCCCTGGTGTTGATTTCTTTATTCATTTGTTGTTGTTGTTGTTGAGAATTTCATCTCCTCCCTCTGATTCTCCCATGTCTTTCCCACTCCTTTTCAAATCCATGGCTGCTTATTCTTTTTATTTTATTTTTTTATTTTTGGTGTTTTGGATTTGTTTTTTTTTTTTTTTTTTGAGACAGGGTTTCTCTGTATAGCCCTGGCTGTCCTGGAACTAACTCTGTAGACCAGGCTGGCCTTGAACTCAGAAATCTGCCTGCCTCTACCTCCCAAGTGCTGGGATTACAGGTGTGCACCACCACCGTCCGGCTTGCTTATTCTTTAATTATAATTGCTATATACTTTCATATAAGCTGCTAAATAAAGTGCACTGAGATCATTTGGTGTTGCTCATATGTGTTTAGGGTTGGCCTCTTATGATTACTTAAACAGAGGACAATTCTGTGCTTTTTAAAGCTTTAGACATTTTGTATTTAGGGAGTGGGTGAAAAAGGACTCTACTGATCTCTCTGCACTAATCAATACATATAATGCTGTTAATGCACATCTCTTCCCATACTGCCTTGAATACATTTATCATAATTTTTATTTGTAATAATCAAACATCCATATTTGTGTATGTACACATTACTCATGGTTGGGGCTGACTGATGAGTCCTGTCAAGGTACCATTTTTTTGTTCCTTGTTTTTGGTTCTGTACAACCTTTTTAGGTGGGTCCATCGTCCTGGAAATCCACACTGGATGCCGTGTGTCTAGGGTGCACAGATTTCAGCAGTCACTTCTACTAAACAGACGGCTGAGGCCATGTGATGGTGCCGTGTCCCCACGCCTCTGCTTCCCTTTCAAGTGTCCATTTTGAAACTTAGATTATCATCTAGAAGGTGTGCGGATTGAAGATTCCAGCCTGTATCCTGTCATCTCTCAGCTCCCCCACCCCCATTGTGTGGACCGACCTCCAGGGATCCCAGCCTCTTTTCCACATGGCTGAGGTCCTGAAGGGCAGAGGCCTATATTGCTCAGTGCTGGTTCCTAAACTGGGCTGTTTCTGCAGTTACTACCTTTGAGTTTCTGTTATTTTCCCAGTCCTCTTTCTCTAATTTAAAGCAAATTAAAGTTTCATTTTTTTGCATATTCTTGTGGATGGAACTCCTGAAGCTTTGTCTGACATCCACAGGATGGGCTGCTCTGAGGTGGGGGTCAGAGCTGCTATGCTAGGACTATGCCTAGTGCAGTGGTTCTCAACCTGTGGGTCCTGACCCCTTTGGGGGTCGCACATCAGGTATCCTGCATATTAGATATTTATATCACAATTCATAAGAGTAGCAAAATTATAGCTATGGAGTAGCAATGAAAATAGCTTTATGGTTGGGGTCACCACAGCATAAACTGCATTAAAGGGATGCAGCATTAGGAAGGTTAAAAGCCGCCGTGCGGATGCTTACCCAGTTCTCTAGGTTTGGGGACTCTGCTCCCACACTGTGTTTCTGTCTCTTTCCTGATTTCCTCTCCTATCATAAGAAAGCATATTCTTCTGCAGTTTGGTGGGGAGTGGTTTATGAGTGATACTTTCATTTTTATATCCCAAGGGATGTTTATTCTGTTTTCAAACTTATTAACGTGTCTAAGTCATATTCTAGAATAGAAATGATTTTTTTTTTTCTTTTCAAATTCATCCTCCATTGTGGCCAGCTTCTGGTTTTGCAAAGGGGAAGTTTGAGGCTGTGGTTATTTTTCTTTCTTCATTACGTTTCAGTGATACGTTTATACTGATTGTTGAGCTTTTGAGTCAATGTAAAGAAGCTGTTTCAAACATTGCAATGACTTTTAAAATCTATCCACAACCTTCACTATTCATAAGTGTTGTACTCTATGGCTGCTGTAGGTCTTCAGTGAGTTCTTTTATATCCACAAATGCTTCCATTCTAACAAAGCATCTTGTTTTATTCTCGGCTACTCTCATATGTTTTCTCTGCTCCCTGTTTCTGGGACTATTATCATTTAAATGTTGGACTTTCTGGATTAATTAAATAAATAAAAATTTCCCTCGATTTTCAGCGGCTTTGTAATTCACTTCTCTCTTGTTTTCCCAAGCTTCTGTTGAATACCTGTTTCTTACACTGCTGCTTTTCAAGAGCTCCTCCTTTTCCTGTTGCTTCACAAAAAGATGGATGCTGAATTCTTTCCTTTTCTCAACACCCCATCTTCCTTTTGGTTACTGCAGGGTGTGAGCTTTTCTTCCAAATGAAATAAAATTTACCTGTCTTCCGAGGGTCTTTCCTGTTGTCACTTACATTCTCTGTGTTCCTGTTTCTGCCTTCTGTCGATTCTGTTCCACGATATAGAGTTGTCTGCCCAAGTTGCCTGGTTATCTCTGGTTGCTCATTTAGAAAGAAAATCTCCCTGTGGAGCTGTGTTTGCAGGCACAGTGTACCAATCTGTGGGCCTTGCCACAAAGAGTGAATGTAGATGGAGGATTTAGCTTCCTCGTTAGGATATTCCTCACAGAAAATCTTTTGGATGGATTCTTTTTCCTTCTGGGAAGGAAGTTGCTGTTCTCCTGCCTGAGGACATACATTGACTGCAAGTACTTAGGGAGTCTAGCCTCAAAAAAAAAAATGCTACTGAAGGGATCAATGAGTGGAACAACAGATTTCATGAGTCCTGGAGAATTAAAGAAGGACCTTAGTGTTTCTTACTGTGGTGAACTAGCTGCTTCTTCTACTGTTCTGGGAAGAGGTGGGTGGTGTGGCTGGGGTATTTGTTATATATATCAGGGCTAAAATGAGCCTGTATTTAGTTACAGGGAACATAGTGCTGAGACTGCAGCTACAAGTTAGGAAGTAAACTACTTAGCACATGGTGAAAGCATCTTAGTTTCTGACAGAAACTATTATCACAGATATAAATATCAACAATCTGCCACGACTTTATGAACCTATTTATCAGACTTTGTGCCTTGCTAAGAAAGTCTCTGCTTTGAATAAGACCCTACTTTCAAAGAGCTTGTATTCAATAAGAGACACCTGAAAAACTGATAAATTAAATCACTGAGGGAAAACACAGAATAAAATGGAGAATGATGCCCATGTTAGTAAAGACAATATCAGATTCAAGGAAGATGCTCTGTCCAAGGGCAGGAAAAGCATCCTTTCAGGGCTGGATGAGACTCCAGTGCCTGGTCCTCCCCGTGTCAGGGCTCTTACACTGCTTCTGAAAACTGTTCTGAAGTCCTTTAACATAATTCCCCTGAGAGGTGTGGTCTCACTCATTGTTTCCTGGGGCAGTACATTTTATAGTCCTAAAAAGGAGCAATCGTTGAAAGGTAGATTTTTTTTGTTTGGGGTTTTTTTTTTTTTTCAATGACATTTTATTCATTTTCTTTACAACTGAAACTCTGGGAATTCAAAATTAACATCCTTGCCTGTGAGCTTCTTGTATACTCAGAAAAAGTTTCGACCTTGTGTTCCACGTTGTTCTGCTGTGCTTTGTCTAAATGAACTTTTATGATCTGGCTGCTATCCAGTTTCACACAGGTCCTCTTACCCACAATGTCACTTGGGAAGACCAAGTTCTCAAGGACAGCGTCATGCACTGCTGTCAGGGTGTGGCTTCTGGGGCGCTTTTGCTTATTTTTCCTACGGCTTTTCCGGGTTGGCTTGGGCAGAATCCTCCTCTGAGCAACGAAGACTACCTGCTTCCCACTGAACTTTTTCTCCAATTCGAGGGCTAGCCAGACTTGGATTTTTCTGGAAAGATTTAAGCTGAGGAACTGGTACAAAAATTATAATAGCTTTCCGACCACCACCAACTTCAATTTCCTTGGCTGCAGTGGTGTTGAGTTCCCGCGGGTGCGCCTTGAGATCTGAGTTCATCTCCTGCTCCAGCCCTGAGCAACACCCGAGAGATGCCAGATTCATACTCATCCGGCTTCTCGCCATTGGGCTTCATAATCTTGGCGCTCGAGCCGAACATGGCTTCGTCTTTACAGAGTGCCGGCTTAGAAAGATATCCATGGCTCACAGTCATCCAATACACTGAGCGTAGAGTCCCCAGTGAAGCAGCTAGAGAAAGGACCCAAGGAGCTGAAGAGGTTTGCAGCCCTGCAGGAGGAACAATAATATGTACCAACCAGTAACCCCAGAGCTCCAGGGACAAAACCACCAACCAAAGAGTACATATGGAGGGACCCATGGCTCCAGCTACATCTGTAGCAGAAGATGACCATTTCAGACATCAGTGAGAGGAGAGGCCATTGGTGCTATGAAGGCTCGATTCCCCAGAATAGGGAAATGCAAGTCAGGAAATTGGGTTGGGGGTGAGTACGGGGAGGGGAATGGGATAGGAGGTTTTCAGAGGGGTGACACAGAAAGGGAATACCATTTGAAATGTAAATAAAGCAAATTTCTAATAAAATAAATGCTAGGTTTTATTTTCACTGGAACAGGAAGCAGATGTCACCCAGTGGTCCTCTCATGGGCATTAGCCCTCAGGTGGGTATTTTAGCAGTTTTCTGTTGCCCTTAAGAATCCACTCCCCCAAAGGATTCTAGCAATAGAAAGCAAAAGTGATCGGTGTTACCACTCTGGGATTCAAGAGGGTAGATGGAGGCACATCTTAATCTTGTTCTGAGGTGAAATCGAGACTGGCTAATGCATTTTCACAATGGCTGCTGATGTTCCCCATGTTTGGTTTTTTGAGAACAGAGCCATTTGTTTTTCTCAAAAGAGATGCCTGGCTCAAAAAGAGGTTCCTGTTTTTTGTTTATTTGTTTTTTGTTTTTAAGTAACTTTTTGAAAAAAAAGAAAAGAGCTTGCCTAGATGTCAGCATTATTTCCTGTCCTTTTGTTTATGTGAATACTGATAATATGTAGTCATGTGTTATCTTCCCCCACCATGAAAAATAATTAAGTAACTATTCATTTAACAAAAATTTACAGAGGATTTCCTCTGTAATTGTGTCAGGCACAGTGGGGACCTGGAGACACAGTAAGATCCCAATATGGTAAAGATTTCAGTATTTACAGCCTGATGGAGCGAGACAGCCTGATGTGACAGTAGTGAACTGTCACACAACTAGAAGTGACTACTGTCAGGAAGATAAATTCAACACTGTGTATGTTAAGTTGGACACTTTCAAGAAAGTGAATCCCAGAAAATGTGATATAGAACTTGAAGAAGGTATGAGGGACACATGTGCAAATCACTGTGAGGAGAAGGCACTAAGAGAAAGTTGGAGGAAGAGAGTCTTCCAGAGCAGAAGAACACGCAGGTAGGGCCACCCCACGGAAAGTTCTGTGGGTCGTCAAGCATACTGCTTTGTTCCCAATCCAAGGAGAAAGAAATTCAAGGCCATAAAAACAGGTGATATTTTAGACTAGTGCTTTCAAAAGAGAGTTTTGTCTCAACTAAGGCAGGAAGATGCTGACTTTTGAAGACAGCCTAGGCTGCATTAGGAGAGCCTGTTTCAGAAGGAGGAGGGAGGGGAATGGGGAGGGGAAGGATAAAGGGAAAGGGAGGGGGAAAGGGAGGGGGAGGGGAGGGAGAAGGAGAAGGGGAAGGGGAAGGGGAAGGGGAAGTGGAAGGGGAAGGGGAAGGGGAAGGGGAAGTTGTTATTGTCATTTTGGCCATAACCTAGAGAAAAATTTAGAAAGGCTAGAGCAGACAAAGCTGAATTGCACATCACTGCTACACAAGAGTTGCATTTAATATAAGAGAGAGCACACCTGAACAGAATGTCAAGAAATGCAATCAAATGTTCTACTCTCAGATCGGAAAATGTTGAAAACTCACAGGACAAATGACTTCATAAAGCGCCCCCCCCCCCCAAGAGAAAAATCTGCTATATCTCTTGGGAACAGATCCTGACGTTTGACTTTATCACAGGGGAAACTATTGAGAATTGTAAAAGGCCATCACTCTTGATACAGGGAACATTCGGCACCACACAGAGAAGTAAGTTGGCTTCATTTCAATTGTGCAAATGTGAAGTTTAAGAATTTAGATGCAGAGAAACCCAGTGATTTGTCCTAGGGAGTGGCAAAATTGAAAGCCAGTGGTACTTGCTCATTTTCTTCTCCTGCTTTTAGTTCTCAGTGTCATCCAGATGACTACACTGGCCAGAAATGTCTTAGAGAACTTAAAACTCGGGTCAAAGAGTCCCTTATAGCATAAAGCTATATTCGTGACCAAGTTTTACACTTAAAATGCAGATTTTATCTATTTTAAGCTTAAGTTCATTGACTTCTCTATGTAATTGTTAACCCCCCAAAGCAACTTTGTTTATGAACAGAAATGGGTCCATTAAACTTTCAGCCACACCCTGATACTGAATCAGCCAAGATCTGTATGTCTTATAAGATAGATGTACAGGGTGGGATCTTTAGAGCTGATACATCTTCATCCTATGGGAAGTGATTTATGTGAACTTTTAACCTTCCGATGCAAAACTTTTTCTTAGATGACAGAAAGTGATGTTCATAAATCGTTTTAAAAATTCATGGTAACAGCAATATTCTGTCACAGATATTGATGTTAACCAGCCTCACTTGTTTGACCTCTATTTGTAATATTGATTAACCATTTTCTAGAGCTTCAAAGAAGCTTTAAAAGTGTGTGATATTTTAAAATTCCTGAAGCTTAGTCAGGCGTTTGCATGAGGACGGCCCGCCCACATGGGCTTGTGTGTTTGCATGCTTGGTCCTCAGTTGAACTGTTTAGAGGTTTCAAAAGCCTACCCCAGCCCAGTGCCTCTGACTACCTACTGCCTGTGGGTCAGGATGTAAAGCTCTAGCCCTGTTCCTGTCTGCTCCCTGCCATGATGATCATGGACCAGTCCTCTAACACTGTAAGCAAGCCCTTAAATTAAATAATCCTTTTTATAAGTTGCTTTGGTCATGGTATCTCCTCAACACAGTGGCAGGATAACTAAGATACTTAGGCAGAGTATTGCATGGCTTTAATCCTAGCACTTGAGAGAATGAAACCAGAAGATCATGAGTTCAAGGCCAGGCTTGTCCACATAGTGAGACCCTGTCTCTGCAAGCTCATAAATGAATGGATATTGAGAAATAGGAATTCCTGGAAAAGTTTCCCATTTTTGTCTCTCCTCTCAGCATCTGCATAACTTCTGCCTTAACAGTAGAATTCAAGATTTTCACTGCTTTTAAAAAATTGCATAAAGAAAAGACCTTTGGATGATTTGATGGCACATAGTACTTGGTAATGAGCAGAGAAGAAAATGTTTTATATCATGAAAAGATTACTTTAATAGATACTAAAATTCATCTTTAGATTGCTGGCAAAGCATACATCTACATGTCTTGTTTAATGTATGGTTATCTAGATGCATTTAGGAAAAGGGTCTTCCTCTCTAGGGAATTTTATCTAAAAGCACTCTGTAACAGAGCTAAATCCCCAACTTCTAAAAAATACCTCACCCCCTATTGAGTAGCTCTCATCAAAGAAATATTTTTTCAAATCTTTGAATGATTTTATTTTTATAATAGAATAAAAAGATAAGTAAATAAAAATAATAGTATTAGCCCATCGAGAATATATATGCAGTTTTATGTACACCCAACCCTAAAGCTCAGGGAACATCATATAAGGGAGGGCAGAAAGATTGTGAGACTCAGGACTCCGAGGGCCAGGATGCCTGAGCAAGATGTCATTTAGAGACCATGGGGATGTTCCGCCAGTGAAATCTCAACAATATGGCTGCTGAAACAAGATTTGCATAAAGAAAACATCACTTAACATGTGAGTGTGGATGGGGGGACTTCATACGGCCCCATACCCAGGGCTACAAGCAATTAATGGCTTCTGAGAGCAAGTGGGTGAGGAGGAGTTGGAGAGGGAGGAAGTAATGAAGATGTAAATACAGTACTCAGGTACAAAATCCTCAAAGTTCTCAAAGTTTAAAGATGGAATAGTTGTAGTCATTTATTACACTGGCGAAGCTAACACTGAGCTCATCCTATAGCTCGGGTTGACCTTGAATTTCTGATCCTTCTGCTTTAGTTTCTTGGGCAGCCATTGTGCCTGGCCATTAGTTTTTAATTAAAATATCAAAGCAGCAGAAAGAAGACTTGGATGTTATTGAAATTATAGACATATTACTAGTACCTCCCTTTTCCTATGCATATTTCCAGTTTTGCTATTATGTATGCAAAGTGGTTTGTGCTTTTAATCTTATAGGTCTGATGTAGTGTGGGTAATATTAGGGGCACAAGCTTAAAGAGAAACAGAAGATCCGTGTAGTATCTACCCAGTCATTTTGCAGTGGAGTGACTGGAGGACAGTGCTTTAACCACGGGCTCAAGACCCATATTTGGAGAGTTAACTCTGGCACGGGCATAATTATGAGGATATGAGTTTGTATTTCAACACCAACAATAAGCCAGGAATTATGCAAATGCCTGTGACTCCAGATCTATGCGATCCAACACTGTCTTTTGTTCTTCATACAAGCACAAATGCATGCAGCTAGGCACACATGTGAATACACACACATAAATAACGACAAAGAGTAACATCTTGAGATAATAGTATGATGATGGTAGTTAAGTATCCTAGAGAAAAATGTGATGATCTTTGCTCATATCCACTTGGAATGGGAGAAAAGCCTGATGAATGCAGTCTCCATAATGTTTATTGGCAGGGGCCTAATCTTTACTCCACACACTTACTATTATTTCTTGTCTACTTAATAAGTATTCAGAGAGGAGCAATTGCTAATTCATTTGACACTTATTGAACATCAGAAAGCAGAAAGCAAGTCTATATAGAACGTACACACATATTTATTTAAGAAAATGCTCCAAAAAGAATGTCATTACAAGATCGGGATCACAGAGGGTAACAGAATTTTGGTTTAAGTGTTCACACAGTGTCTTCTAGTACAGGCGTTATTTTTGAAATTATAATTACACCATTTCTGCTCCTTCCCTTTCTTCCATTGCTTTCTCTATAATTGATTGCCTCTTTTACTCTGTTGTGATACACACACACACACACACACACACACACACACACTCACCACACACTCACACATTCCTAAATACATAAATACAACTTTCTCAGTCTGTGTAATGTTACCTGTACATATGTGAGCTCAGGGCTAACCACTTGGTATTATATAACCATCTGAGATTTCTTTTCTGGCCAAGACTATTTCTCCTGCTCTCAGCCCTTTCCAGATGCCTGTAATTCTTTGTCTAGGGTTGACATCCCATGAACCGTCCTCCTTCCATGCTAGCACAACTGCTGGTATCATCACTGTTCAGGTCTTCGTGTAGGCAGCTATTTTGATAGGACTTCATGGATATTCCCTCTCTCTCTGACATTTCTCAGAGACCAAAATCTCACAGCAAACTTCCTGTTTGCTCTGCCTCTTACAATCTTTCTGCTCATTCTTTCTCAGTGATCTCTGAGCTTTAGGTGTAGGAATTGTGTTGTAGAAATATCAGTTGGGATTTGCCAATACACCATCTCTTGTTCTCTGCATTTTGATTAGTTGTGGTTTTTGGTAATGGTCTCTAACTGTTGAAAAGCAAAATTTCTCTGATGACGGATGAGATCTACAGTTATCTATGGGTATAAAGATAAATATTTCGAATGTAGTTAGAAATTATGTTGGCTTAGGAAAGTTGTAGGTTCTCCTTCAAGATCCATGATTTCACTAGCTTCAGGTAGTTGATTAGTGTTATGGTTTGTATATGGTTGGTCCAAGGAGTGGCACTATTAGAAGGTGTGGCCCTGTTGGAGTGGGTGTGGCCGTGTTGGAGTAGGCATGGCCTTATTGGAGTAGGTGTGTCACTGGGAGTAGACTCTAAGACCCTCATCCTAGCTGCCTGAAAACCAGTATTCTGCTAGCAGCCTTCAGATGAAGTTGTAGAACTCTCAACTCCTCCTGCATCATGCCTGCTGGATGCAGCCATGTTCCTACCTTGATGATAATGGACTGAGACTCTGAACCTGTAAGCCAGCCCCAATTAAATACTGTCCTTTATAAGACTTGCCTTGGTCATGGTGTCTATTCATAGCAGTAAAACCCTAAGACAGCTAGTTATCTAGTCCAGGTATGTTTTTCTTCTCGATGAGTGGGACTTAAGACTACTTAGAGAGCTGTTGGTTTCCACTAAGGCATCCATGCCACTATTGCACCCTTAGGGTTGTTATGCTACACTGGTCATTGTTGTGGCTCATAGGTGTTCTTCCTGGGTAGAGCTTTTGGTTACTTTTCTCCCTCAGAAGCTTGCATGGCATTTCTGGTACTTAGAAAGCTAGTCCTCAGGGAGGAGGCTGCCTTAGTAAGGGTTTTACTGCTGTGAACAGACACCATGACCAAGGCAACTTTCCTGGGCTGGTTCCACTCTCTGTTAGCAGCAGCTTTCCTCAGCAGATAGCCCATGGCTCTGGCATCTTGAAAATCTTTGGGTCTCCAAGACAACTTTAATGTTATAGCTTCTTGTTTCAATGTCTTGGATCCACACATGATCTTTGGGCTCCTCCAAAGGGCTTCTTCTCCAGCTTCTCCATCACTTCTCCAGCTCTGCCCTCTGTAGCACTCTAAGCTCAGGTTGATCTGCTCTACTGCTGCAGTGGTTCTTAGTCATCATCCCGTGGCACTGGCATCTCTAATACACTGGGGTCCTCCATTGCAACTAGGCTTTACCAATTGCCTCTCATAGGCTCACTTTATGGTGCCAAGCCTCAACTCCTTTGCATGACCCCTTCAGTCCTGGGCCATCAACTGAAACTGAGGCTGCACCTTCACTAATGACCTTCTATGGCCTCTCACAATGCCAAGCCTCAGTTGCTCTTCATGATTCCTTCATGCCTTCAAAACCAGTACCACCTGGGTGACTCTTACACATTACCAAGTACAGCTGCAGCATGAGGTATAACCTTGGCTAATCTCTGGAACACAGCTTCTTTGTCTTAGAAAACAGTTCCCAGAAGATTTTTACTTCTTCTGGGAATTGTTTTACCCGTGATGCTGGTCTTTTCTTAACCACAGCTAATTTCTAGCTCTAACTAACCAGCATCAATTGTCCCAGTTGTACCTTCTATTCTGGACTCTAAAACCAGAACCATGTGGCCAAAGCAGCTCGATTTTGCTGTGTGCAGGAGCCAGAACATGGCCCCTTTGTTCTACTATATTACCACCAGCTTTCTCTTTTCCAACTCCTTCACTGGCCAAGCTTGGCTGTGCTGGAACTTGTTCTGTATTGACTTTGAATTCAGAGATCTGCAGACCTGTTTCCTAAGCACTAAGGTATCATCTACCATTCCTGGATTTAAGTTGTTCTTCACCTAAAATTTGCTTTGTCCTGAAGTCTGGTCTTGAGCTCAGAGTTCTGCTTGGCTTTATCGCCTAGGATTAAAGGTGAGTACCTCCATCATACCTGGATCTAAACTTAGCTGGGTAGGATCTTGCCTGAAAGTCCTACTCCCTTAATCTGCTGTCGTCCCCTAGAACATTCTACTTCCTGATGACCCTTTTATATTTAAACTATATATTTTATATTTTTCCTTTCTAAGCTATACTTCGACAAAACATTCTTCATGAGACTTAACCAGAGAACAAAGTCTCTGCTGGGCCTTTTTGAGGCTTCCTTTGTCAATGCAATTAATATAAATTTCTTTACCTTAGCCTCAGGTAGACTCTTCATACAAGGACAAAAACCAGCCACAAAAAACAATCTTCAGGCCATGTACTAAAATTCTCCACTAAAATTTTTTGGGTCAGGTCTGTATAGTTCAAATTACTCTCAGTAAAAAAGTCTTTCATATTCCTACTAGGATGGTCCATTAAGCCCCATTTAAAGCATTCCACTGCTTTCCAAATCCTAAGTCCCCAAATCTACATTCTTCCAAACAGAAGTGTGGTCAGTCCCATCACAGTCCTATCACAGCAATATCCCAGTCCCTGGGACCAACTTCCGTTTTAGGGTTTTACGGCTGTGAACAGACACTATAACCAAGGCAACTCTTTATTTATTTATTTATTTATTTATTTATTTATTTTGGTTTTTTAGATTTGGTTTTTTTCGAGACAGGGTTTCTCTGCATAGCCCTGGCTGTCCTGGAACTCACTCTATAGACCAGGCTGGCATTGAACTCAGAAATCCGCCTGCTTCTGCCTCCCAGAGTGCTGGGATTACAGGCATGCGCCACCACTGCCCGGCTAAGGCAACTCTTATAAGGACAACATTTAACTGGGGCTGGCTTACAGGTTCAGAGGTTCAACCCATAATCATCAAGGTGGGAACAGGGCAGCCATGATGCAAGAACTGAGAGTTCTACATCTTCATCTGACGGCTGCTAGTGGAAGATTGACTTCCAGGCAGCTAGGATGAGGATCTTAAGCCCATGCCCACAGTCATACACCTACTCCAACAAGGCCACACCTCCTAATAGTGCCACTCCCTGGGCCAAGGATATACAAACCGTCACAGAGGCTTTCAGGCTGGATTCAGCTGGATCCTATGGGTCCTACGTCTGAAGTGCATGGTGTCATCAGCAATACGGACTCAACCAATGGCAACATCACAGCCTATACTGTTTTGGAAGTCTTTTGGACTATATATAATCTTGGACTTAGTAATGTCTTTTTAAAGATAAGACCAAGTACAGGATCTATGAAAGAAAGAAAGAATAGACAAGCTGGACTTCATTAAAAGTAGAATCCCTGCTCTGGCAAAAACATGGTCTTGAAAAGCCACCACCAGTTGGGAGAAAATATTTGTAAGATTTATCTCTGGCAAAGCACTATTATTAAGAGAAAACACAAATAATTCTTCAAACACGACAATAGGGGAATACCTCGCTTCCAAACCAGAATGAAAGCTAAACAGACAGTTTACCAAATAAAATGAATGAAAACAAAGAAATGTTAGACACGATTTGTCCTCAGGGAAAGGCAAATGAAAACAGCAAAGACAAATACTTAAGCTCTTGCGGAATGACTGCAGTCTAGAACAATGATATAATTGTTGGTGACAAATGTTGGTGACAATTTGGAGTCACTGAAGGAAATGTAGCATTACAGTCACTTTGGAGGGTAGTTCGGCAATTGTCTATGGAATGAAACATATTCCCAGCATGTAATCTAGTATTTGCATACCTTGGTATTTACTCAAAGGACCTTAACATTTATATCTGCACAAACCTCTGACCACAGGAATTTATAGCAGTCGTTAACTTTCCTAGGGAGATAGGAATAAACTTCTTTTCACTCTGTATATAAAGCACCAACGACAGATCAAAGTACAGACTCCAGCAAGTCCAGTTTGGCAAATGGGTGAGTTGATTGCATCCGCAAGGTGGTGGACAGGAGTAGCAGTGACTCAGGAGCAGCTGGATGACTGCACTCACCTCAGTGTGGAATAGCACCTCCAGAGAGCTGGATAACAGAGCCTCACTTTCAGTGTGTTTTCTCCATCCTTCTTACCCTCGCTTGCAGCTGGATGGGTAGCAGGAGGAAATAACGATTGAAACCTAAGGTGAGTCAAGTGAAGGACCTGTGACGCTCCTCCCTTGTACCGTGGAGTGTGCACAGCTCTGTTCTTATTACTGTAGAACTAGATATTTCTGGAGTGTTCCCCTTGTTTCATTGGCATGGCTGCTAGGACAATGTTATATCTCAAGATGGCTAAGGGATGCCCAGAAGAAAAAGCCATAGTAATTCTAATTATGTTTTCATCATGGTTGTGAGAATTTAGAAAGAACCAATATGTGCATCAGCAGATGACTAAATAAATGGCAGTCGCATGTCCAGACAATTAAATATTCAGCGTCCAGTATGAACCAACTATGAAACAAGATGGAAGAAAGTCAATGTTTTGGTGGAAGAAGTGATTCTGGAAAAAACTACAGACTGAGCCCTTCCAATTGTATGCCTGTTCAAGTAATGGCAACGCCATGGCGACTCCTGGATCACTATTTTCCAGGGAGTGTAGGGTGGATGGAGAGGGACAGACAAACCACAGGGTATTTAGGACATTAAAAAAAAACCCTGTTCCTGTTACATAGAGAAACAGAAATAAAAATAGAGAAAAGCACAAATAAAGAAGAACAAAGTGAGGATCTATGTTGACATGACTGAATAGCCAAAATAAGATTACAGCGGAAGACAAGGGGTAACACTCCTTTCTTGCAGAAAAGTTGCAATTAGTAATTGCAGAAGGATGGTGGTAAATATAGAACCCCTCCAATACTGCAGTAGTAATTGCTTCAGGTAAGATTCACTAGGGATGCTAAAATTAGCAAAGAAAGTTCACAGGAGGAACAGGAGGATACAAGCATCTCAAAGCATCTGCTCAAGATCAGCCACCTGACAGGGGAGAAGCTCCCAGATACCCCATCATGAAGGGCTCCCGATACCTTGGCTTCACACATCTCCCGTAAGTTGTTAGCAGGAAATACTGGGTCCCTTTTGTGGGCTTTCAGTCCCAATAGATAAAAGGAGGAAACTTTAGGATAATTTTGAAGTTTGAGAGAAAAAAAAATGCATGCCTGGGAAAAGAAAGTCAAGTTTTCTGCACTGGTGGTCTGTCTACAAAGTGAATAGGTTTAGCTATGTAAGTCTGAGAACAGCTGAGGAGGAGAATGGGGAGGGAGGAAGAGTTCAATATTAAGGAAAACGGACTTTGAAGTTTGACCAGTGTCTGCAAAGGGGGAGAGAGTAAGAAGGGAAAGAAAAAGTTAAGACTCAGAAAGCACGTGGGCTTGAGACAGGTTATTTGCAGGGACAGTTTAGGGACACATGACCCCCCTACTGCATTGAGGTATGCATGCCCACTCTGAATGAAGCCAGGGTCAGTTTCTCTTAATAGCTCCCTAGCATTCCCTTACAACTCCCCTTTTGTGTTTTGTTAGTGATCAGACCCTCCTGAGACATGTGCTTGAATACAAATGAGACAGTGCTCCCATCTCCCTGGATTGGTTTTAGACACATGTCCTGTTTCCATCAAGAACCAACCTAAGCAAGGCCCAGATTCTTGAGAATTCAGGGTATAAGAGAGCCCAGAAACAAATGACTTGAAGTCAAATCATGGGTCATAGACTGGCAGCCTGTTGTGCCAAGATGACTTTTCCAGACAGCTCTCTGTGTTCTGTTCTGCCTGCTCTAGACAGCTTTTTCTTGCTATTCTAAAAACTATGGTTCTAACCTCTAGCTTTCTGCTCTAGATAGCTCTCTCTGCTAGCAAAAGCTCTAACTTTTTTTTAACCTTCCAGTCAAGTAAAAAAAATCCTGTTAGAAAAAATCTAAAAGTAATTCTTGAGTTTTCCGGTCAAAATCAGTAAGCCAGAAAAAAAAAAAATTCTAAGAGTTGTGTTTCCTCTTCAGACAACCTTCTCTGATAGCTATCAGAAAACATTCTAAAAGAGCTGTGTTAGCAATTCTTGGGATTTCTGACCACGAAAAAGTTATAAAAGAGCTGTGTTCACTCTCCATGGATTTTCTGACTAAAATCAGAAATCCTATTAGAAAAACTTTTTGAAGAGCTATGTTTGCTCTCCAGAGATCTCCAGATAGTGCAGTTCTTGCTAGAAAAAAATTCTAAAGAATGACTGTCATTCTTTGCTAGCTCAATTCATACAGACCAAAAGCCCCAGATATATACATTGTACATATACATAATACATATACACATGCATCAATTCAGTTATCTATTCCAGGTTCCCCCTTGACCATCCCACAAAGCAACATTCCAAGACCTTAGCCCCTTGACTCTTAGGATGAGACCACAAGCATAGGCACAGACAATAAGATGGCTGGGTGGGGTCCTGCCCTGGAATTACTATTCTGACCAGGACTGGATCTAAATTTCCTTTGTCCTAGGCTGACCTTGAACCCAGGAATCTGTCTGCATTTGTATTAGCCTTGTCTTTGTATCTTTCTGACAAGCTGGCTCAGAACCTTTGTTCCTTTAGGTCTGTGACGCTCCTTATACAATTCATATTGCATACTTCTATTTCTGTAGAGTTGAGAAATTATATATTTTCAAACTCATGTCTTTAGAGTTCTTTTCCACAGCCTTAAGGGCTGTCCTGAAGATTCCAGCGGTTACCTTTTTGCTGAGACATTAGCCACACCTTTGCCTCCTGGACTCATGCTGCTTCTGATTACCATGAAGTCATTAATGTTAAGAGTGAGGACATTCCTTAGAGGAGAATATGAAAATATGTACATTATTATACAAATAAGCCTTATGCCCAAAGCAGCCTGTTAACATTTGTGGAGGCCCACGCCTGCTGACTCTGTCCTGGGACAGGAACCATGTCATTCTGTCCCCAGCAAAGCGATTCTGGACTTAGCAAGTTTCTTTTGCTTGAACATCATGTTTTTAAAAAGTGGCAATGCTATCTATCTATCTATCTCTCTCTCTCTCTCTCTCTATCTATCTATCTATCTATCTATCTATCTATCTATCTATCTTGTATGTCCTATGAAACTCTCTCTTTATGACCTAGTCTTCTCTGTATTAGGCTGTGTTGATTAATTTCTAACATACACATGACAATTCAACAACATGACCAATGGAGTAAAAATTGGTCATGTAAAATTAGCAATATAACCTGGAGGGATTTATTATGTAACTAATGAGATTATTGAATTCAGCAGCGTGTTTTCTATAAATAAACTTTGTTCTAAGGGTTCAGCTTGCCAAATCTGTTATTCTCCTTCAAGTAAGTACGTGTTCCCCAATCTGCAGTGGTTTGTTTACATTTCAGTCTTTGGAGTACGGAGGAGAAATTTTGTTCAAAGTCTTTATAAATCCTATTGTCCTCTAGTTTGATTAATGACAAGAGAAAGTGTTGGGTATCTCATTTTTCTTTAATACTTTCTCTTTTTCACAGCTTTCATTGTGTCTGGATCAAGGATAATTCATCACAGATATTTTTAGACACAATTTGAGAAGCTTTTCTTCCGTTGCAGGTCGGAAGAAGCCAAGTTGCTGCTTTGATTTTATTTCCTCTGCTCAGAATATGAATTCTGAAAACCAAGATTTTGTTTTTCAATTATTCAAGGGCTAAGTATCACTAAATAATGATAGGTTAAGCACAGTTTTAAAAATGTATATTATTAATACATATAGCACATTAAGTAGTTATAAATAATACTTCTGATAATCTAACCACTGTTATTTGGATTTATATTAGTACTTGAGGTAAGATTTGAAAGATTTATATTTATAATAGTGCTAGTATGAGAAGTTGCACCAAAACTTATATTTTTAGATATTTACTTTCTTTATGTATATGTGCATGAGTGTATTTGCATTTATATGTATGGGTACATGTGTTTGTATATTTGCAGAGGCTGAAATATAGCTCTCAATCCCTTGGAATTGGAGTTGCAGGTGTTTGTAAAATACCTAGATTATTAAATTGGTCCCAGGGTCTGAAATCTGGTCTTCATGCTTGAGCAACAAGGCTATTAAACACTGAGCAATCCCTTCAACCTATTAATGTTTTAAAAACAATAGTAAACATAGCAATCCTCACAGTTTTTAAGTGTATTAGAAACTTAAATGTTCTATGCTTGTTATTTTATTTTATTTGTATTTCATTTAATTTTTTCATAACCCGAGACAAACTAGAGTCACTCAGGAAGAGGGGACCACCGGCATGGCTGTAGTGGACTTTCTTGATTCACGGCTCATGTAGGGAGGGTCCAGCTCACTCACATACATCACAACTGATGTAGGGGACACAGCCAAAGATCTTGGGTTGTAAGAAAGCAAGTTGAGCAAGCCATGAAAAGCAAGCTAGTAAGAAACTTTCTGACCTGTCCAGCAGGTCCAGTTATTCCCAGGTCCCGAAGGGGTACTACCTGAGGATCAAAAATGGGGGGAAGAGAGAAAAGAAGCCAAGCACGCTAACAAAGTCAGAGTCAGTCTGGGTTGTGTCATGGCTTCATTTAATGTCGGGGAGGTAAGTGGGTTTTAAGGCTTACAGAGAAGGAATTAACCTTCACACCAGACAAAGGTGGGAAGGGCAGAGACACCCCTAGGGGTCGAAGCAGGAAGCAAGCGAGGAGGTCATCTGGTCATCTGGAGAGGACACCCGGAGTTAACGCTAGCAGGTATATTCCGTGGTTAGGGCAGGAACATCTTGTGGTATTCTCGGAGTCTTCTCACACCGATAGGTCAAGGAGAAGGCTCTAGTTAATTGTTCTTATATTTTAGCAGCCACCACCTTAGGGCCAGGAGTAAGCATTAGTCCGAATAGCTCAGGATGGCTTCCCACAACTTTCCTCTATAGTTCCTGCCTTGGCTTCCTTGAAAGGCAGGCTGTCACCTATAAACCAAACAGGTCCTTTCCTCTCTAGACATAGTATTCATAGAAGCTCTCTTCTTGATTTCTCTCAGTGTGGTGAACACAATATGACAGAAGAGTATGGATGTAGGTGGTGAGGTACATTGCTGGTCTGGCCTAGCAGACATGCCAAGGTTATATTTTTCCATTTAACATTTGTAGTGATTATTAATGAACTTGTCTGTTAGAATTGCAATAGTCTTCTTGTTAGGATGATTTTCACTTAATCTTCATATTAATTATCAATACAGTTTCTTATTTATTTAACTATTTAAAAACTTTTAGTAGTTGTTCTTGTCCATTAAATTAATAGCTTTCAAGGCTTACCATTTGAGCAACATTTTATTGTTGTCAAAAATACAACTTCATGTTTAAATACTTCATAATTTCAACACAAGTACCCAAAGGGTGTTTATCTCAGTCTTTCTTGAATTTTATCAATATTTAATAAGAACAATCCAGTCAATAATAGAAGTGGCCTTATTCATGTCACCCACAGTGTAATTCTGCTTAGGGTTGATGCTGTCATGCATGATGACATAATCACTAATCACATTTAGGTTCATATCACTAATCTCCATGGCTCAGGCCACTGGACAGATTTAGGTCAAATAATGAGGCCGAATTTCAAGATGTTCCCCCTACAAAAACCCATCAATGAATTCTGAGTAAAACTGCATTTTTTTCAGATGATGCCTTTCCAGGTTCTAGTGTCTTCAGTTTCTTTCTTTGATACTTTAAAGCTTACAGTAGATGTCTTTCCCCTCTTGGCTAAGTTTGTTCTTAGGTAAATTTTAGAGGCTGCTGTTGAGTGTGGTTATTTTCTGGCCTAGTTCTCTGAATCTCTGTTTTGATACGTAGATACTGGCTTCCATACATTTTCGTTGTAACCGCCTGTTTTACTGCAAGTATTTATCATATCAATGGGTTTTCTGGTGTGGGTTTTTGTTTGTTTGTTTTGGTTTTGTGTTTACAGACAGGCTAATATCACCTATGGATAAGAATCATTTGAGTTTTTCCTTCCTTACTTGTCCTTTTAGGCCTTTCTCTTCTCTCATCACTCTGGCTAAGCATTTCGGTATTATATTTAGAATAGACAGACGTTCCTGATAAATTCCATGAAGGAATATATTTTCCAAGCATTCTCGTAGAAGCTTCTGGATTTCATTGATTACCTGTTACAATACATCTATTTTGTCTTTGATTTTATTAATTTGGATGTCCTCTCTCTTTGGATAAATTTAGCTAATGGTTTGTCTATCTTGTTTTTCCTTCAAAAGGAACACTTCCCTTGAGTCTTCACATTGTTCCAATTTAGTCTCCACTTCATTCATTTGTGCCCTGATCACTGTTATTTCTTTCCATCTGTGAGCTTTGGGTTTGACTTGTTCTTCTTTCTCTAAGACATTGAGGTCATTAAGTGACTTATTTGCCTTCTAAGTTTTGGATATAAAAATTTCTCTTACTTATTTTAATGTCTTTCTTTTGGTTTTATATAATATAATTTATATAATTTGTCATTTATATAATAATGTCTTTTATTGGTTTATCATTGTTTATTTTTATTAAATTAATTTTATATTTGTATCTATCTTAGAAGTGCCTTTACGGCACTTCTTGCTGGTCAAAGGAAAAATCCACCAAGAAGAACTTTCAATTCTGAACATCTATGCGCCAAATGCAAGGAAACTTTACTAAACTCTCAAGGAAACTTTCATTTGTCAAAGAAACTTTACTAAAGCTCAAAGCACACATTTCACCCAACACATTTATAGTGGATGACTTCAACACTCCACTCTCCTCAATGGACCGATCAGGAAAACAGAAACTAAACAGGGAGACAATAAAACTAATTGAAGCTTTGGACCAATTGGACTTGACTGATATTTATAGAGCATTCTACCCTAAAACAAAAGAATATACCTTTTTCTCAGCACCTCATGGTACCTTCTCCAAAATCGACTATATAATTGGTCACAAGACAGTCCTCAACAAATATAAAAAGATTGAAATAATCCCATGCCTCCTATCGGATCACTATGGAGTAAGAGTGGTCTTCAATGGCAACAAAAACGACAGAAGGCCCACATACACATGGAGGCTGAACAATAATCTACTCAATGACACCTTGGCCAAAGAAGAAATAAAGAAATCAGAGACTTTATAGAATTTAATGAAAATGAAGGCACAACATACCCAAATCTTTGGGACACAATAAAAGCAGTGCTAAGAGGAAAACTCATAGCCCTGAGTGCCTCCAAAAAGAAAATGGAGAGTGCATACATTAGCAGCTTAAGGATACACCTGAAAGCCCTGGAACAAAAAGAAGCCAGTTCACCCAGGAGGAGTAGAAGACAGGAAATCATCAAACTCAGGGCTGAAATCAGTCAAGTGGAAACAAAGAGAACCATACAAAGAATCAATGAATCCAGAAGCTGGTTTTTTGAGAAAATCAGCAAGATAGATAGACCCTTAGCCAGACTGACCAAAGGGAAGAGAGAAAGTATTCAAATTAACAAAATTAGAAATGAAAAGGGGGATATAACAACAGAAACTGAGGAAATTAAAAAATATCATCAGATCCTACTACAAAAGCCTATACTCAACACAACTGGAAAATCTGGAGGAAATGGACAGTTTCCTAGACAGGTACCAAATACCAAAATTAAATCAGGACCAAATAGATCATCTAAACAGTCCCATAACCCCTAAAGAAATAGAAGGGGTCATAGAAAGCCTTCCAACCAAAAAAAGCCCAGGACCAGATGGCTTCAGTGCAGAATTCTATCAGACCTTCAAAGAAGACCTAACACCAATACTCTTCAAACTATTCTACAAAATAGAAACAGAAGGAACACAACCCAATTCCTTCTATGAAGCCACAATTACGCTGATACAAAAACCACACAAAGATCCAACAAAGAAAGAGAACTTCAGACCAATTTCCCTTATGAACATCGATGCAAAAATACTCAATAAAATTCTTGCCAACCGAATCCAAGAACACATAAAAACGATCATCCACCATGATCAAGTAGGCTTTATCCCAGGGATGCAGGGTTGGTTCAATATATGGAAATCCATCAATGTAATCCACTACATAAACAAACTCAAAGAAAAAAGCCACATGGTCATTTCATTGGATGCTGAAAAAGCATTTGACAAAATTCAGCATCCTTTCATGCTTAAAGTCTTGGAAAGAACAGGAATTCAAGGCCCATACCTAAACATAGTAAAAGCAATATACAGCAAGCCGGTAGCCAACATCAAACTAAATGGAGAGAAACTTGAAGCAATCCCACTAAAATCAGGGACTAGACAGGGCTGCCCACTTTCTCCTTATCTTTTCAATATTGTACTTGAGGTACTAGCTCGGGCAATTAGACAACATAAGGAGGTCAAAGGGATACAAATTGGAAAGGAAGAAGTCAAACTATCATTATTTGCAGATGTTATGATAGTCTACCTAAGTGACCCAAAAAACTCCACTAGAGAACTCCTACAGCTGATAAACAACTTCAGCAAAGTGGCAGGTTATAAAATCAAGTCAAGCAAATCAGTAGCCTTCCTATACTCAAAGGATAAGCAGGCTGAGAAAGAAATTAGGGAAATGGCACCCTTCACAATAGCCACAAACAGTATAAAGTACCTTGGGGTGACTCTTAGCAAACATGTGAAAGATCTATATGACAAGAACTTCAAGACTCTGAAGAAGGAAATAGAGGAAGACCTCAAAAAATGGAAAAACCTCCCATGCTCATGGATCGGCAGGATTAATATAGTTAAAATGGCCATTTTGCCAAAAGCAATATACAGATTCAACGCAATACCCATCAAAATCCCCACTCAATTCTTCATAGAGTTAGAAAGAGCAATTCTCAAATTCATCTGGAATAACAAAAAACCCAGGATAGCTAAAACTATTCTCAGCAACAAAAGAAATTCTGGGGGAATCAGTATCCCTGACCTCAAGCAATATTACCGAGCAATAGTGTTAAAAACTGCATGGTATTGGTACAGTGACAGGCAGGCAGATCAATAGAACAGGATTGAGGATCCAGAAATGAACCCACACACCTATAGCCACTTGATCCTGGACAAAGGGGCTGAAAACATCCAATGGAAAAAAGATAGCCTTTTCAACAAATGGTGCTGGTTCAACTGGAGGTCAGCATGCAGAAGAATGCGAATTGATCCATCCTTGTCTCCTTGTACTAAGCTCAACTCCAAATGGTTCAAAGACCCCCATATAAAGCCAGACACTTTGAAGCTAATTGAAAAGAAACTGGGGAAGACCCTTGAGGACATCGGTACAGGGGGAAAGTTCCTGAACAGAACACCAATAGCTTATGCTCTAAGATCAAGAATTGACAAATGGGACCTCATAAAATTACAAAGTTTCTGTAAAGCAAAGGACACCATCAAAAGGACAAATTGGCAACCAACAAATTGGGAAAAGATCTTCACCAACCCTACATCAGATAGAGGGCTAATATCCAATATATACAAAGAACTCAAGAAGTTAGACCGCAGAAAACCAAATAACCCTATTAAAAATGGGGTACAGAGTTAAACAAAGAATTTTCACCTGAAGAACTTCGGATGGCGGAGAAACAACTTAAAAAATGCTCAACTTCACTAGTCATCAGGGAAATGCAAATCAAAACAACCCTGAGATTTCACCTTACACCAGTCAGAATGGCTAAGATTAAAAACCCAGGAGACAGCAGATGTTGGCGAGGATGTGGAGAAAGAGGAACACTCCTCCACTGCTGGTGGGGTTGCAAATTAGTATAACCACTCTGGAAATCACTCTGGCAGTCCCTCAGAAAACTGGGCATATCACTTCCGAAAGATCCTGCTATACCACTCCTGGGCATATACCCAGAGGATACCCCAGAATGTAATTAGGATACATGTTCCACTATGTTCATAGCAGCTCTATTTATAATAGCCAGAAGTTGGAAAGAACACAGGTATCCCTCAACAGAAGAATGGATGCAAAAAATGTGGTATATCTACACAATGGAGTACTATTCAGCCATTAGAAACAATGAATTCATGAAATTCTTAGGCAAATGGATGGAGTTGGAGAACATCATACTAAGTGAGTTAACCCAGTCTCAAAAGATCAATCATGGTATGCACTCACTAATAAGTGAATATTAGCTTGGAATACTGGAATATGTAAAACATAATCCACACTTCAAATGAGGTACAAGAAGAACGGAGGAGTGGCCCCTAGTTCTGGAAAGACCCAGTGTAGCAGTACAGGACAAAACCAGAACAGGGAAGTGGGAAGGAATGGGTGGGAGAACAGAGGGAGGGAAGGGGGCTTATGTGACTTTTGGGGAGTGGGGAACCAGAAAAGGGGAAATCATTTGAAATGTAAATAAAAAATATATCGAATAAAATTAAAAAAAGAAGTGCCTTTACTATATCCCACTTATTTTGATAGTTGTATTTTCGTTTTTACTCAATTTTAAAAATGTTTAAATTTCTTCAGTGACACACTGATAATCCAAGAGAGTATTTTTTCTATCACTATATGTTTGTGTCATTTCAGTATGGCTTTTTTTCTATTGCTTCTAATTTATGCTACAAAATACACAAAAACAATTTTAATTCTTGTTTGATAAGACTTTTTGTACTGCATAGGATGTCATCTATTTTGAATAATATTCCTTGGCTAGCCAGAAAAATATGTATTCTGCAGTTGTTCCATGGACTATTCTATAGATGCCTGCTAAGTCCATTTTCTGGATGATGCAACTTAATTCTGAGGTTTCTCTAATTGACTTTATTTTTGTCAGAATGATGACTTTTCTAGACACAGTGACGTTAGTGGCAAGCTATTTGCTCTCAGGACTTAGGTAATATAATTCCATGTTTTCTTTGCTTTTAGGGTTTTGGCAGAAAGAGATAGGTCTACTGCTATTCTTCTGGTGAATGTGCCTTGTAAGTTTGCTGTTTTCATGTAGCTTTTAATAATTATGCATTTTATAAAATGCAATCTATGCATTTTACATTATAATGTCATGTGGAAAGGTCTCTGAACATATTAGGAGTTCTAGATGTCTTTTCTAGTATGTAAATATCTATTTTCCCAGCATTGGGAATTTAGTGCTATAATTTTATTGAGTAAGTTTTCTGTGCTTCAGCCCACAATTCAGTTCTTAAATTCATCTAGCTCATGAATCTTAGAATTGGTCTGGTTATATCCCAATATTATGGTTATCCTTTTTTTTCTATATTTCTGTCTTCATGTGGTATTTCCTTGACATTTTCCTCACACCTCATTATTCTTTCTTTCCCTTGATTTAGCGTACTAATATTTCCCACTGAATGTCCGCTCCTCTGTTCATCTGAATCTTCTGTGAGCAAGCAGGGGTGTGCTTTGAAGTTTGGAAATAAAACAACGAGGGTCGTTTACTTTTGAAGCCAAGAGATTTAACTGAAAATTGTCTTCCAGATGGCTTGCCTTTGCTGAACCCCTAGTAACTGAAAGAAATGTAGCGGGTCTCTTCTCTGCTGTGTGCTTAGTATGGCCCCTGTATGCAGGACCCCTGCATAACCTCTGGCTTTGCCTGGTGCACTCAGCTTTCTTTCCTTTCCTTTTTCTGACCACTTTGCTCAGTGCTCTAAGCCAAGGTCTGTGATTGCCTCTAAAAACCTGCAGTTAATATTTTAGGATTTTACCTGAAAACTGTTCATAGCTGTCATCTGGTGGCTTCCTATCTGACTGAACTCTTGCAGGTGTGCATCTGGTGAGGTTTCAGCTTTACAGAGATGTAGGGTGGGAATGGGGGAGGTGTGTGGGTCTCTAGTTCATCAACATTTAGATGATGTCATGTAAAAATAACTTTTCTGTGATGGTCCAGTGTTTCTGCAGGGTAAGTGCTTGGTATTTTACACTCCATCTCAGACTTGCGATCCTCTTTAGGATCACATGGTGATGACTTTCGAGGGATGGTTCTACAGTTGTAAAGAGGTCAAGGGGCCTTTAAGACTCATGAACTGTAAAAGCCACAGATCTAAACTTATCCTGATTTTTCACTGACCTCCTCTACAGTGTCAAATCTGGTTTCTACAGTGAATTTACAATTCCTAAGATAGTTTTGTCTCATGGTTTGGACATCATACTGATATCTATAATTAATAAATATTTACCAAGACCATTTGTTTAGAAATTTATTTCTGTTACAGTCTCTTTACTGTTTATTACCTATAGTTTCCAGTAATTGTTTGAATTGTGAGATGTAGATTCCATTTAAAACACTATTGGGGACAGTACTTTTACCTTCAGAAACATTGGGGAAAATGTACATCCTGATATTCTTAATTGTAAAAAAATTAATGAATGTGCAGTGCTGTAATAAGAATGTCTTGAATATCTCTTACATATGTGAAAATATACATATATGTATATAATTGTACATTTATATAAATATACATTTATGAACATATATATAAAACTAAGGGAAAATCCAGTTATGTAAGATTTTTAAAGAGAAGTACAATATTTATAACTTGTAAAGAAATCTCAGAATTCTTTTGCATTTCAGTTGTACTAGCACATATAAATCAATTGCTATCAGTTTTATTTCTGGATGTAAAAAACCAGGTAATGTTAATTTACTGAAAGGTTAAACATCTTTATAATGTGGGATCACTTCCCGTTTAATTTTTCATCTAGGGTGTCTGGAGAAAGTGGAATTAATTTCTATAATTTCACAAAGGGTATCACAAGCATTAAAGATAATCAATGCATGTTACAGGATGTCAAAGTTATAAAGGGTGTCATAAATACGATGGTATCAAAGGACATATATGTCAAGAGATAGCATAAATATGAATATTATCAAAGGCTATCAAGAACTATCATGGATTGTCAAATATCATAAATATAAGCATCAGAAGTTATCATAAACATCAAAGGGCATTACAACAATAAAAACACCAAAATATTAAATCTATGAAAGGAATTGGTAGAACCCTGAGACTTTGTCATAGTACCCAGAGGGGTGTACTCAAACTGTCTGCATTATAAGAGAAAATAGAGAGCGAGCCTGTATCGTGTGTCCTGATGTGGAATTGCACATGGCTTCGAGTTTGAAATGCTTGATGTGAAATTAATCTCATTTTCTTCCTTGACCACCATTGCCTGGAGGTTCCAAGTGATGAAACATTATTTCAGCTAATAGTGGTTAGCTGTAAGAACATTTTACTCCTTTAGGAACCACCAGCCAAGTCTGTCAGCGAAGAAAATTAGAACATACTTTTTTCTAGTGACTAAGATATTTGAGTGTTGAAGCTCTGCTCTGAGATGTGTGCAGTTAAGGTTGTTTCTGGCACCTGGGGGCCAGCAGACACCAAGGGGGTCACAGAAAACTGCAGAGATACTTAACAGGGAAGGTGGTATTTAGTACCTAGAAGAAAAGAAAAAGAATAGAGTGTAATCTAGTTAAGAGTTGGAAGAAGGGTAAGAAAACCAGACCTTAGCAGTAGTGAGACCGACCAGTCTCTAGTGAGGTCACTAAACTCACCAAATACTCAGCATGTGATTTTTGGTTTTCTCTTTCATTTTCTTTTTATATGTATCACCAATGTGTTGAGTTTCTATGCATTTCAAAATCTTGAAATTCCTTTTCATATTTGATTTACAAGTAAGGAAAAAAAAGTTGATATGACAACTTGATATTCTGAAAAAGAATATATAAATAAGTTTATTATATGCATATGTATATATATATATATACATGAGTGCACAGTTCTATAAAAGATATCCTAGATATTATAGGTATTATATTTATTATACAGTTCTATAATAAAATATAGCTCTATAATAAAGATGGCTTATATTTGTGTTTAGGAAAATACTGTGGTTATGTGTAACTGCCCGCAGTTACATCGATTGGGTTACCTGGAAGGGAAGCTGGGGATTAAATAGAACAGGCCTGTGAGAAGAAAACTGAGACCAAGACAAAAGTTGCTGTTCCAAGTCTCAAGGTTTAATGGAGGACTCCAAATATATAGGCGGGGTTGGGGTGGGCCTAGGGGGAGGGGGAGGGAGAAACCCTTCCCCCAAAGGCTGGAAACTCATCTGCAGAACTGGTTAGGTTGCTCAGCTGGTGTCTAGTGCCTCTCAGGAAACTGCAGGTCCTTGAAGAACAATGGGCTAGAGCTCCACCCTAGGTGGGAAGTAGTGGTTAGCATTGAGCTCTGAAATTCCCGCTCAAAGACTGGGGGGAGGACACAGTTGTATCTGTAGATGCATAGACATGACTCAGGGACAGAGAGGCCTCGGGTCACTTTCAGTTAGCCAGATTTATTTGACCTTTTAGAATAAGAACATGTCTGTGGATTAAGAATGATGACTGCATTTTGTAGAGTAGGAAGACGAGCCTCACAAGGCAGCGGGACAGGAAGTGATAGATTGAGGTAAAACTGCCCAGATAGCATCACTGATCACTCTCTACTCAGTCCCCCCATCCTCAGCTTCTTCATCAAAACAACTCTTCAAACAGACCCTGGTAGCACTCTGGCATTTTGCAGTAAATTAGTGCCTTCTCTTTCAACATGAGTTGACATTTCTCATGTGACCTCTGGTTTAGGGAATGGAGTTGCTATAACAAAATGGCATCTTGCCAGTGACCTCTGGAGACCTAGGGACTATCTTGTCAACAGAACTCATTTCATGGATTCCTTATGCTATGCGGAAGACTCGATGTTTGCTTTAAGCAATGAACTTTTATTATTGCAGGAGGCAGAGGAGTTGAGGGTCAAACTGTAGGTGAGAAGCAGATTATGTTTCCCAGAAGAGGAGCTCAGGGGAAGAAAAGTTTGTGCAAGCTTCTCAGAGAACTTTGGACCGATTTTGTTTTTAATTATAGTCTATATATAGACCACAACAGGCTATCTAAAACAATCCCATGATCCAGAAAGCAATCACAGGTGACAGCACACTAGACAAGACAGCTTCATTTATGTCATTTAAGTTATTCTCAATTGAATTATATTAATTTCATATTATATATGAATGCTTTCCTGTTGACAAAGGGATAAAATAGAAACCCAATGCTCACAGTCATAACAAAAATTAATGAATGTGCAGCTACTCTATTTAGGATAGTTTGAATTGGTGTCTTTAGAAAAAAAAAATCCTAAGATTGAACCTTGTGTTCAAAACTTTGGTTCAGAGACTTGGTTCTCTATAGCTAACGTCACTGGTATGATGTCCATATGCTCTGCTATTCTCACACTATCATTAAAATCCTCATTAAAATGCATAGCCAGAGAGCCAGATGTTTTATTTTTATTGACTTCTATTTCCTTCACAATCTACGAATAGTTACATGGAGAGTGAAATTTTGTGACTCTTCTTTCCATATTTATGTAACAAAGTATTACAGGTACAGGTTTATATAGATAGAAGCACATATAAAATGAATGTTTTGGGTATGACCATGTGTGTACCCAAAATTCTACCTTAATTAAAAAATACGTCCTCTTGCTGAGGAACCGAGCGATCAGACACCTCGGTACAATGGCCATTCGCTTACTCATTCATTAGTTTCATTTCTCCCTGGTTCTTTCCTTCTCTTCCACTTTCAAAATATTGCTTGTCAAGGGCTTGATAGAAGAGAGGTGCTATTCAGTTAGGTATATGCAGAAACTTTGAAACAGAGATCTCAATTCTCTATGTACTGGCTAATTACTGCTGACTTCTTGACCAAAAATATGTTTTTACTGGTTTGAATTGAAATCATTGGCCAGTCACTCTTTTATAGATTTATCCTTTCCAAATAGTAACTGCATACAGAAAATATATAGAAAAACTGTGTGTTCTTCAGGGTTGAGGACATGGATAAGAGGGCGGCCTTTTACTCCTTAAAATCACAGGCAGAGCCATTTCCTATTCCAGAGATCTCTTTTCCAGACAGCTTCTGGTGTCTTCAGGAGAGACTATGATTCTAGTTATATCTGGATTTCTTCAATATTTGTGAAATTCTTTTTTCCCCAGTAATTCAGTGAGGAGACTAATTACCAGAGTAAACATGTGAAGAAATTTGTCTGTTCAGTCATTTCCACAATGAAAAAAAGGGATATCTATCTCTATCTCTATCTCTATTTCTATCTCCATTTCTATCCATATCTATACCTATATGTCTCTCTCTCTCTCTCTCTTCTCTCTCTCTCTCTCTCTCTCTCTCTCTCTCTCTCTCTCTCTCTCTCTGTGTGTGTGTGTGTGTGTGTGTGTGTGAGAGAGAGAGAGAGAGAGAGAGAGCGAGAGAGAGCGAGATTTCAAATGCTCTAGATATTAGGGAATGAAAACTTAAATTGTGAGAATACTTTTTCATTTTCACTTTAATTTTCTTTTGTCTTTAAAGATGAGTTGGTTAAAATTTACACTATAAAAAGGAGGCACAATCTTTCTTGAAACCTTATGTCAAATCTTTTATTCATTCTTGAGTTTTCCTCGGCTTGGAGGGGATACTGATTTTTAAAGCCTTTTATTACCTCTTCACACAGGATGACTCCAGTACATGTAGTAAAACTTGCTAATTAAACACACTTTACCTGTCTAACCAACTCGGTTATTACTCACTCTGAGTGAGTGGGTGAGCAGTTCTCTGCAAGACTGTAAATTACCTTGAAATTTCCATGCTCATATGCTGAGATAATCAGCTGCTTTATCGAACCGCCTGGCCTGACATGACTTTGTCATTTGCGGTGGGAAGTCTTCACCGTTGCCACCATCTTGGAGGACATTCTTGTCTTAGAGTGAGCCTGGTTTCAGCTCTTCGGAATTATATATAATATAATATATTATATATTATAATATATATAGTGATTTTGTAGACCAGATTTGTTTCTAGCTGATTTTTAAATCAGCTTTTCTGTCTACACCTTTAGTGGAATGCCTCAGTACAGGACAGCTGATAACCTTTGCTCTATTACGTCCTTATACCTACCTGATTCATAGCATTAGCTATCAGCTCCTTACACTGCAGGCTGATCTTAGGTAATGAGGTATTAGCAATTGGTGCCTCATTATCTTAATCCTAGGGTGGTGTCTCTCCTCTTTGTAAAAGAAGGTGCTGTTGTTATTTTTGCTGTGAGTTAGCTTCAGTTTCTCAATTGAAGGTGTCTTTCCACATGGGTTTAATGTGTGCACTTAGGCAGTTCCTCACTCAGGTTTCCTTTATAAGGGGCAGTTAGCAAACAGGCCTTGTAGATATAAGGACCTAGGTTCAAATCACCACCCTGAGTACCATTAGGTGTGTGACCTGGGAAAACATCTTGCCCTATGCCTCATCTATGGAGTAGAAAGGCTAATATTTATCATAATGTTTATCATATAGATTAGCTCCTGTGTGAGATTAGCATGCCATAGCATCTTAATGTACAAAGTCAATATCTTAAAAATAGTAACTCATTATTGATGCTAACTGCTAAAAAACCAGCCTGGTAGGAAAGGAGTAAAATTGTTGTTCTGATCGCCATTAAATTTTCTGAAGTATTTTACTTCATTTTTAAGTTCTGTGAAGTAATGTGTTATTTCACATTCTGTGGATTTGAAATGAGGATTTTTTTTTTTTTAAATCTCAACTTCGAGGGCCACCTTATTCCCACAGCATCAATTGTATTCCACTATCTTTGTGGAAGAGTCGCTAGAAGCTTCCCATTCTACGTATATTGTATACGTATATTCTGCAGTATATTGCCATCTGTTCTTTAGTAGTATGTCCTCAACTCTCCATCTTTATCTTCTTCCAACCAGCTCTTTAATACATTACAGCCACAGTTCTTCACGTACTCTGACAGAACACATTCTCAATCCTTGGTATTCCCTTAGATATCATCTCTGTATCCCAGAAGACCAGAGTGTAGGTGGAAGCAGACTGACTGTATAATACAGGTAGGGAGGTATTGGCTACCTTTATGAACAAAGACTTATGGGTAAGCTGATGAAGGAGTAATTAGTTCAGCTGGGAGTGGGGTGTGGTGGGTGGAATGGATGAAAAAGGCCTCAGAGAGGAAGGGACACTTGAATCAGCCCCTAAAGAATGAACACAAGTTCATTTTGGGCAGAGGAAACAGGATGACAGAGTCTGAAAGTGAGCAGTCCTCCACACACAACGGCAGATGGTGGTGGGAATGGCTGCAGACACAGTTCTCATGGAACTGGCAAGAGCCGGCTGTGAAATGCTTTGGTGCTCAACCAAGAAGCCTGAAGGCAGAAAGCAGAGCCTTCTACTTCAGTTATTCTTGTGAATACATTTGCGCAATAATTTTATTTTCCTGAATGTATTTTTAAAACAATCTCTAAAGTATTTCCCAGATCTATCTATCTATCTATCTATCTATCTATCTATCTATCTATCTATCTATCTATTACCTGTCCCTTCAAGTCCAGCCTGGGGTATTGGAGACAGTAAAAACTGAAAGTATGACATACAGTGGGACTTCCTGCCTGCTGTTTCTCTGTAGCCCTGCTTCCAGCTGGGTCCACTAATAATCGCCAAATGGCACTTTCTTCTTTGAAAAGGAGGATAGTGACAATTTCAATATGGTGAGGCTCCTTTGATGATTCAATAATTGCTTAGTAAGTGCTTGCTGTTCATCATTTACTAAGCCATAATTAACCATTTATTGTGGAGCAGCCTGTGCTAGATTCTTATTATATGGTAACAAGCTACACAGACTGGGGCTTTATAGTCTGCTGGTTTAATTTTTACTACTACTATTATTACATAAGAGACAATTGCAATAAATACTATTAAAACAAAATGTATTCTAGCCGTGTTAGGGCCCAGTGTGTGTGGCTGGACTGCTTCCGTTTTGGTTCAGCTGTGGAGTGTGCTACAACTCTGGCTGCCGTGTTCATTGTTTATGCAGATCCTGCATCCGTACCATCATACAGCCTCATCATTTAAGCTACATTCTATACTCAGAGGTGGTCCTGAAGGGTTTTAGAGATAAGCAACCTCAGAAAGATGGCCATGCCCTCTCAAAAGTTCTGGACTTAGATTAGTCAACTTTGGGTTGGCTGGGCACCTCCTAAAACTTGCAGTCAATAGATCTTGGGAAAGAAGAACTCCAGAGTCCTCACGTCCCCTGATAAACTCATCATATTTTACTGCCAGTTAGGTGTACACTGCTGAAGGTGAGGTAGATAGAATGGTCCTTTGATTGATCAAGGGGTCCCATTGATCTCCTGGGAGCAGAGGAATCAACAGAAAATAAAGGGAGTTCATATGATGGAAATCATTCTTTTTTTTAATTTATTATTTTTTTTTTATTGAATGTCGTCTTCATTTACATTGCCAATGGTAAAACCTTTCCCGATATCCCCCCCTCCCCTAATACCCCCAACCTCTCCCCTTTCTCCTTCCCCTCGCCTCTACGTATATGCCTCTCCACCCAACACACTCCATCCTCCCCTCTGCCTCAGTTTCCCTTTGTTCGGGCCTCTGTTGAGACTTTACCTGACCAAGGACCATTCCTCCCACTGATGCCCAACAAGGCCTTCCTCTGCCACGTTTTTGGTTGGATCTTGAAGACAACTTGGGTCTGCTGACCTCCACCTTAAGCATGGGTGTGGCTGACACACAAGCCACGTGATCAAACCGGAGTGGTAAAAGCTCTTCAGAAGAACCCTAAGTGAATGTTTGCAAGGCTTGACTGGTTAACAAGGGTTTGCTTTTGCTTGTCTGTATTCTTTTCGAGACAGGTTCTCACTCTGTAGTCTTAACTGTCCTGGACCATGACACGGGGCTCAGGTTGGCCTTGAACTCATGGTGGAATGCTGGAATTACAGATGGGCATAATCATGCCTGTGTAAGCAAGGATGTTTTTCATTTTCCTTGTGTTGTGTTACTCAAACCTTGTCTCTGTTTGTTTGCTCTGCAATTTACCCTTTTTGAGTAAAAGTGTTTTTAGTAGCTGTGTGTTTGGGCGCAGATTATTTTTGATTAACAATCACCTTTTCCTCTCTCAAGGAAAATCTTAATCTGTCAGCAGTACCCTAACCTAGAATCAGGGCTGGGGGTACAATGCTGCCTTTCCCCAGTAAGATATCTATCTCTAATCTCCCTGAACATTCTTCCTCCTATGTCTTTTTGTCTGTCCTAGCAATCACTTTGAATTTTTGTCTGTGTAAAGTATATCATCCTCAATTTATGTAAACTATATCTTCTAAGATTTACGTTTTTTAATTTAGACTTTTAAAAATTCATCTTTGAAAATCTTCCTTTAAAGGAATTTACACATTTAAAGAAACCTACTGCAAATTATATTTTGCAGAAGATTGCCCATCCTCCAAGGAAATATGTGTGATGTGTGATATTTGGACCAATTACAATGTTCCTTCCCATGCAAAGGGCTATCCATTGCATGGTGAGCATCTTCTGCATAGCTAGGAAATTATGCTGAAAAAAATAGGTCTCCCAAGGAAGTCCTGGGTTGTAATGCAATGTGTTGTCTTCATTGGACAGTCAGAGGTGGTAGATGTAGGTTTCCAGGCAAAGGGGCTGCCTGAGAGGCCACCAAACAGCACAATTCTGGGTTGATCCTGTGAAACGGACAAACAGCTCCTGGGAAGCCACGTGACACACCTTCAGCTTGCCTCTCAGCTCCTTGCGTCAGTCACATGGTGACTTTTTACCTGAGGTTACCTGACTTAGTAAAGCCACTATGCCTGCAATGTCCCTCAATGCCTAGAATCCCATCCCAGCCCGACTCTGTCTTCCCAAGTAAGCGCTGTCTATTTGTGAACCATTACACACTTGTGGATTGTGGCAGCAGCTAAAGATGTCAGCTAAACAGAAACTGCAGTCATTTTCAGAAACTGTGATCTTAGATAAATTTTAGCTCTGTGCCCCCCAATTGAAGGGGCACACTATTTTAGAGGCTTTCTTTCATTCAGAGAATACTTTGTAACCTTGTCTAGAAACAAAAATAGGTAAGGGACACAGTCTTCATACTCAGAACTGTTTGCTAGGTGGAGTGGATTTGGAGACTTCGAGGTAAGGGGAGCCAAAGCTGAGGTAATGGACATGCTCTCTCATAGATCCAGTTTGCCCCAGGCTGGCTGCCACCAAGCTCCCAGAGTTGGCATGGAGACCAGGCAAGTGAGCCAACATTTATTTCTGACTTGTAGAAAGAACTTAAACAATGCTGTAACTGATTTGACAAGTAGAGTCTCGATCAATCAGGTCAAGAAGTAAGAATCAGAGATGAGTTTGATTTGCTTACACATCTATCTTTTTTCTTTTTTAATCCGGTAGTGATTCTTAAGTGCTGATTGTACACAAAGCACTGTGATATACTACAGTTTTTCATGCTCTCATAGAATTTTTAATCTAATCGAGATATTCAAAATAACAAAAAGACAAAAATATAAATGATTGGAGAGAGATAGTAGCAAAAACTTGTAATGGACTAGAAAGAGGGGTAGATACAGCAGATGAGGTCACTTAAAAGGCTTTTGTGGAAGATGTCACTGTGGAGACAATTCTGAGAGGTACAGACCTAGATGGGACAGAGAATATCCTAGGCAGAGAGGATAGCAGAAACATTCTGGGTCACTTTGTGTCCCCTTTAAACTAGAACTATCCACAGCACGTCATTTTTGTTACCTTCAGCTGACCATTAAACATTGGCACTGTTCTTAACGTAGTAAACTGTAATAGGAGTCAGAGCTCAGCTGGCCTAGGCACGTTCCCCCAATCAGAACATTACATATTAAGCTAAAAGTTTGGAACTGTCATAGTCTGTCATCTAACCATGGGCTGAGATTACAGCTTTGTATCTGATTTAAAACATCCGATTAAAACATTTAAAACACTCTAGGAGTCACTCTCTGTCCTAGGGACAGCCTCAGTGCCCAGTCTCTGCCACAGCAGGGACTATGTGTAGGGAAGAAAGCAAAGGGATGTAGGACAAGTCCTACTGGCCCTTCCAGGGTCCCGCCTAATTCCTATGACGCGTCTAGTGCAGGTGACATGTTCTCTAAGGTGTGGATAGGCAGTTAATTTCTGGAGAGTAGGAGGTGTGGGTTCACCTTTGTTTGTTCTACAGTGGGGCATTATCTGAATGGTACTCATTCTCTCTGGTGTGTGGACTTCGCACAAGAGGCATTATTTTACAATAAGCACAAGCCATTGAAGGGCACGGAGCTGGCTCCTCATTCCTGAAGACGTTTTTGTTAAGAAGAGTTTCTTGGTTAAGGATTTACTGACCAGAAAAACAAATCCATTGGGAAGAGAAAAACTGTGGGCCTCTTACCCCAGGCCCTACGCGAAGCAAGCTATGCCGTGAAAAGGCTCCCGACCCACTGGCATACAGCACGTTGGACGGGACACCACTTCTCTTGAGGACTGGAGGAAGAGACAGGAATTTTTTGTTTTTGTTTTTGTTCAGGGTGTCTGAAGGATGGCTTCCCAGTTTCATCAGCTTCGGATCCTGGTGTGGAAAAATTGGCTAGGTGTCAAAAGGCAGCCGGTGAGGAGTTTCTTCGTTTTGTTTTGTCTAAGGTGGGAGTGAGGGGCTGGGGGTGGGGATACGAAACAGTAAATCCTAAAATGTGATATTAATGAGAGCTAGACAGAGAAGAGCTTAAAGGCATTTTTTTCAAAGGAGAACTAAGATACTTAGAATTCTTGTCTCCATCCGTCTTTCAGCTAATGGGGCGAGTCTTAACATGTCCCCAAAGCAACCTTTTGATTTGAGTAAATTCAAAGAGTAAATCGGGACAATCTCTGGCCAAAGCAAAGGATGTGCCCTGTTACTGGCTGAACTGGTAGTGGTGTAGAAGTTTGGGTGCAAGCCAGAATTTTTTTTAATGTCATTAGGAATGAGGTGCGTTTCGAATGGGATGAATGAAAGTAACATTTGAATGCATCGGAGATGAAAAGGAATGTTCCAGAAAGCGAAAAGTGATAAAAACTTTGTTAAAATGATAGTAGGGTGAAGGCTGCTAGAATGGAAAAGGTTCGAAAGGAATTCAAGTATCTAAAAATCATTTACTGGAAATGAGATTGTGCATGTGTGTGTGTGTGTGTGTGTGTGTGACATATGTCATACACACACACACACACACACACATATATCTCATATTCCTGTTTCTAAGAATACCACTGACTCTCTTTGCTGTTCTTTTCACATCATTTTGGTGGTTTCACATTAATGCTTGTTTTTTAAATTACAAAGCCAAGCTATTCAGAACTCCACAGGACAGAGTCCAGAGAGCCGGGGGTGGGGGGATCGGGAGGAGAGAGGACCATGTTTCTGTGAGTTATGTATTCGGTAGAGCGTATGAGAACTAGGAGAATCCTAAACCTTATCGAATCCTCTTCTGGTTAGAGCAGTCACTCCTGCCTCAGTTGGGTAATGCAGATATGCAGATCAGTTGCATCAGAAAACCCAGCATTTGATCCAGGGCCCTTATCTCACTCTGCACTGGCTTGCAGAGCCTGAAACCCCAGCATTCTAATGTATGCATTAAAAGGAGGAATTAGTTCGGTGGAATCTGATAGGCAGGGCTTTAAGTCAGAAAGCACCACGTGATTGAATGGGTGTGCTAAACATAAAATGATGAAATCATTGACTTTTTTTGTTTGTTTGTGTGTTAACTGTAAAAACAGCACAGAGAAAGAAATTCCCCCCTATCTCTCCCATGTGGGTGATTCTGGGTGTCATTCACCAGGGCAACACAATTGTAGGCATGTGGATGTCCCAAGCATGAGTCAGGGCTCCTCCCAGGATGACACAGCATCTACCACTTGAGCTCTGGTTTTTCCTCTTATAAAATGGGCACAAGGTCTGTCAGATCTATCCTAAAATGTGGAAAGATGTAAGTGTGGACCTAGATTCCCAACTGCTTTCTAATGAGTTTAAATTGTTGAGGGATTTGAGTAATACAGACATCTTATTTTATTCAAATTAATGATGAAAGAAATCCAAGCAAATAGAGGATGGAGAAGAAGGCATTTATTTAAATTTATATATTCAAAGATCAGAAACAAACAAACAAACAAAAGAAGTGAAAACTGGTATATTGTTGACAAAATCAATGCTAAGTTTTCACGCTTCCTTGCAGTTTCTAAAATTTTAATCATTTAACCCCAAGATTCTCAAAACACAAAGATTTCCAGTGAATATTCTTCTCTCTAATCAGGCTTTTAAAATGCCAGTATCTGTATCTGTACATTATCTCTGAAAATGATATTTCAAAGAGGGACATTCATACTCAAGAAAATTCAAATGAAGGTGTGTGATACTGGACGTGAACTGATCTTCCTGAACAGCAAGGAAAACACCAGTATTGCTGCTATGTCAACTATCCCTAATTTTAAAAAGAAGCTTCTTCACAAAGCGAGACAGTGGGAAAGATTACAAAGGAGGAAAATGGGATCTATGAGTTCAGAAACAATGGCACAAGAAAGAAAAGGAAAGACAAGGGGCTGGAGAGATGGCTCAGCGGTTAAGAGCATTGACTGCTCTTCCAAAGGACCTGAGTTCAATTCCCAGCAACTACATGGTGGCTCACAACCATCTGTAATGGTATCTGATTCCCATTTCTGGTGTGTCTGAAAAGAATGGCAATGAACTCATAAAATAAATAAATTTAAAAAAAAAGAAAAGGAAAGATGAAAAATATTTAGGTAGATTGGGTACTGTGGAGAAAATACAAATGCATATATTAGGATAGAAAATGTCACAAGGCTTACAGACAGCTATATGATTTGAGAAAGAACATAAGAACAGGATATAACCTAAGTGTTCACCTGGGGTACACTTTGCAAGGACAACTTCTCTTAAAACTACATCCGAAATGGATTTCACTTTTACTTAGAAAACCAAAGATGAGAATTTAGAAATATTTACTGTTACCCAACTGACAGTACTACAGAGTTCCAGAGAGTTCAAGGACTTATCCAAGGTCACACCACAGCTTCAAGGATCAAAGTCAGATTTTCCCCAGTGATGAATCTGTCATCTGTGCTACGATGTCTTTGTTTCTTCTTTTTACTTCTTATTTTCTCTGATCTTTGTTCAGAGTTCAGCCTGCCAAAAAAGAGGTTGTATCTACTACGTAGGCCATAGATATTTTCTGTTTATTTAAAAGATTTCTGGAAATATACTTCTCAGTGATGTTGGGAAATGTATTCTATAGGGGAAGAAAAATATATTAAGTACCAACAGAAATGGTAGGTAGCAGAGGAAATCAAGTAGACGTTACCCTGCTAAACTTGTAATTTAAAAATAATGGGGATATGGATATAGATTCCAGAAGAGAGACAGAGCATCAGGAGGCTCACCCAGTGAGATGCTACTTAATGAAAGGAGATGGGACAGCAGAGGGTTGTGGGCTAAAAGACAGTGTTAAACAGAAGGGATTATCTTCCATTAAGAAGATGGGTCCTAAATAGGGGATTCAAGTCAGAAGTGGATTCTAATTTCAACCTCTGACCTGAAGAGAAAAAAATTAATGCTAGTTGGTTACTTTTCTTTCTAAGTGCTTAGCTAGGAAATCGCATTTTAGCTCAGGTGAAGACAGAAATACCTCCTATAGACATTTCCACATTTGTCAAAAATGACTTTTGAGCCAAGTTTGGCCCTTCTTCCTTCCTTCTCTGCCCTTTTGGTGCATATTCCCTTCAGAGAGACTAGAGGAAGAAGGAGGAAACCTTAACATGGGTTGGTCTGTACATGAAAATAAACGTACATTAGAATCAGTTGGGACTAAGTTCTACTCCAAGATTTAATTTTATATCAGTTTAATATAAAGTAAGTCCTGAATGGTCCACTCCGTTGTGTGAGCGAATGTTCTGGGTCTTTCACCACATCGCAATGGAGGACCAATGATGCCCTTTCATTCTTTTTAATTACTCAAAATATTTTCATTTGCGAATTATGGCACCTGATACATAGCAGATACACATCAGGTGCTTTAGGAATTGGAGCCGTAGCTGTCTGCTTAATTTTCAGCAATGACGTGTTGTCCTACATGCAGTATATCATACATGTAAGAAAACTCCATCATGAAACTCAGAACTTTACATGCTAGCTTTACAAATTAACTAGAGAAAAAACTTCCATTGCCAACCCAACAGAGTATGTTGCTCTATATCCATTAGAGAACATTTACCAATCTCAATACAGTATTGTAATCTGTAAGGGTAGAATCCAGAAAATTGACTTATTGCCAGGTTTTGGATGAGTTATGTATATTCATGGCAGCATCAAATATCAGAAATTCCACCGGACTAAGGTGTCCACGTCATCTATAATGTCTTATTTTAGAGTTAGAACTAAGGTTTATTCCAGATTTAAGAGTCCAAGCTCTTATTTTGAATGTGAATCTTGGGATCCTCTGTTGCTTTCAGTAATGGTCATCCTTGTCTTATAGGGAAATGCAAAACGAAATGGATAAAGATGAAAAAAAGGCAGTGTATTTTATATTATGAAAGGTTGGACAACTTTTATTTTCAAGTTTGTAATAAAAAGTTATGATTCTAGATTACAGGGAGACCTTTCAATGACTTTCAATGCTCTCTAGCTTCAAAATAATAAAAACCTCTTTTACTAGTCTCAAGGATGAACTAATAAAAATATAGTATTCAGATCAAAGCGAGCCAGAGTGCTGTTCTGTAGTGTTTAATCTATATAGCTTAGTGGCTAATTGCACTGGTGCTGAAGCAGGATTCTAGGTTCAAACATCAGCACTATGGCTTTGTGCCTCCTGGAGAGGGCTTATTTAGTCTTGTGTTTTCCCATCTGCAAGAGAAAAATGAACTTGTTATGCAAAGTGAGATACATAAGCTATGTGTGTCACAGCCTGTTCATGCTGTAGGCAGTCAATACATGTCAGGTGTCATCTCTCAGAATCCTGTAAGAAATTCTGACACTAATTATACAATGACAACTTAACTACAATATTTCATTGTGAGAAACACATATATTTATATATTATTGTGTAGGCGTGTGCATGCACAAAGGCACATATGTGACAATCACAGGACAATTTTCAAGAGTCAGTTCTTTCTTTCCATCATGTGGGATCCAGGGATCAAAATCAGGCTGTCAAATACATCTGCAAGACCTCTATCCACTGAACTATCTTGAAGTTCAGGGAAATAGATTTCAAAACAAGACTTAGTAGAGAGTTGTTGAAGATACCCTGAGAAGGAAAAGATCTCTTCTCTCTTCAGATACTTGCAGAATTCTCATGTGCAGACAGGCCAACCTAAAATAAGCAAGTGGTAAGCAATGGAAGGAATTCATTGTTCAATAATGTCATCTCAGGGCAGTGGACTTGTCACTAGAAGCATTTAGGATGAGGCTGATTGACTGCATGGCAGAGATGCTCCCCCTAACGCTTGATGAGTCAATTGTGTGCTCCTCATAGAGTCTTCCCTCCTTTCCACCTACGAACATTAGCCAAATGGTTCCTCTGTATGAAAGACTTCTATTGCTTTCTTCCCCTCCATCTAATGTACAAGTCTTTTCTTCTTCCTGGCCCCTTTTCATCTTCGAGGCTTTTTATTTTTCCTCGAATTATCATCCCTTTACACAGTATCTTTCTATACCATAGCATTGTCCATTGTGTTCACTTGGCGATTTCTTATGTTTCCTCTCCTCGAAAGACGTAATATTTTATTTGTTTGTCTTTATGCCATGGTATACAGTAGGTGCTCAACAAATTTTGTTGTACTAGCAAATGCACAAACCTTGTGTAGCTGAATATTGTATAGTATGTTCAATTTTAAGTGCCCTTAAGAGTCTCTGAGACAATCGTGAAGTAGAATAGATTGTTCATGCTAGGCATTTTGGTTTTATTTAGGCAAAATATCCCTAACTAAACTGACTCCTGATATCAAATGTTATTCATTTATTATGTAACCAACTTCAAATCACTGTAGCGCAAGAGATGCTGGTATCTATAAAGGCAACGCAATAATGTGACTATGTGAAATACACAAAGAATAAATCAAGAGGGATGGTATAGCTATAATGAAACAGATCAAATGTTGAACTTTAAGGTATTTAAATCCCATTGATAACAATATATGTGCAATGAATGCAATCCTTCCCTGAGTCTAATTTAGCCACCTAGCCCCAGTCAGTATCTGTTCTAGGGTAAAATCAGTAAGTGATATTTTAAAGTTATTTCCTCAAGTTTTAACATAGGCATTGAAACATAATTGCACTTTGTTATTTTTTAACTTACCCATTAGGAAAATAATAAGAAAATTGTAACAATGTTAAGCACAGATAGACTCAGACAGACTCACAGGAATTAAAATAAACAATTCTGACAAAGTAGACTAGTTAATACTGACCTAATGTCAAAATGATAGCTATTTTGTTTTGAAAATCAGTTTTGTGAGATTTCTCAAAGATGGTGAAACAATAGCTCTTACGGATGTAAATGTGGCTACATAATCCATTCCAGCTGTTGGGTACTACAGATCAACTCTCCGTGGAAATTTGGGGGTCAGTTGACATTTGATGGATGCCAGTTTGTGTGGATGATGCCGTTGAGCATAGGGAATAGAAATGTCTAGCATCTTCATTAGCTTCCCCAATTTGAGAGTGACTAAGAACAAGATGCATCAAGACACGTGTGTAAAAGTGCTGTAGTGAAATCCATTGTTTTGTACACTAACTAAAAACTAATTAAATACAAAACACACAAAACCAAACCTCATGGTGCTAGGATAGAGCTCAGAGGTAGAATACTTGCTTGGCTTGTGCTAAGCAACGAAGCATGAAACCCATGCATCCTGCTCTCACATCCACACAGTCTTACACAGACAACACTCAGCACCCCTCCCCTCCCCCTCAATCCTATAAACTCTCTACCCACTTCATACAAATGGTCTAATCCTTGACCATTGTCCCATGGAAGAAAGCCTGGGTTATGGTGACAGTCCATTGAGAGAGCTTGCAACTGTGCACATCTAAAGAGGCCACCCAAATGGGCCCTGCTGATTAACCTGCTCTTAAAACAGTAGCCTCATGAGCTGATGTTCCTGGGTCATGCCTGTTCCTCTATTTCATTTGTTTGTTTGTGCAAAGCATGCATACATGTGCCCAACCCATGAACTGACTTCCAGGTTGTAATCACATTTATCTCAAAGCTAAAAAGGGCCCTCCAAGTTAAACACCTTTGTGTCTGGATAGATAGAATTTCTGCCTATGAAGCTGTCTGTTTGTATCTCTTTTCCTACTGTTTCATCTTTATGTCTGTGTTTTCAGTCTGGGTCTGAACCTTTTCAAGAACAGATATAGAGATCTTTAAAATAATTTCCAGACTTTTCGTTTTGAGATAATTTCAAATTAAAAGGAAACTCATTAGGACGGCACACAAAAAAAAGTCCACCACCATAAGAGGATAGCGCCCCAACACCCTAATACTTTAGTGTGCTCTTTTTCTATAGAAATGTAAAACACCGTTAGATTTGTAGACTCTCAGTTTCTAATTCTGAACAGAATTCTTTTGTTTTTAGTTAGCGCACAAAACAATGAGCTCCATTGTGGCATTTTCATGCATCTCTCTCGATGTGCTTTGTTTTTCTTTCTATATGTCCTTAGATTCTTTCTTTCTGTGTATAAATGTAAAACACCATCAGATTCGCAGGCTCCTGTCAAGCTTGGCCGGTTCTTGGCGCGGTGTCCTTTAAGTTAAAGGATCCTGTTCAGGATCAGATGCTGCGTGTGGCTTTCCCCTCTCATCTCTCGGTCTTCCCTTAACGTCCGTGAGCCTAGTTCTCATGAGCCCTCAGGAAGAGCTCCTTTGTGGCATTGATCATGCATTTCATCCGTTTCAGAGCAGTCCATTATCTTGACCAAGACACCCGAGAAAGTCCTTCTTTATTGTTGCATTTTATCAGTAGGGCATGATACCGACTTCATCCTTGCAAGAAAATATGCACATGCATTCCAGTCTTTATTGAGCATTCTATTTGTCTGCTTTCTCGTGCATTTATTTAATATCTGTAGACTCAGTGACCCCTAGATATTTTGTTATTTTATTGAATTTTAATGTTTAAATTTGATCGAGTCAAATTTGAAGTTCGTATTCTCATGGGCTGATATTTGTGTCCTTTGTATGTTTTCATTATTGGACAGTCTCTGAACTATTGAATTCCTTCTATCTGCCTATATTTATCTATTGATTGATTTATTGATGAATAGATCTTTCTTTATCTACCACATGTATTTTCTAATTATGTCTAGGTCTGGAAATAGCTCACTAGCAATGATCACTGATAGCTCTTGGATGAAAATGTCTTGAACAAATTAGTGTTTTCAGGACTGGGTGATGATATAAAATGAGGCATAAAGCACGTTAGAATTATAAAGTATAAAAGCCGGAAATCAGTAACATGTATTTATATTTATTATTTTATACTGCTATTTTTTAAGACACCATCTCATTATGTAGCCCTGGCTAGCCTGCAATTTGTTAAATGGAACAGACTGGCCTTGTACTTACTGAGATCCACCTACCTCTGTCTCACTAGTGCTGGCATTAGGTTAATATGCCACCGTGACCTTTTAAAATAAATTTTAGAAATGGGGCATGTCTTATCTTGATTTTCTGTTGTTGTGATAAACTACTCAGTCAATAGTCAGCCTTGGGGAGGAAAGGGTTAATTTCAGCTTAGAAGTTACAGTTCGCAATTAGGTGAAGCCAAGAGAAGAGCTCAGGGTAGGAGAATGAAGCAGAAACCATGGAGGAATGCGGCTCCTGGTTTGTTCCCAGTCTCATTTGCCTAGGAATGGTGCCACCCACGGTTCCTCCTGGACTCCTCCTACATTAGTTTTTGACTAAGGAAATGTCTCCACCAACTTGTCCACCGGCCTACTGGAGGCAATTCTTCAGTTAAGATTCCTCCCCTCTTCTCAGGAAGGCTGGCCATCCTAACTTTGTACCCATGTTAGTAATTCTGACCCACCACTACTGACTTCTCCTAGCTGTTTTATTTTCTTCCATGCTTGTAATTTTCCTGGTGGATAGTGAGAATTTGGATTTCCCCAATGGGAAAAACTTGGTCAGTTTTCCCATATGAAAAAGTCATTTGCCACTGCTTCTTCACTCCCTGAAGTATGTTCTTCAGCCCGCTGGGGCTCTGACTTCCCACATGGACCTATTATCCTACACAGTCAACTTATTAGAAGTTTGAAATCTCCTGCTCTCTTGGCCACTGTGACATCTTCAGTCCTACTGTGGATGGATGGACTTTACACAAGTATTTTGTTTTTTAAATAAATTGTTCAGGAATGAATGGGGAAAGAAATAAACAGAACATGGCATTTCAGATAAAAAATAAACCTCGAATAATTTGAAGAACATGAATATCATCGCCTGTCAAGGACTTTGTAACTCAGTGTGCACATACCTTAAATGTCAAGAGCATGGGGTGATGAGATACAAATGAGTTATAGAAGTAGTCTAAGACAATTAAAAAATCACCAAGAAATGCAGAACCTTCAGGGAGGACTTTCCTCAGAGTGTTACTTACCACCTGCGGCGCTAAGGGTAAAATCAACACACTAGCCTTTTGCCAAACAAACAGAGAAGTCATGGCTAGTTGGTTCAGTACTGGAACCTTGGCACTCTTTGTTTTCAGGCTGCTTATGATAATATTTAGCATAACACTGAAAGCAACCTTGCTGTTATGGAAGCTGAAACTTTATTTCTTGCTTCTGTGATTAATTTGTCAACTTTAACGTTCCCAAGACCACAGTCTAGAGGACTTTTGTATTTATCATCCATCCCTTTGAGATGAAGGACACAGAGAATTCCTCACATTTTCTGTGGACTAAAATTCAAGGAAAGGCCTGTGACAACAGATATGTTTACGGGTTTTGTGGTAGTTTTTTGCTTTGCTTGCTTGTTTGCTTGTTTTTGCCTTAACAGAGCCCAAATTGCCTTAAAATTTTCTGACTTAGACTGTTTTTGTCTGGATTTAAAATAGATCTAAAATTAATTTCAAAATATGCCAAAGCACTCTCATGAAGAAAAATCATCCAATTAGATTAATCAAACCGACAACTTTAAGAAATGCTATAGTACATCCCTCATTTGAAGGTGGGTGTCTGGAATAGTTTATCTGAGTTTCTAATTCTCATGAGGCTACCAGAGAAAATGAATAGATACTTCTAAAAGCAACTAATGGATTCCACACCTATTCCAAAAGAATTTTTCTCTTTAAAGAGTAATTATGGTCTCCTGTAGCAAATGGTTAAATCCACAATCATTCAATTTTTTAAAATTCAATTCCCTATAGTGTACATTTCAATTGAGTCATATAATAGGTATTTTGTATCCAGAATGTTTGAGAAATAGACTCCAATTGTCAGCTATGCAAAGACTAGGCAAGAATAATGATATCGTTTATAATTCTGTGGCAATAATATTTCTTTCCAATCTGCTTTCTGCAATGATTTCTTTTTAAATCCTCAAAACAGTACGATAATTATATTAAAATGTTATGCCCTGAATATTTTGAGATTCACACTCATGCGCACAACCTGTTTGCACATTGTATATGACGTTGGACAAGTTCTGCTAGCATTTGGTAAGCAGAAGACATAAAGCAGCTGTATAGGATAAAGGGTCCTTTGCATCTTTGATGCCCTTGCTGTGTTTGGCAGTCTGGGATGTCTGTGGCTCTTCTAACAGTGGTCTTCTAAAATTCATAAAACAAAAAGAAATTGAATATGTAAAATTGTAAATAAAGTCAGCAGTATCAAAATTGTTATTGAGGTGTTAAAGGCGAATTTATGATAAGATGTGGGTTTTAAAAAAATTATAGCATTAAGTAAAAGGTCTAGTGGGTACTCTTTAGTAGTATTATTTTAACATGCTAATAAGTAGAGATAGCATTTGGGGGTACCTGCAACAATCCAAATGTGATTTATAATTATCCATGAGTTCTGATGCTGACAAGGTCAGAGGCCTACATGCATGATTTTTGGAAATTTTAATCTTAAGCCAAAGAAAAATAAAAATGTAATGTGTCTGCATATATAGTCTTTAAATTTTATCCATTAGATGATCCCAAAGAGACTTTGCAACAAAGATATTGTCAGACTCGATAAACAGTTCTTCTGTACAACTAGCACCTGCCTGTGCCAAGTGTAGTCTGTGGAGCATCGAAACCACCTTCCTGGGAGCCTTAGACATGCAGACCCTCAGGACTCCCTTCAAACCTCCCAAACCCACATCTGAATGTTTGTGAGGTTCCCCAGGTGATTCTGTATACATATCACTGTCTGAGAGGTGTCACTTTACGTTAAACAGTTCCACCTGTCTGGGTACATCTTAGCTTCCGTCAAACTGAGCCATTGTCAGATGTCAGAGAGCTGAAAGATCATCTTCGATCCGAAAAAACTTACGCTTAGACCCAAGTCTACCTACCAGTGAGGAGAATCGTGCTTAGATTCTCAGCAGAGACTTGAGTGGAGTCTTTTAGCTGGGAGTTACTGAGGAATCAGTAACTGATTGTTTTTGGGGTTGTTTTGAAACACCTAAGGGCCATAGGGAGAAAATTTGAGATGTGGTTTGAAAACTGGGTGGGGAATGACAAAAGTCTGACTGTGTAAGCAGGACAGAAGAAGGGTCCATATTTAATTATAGTGAAGACAGCAGAATTTGTGCTCCATGCTTGTGTTTGGGCACTGCAGTTCATGGTTTTGTGAAGATGTGGTTTCCACTGTTATGGAGTGAGTATTATTGGCCTGAAAAACAGTGAATTAAAGCCTGTTTTCAGTCCTGAGGATTGAACCCAATCCTTGCCCAAATTAGATGAGTCTTCCTTTTATTTCTTTGAGACAAGTCTCACTAAATTGCCCAGGATCAAGTCTATCTCACTTAGTGGCCCAAATAGGATTTGAACATGAACGTGTGCATTCCTTCTGCCTTAGCCTGCTGAGGAGCTGGGATTACAGACCTGCGCCAGCAGGCCCGACTGTAACTTTTTTTTTTTTTTTTTTGGATTTTGTTTTTTAGGAGACAGGGTTTCTCTGTATAGCCCTGGCTGTCCTGGAACTCACTCAGTAGACCAGGCTGGCCTTGAACTCAGAAATCTGCCTGCCTCTGCCTCCCAGAGTGCTGGGATTACAGGCGTGCGCCACCACCACCCGGCTTGACTGTAACTTCTTAAATGTTTACTATTACTATCATCATCATCATTATTATTGTATGTGCATATGTGTTTGAGGTATGTGAAGAGTGGATGTATCACAGCAAATATGTGAAGGTCAGAGGACAACTTTGTGGAATCAGCTTTCCTTGCACCTTTACATGTATTTGGGGAATGGACTTAGATCCTTAACTTGACATGACAAACATCTTTACCCACTGAGGTTCATCTATCTCCCTAGATATCCTATCTCTTCCTGTTGTATCTACAGTTGGAAGGAAAGCAGCCACTACTGTGCCTGAAAGTGAAACTCCCATAGGAGTTTCAGGGCAGTATACATTCCTTGGGAGCCTATTTTATACCAGGCACTGAGAATTAAGAAATGAATACAACACTGTTCTTTGCATAGATGAGCTGTTGGGTTTTTTTTTCTTTCTGGGAACCAGGCAACCATAGCAATAAATTAGGCTCTACAATGGAAGCACACAGGATGTTGCACTGGGGTGGTAAAGAGCTACAGTCCACTGTCTGATTCAACTAGTCATCACTTTGTTCAACCACATTTATTGGGATGTTACTCAAGGCCATACACTAGTCTTTGTGGTTGAGTATAGAATGCTGACACTGGGAACTGTAGTGTTTCCAGGTTGAAATTATCCTGTATTTCATATGCCCTACTTGGGGCACCGAGTCTTACCCATCAGACAAGTGGAAAATACTAAAATATTTTTCTGGAAGTTTGTAATGTGATTTGTGGTTTAAGATAATCACTCTTGGAATAGCTATAGGTGGTAACCAAAGAAGGAACTTTAGGTGGTCATTTCAAGACTGGATCTGGAATAGTCATTCTTAAGAAGTTGTCTGCATTTATGAAATTCTCTCATTTGTTTCCTGTTCATAAACATGTAGTCAAATATCTGGTCTGTGTAGGAATGTTATAGTTTGACAGGTTTTTTTTTTTGTATTCAGTAGTGATATTTTTGAGTATACATATTTTTCTTTGATTTACTGTCAGCACTATAACACCTTTGTATTGTTATTTTACAGCTTTGGACACTTGTCTTGATCTTATGGCCAGTGATTATTTTCATAATTCTGGCTATTACCCGGACAAAATTTCCACCAACAGCAAAACCAACTTGTAAGTAAATGCCTGTTTGTTTCTCTAACATTTGTGGTCTACTGAAAACTTTCTAAGCGCCGTGTTAGTACTCCATTCTAACTTAAAAGCTTTAAATAGCATTTCCTCTTGGCAGTAGCTGCATAAACAGTTTGTGTGGTTTTTCCCTCCTAGTTCTCCAAATCAAAATGTGGACTCTGGGGCTCGGGGGAGGAATATAAGAAGTTGGGGTGAGAAGGTGGCACTGACACGATGGAGGAGAAATTGGAGAGGTAGAAATGGGAGGGTGATAAAAATGCAGTATATACGTGTTTGGAATTCTCCAGCAATGAAAACATTGAACCTGAGCCAGACGTGTTGATGCATGTTTATAATCTCAGCACGTGGATGTCTGAGATAGGAGAATTTTGAGTTACATGTCAGCCCAGGCCTCACAACGAGACCTTATCTCAAGGGAGAAAAGCAACAGTGCAATTCTGTACATATAAACGCTACCTAGAAAAACACAGAACACGTAGAGGAGGGAATAAGTTTAAACCTTCCTGATTTATCTACATCACCAGTCCTGTCATAGCACGAAAACACAAGGTGGCAACTGTAGGCTCTGGAGTTCTTTACTCCCATAAAAGAAAACACAGATTCGTATTTGATCAACTGAGCAAATAAATAAAACACTTCTGCTCTTCGCTGCTGAGTGCTGAGCCTTGTAAACGTGTCAACGGATTGCATTTGAAAGAAGGCTGTTTCCCAATTAGCGCTGTTTCAAGTCTATGAAGTCACTGCCCAGTTATAAAGCGGGCAGACTGCCTAACTCACTCCATGATTTCCTTTTGGATCTGACACAGATGTAGGAAGGACTTGGGAAGTCCTGAGCATCAGACAGAGAGCTTTGAGCCTCAGTCCTGTGGCTGGTGCGGCTGTCAGTGTATTGCTGTTGTTAATTTTTCTTGGGAAATGGTTTTCTTAGTTGAGGAGGTGAGCAACTAGTCAGATGCTTCAAAGCAGCAGCCTCCTAAAGAGATCCATATAAAACAACTTTACAAAACCAACATCAAATGATTATGACAACTGGCAGTCTACCAGGATACAATGCTGAATTAGTTTTTGAAGAGTAACAGTAGCACACTACTGACTTTTAAATAGAGTGATTTTCAGTCACCTAGTCACAAGAAATAGGATGAATACCACGTGGCATCTGCCTTTAATCATGCATAGTAGGATAATACAGAAACTGTCAGTTCAGTTAGTGGGAAGCACTTCAAACTCTTGGTGTTAGAATAAGCAATTCCTTACACCTGAATAGCACCCTTTTGTTTTCTGAAGAACTTTCCCATAAGTCATTATATAAAGTTGTCAAAGAGAATTTAATAAGTTGTTATTGTTTTAGTATATTTTCATTTCATTTTTTTTGCATTGTGTAAGCATTAGCTCTTCATAACAAATTTATTGTGTATTTAATAACTTGTATGTTATGTATGTATGATACACATGCTATATATATGTTAAATGTATATGTAATGTAATTACATTTAATACAATGTATTTATATACATACAAATAATAGAATGCATATTATACGATAGTCTATAGCAATAGAACAATCAGTGTATAAGCAGGACACTGGAACTCAAGATATTCTCCTTTAAGATGCTGTGAGTTGATTTACTGATAGTGTCTGGAGTTTACTGGAGCCCTTCAACCCGTTTTCTCCATTTTCTAGTATTTCCATCCAGTTACCTAACATTCTTTTGTGAAACTTTCAGGAGACAAATGTAAAGGTTTGGGAAGGAATAGTCTTAAACTAACTTGTGCCACCCGAGAGGAGTTAGAGACACATGCAGGAAATGATGCAGAGGTCTCAGCATCCCACTGAGCTGGCAAGAAGTAAACAGGAGTGAGCAGTGCCTCCAGGCCTAATCTAGAGGGTTCTGAAAGAAACACAGTATCAGAGACAAGATGAGAAATCTTTGTAATATGCAGCTATTGCACACCGTAGTAATAAATCCTGTCTGAAGGTAGAGAAAAAAAATTACAGGAGAATTCAAACTCTGAACTTGTGTTTGCTAGCCTCTTAGATAATATACACCTTGTCAATTAAAGGTAGCTGATTGATTTGCTATCAGGACCAGAAAGGGACCTGTCCATGTTATACACGAGATTCCCCCAGAGCCCAGAGAGATTCCTGCTTGCCAACATTCAGTCATGTGGACACAAGAGGAAGGAATTGGAAACTGGTTATCTGTGCTTGTTCTTTGTTTTGGAGATTTGGAGCCTATTTTAAGTCTCTTAAACAATCCTTTCTAGATCTTCCTAAATAAGACTCAAAGAAAAATGTGTTCAGGATCTCAACTCATAATTCACAGACTATAAAACACAATTATACTATTGAAAGTGTCGTTTTGGGGAGCAAATCAGAGCGTCTGAGACGAGTATAGAAGGAACGGACCATCCAACCCCTACCCTCACTGCCTGCTAGTAAAAAACATAACTCCTCAATGATAGTTTGGGTTTGTGTATTTTTATGTGGTTTTAGTTGTCCTTGGTTTGGGTCTCACATTTATTTATAATATTGAACAATCAAAGCTGGCTAATAGAAAATAATAATAAATAGTTATTGATCTTATACTCTGGAGACAGGCCCTCGGGGCATAATCACTGGATTATTCATTTCTTAATTGAGAAAGATCTCAATAGAAGCTGAGAAACAAGTAAGATTTCACAGTAATGAAATGGTGAGGCAGTGGTGATGTCTGACCTAGGCAGTCTTGCTCTAGATTGACATTCAGCTACTGAAAATCAATCTGTCTGTCTGTCTGTCTGTCTGTCTGTCTGTCTTCCTTTCTGATTCTTCAAGATAGGCTTTCTGTGAATATCTCTGGCAGTCCTGGAACTCACTCTGTAGAGCAGACTGACCTGAAAGTCACAGAGATCCATCTGCTTCTGCCTCCTAAGTGCCAGGACAAAAGGCAAGCTCCAGCTAATCATAATTCTTACATCTAGTAGTTAGTGCTTGGTTTTCATGTCACATCATATATGTCAGTAAAAGAGGACTAAACATTAAGGGTTAAAAATATAAGCACTTCTGTCACAAAATCAAGAAATATAGAGAAAGTCGACACGATGGGCATCTCAGAGTCTTCCTTGACATTAATATTCAGTGTAGCATGCACTGACTCACTGTGTATCACTGAGGCTATAGTATCACAGAAATCAGATCCTTTAAAGAGGTAAAACCCTTTCTGGGCTACACTACTGGTTTGGGCAATTGCATAATGAAGATGAGGCATTGGACTACACCCTTTGATGAAACTTGGTCGTGACGAGTATGACATTTGTAATTCCATGGCCACATTCTGCTCTCAGAATAGCTTGGCACACCTATAGGACTCTATAAACCACTCAGAAAATGATAATAAGTGACGCTCAAAAGACTCCCTCTGTAGTGTTTTTGATGGCTGGGCACCTGAAGAAGTCCAGACTTATTCTTGCTATCGTCTGTCTCCTGACTGACTTTTTCATGTTGCAACAAACAGCTCTTGCATATTGCAAATCTCAGGGAAAGAAAACCTACTGAGCCTGGTAGGCAGGCCCTGATGCTTCTTCATTCCTACAGAAAGCAGCCTTGGTGCGAACTTTGAAGTTGATCCAACCTCTTGCAATCTCCACATGCGGGAACTTGTCAAGAGATCAACTTCAAAGTACAGACGCCACAATTTGGAGTAAATGAACCTCTCCAGCACACACTCAGACTAAGCTGAGCTATAATGTACCTTGGAGTTTTCTTATTTTCTTATACATATAACAAAAAGGTCCAGGGCAGCTGGATGCTGAGTGACTGTTGATTAAGACCAATAGAATCCAGTCTTACTGAGACCAGTAGATACCAAAGAATGCAGTCCTGACTAACAAGCCATCACATTTTCTTGTATGTGGTTTTAATAAGTATTTTCAAGTAATTGAAAATATTGTTAAAAGCATGATGAAAAGTATATTGTACAAGTATTACCACATACGGAATTAAAACCCAAATATGTCAAAGCTAACATTGCCTAGGATACCTTCTTTCTTAGAGGGTAGCAAATTCATACCTCATCAGTTAGAATGGATAGAAGCTGGTACTAGGTGGGGGTTAATTGAACCCAGTCTACGCTATCATAAAGTTATACTAAATTCTGTCCATGCAGATTTGACTTCACAGCTTGGATGAAAGTAAACTCAGCTAACCTTTCTAGCATGTATTTTGACCACCAAAGCATACCTTCTGTATTTACAGACACGTGAAAATAACAACAGAAAACATTTACTAGATACTATTATATGGTAGACACTACACTGAGTCCTATGCTCATTTGATCTCAATTAGCACATAACCTTTTCAAGCTATTTTGAAAGATAAAAATTCAGAAGCACGCAAATGTTAAGAACTCACGGTACAAGCCTGGATTTTGCCTGGATTTTTTTCCCACTACACATCACACATTTATCTAGCTAGTAGGTGCCAACCACCAAGAACCTGAGGTTTGCCTCAGTCTTTGATTTCTTCTGCCCTCCATCTGTCAGCACATCCATAGATTATTGACAAGTGACCCAACTGGTGTTTCAACATATCAGCAGGTGTAGGAAGCAATGGAGGGGGTGGGTGAGTGGGGGAGCACCCTCCTAGAAGCAAGGGGGAGGGGGAGAGGATATGTGGTTTGTGGAGGGGAGACTGGGAAGGTGGACAACATTTGAAATGTAAACAAATAAAATAACCAATAAAAAAAGAAGAAAATGGCAGGTCTGTGTAATCCATGCAGGTTGCTTTATCCTGATATCTGTATTGTTAAGAAGAGGCTATTGAGTCAGTTTATGCTGAGAGAGTCTATGAGGCATCTCTGGTGAGAGTTAAGAAAGTCAGGGAGATGAGACTTTTTTTTTTATGTTGAAATTACCAGAGGCATTTTCACAAAAAGGAAGGAAGATGGATGTGTGCAGGATTCCAAGGTGTATCTACTCTAGCAGTCAGTAGAGCAGTTGAGGGACTCAGAGTTCATCACTTGCTTACTGTCTTGATTGATTTAAAATGTATTGATGGAACTTGGCTGTGATGTGATGGTGGGTTTTTTTGTTGTTGTTGTTGTTGTTGTTTGTTTTTTCTGTTGGGGGTGGGTCTAGAAAAAATGAGAAGGAAGGTTGAAATTCTTAGTCTTTGTTGTACCCAGGATGGGAGGATTTTGTTCTGGGAAGATCATGACTCAGCATGACTCAGCATTTGTTGGGCATTGTCCCATCCGGTTTCTCCATTCACATCTGTCAGTCACCTCTTGTCAGTCTCTTAGCTTAGAAATATTTGAGTCATCTTGGATGCCTCTCTTTTATCACCTCCCATGACCAGTAGCTCTCAGCATCTGTCTTATGAAATGTATTCTTGAGTTACCTGTACATTTCCATCCTTCCTCTTTGCCTCTGACATCAAAAGCACGTAGTCTCATGCCTCGATTGATTCCACAGCTGAGAGGGGTGGGGTCATATGTTATTTCTACCTTTTGCCACACATCCTAAAATACTCTGTGTCCAAGACAGGATTTTCTCAACTTTACCTGCTTACCATTTTGAAGTGGGATGCCTGTGCTTAAAGAGAAGATATCCGAATAGCTTCATTCTGTGTTCCTTCTTATTGGGCTGTATCTTTGATATGCTCAAGACATATTAAGACATAAATGCATATCTTAGTCTTTAACATTTTATGATTACTTAAATTCTAATCACTTGCACTATACCTGTCATTGACATATTGACTTATAGTTTCATTTGCATGATTGATGACAACCTTGACTCACTTATCACATAGGAAGTACATTGACAGCAGGGACCACCTCATAACATCACAGTAATGTTAGCTACAGCTCAGTTCCTAATGTGTTGGGGTTGGTCTGGAGCTGCTATGTATTCAAATGCTAAGTACTAAGCCCCCAAGATCTGGTTGCTTCTGATGAGCAGATCCTCACATACACTAAGTGATGCTATGTAAACCAATTCAAAACTATTGATTAAAATAAAGTGGTTACAGCTAATTACTGGTGATAGGAAAAGAGGTGGGGCTTCAGTCTCTGGGCTGGGGGACTGATGGAAGAAGGTAGGAGAGAGAAAGAAGGAGAAAGAAAGAAGACAGAGAGAACAGGAGGTCTCCATTAGACATGATATGCAACCCCCCAGGATGGATTGCTGGAGCAGAAGTAACCCTGGGGCGAGATTCAGTCAGCAAGTATTTGGGACGCACAGCTGGAAATTAACAATCTATTGAATAGAAATATAGATTAGGGGGCAATCCCCTAGTAATTGTGCTAAAGCTAAATAAATAAATCATAGCCTGAGTCTCATTCATTTGGAAGCTAACTGGGATATTAACAATTTAATTATTTTACATTTGGCATCCAATATGAGGAACAAATGGGAATGCAACAAGTCAAATATGGTACAAGTTAGAAGACTGTTATTGGAGACTGGATTGTAAATTCACTCTCAAGTGGGGATGAAAAAGTCCTCTTCTGTGAATATGTGGCACATAAGTGGCCAGCTTGCTTGGCTTTGATCCTTACTTCCCAGATATGAATGAGTGTGACTCTGCTATCAGAAGAAGGGGAGGGGCAAAGGGGAGATTGGCATGGAGGAAAGCATGTAATTATATGTCTTAATTTTAAAAAATTAAAATGAGAAAAATAAAGAACTAATGTAGAAAACATTAAAATGCCCAAAAATGTCTATAATGCTTACATTGAAAACGGAAAAGAGAGTCCCATTACTCATCCCAAACTAGGTCCTCCTTGATATTTCCATCACAGATACTTAGAAATTCTAAATTCATAGGAGACATTGGCATTTTTTTTTTATGTAGGAGACTTAACAACCAGTACATTGCTTAACAAATTTCAGAAAACCCAGGAATAGTCTCTAAATTCCATACACAGTCTCTCATTATTCTTAAAACAACAGTTAATGGTCATTTTGCAAACAGCACTGACACTGCAATTCTGGGAGACACATAGAGACAAGATGGAGATGACTGACACTGGCCCCTGTGTCTCTTGGTGTTCTTCTCAGAGATGTTTGACGTAAGCAAGAAGAAGCTATTGGCTCTTCCACACTCCTAGCCAGCCAGCTGCAGCTCTTGCTGTCCAGTGCCGACTTCCCTAGCTCCAGCTTGAGTCTCTCGCAGTGCAGATAGGCACACCCTGACGCCAGACAAGGTGATGTAGAGATTTCTCAGTTAGGAACACCAAGTTACATCAGGCAACCAGAAGTGCCTTTAAAGTACATGAGAAGGTGGTTCATCTAGTAGAGACTTAGGATAACAAATGACTGTCGATTGCATCAATGGGCTTGTCTTATTTTTACTCTCTATCCATTCCACATCACCCCCACGATGAGAGCTTTGCCTGCCAAACTTCCCAGCGTGCTCCACTCAAGTTTGGTATGGAGACCACCCACATCTTCTCTTTCTCATTCTTTTTATCTTCTTCTTCCTTCAAAATAAGCAGAGGACCTCCCGTTACCCTCACACAGGAAACATGAGTGTACGCATCTGTAGGTGAGCTTTGTAATTATTTTAAATGCTCTTTTAAGAGTAGTAACATCTCTTCCTGAAGTTGCCAATCTCAGTTGCTTTGCAAAGCCTACATCCAGCGCTAAGGATATCAGTCTACCTAATTCTCCTTCACTTACTGGGGAGTAGACAGCCTGGACGGGCTCCTGGATGAGGGATCAGTGACACAGTTGGCTGACCACATCTTCCCAAGTGACTGTTCATTAAAACCCTGCTTCCAAGCATCACTCAAGAAACCTGGCCTACCAGACTTTAGTCATCCAGGCTACTCTTGCTGTTTAAGTTTTTCATTGTTTCTGATTAGGTCATATCATGTCCTATGTCTTTGATAAATGAACCCGTGTATTTTTAGAGCGAAATAACCCATGTGGAAGAAATGTCATAGCACTTACTGTTAGGTTTTTTCTCTGGTCAGTTGGAATTCCATTGCAGATTAATATAAGAATGCCCTATAACATTTTCACATTTTGACACATTCGTTTTGGTTACACACTTACACAATTATACATGGAATACAATTGCTATTATTGTGATAGGTGATGTAGAGTTTGAAATCATGGATTCAGTTGTGATTCCCTGTTTAAACATATCTTGGAGAAGTCTATCAGATGCTCTGAGCATTTCCTGGTACTGTATCATGATGTATAGTTTATGGAGTTACTGTGTAAACTAAACAAGTTAACAATTCCTAAACATTTAAGTGTTTGATCCCAAGGTACAGCAGCTTTAGTGATAGATATCATTGTCTTTATAATGTTTATGTAGAAACAAGCATCGGTTACTGAACCTTGGTCATTTTTTGAGAGAAGAGGAAGAAGTGATTGAAATTTCCCAACATGTATTCATGCTGTCATCATATATTTAAAGAGTGCTTGTTAGGTATCTGGAGCACTCGCCACACCATGTCTCAACGTGTGCAGTAAGTACATTAGAAATGCTAAGTACATTAGCTATGCTCATCCCGCAGTGTAGGTAGGTCCAGAAGCAAAGGCACCAAATGAGACTCAGTTGATGACTTTACCTAGGACCTCAACTGGGGTGCTGCAGGGCAGAGGCAGCTCCAATTCACACATTTGGCAAAAAGCTTAGGATAAAAGATCAATTCTGTTTTAATTCCATTATTTTAGAAAATAATGCAAAAACTCAATAATGACAGAAACATCAGCATTTAAAGTAAAATCAGAGTCACCGGTACCAATTTCTTGTTTGCTGAAGGCTCTGGGGTTGCCCCCATAGGGCTTAATGCAGAATACCCAGAATGACCTTGCATAAGCTGGGTCTCAGCAGGATGCTCACAGGACTGTGGGAGTCTGTGAGGTTAAGACTAAGCATCTTTACATTCCTTACAGATACCAGCTTTTGTGGGTGGGGACACAGGGAAGGAATTCTGAGTCTATTGTCTAAGGAAGGTGCTTATTAAAAGTGTAGGTGATGGAACTAAAAGTATTCATCTTTTTTTGAAGGGAGTGGGACACCAGTGGAGTTTTTAAAATATGAATTTATTTTCCTTTATACCATGTGAGTATTTTTCTGTCCAAGCCTATTGATAAATTAAATAATTAATTATACTTGTATTGTAAAATGAGGAAGTCCTGCATTACTCTAAAGAGAAACATTGTGATCATTTTACTATACAGTTTCTGACAAAGCACACAGCACACACACTCTCACACATGCGTACACACACTCTCACACATGCGTACACACACTCTCACACATGCATACACACACTTCCACACATGTATACACACACTTCCACACATGCATACTCACATCGTCATCTTCAGACCACTAGGCTCAGACGTCCTGTCACATTAGGAGGGGACATGACCCTTAAGTGTAGGCACAGGTGACCCAGTTCGAAATGGAGCTCTAGTTTGAAAGTTCCTTCAAAATCTCTTCATTGGAAAGGACAGAGGCCGGCAATGTCTGTAGACTTCTCTTTCATAGTTATTTCTCCAGTTTTTTTCTTAATCCCCCTTTCTTCTATCCTTTACTGTCCATGTTTTTAAAATTCAGAGAATTATTCTTTATAACTTAGAAGCTTTCCATGCAAGGCTGGTAGCCATGCTTTCTAGCTCCAAACTATCTAAATGACATTGGTACAGTTTGAGGACAGATGTGAGTAAAGGGGAACATTAACAAAAGGGAAAGAAGGGTGGGGGGTCATAGCGCCAGGGTCATACCCTCAGTATTTTTCTTCTTTGTTTTCTTTTCTCTCAAAGAGTACTGCCAGGTTGGTGACAATAGATACAAATGTTCACAATGTCTTGAGCAGGTGTTCCTTCAGAATGATTTTGCAATTAAGTTACATGTTCAGGGGAACATGGTTTCACATGACCAAGCACCTCACACAATGGCAGATAACCCTGTGTTGCTCTTCGAAAAACAATGAGAAAGTCACCATCTCCTTGCTGTTTTGAAATGGCTGACTTGTATCGGGACAGAGGAAAGGTGCCTCTGGAGATCTAAGGGTGTGCCTCTATCTCCAAAGATGCGTTTCTGGTGAATAGGATCCATCTATTCTCAAGTTGCTTATAACCTAATTTATGAGTGAAGAAACACACACTGCCTGCCATTATAGCTTGAAATTTAAAAAAGTTAAATATGACAGTATTTGGTATAGTCTTGTGCACATACGTTGTGTCAAACATTTACCCATGAATTAATAAGACTATGCACTGGGGAACTAAGTATCAGTAATCAAGTACTGATCAAGCAGTGTTAACAATGAAGTCTACTGGAAGTTAAAAATAACATGACAATCACTTAAGAGTTAGGATAAAATTAGATCATGTTTGGAAGGAAGATCATCAATATGCAAGAAGAAAAGTTAAAAATTTTGGAGACAGTTCAAGAAGTAACTGGCTAATGAAAGAAAGACTCATCTGTCCAGAGTATGGTGCCTTACTGCAAAGGATAGGGGAAGGACTAGGGTGGATTTGAATCTTGCAATGTTCTGAGTTCCAGACCTGGAAGTGTGCATTTTATCCTATAGTATGAACACAGTGGAGGTCTATGGGCAGTTACCTAATTTTTCATTTCTCAATGTGTCCAATAAGCTAAAGGAAACTATAATGATTTTTCCTGCCTTAATCATTTATATTAATATCTATATAAATGTTCCTATCATTCACTATGTGGACTACTTGTTACTCTATAATAGCATTTTCCTCCACCCCCAAAATTCATGGCAGCAGGAATGAACTTGCCCACTGGTTCCCATGGATTAAAAGTTAGGGAGTGACTCTGCTGTGGGCATGGCTCAGAGTTTCTCATAATCTTGCATCAAGATTTTGGCGAGGACTGCTGTGATCTCAAGATTTAACTGGGACTGGATCTTTTTCTGAGGCAGATTGCTCCCATGACTGACATACTGTTATTAGCTGTTGGTGGGTGGCCTTGGTTTCTCTCTGACAGAGTCTTCTCTATGGGTTGCTCAAGTGTTGGCAGCTGGATTACCCCAGAGCTCGCAACTCAGGAGATAACCAGATACAAACTTGGTGTTTTCTTTTATTTAAAAAAACTATTTTTTCATATGAGAATGTTCTTGCATGTAGGTGTGTTCACCGTGTGTATGCCTGGTACTCTCAGTGGAAAAGGAGGGTGTCAGATCCCCTGGGACTGGAGCTATAGATGCTTGTAAACTGCATGTGTGGGTGCCAGGAACCAATCCTAGGTCTTCTGCAAGAACACCAACTGCTCTTAACATTGAGCCAGTTTCAGACACTTGGATTCTTATGACTTAGGTTTATGTGCCTCACTTATGCCATGTTCTCTAATGCCAGAGAAGAGTTGCCAATTGTTGTCCAGGGACAAGGGACTAAGGCTCTGATCTTTGAAGGAAAAGTTTCAAAGACCCTAAGAGCAGATTTTGCAAACACACACTAATCAGGTTCAATGGTGTGGTAAGAAGACTCCTAAGTCTGTTGTGCTTGAGAAACATGACCTGCCGTGGCAGAACCCTCATTTGATTGCCTAATGTATAGCACAGTGCCCACACATTGAAGCCTTCATTGTGTAAGTTTTGAACTATAATTATTTTTATAGAAGAAGATATTTATATTTTAGAGATGTTACCGACAGACCTCACCAAGCGTGGAAGCCAAGATTTATTTCAGTTTTCCTGTGTACATCTGCTTTCCACTCACTATGTGATCTGTCAGATAGAATCACCCTCGGCTATTAGATATGCTTACCTTGCTGTTGGGACAGCTAACAGAACCACTCTCTGGAATACTGCCTGCTACTCCATAGTCACCTGCCAAATATTTATTGAACAAATGGATGAATTTGGTGCAACAATAACTGAGGCTAGTAGCATAAAGAAATCCGTTCAAATTTACCCACAGGTCGATGTGAAACCAAGACACACAGCTAGGAGTGCTTCCTTCTTATGTGGGGGACCATTCTGTCACATTCATTGAAAAGACATCATGTTCCAAGTTCAGAAGTTACATGCTAAAAATACAAATGATAAGAAACTCCTGAAGTTGGAGTTTTATGATGACTTCAAGGAAGGACTTTGTGGCAAATGAACTTGTATCATAACAACATTATTTTAGAGACAGTTAATCATCATCATCATCATCATCATCATCTTGAGACAGAATCTTACTATGTAGCATTAGCTGTCCTGGAGTTTGCTATATAGACCAGACTGGCCTTGAACTCACAGAAATCACCTACCTCTGTTTTCTGAGTGCTGTGCTAAAGGTATGCATCACTGTGTCTTACTAGACACAGTCTTATTAACAGTAGAAGTGGTGGGTGGGTATGTCTGTGTGTGGGTGTGTGTGTGCACTCTCGCATGCATGTAGGGTTCTAACAAGTATAAGCAGCTCAAATTCCTCTGGAAGAATGTCATTTGCATTGACATTTAACCCACAAAGGGGACCAGATGAATTAGGGGACCAGATGCTATGTTTGGCTCTCACATACCTCTCTATGCAACTCCAACATAAATTATTATGGGAAATGTGAATAAAAACTGAATGTAACTACTATGCAAACTTTCCTCCCTGTCTGTGAATCCTGCTTGCTTTAATATGATATCTCTAGGCTTTATTTCTAAGTAGAGTTCAAAAACTGAGAGGGTAAAGTACACGATTCTGTGACCTGGATTATCTTCCTTCCAACAGCAGACCAAGTGCTGAAGTTTAATCTCATCATTTTGTCGGTATATATTTAGTTTTATGTGGGAATCTTGCGTTAAATGAGCAATCGAGAAGGAAAGCCACAGGAACCACTGTAGCACACAGGCAGGCTGTTTGCCATTCTTATCAAGGCCATGGTAGCACAGGTAATGGTGCCAAGCATCCTGATCAAGCAGTGATCAAATGTCTGAAACGGGTATTGAATGTCGGCAAAACTAAAGTCTAAAGCAAATGAACAAGAATGGGATTAGACTCCTTGGAAGCACCAAGGAGGATGCTTAAACTATAGAGCACATTTTATTACATAGATTTCCATATTTGTTAATGTGGATGTCCTGAAAACCCAACTACTCTTTATTTGTATTTGCTCTTGTGCATGCAAGAGAGAGAGAGAGAGAGAGAGAGAGAGAGAGAGAGAGAGAGAGACAGAGAGACAGAGAGACAGAGAGACAGAGAGAGAGAGAGTGTGTGTGTGTGTGTGTACACTATGTATGTACCAGTAACTGTGGAGGCCAGAAGAGGGTATTAGATCCCCTGGAATCAGAGAATTTGATGTGTGTTTTGGGGTCTGAACTGGGGTCCTCTGGAAGAGCAGCAAGTCCTCCTAACCCCTGATGTATCTCCACAACCCCCATTCAGCTACTTAACGAAACACTCTTCTGTTGTAGTGCGCTGTGGGAGCTGAAGGAGAGCATAGAGTTCTTAGATGAAAATGTCCGTAGTTCCAGCAAAATCTAAAATCCATAATCTACTCTATCATTAACTCTAACAACAGGAACAAAGAACCAAAAACTCACTGAGATTTAAACCAACAACAATGAGATCTTTCAGGCTCAAGAAGTTAGGCAAAGCTTAATATTTGGAAGAAGACTTGAGGAGCAGCGATAGTTAGGTCTCGTGGAGACAAATCCTGTTTTTCAAGGAAGGAAAAGAGATGAACCCAAATCAGGATGGCGAGGATGTACAGTGAGTAGAGCTGTATTTTAGGGTCACTTCTTTTCTCTTCCTCCACCCATCCCTACAGCTGTAACAACCTGAATATATGTGGGATTTGTTTAATGAGTATTTCTCTGGTTTCCCCTTAACAAAGTCTATGCTGAAGGATCTTTCTTACCATAATACATCAGCAGTGTTTGTTAGTACATCACAGACCAACCATGAAGCCTGGTTTAATTAGATAACAGCAGGAAACACATGTGTGTGTGTAAGATATGACCAAGTGATCGGAATCCTAACTACTAGGTTAAAGATACTAGGATACATTCATCTAAGGACACGGGAGTAGGATCTGGCATTGTGTTCAAATTAATCAGATCTGATGAGTAGACTGGGTCAGGGTAAGGAAAGGTCAGAGCAAAAGCATAATCCTGCATTTATCTGAATCATAAAAATCAGTGGGCACTCTCACTAATGCAGATTGGGAGATAAAAATGTCAATAATGGGTAAGACCTCGAGATCCTGGGGAGAGCTGAACTGCATATGGTGGAGACCAGGTGTTGAGAACAAGGGGATCAGAAGGAATGAAGGCCCTCTCCTGGGGGTTGGCCCAAGAGTCTGAGTAAGCAAAGCAGAAATAATCGTAGCAATGTTCTTGTGTACGATTGTCTTTCAGTTCTTCTAACAAGCCTGCAGGATTCATAGTTTTCGTTGTACTGAACAAGTCAGGATTCTTTTCTTTTTTGGTACACGAAGCGGAACACAGAGTTCACATTTATTAAATGAATAACTGGTACACATTTGTTCAATGAATAGCTGTTTTAATTAGTCCTAAAGGAAAGGTGCTTTATTAAAAAATGGGGAATTTAATGAGGTGAAGAGAACAAAAATGATTGACAGTTTCAAGCTATGGCATATCCATCCCAGATGCTGTCACCCTCATCATATGTTTGTGTACTCGGAGCTGACTTCTGAAGACTTGATGCTCCAGTATAGGGGAATGTCAGGGTGGTGAGGTAGGAGTGGGTAGGTGGGGGAGCACCCTCATAGAAGTAGGGGGAGAGGGGATGGGATAGGAGGTTTGCAGAAAGGAAACCGGGACAGGGGATAACATTTGAAATGTAAATAAATAAAATAGCCAATAAAAAATAAATCCCAACATTGATGTTAAAAAAACAAAACAAAATAAAAGTAAGTCAGGATTCTTAAAGTAGAAAGTATAGGATATTTGTCAACCCGTGAACACATCATAGAACTCATATCAACAAGATCAGAGTTTGTGGCCTTGGGAAATGTTTTGACTTTGGAGAGAACCAGACTACCTCCCCCAAGCACTGCAGGGGCAGTCTTTAAATAAGGGATTATGACCAAAGAAACAGCATCTAATATGGTAATTCATATTATACAAAAAAGGAAGCCTACAACTGATCTGTGCCGATAGCAAGCACTCAATAAGTGATTAAGATGTCCTAGATTTGACATGTAATAAGCAGCAGCCTTTTGCTTTGGGTCCTGTTCCTTTGATGCCATTCATTATATATAGATTGCTGCTACAGTAGGACAATGTCACAGGCATAGAGACTTGGGATGATTGTTTATTACCCACAGGCTCTTTCCCTATTTTAAAACTTATTTTTTGCAGATCATGCTCTAAAACAATCACTGATCTGGTGTTTAAAGAAAAAAAATGTATTTCTTACTTTTAAGTCCACCAATCCGCATTATCCTAAGATTTTAGAAATGATACAAATTGTTCTTTGATTTCTTTACTCATATACCAGATAATATAAGTGCAACTGTGCCAAGAATTCTGAATAAGAACTCTCTTAATTCTAAATTAGTATTGCTAGAAGGAATAAACCTGAATCACAGCCGAAGTGAATCCATCTGTGATCCGGATGTTAATCTGCTTTGGTTATTTCCGTCTTATGTCCCAGGTTCTGTATTTGAAAGTGGAGATTTGAAGTTCCAAAGCTTTCTCTTAGGGCTCTAACCACGATTCGACACTTTCCTTTTGAAAGTGTCCCAGGCTTTCCTATTCTTTAGCTGATACTCAATAAATATTTGTTGGATATTTGGATAGGCAAATAGATGGATGGACAGAGAGATGTATGAATAATCTGTGGAATGCTGAAGTCAATGTGTCAGTGAGGTTTAAGAACAAATCCTGGCCTCTCTTTCACCACAAAGCTGGTTGAGGAGCCCGGTTATTATACTCCCTCATTCAGCAATATCATGATGGATGTAAAATCAAAGTGGGATTGGACAGTCTTTTTTTCCACAAAAAAATGGGTGTCTCTGTCCTCGTTTTCCTTTCCTTAATAAAATCAATTTCACCCCTTCCCATTTATTAAAATCATGATTTGAACTGCTGACAAATACCTCTATGACAGGCCTCTGACAGTTTCATTTCCAATCCTCCAGCCAATCCATAAAGAATGAGTCAAATCCCACTTACTTCAGGCTCTTGTGACCTAATGGCTTTCCATTAGGTCAGACTAACTTCTCTGCAATTCCTGAGGAAAAGTAATTAAGGATCTATGGGCCTGTTACAAATGTCCAACACATTTAATGATAAACCCTTTGTCTTCCTTTACCTAAACTGGCCACTACTGAGTGACGTCAGGGACAGCTCCACAGCGCATTGAGTCATCTTGAACAAAAATGACACCCCAGCCCCGGCCTTTCTCCATCCCTCCATTCTTCAGTCACCAGATCTGTCAGGTTAGCCTTTCAAATGTCACTTGAAATGTTGCCTCCATTTCTGCCGCCACTGCCTCAGTTCATCTTTATCCTGTCATTTTTGTCTGGTGTCCATGCCTTAATTTAGGCTTCTTCCTTTGACCTTTTATACTAATGACCATTATGTTCCCAAACTCACATCTCCAAACACTGTTTGCCTGCTTAATTGTCTTCCCGAATCAACATGGCTGTCAGGCGCCATCACAGGCACACTCTAGACCTTCCACAAATGGACCATCTCTTTTGATGATTTCCTCCCTGTCATAGCTGCATATGTCACATCAATCACCCAAATAAAGGAACTGCTGCCCTGGTGCTATAAATGGGATCTGGAATATTCAGTCCTGAACAGCACAGTAGTCTGCTTTGCAAGGATAATGAAGTGACCAGGTGAGCCTATTGCTTTACATCAGAATTCAAGTTAATGCACTATCATGGGGTTTCATTCTACTTCAGGCTTCTCCAGGGTTTTCTTACATTCATGCCTCTGCATATATTATTTTCCCCTTCCTTATCATTTGCTCAGCTGTCTGTAACTTGCCCTTCAACTATCACAACAGGCACCATTTTCTCTAATGCCCGCCTCCATCCCAGCCTATTCTGTGACCCCAAATGGTACTGAGGCTAGAATTTATACTTTATGTACCATGGGTCCAACTCTACCATTATACACACATTATATCAATGACAATAGTTTACATACATCCTTGCACCTTTATCTTCCTGAACTTCATGGCAACCATTGTGCAACCTATTCTGCTTGAAGTGTGGAGACGTCTGCGATCCACAGGGAAACTGAAGATCTGTATATATACTAAACTTGAAAGCAAGCATTCAGCAGCACTTTGCAGCCTATTTACTACATCCCGGGTCAATCTGTCCATTCATGATTGGTTATTAGATTCTTCTCCATAAATAGTATTAATAACTAGCTGCTAATTTGAGAAAGGTAAGATGTGTGGGTCTCATCCACCACTCCCCCCCCCCCCCCCCCCCCCGCCAGTCTTGTTGGCAGTCTGTGTATTTACAGTGAAAACAAGCTTCGGATTATCACACAATGAAAACATTCATTAACTAGCATGAACAAAGGCAGTCACATGATGCTCTTCTAGAAGTTGAATGAAGTCCCAGATCCTGTGCTTTGTAGGTGTTCAAACGAGGTCATTGATGGTTAAGAGCAGCAGAGACGTGTACAGTAGTCTCCAGGCAACAGAGAACCCTAGCTCTGGGATTTTCCTCCTACTACACATATCCCAGACCCTTGGGCTTGCTGAGACTTAAGACCTTGTCTATGCACTGGTGGAAAGACCTTTACAATATTAGCCTGTACACCACTTCTTTCACTGATAAGAACTTATGTCTTACCCTTCCTTCTGTTGCTGAACACCATTTAGAGCTGAGTGAAGTCTAGGTAGGAGAATTGCAAAGTACCACTCTAGTTCACTTTGAGTTAGACTTAACTATCCCTGCATGTCTATCTTTTTGATTTGGGAGCTTCAAACAGTCCCTGTGGATTGCAAGCTATAATTAACTAGAAAGTTCACTAAGAGTTGCTAGCTTGTAGATTTAAATTACCTAGTGCACCTAGCCCACTGTGCCTGACACACTGTAAAATAAGTTAGGGATGTTTTAGATCCTCCAACTAAGCAGGATGGGTACTTGCCAACTCCCTCCTAAAGATAAACCATTGAAAATACAGCTGGCAGCAGAGGACCATGACCAGGATGCTGGATTAGCTGAACAAGGACTTATCTCCTGTGGCTTAAATCCATTTGATATTTCCCATTCTTCTTTCAGTCCCAAGGATCCCTCTGTTAGGATCAATCTCTCAGGGTTCTGCCTTCCATCTTCCACCACCATGCACTGGTGGAAAGACCTTTACAATACTAGCTGCTAATTTGAGAAAGGTCAGATGCATGGGTCTCATTCACCACTCCCCCCCAGTCTTGTTGTCAGTCTGTGTATTTACAGTGAAAACAAGCTGCCTTTCATGCTTTTCAGAACTACCACATGCTGGTCTTATCACTTACATTTGGGTTCTGGCAATTACTTACCTTCTCTAGTACTTATATGTTTAATGCCCTTGTAGACATAGACTAGGGCTTTATAGGACATTCCTGTTCTTCCAGGTTTCTTTTTCCCTCCCTTCTCTGCCTACTAGCTTGGTCATAGTTACTTATAAATATAATGAGCTGAAATGTCTATCACAAATGTATGATCATCCAAGTTACCAATGGGAGAATTTTACCCCCACGCGTATAAAGCTAAAATGAAGAAGATAGGAAATTACATATACAAGCAAACCAATTTACTTGCTGAGTACAATTATTAAAGAAAAATTGTTTCAAGAATTAACACTTTTTAGCCCAAGACTAGCTACTGTAAATAAGTACTGTCAATCTTTCACATACAACATCCCATTTGATCTCCAAAATATTATCATGGAAATATGTTATTACCTTTTGCCCCTGAAGAAAACAGCACTCACAAGCAGCTGGGCAAGGTCATTCAATGGTAAGGCTTACATTCCAGGTTCTGGGATAACACCATACATGAGTCCATTATAACCCATTGCCAAAAGTACTTTCAAATCTTTATTCGGTTCACTTAATTTCAATTTGTCTTTAAAGCAGTGACTGTCCAGTCCATGCAAGGCATGGGAAATACATTATAATTGAGATCTGAACTTTATAGCTCAGGCTTCGTTAGATGGGCACTTAGCACCAAGCCACCCATTCATTTGTTCTTTTGGCCACTGTACTGTAACTTTCTGAGTTCTTTCTCCAATCATATTATGACAGCTCTATATATGGTGTGATAGGCATAAAAAGCCTTTTGAGAAAGGCAAATTGACCTTCACAGCTGAAACTATCCATAGGTTCTTGCACTGAAATAAGTGTATCAATCTTTTTGCAGCTAGAGATTAATCAAAATGAGAATCTCCCAGTAACACACCCTCTTCTGACCACTAAGGAATCTATGTACCTCCGAGAGCTGGAATGTTTCACAGGTTAAATGAAGGCTGTATTTGACCTCAACACCTGTAAATCTTGCTCTGTTTTTGTTTTTAAAGAACTGTAGGAAAACAATTGTAGCTGTTTTGTTTAATTTGTATCACAGGAACCCCTAGTGTTCTGACTTGGGTTAACATTCAGTAAATAAAGGGTCATTGTGCTTACAGGGTTCTGATAATAACAAAGTATGATCTGTGTGTGAAGATTCATTTGGAATGCAGATTGAAAATGTGCTTTGTACAAGATGAAGAGTAGAAAATTTGTGAAGAAAAATAAGAAAACCACAGAGGGAAACCACATCAGACAAAGTTTCCATTTGCTGTAGGTGTTTAAGGAAAAATATGCCTAAAATTTAGGCATCATACATACTTGGTATGTGTGATGGTTTGAAAGAGAATGCCTCCCCTGAGACATATATTTGAATACTTGGTCCCCAGTTGATGGAACTGTTTGGGAAGGATTAGGAGGTATGGCCTTGTTGGAGGAGGTGTGGCCTTGTTGGAGGAGGTGTGGCTTTGTTGGAGGAGGTGTGGCCTTGTTGGAGGAGGTGTGGCTTTGTTGGAGGAGGTGTGGCTTTGTTGGAGGAGGTGTGGCCTTGTTGGAATAGGTTCGTTACTGGGGTGGATTTTGAGGTTTCAAAAGCTCAAACCATCCCCAGGTGGTTCTTCTCTGCTTCATGGTTGTTGTTTCAGCCTGTAAGCTCTCAGTCACTACTCAGCACCATGTCTGCTTGCCTGCTTGCATGCTCACCACTAGGAAAATTATAAACTCTAATCCTAGGGACCTGTGAGCACCTCCCCCCCAATGAAATGCTTTCTTTTATAAGTTGTGTTGGACATAGTGTGTTGTCATGGCAGGAAAAACCAATTAATTCAGTATGTCATAGTCTAACCTTTGTCACTGGGCTGAATATTCATAATAAAGACATTTGCTATTTCTTGTATTATTTCAGCAGACCGGTGGCTTTGACCCCATTGTCCCCTAACAGGGTACCATGATGATGAAGTGCTCAGGACATCTAGGAAGCATCTAGTAGCATTTCTAGACAGGGTGTAGAAAGCAGTCTCATGTTCATTCCAGTGATAACTGACTGTGATTAATTTTTTTCCCTGTCTAACAAATTCTTTCCTCATTGCTCATCATAAAGGAATATTACTATAAAATCTCTGGTGCCAAATGCAATCAAGGCTTTGAGACTGCAAGACACTCCCTGCTTGTCACCATTTCTCATGAAGTTATGACTTCAAGCCTTCATTTGTCCTTTTGCTTATAACACTGACATCCAAACAACCCTCTCCAATGTCCCACTTGGAATAAAACCTTATGATCAGTTTCCCCCTTTCCTTATCACACTTCAACATCCCACAATCTATTGCTAAACTCTTTTTGTTTGGAGGGTCTAGGTGTTATGACTAGCAGAAGTATTCTCCACGTGTATGTTGGCTATTCAATAACTTAAACATATTGCTATAATTTAAATGCACAACCCTCTGCAGTGTTATTGCTAACACTAACATCTGTCACATGGTTAAATCACAGGGTGGGGGAGGGGTGATTTTGAATCATGAATAACTTCCATCAGTTCTCAAATCACCCAGTCACACACAGTAGTGTAATAGGGAAAATGTGAGACTGGAGAGCACAAGTCCTGCTCATAGTTCCATTGAGAGGCTGGAGAGATGGCTGTGGTTAAGAGCATTTGTTTTTACTGTTTGTTTTTTATTTTATTTGTTTATTTTATTATTTACTGTATGTGAGCTCACACTGTTGTGCTCTAGACACACAAGAAGAGAATATCAGATCCCATTATGGATGGTTGTGAGCCACCATGTGGTTGCTGGGAATTGAACTCAGGCCCTCTGGAAGAGCGGTCAGTGCTCTTAACCACTGAGCCATCTCTCCAGCCCTGGTTAAGAGCATTTGTTGACATCAGAGAGGGCTAAGATTCAGCTCCTTGCACCCACATGGCAGCTACAATCATCTGTAATTTCAGTTCCAGGGGATCTGATGTACTCTTCTGACCTCTGAGGACATTGTATATATGTGGTGCACAGATAGGCAGATACTCATACATACATTATACATACATACGTACACATACATATATACATACATACAAATGAACGTACATAAACATCAAAAGTGCTAACACTATTACTGACAAATACCATTGAGCTTTATTACTTAACCTTCAAGCAAAGAAATGGTGCTTATCTCCCATGCTTATCTGAATGATACCCAAATGCAACGCTATTTGTGAAAACACCTTTCATCATAACACATTGTTGTTCCATATAGATGTGTGCGATTCTAGAGAATGAAAGAGATACCTTGAGTAAGCTCTTTGGGAGATTCAACAGACTACATGCATTTAGGAAAACTACAGGAGGACTTGCATTAGCAATGTGTGTTCAACAATGAATGGGTCACACACTGGAACATCTATGTAAGAGCCTCCTTGGTGACCCTTGTGGGCTCTTTCACATCAGCCTGGCCTTAAAGCTAACAGGCTGGAAACAGTGTGGAAAACAAGGAAACTGCTTGAGGAGGAATATTGATTATCCAGGGCCTCAGTTCCTGTAAGTGCTGTGGCACAATTATAAAAGTACTATTAGACAAACAAAATGATTTATCTTAGTAGGTAGGAGAGACATCCTGTGGTTAGAAGATAGTTGAGGAATGGAGGCTGGCAGGGATCTTATTCAACGCTATGCTTTGATTATGTCCTAAATGTGGGAAGGCAGCTTAAGAAAGAATGAACTGATGTACCAAGGAGAATGGAGAGCCGTCAGGGCCATGCCTATGCTTGATGCATCTGCAGGTAGGTTGTCAGGTGAGAATCATGCTTTCCTCTGCAGCTTTGGGTGACACTCTCAATAAGTTATGCCAAGCACTATTAGCAAGGATATTTCTAATAGCCAAAGGGCAAGAAACCATCCAAAGCCATCTTCATATTGGTGTTGGGTTAGAACCATCAAAATCCCATGTTTCTAAATATAGAATTCCACTGTGAACCTTGTTTTTCTGAACCCTTCTCCCCCTGATACTGCATCCTCTCTTGCAAGGTCATGGCCTTTCTAAAGACACATGTACAACCTGTGCTCACTCTGTGGTAAGCCATGACATGTGTCTTGGAACAGAACCTCTCAACATTCAAATGTAATGTTATTTAGAAAGAAAACCAAATCTAAACCCTGCCCTGTATTTCATTTATTAGTTTGTTTTGCTGACAGGTGAAAGCGATTACACTTAAGATAAAATTTAACTGGGGCTTTTGAACACATATATGTATTTTGTTCATATACAAACATATTTTTGAACACAAAATATATTTTGAACACAAATATAAAATTTAGGGTAATTGGTATCTATTTTTCTAGCCAGAAGTTGGTACCATAAAATCAGGCTTAACTCAGGAAGCAATGATTCATGATAGTTCAAGTGATTCTCCCCTCATTGATCAGCCTACAGAGGAGTTCCCAAGCATGAGTCCAGAAAAGATGAAAGATATAGTTCTGAGGGTGGGTAAAGAAGGCCTTGACGTAGAACTCCTTTCATGGGTTGCCTGACCCTTTTGAGATTGTTTATATAAAATCATTACTTAAACAGGAACAAAATGACTATAGAGTAGAAGTATCTCAGTCAAGACACAATGTGCACTTCCCAGTGCATAGCCCCAGTAGAGAGCAGAATAGAATGGATGTGACCATGTCCTCTCTTTGCCCTGTCCTATATCTGTCAGCTATTTCTGTTTTCAGCCAGAAGCCTTTCCTTTTGTATTCTACAATGTGTGAATAAATAATTTCTTTTTCCTTAGAAAGATGAGGGCCATTGTTTTTTTTTTTTTGGATTTAATATCTTGTGTATTTAAAGCATTTTGGACACCAATAAGAATAGGTAGGTGTTCATCTCAGGCTAAGCTCTTATAAATTTCTGACTTAGACTTTCCTCTTAAAGGAATTTATGTTTTTCCAGGAATTTTAAATAACTGTATTGAAGAATGAGCAACTGTTCATAGCCCCATTTTCACGTGTAAAAGCAGAGAGACAATGTGGGACTGAAAATGTAAAATAGACTTTTCAGATACATGCCAGATTCTCCCAATTACCATAGCCAGCAGAAAGAAAACCCACCTAGCTAAGCTGTTAAAAAGATGAAAGACATATGTCACCTACAGGGAAATGTATTAAGACTACAGTAAGTACTACAATTAGTGTATCTTTCCACAATCAGTATTTTGGTATTAATCTGAGTGATGTATGCAAATTTAACTTTTCCAGCTTTCTGTGCTGTACCCAAACTCAATCAACATATTTTAATGCTCAAAGCCACCTGCCTTGAACTTAAAGCTTTTGCTCATTTTTGCCTGAGCATTAACAGAATATTAAGAACTGTACATTCTCAGCAAAGGAAATAATAAAAACAGTCCGATGCTTATGGAAAAACTGGTGGCATTTTTAGGAACAATAGGCAAAAGCTGGTGTAAGACCACAAAAACCAAGGGCGCCCTAGCGCCCCACACCTCAGAAGGCGACACCCAAATCACTTGTCGATGCAATAGCAAGAGGATTTTTTTATTCCAGAATTCTGGGTTCCACAGCTGTACACCATGCAGGGGTAGATGACTGTGGGCCCCGAGTGCAGAATTGTGACAGTTTTTATAAGCTTACAACAAAACCCTCGAATCACAAACCAATCATTCCTGAGCACCAAGAGCCCGTGTAGTGCAAACCAATCGAGTTGTACCACTCTATAGTTTTTAGGCCAATCAGTTTAAATTATTGGAGCCCGCACTCTGTGGACCAATTAGTTTCCTATTTTCTTGGAGGTCCACAGCTGTGTGAACTCCTGGATGTGGGTAATGGCATAAGCAGTTTACAGAAGCACGATAAGCAAATACTTAGCTCATTTCCAGTTCAGGGGCAGGATCACATATGCAAGGCCTTTTTTGCCTAGCTCTGAACAAAGGATGGGCTCTGGAATGTGACCTTTTACCTAGTTTCTAACAAAGAGCACAAAGAGTGGGCTCTGGAATGTGAAGGGTTTGGGGCTCCTTAGAAGGCTGGAGTTAGAGCTTCTTTGGAGAGAGATAGCATTTTAAACTTCTGACTTCTTGGGGTCATTAGAGTTAGGCTGTATTTTCTGTCCATTCGCTGGCAGCTCATTCTGCTTGCTTGAATGATAAGGAGCTAGAAGGGCGGTGGAGAGGGAAGGTGGTAGTCAGACTGGTTGACTTTAATGCCTGTACCTGGCTTCACTCTGCCTTTAAGCCTTTAAGCAACCCAAGACAGCAGTGATGAAGTTACTCCAACTGTGATGTTTGAAAGGAGAGCAGATGGAACTCCGAGATATCTTCCCTGCTTCTTTTCCATTATTTATCAACATCCTCCAGGGCTGACCCTGACGATCTGATATTGAGTATTGACTATTTAGTGAGATCTTTCAGTCAGTGATCTCCTTATTCTCTCAGAGCTAGAAAGGAAGTATATTGATTTCCAGAGTCTAATTCTTGAGTTTTATGTAGACTGTCAATGTATTTTAAAGATCATCCCAAGATTTCCTCCCGTGTTATAGCACGATTCTCTGCTTCACCCATCACCATATTGAAGTGGGAAGAGAAGATGGTAGAGGGCAACATTCTAATGTCTAACATCTCTGAAAATGGAAATCTCTTATCCTCTTGGCCTCCTCATATCATTAAGTTAGGAGAAAAACAGCCTGTGCATGCCTGAGACCTTAGGCTGCTACAAAAGTGTACTGAATAAGCACTTAGAGAACAGGAAGGAAGGACAATACTCTGGGTGGCTCATCACGTTTGCTCTCCAATTCACATAGCACTTTCTTTGAATTACTGTACTTGCAGATAGGATTTCATTTTATTGCTACTTTAGAGAAGTCTAATCCTAGAAGGGAAGTTCTAAAATAAGAAAAGACCATTGTCAGGAATGTATTGTGTTAGTTAGGGATGACTCTTGGATTGTAATGGCCATAAACAAGTCTTTGAACAAGGGCATTGATTAGATGGATAAATGCTTAATGATGTTGGGTCTAAGTTTCAGGCCCAGATATGGGACAATATATAGCTAGGAAATGACAACAAAGAGGATACCTATGACATGTGACTTCATAAGATCCAGAAAATGTTTTTTTTTTTTTTAAATCTGAAAGGATTTGAAGTTAGAATTACTCAATATCATAACAGGAAATCAATGATGTCATAACACGATGATGTCAGATGAATCTATAATCTCTGTCTCCTTTCAAACTGACAGTGTAGGAGGGCAAAGGTCAATATGATACTTCAAGGCCTTGCATTATGTTTCATGTTTCATCATAGACTGATGGAGACCACTGACTTAAGTTTTCTGGTGGAAGCCATGGAGTGTACCGGAGAGGAAATGGCAGTACCTCTCTGAATTTTCACTTAAAAGAATCTGATGAGATTTCAGAAAAAAACCAAAGCACTAACAAATCCATCCCACTTACCATTATTTATAAGGGTATCCTGGAGGAGCTGCTGGCTGGCAAATGATGAATTTGTTGATTAAAATGTGAGATGAGAATAAGAGGCCGTGGGAATTCACCCAAGGATGGAGCATTTTTGCCTTTACCAGAAGAGATCAGTGACTACCCAGGTAGTCAGCTGTAATACCCTGGGTCAGCTGTAATAAAGTGAACTATGCCTTTCTAGCCTGCTGAAATTCTTTGTAAAAATTAATTGGATATTTGTAGCTAGGCAAAGCTAGTCATTGTCAGTATTTTTGTGATTGTCTCATTATACAATGACAGACCACCACACTGAGGGGATTTTTTTAATAGTAGATAAAAGGTCTAATATTAGGATTCAAGAAAGCCAGTTGAGAAAGGCACTCAGATTGAACAGTGAGTCAGATTTTAGAAACAAGCAAAAATACTTTCATTAATAATTCAGAAGCAATGCAAAGGGACGGTACATATTTACCAACAACACAAAGTTTGAAGGATTAAGGGAAACTCTTAAAGGACTTAATTAAGCCCAGTAATGGGGTAAACACAAAAACACAGGATGCTCAGTGGGAACAAGATGGAGGTAATGTATAATGAACAGTTTGGAGTCCTGCTTTTAATGAGCTCTGAATTAGCCATCCCTCTTAGGAACACAGATCCTAGCTAGTATCATAATAAACAGGGCAAAGAGGATGGCCATGAAACAAAAACAGAATGCCTAGGTCAATCAGTCTTCCACAAGATTTTCACAAAGGGCATAGAGTTTATTAACTTAGAGAGTGTTGTAATAAAGCTCTCCTTGAACTGGCTTGTAGGTAAGATTGCCTTCTAATGAGCCTTCTCAGGTTCTTCTGTAACCAAAACCTTCTCATTGTCGTCTTATGGAATTCTAGCATATCACCGTTAAGAAAAATGTGAAAATCTCAGAACACATTGGCAAGCATGAATATAATGTACAAATATCAAAATGTACCCACTATATATGACTTTATCAAATCCTTACATTTTTATGCTATATAGGACTCAATACTTATTTTCGCTAATGTTTAATAGAAATTGAACACGATCATTGAAGCTCCTGTGTAAACCTTCCAGACTTTGTTTCTCCCTTCCTTGCTTTCTCCCTTTTCATTCCTAGAGAAACAGTGGCCAACAATAGTCTCACACTGGGTTTGTTTCTACTACTATTTTTCATGTCTGATTATGTTATCTAGTGGTTTTTTGTTTTTGTTTTTGTTTTTTTTGATGTTGTTGTGGATTTGCTTGTTCGCTTTGTTTGGTTCTGCCTTCAGTTTCCTGAACTTCATAGAGATGCTATCCCACTTGTGCATCATTTTCTTTGTTCATTTTAGGCTCAACATCATGTTTTGCTCGGCACTGTGTTTTATGGATTTGTCTCTACCGATACTTACACACATTTCCTGCCCAGATACATCACAAGCCTTTGGTAGTCCTCAAATAGGCACTTATAGTCTCTTCAATTTATTGTCAATAACAAGCCAAGAGGCACTCTCTCAGGTGTCTCTTATTTTGTTGAATTTGTCCTTAGAATTAAGCATATTTCAATTGTTGTTGAGTGTGCCCAAGTGCCTACTATACTAAGTTTACCAAGTTACTCTTTCCCACTGTGGGATGAGAGTTCCCATTGCTCAGTCCACTCTCCTACTCTTGGAGGTATCAGATTATTTTCATTCAAGAGGGTTGATGTAAAATGTTTTTTAATTGCTCTAACATCTCTCTCTCAGAAAGAATCAATGAATATTTCAGAATTTCTGAATTCATTTCAGAAATATTTATTTCAGAAAATATTCATTGTTCTGCTAATTTTAAATTAATATGTTCTGAGCTGTACAACTTGCAAAAGTTACCAGCAGAGAATTTCTCTCTGTATCCCCCCATCCCTTAATGAGAGAGGGAATTTGATGAAAAGCAGTTCTGGCAGAGCTGGGGAGATGCCCAGTGATGTGTTGAGGGTTACAAAGGAAGCCACAGGTCACACACATTGTCTCTTCCGATTGGCAGGGGTCTTGGTAAAGGACTTTCTGGTTTAGCAGAAGAGCTGAGACTGACAAGAAGATGGCCTTGCTACCTGCCAACAGTGCCACTTGAGTGAAAAGGCTGTGACACACATTTTCCACTGGCAGGTTGTCACTTGTATCATTTGTAAACAGACGATATCTGAATATCAAAGACCTAAATATTCCCTGGCCAATGAGGAGGGATATGACCCCTAACCAAACTGTGTGTTTCCCCAGTGAACAGATCAGTGATTAGAGAAGTACTAACCTTGTGCCTTTGTGAGATTTTTTTTTTTTCCTGTCTGTACAGTGTGGGTTCTCAGCTCTTATTTTGCAGTATATAACATATAGTTTCTTGTGATAGGTAACAACTGACTCAGATTTCCAGATGTAAAAGGTCACTGTTAGGAGCATACCTCTACAGGGCATAATCCTTTCCCCAGTATCATCATTCCTAATGGCTTACAGAAATCACATTTTAATCTCCAAACATAATTTTCATCTTAAATGGATGACACTTCAACATGCTAATCTCATTTTACAGGGCATCCTTTAACTCGTTACATTATGATGGATGGGTGGTCCAGATTTTTTTTTCCTTGCGTAAGTAAGGAAATTGACTTGAGACAGAAGGTGATTGTTAAATAATAAATCATTTGCAGAGCTAGTACTTAAAGGATGCTTTTGAAGCTCCTCTTCCTATCTGGTATATCACTCACTGGAGTGCTTTGTAAAAATTTTGCTGATCTGTAGTTTTAGGCAACAACCCAGAACTCAGTTTATCCAAAGGGAAAAGATTTGGGAGAAATGTCAGAGTGGACATTTTTTCTTTTCTGAGCTCACCTTAACAACTTGGAAAGTCATTTCAGGTTCCTAATCACAATTCTGCCTATTGGTGTTAGGATACTGTCCCCTACTTGGTATCACTTTTCTTCTGAGTGGTGCAGGAGAATAATACTGTTGTTTCTTTCCCTACCTCTCCCTCTGTGTGTGTGTGTGCATGTGTGTTTATAAGGTTCTTGTGTGTGTGTGTGTATGTGTATATGTGTAGGCCAGAGGTCAACACTAGGTGTCTTCCTCAATCCCACTCGACATTTTTTGAGGCAATATCACCTCTCACTAAACCTGCAGCTTCCCACTTGGGGTGGCCCAGCTTACGGGCAAGCTTCAGGGATCCCTCTGCCCCTCACCCCTGTTACTCACAGGGATTACTGTGCATGACCTTTGAAATGGTGGCTAATGATTGAACTCAGGTCCTCATCCTTGCACGGCAAGCAATTCACTTTACTGAGTAAGCTTTGACTTCAGGAGGCCCCAGAAGAAAGCTCTTAGTACCTGATAGCTAGAATTCTTTCTATACAGAATAAGCCATCCCATCCCAACATATTTATTTAGTTTTATTTTATTTTATGGATGCTGTAAACCCAGTCACATCTGGGTAGTTCCTGGACTTCTCTAGGACATCCAGATCCAAGCCTATAGCACCTTGCCCAGCATGGGTAGACTATGACATCACTATCAGGCGGGCTTTATTTTTCTGACCCTTGCTTGTTCTTTGATGATTTCCTCATTACTTTATTGTTTTTCCTCATTATGCAGTGGGTACTTTTAGAAACCTCCTCCAATAATTCTGGAGTGAAATTTCCATCTCTGGGTAATGTCCCAGGTGAGTTTTGTAGATGAATTGCCCAAGACTGCAGAGCACATTTCCAAAATGCTTCCTGGGGCTGGAGAGATGACTCAGCAGGTAAGAACACTGACTGCTCTTCTGGAAGGTCCTGAATTCAAATCCCAGCAACCACGTGGTGGCTCACAACCACCTGTAATGAGATCTGACACCCTCTTCTGGAGTGTCTGAAGAGAGCTACAGTGTACTTTCATGTAACAAAATGCTTCCTGACTCACCACAGCCAAGCCATCTTAGTGGGGAGGCAACTCATGGGCAACGTTTAGGCAACGTTTAAAGGTCAAAGAGAAACTAAGATGTTTTCTAAGGTAAGCTATTCCCCTTGGCAGGGTCTTTTCAACAAGAAGGTGTAAGATCCTGGATTAAGTCCTCTCAATGTGCTCTGTAAACTAGTCACTTGAGGGACATTATTCAGTACCATTTTTAAATAACAAGTAAAAGAAAAATAAATCCCGTGATCATGCATGTATAAGTATGGAATGGAGTAACTTTATTTATTTAGGATTGTGTGTGTGTGTGTGTGTGTGTGTGTTTATCTGCAAAACTTTTTTAAATTGTTAATACGCAAAGATATTCTGTATTTCCCAGAATGGGAGCCTGAGTTAAGTTTTATAAACTCTTTTGGGCCCAAGAGCCTGGATTATGGAAATCTCTGATGCTCCTCCACTCTCCACTGGCCTACACTTAACATCACATCTGCGACCAGCGTAGCAGAGAGGCATTAAATCCTCCACTCATCCCTTCCCACTACAGACTCGGTACCTCTGCTGCCTAGAGCCCTGGGTGATCTACAGTGCAGATAACCATTCAGGCAGGTCACCACTCATAACAGATGCCCTGGTGCTGTGTAGGATGATACCCTCTCCAGCGTGCCCCTCCTTTGATGAGGTCAGCTGGGGTTGATGGATCTGTAGAGGGAACAATGGACTCAGAGGAAGGCTCCCCACAGTGACTATTACTATAGGGCTTGTGGCAGAAACTCCCAACCCAGGCATTAGGCATCTTTGACATTTCTCAGCAACACAGTTGTGCCCAGTAGGCATACATCCAGGCTCATTCAGCCCCTCACAAAGGCCAAAGACAAGGTTCCTAATTTAATAGGTCCAAGAGAATCAAGGGACTAAGTTATAGCAAGAAATTATCTCACAGTGAAGGGAATGGAGAATCTAGCCTTCTATATTTTTTCCCCCTTAAAAGTCTAATTTAGCTGTAGAGAGGAAAAATAGTTACTCAAGAGTCTGTTTACAGATGGCAAAAGCAGAGAGATTTTTCAAAAATGAAACTGAAGCTTTGTTGCTAAAAAGGAAGTTTTGGAAATAGCAAGCTTGTTAGTTACCACAAGAAAGATTCGCAGATCCTTGAAGATGAGCCACGGACCTCCACATATTTGCCCAGTGGGAATATTTTGAATAGTGTGGCTGAGATTCTTATTTTTAAATTTCCCCAGATGCAATCCACATGGGAGTTTCTTATCTGCCATGTACCTGCTTCTGTTCAGTCTTCCAGCCTTAAATCATGATTTAAAAAAAAAAAAACAAAAACACTTCAGTAGATCAGGGCTTGGATGTGGGAACTCCCCATCCAACTGCCTCTGAGTAGCATTCGCAGACAAGCAAACACATTCTGTTATGGACACTACATAAGGTAGGGTTCTGAACTTCAACTCCACTGTGTACTTGAGGGTCAAAGAAGCAATAGCCAGAGGAACAGCACGGTCTGGAGTCTAAACTACATTCTTCACTCGATCTTAGCCAAAAGACTGAGAAGCGATCTAAACTACATTCTTAAACCAAATAATTTTCCTTTAAGATCTGATGAACAGTAAGCCAAAATCATAAAGAGGCAGAAATCTTTTCCTATTTAGCTTTGTTTGCATCCAGTTCCAAAATTATCTCCACTGGGGCAGCATTTTCCACCTTTCAGAATCTGTCTGTCTGTGCACTTGGCAACAACGGTGAGGGATGTAGCTGTGTGATTAACAATATGAGCACCAGCCCAATTGGTCCAAGGTCTGTTCTTATTCTTGGTGACTGTAGCTGTTGAGCGAGGCAGATGCCAATTGAACTTTTGCTTTGTTTTCAGCCTGCTAAAGATTAAACCCGGGCCTTACACATTTTAGACAGATACTCTATGACTGAGCAACAGTCCTCAGATGCCAACCAGGTGAAGGCGGGACCTCATTGCTTATTGCTCTAAGGTTCAGACATCACACATGGGCTCTCACAGTCAGCTGGACTTGAACTGGAACCCAGAAAACCATCTCTCTCTTATGGGAGCAAGACTTGCCCCGGGGAGAAGGAGACAGAATGTGTCATTCTACCACACCCATTTGGCACACAGTAATTGGAGCACCGCTCTAGTTGATACAAGTATATATTATGAATTACTAGGTAGAAAGAAACATCATGCAATATTTCTAATCATTCATTGGCTCAGGGCACAAAGATGGAAGACTAGATTGAGCAGCAAAGCCACAGCCACTGAGTGGTTAAAAAAATAAAAGGTGTTGTAATGGCTGGCAGAGGAGGGAAGCGGCCTATGTGTCTATGGGCCTGCCTGCTCAGTGCTCATAATGCCTTTCATAAGCTTCATCTAATTAATCTTCCTCGAGCCCTGTGAGGCAGCAAGGCCCATTATCCTCAATTTTATAAATGTGGAAATAGGTTTAGAGATGTTAATTGACCCCTTGTCCCCCACCCCTATGATTTAAGAACTTAAGAACAAAACCCAGAAATGTACCTGGTTTACAAATTCCCACCACTCCAAGATACTGAAACCGCACCGAACAAAATTTTTTCATCCCCAAGCACCCCATGGCTGCATTCTGACATGTTGTTCTTCGTCTGAACTTGACCTTACTTAAGCTGCCAAATGGATGCCAGACCTGCCCAGCCTGTCCTTTAGGACTGTCGCAAGGCTCGTGAGAAACGATATAGGTTAATTTTCTTTAAAAGTTATGGTGCGGTCTTAGCCTTTGGTTGCTGTGATAATGGCTGTGGACAGAACCATCTTGGGTAGGAAAGGGTTCATGGGGCCCTCATACCCTGATAACTGTCCACCACAAAACAGGAACTCACACAGGGCAGGCACTGGAGCAGGAACCATGGAGGAATGCAGCTCCCTGGCTTGCTCCTCACAGATTTCCCGATTTGCCTTCTCATCCTTCGCTGGACAGCCTGCCCGAGAATGACACCACCCACAGTGAACCAGGCCCTCCCACAACAGTAATTGATAAAAAAGCAAAACAAAGCCTGTAAGCCAATCTGATTGAGGAACTTTCTTAATTGAGGTTCACCCCAGCCCCACAGATAACTCTATCTTAGGTCTAGTTGACAAACAAACAAACAACCCAAACCAAAACAATAAAAATGATCAGGACAGAAAATATGTTTCAAAATAAAACCTTTTTCTTTTGTTTAAAAATATATGCTTTCACATATCCAGTATTTCGGGCAGTTCAGGAAAATAAAGACTCCTAGATGCAGTTTATTTAGTAACCACTTGATGAACTCGAAGGAGGCAAGTTCACCCTGATTATCTTATCCCTTCATAACCCCTCCCAACTGCTGAATTCATAGTAACTTTTTATGTTAAGCTAGAATTTTTATTTTAAAAATATAAGAATGAGCCTTACTTAATGCCTTATTTAGTGCCAAGAACAGAATATTTTATTAAATATTTACTGAGGAAAACATAGAAGGCTTCCCTATGTGTTCAATGGTTGGTATTATGTCTCCCATGCATTAGGTAGATTTTTTTTCAGAAGCACCAATACTTATGAAACATACAAGACTAAGCATCACTGGCTATTTTGAATAACCAATTCTACCCTTTTTTGTTTTTTTGGTTTTTTGGTTTTTTCTGAGACAGGGTTTCTCTGTAGCCCTGGCTGTCCTGGAACTCACACTGTAGACCAGGCTGGCCTCGAACTCAGAAATCCACCTCCCTCTGCCTCCCAAGTGCTGGGATTAAAGGTGTGTGCCACCACCGCCCAACTCAATTTTATCCATTTTTATGACCCAAGAATATAAGACAGCAGTATCGATTGAAGGTACAATTTGTGTTGACTTTATCATTGGGGAAAAGTTAACACTTTGGTGCATTAATAACATGAAGGTCTGTATTACACTAAATTCCTATATCATTCAGTATTCTTGTGACCTTGGGACTTTTAACCAATTATTAATTCATATATATTTCATGGTTGACTGCAGAGTGTTGTGCACTGTGCTATGACTTAGACTCAGAATTTCTTTCTTTCAAATCGCTTACGATTTATACAATATCTTTTGCTGATTTTCTCTGTATTGAAGTGTTTAAAGCCCTATCAGGTTTTCCCCTAATCTGTCACATCAGGCCTCATGGGTGCCGACGCCCTTCCTCAGAGGGTGGGGAATAAGGAGGAGCAGATATACTTGTCTCTACCCACTGGAGGGTGGCAGAGCTGCAGACTTTCTGGCAGGTGTAACCTAGTGGGAGATTCCTGTGGAGAGAAGCAGGGGCAGCTCTCTGGGTTGCTTAGACAATGTCTGTGAAATGGTTTGAAAGGGCAGTATTATATCCTTCACAGTTTTAATTATGTCTTCAAAAATGTAATTAAGAACAAAATTTGTTCAAAAAGTACCAGAGTAAAAACTTACTTTAATAAATTATTACAAATATACATCCCAAGACCTGTTTTGAGACAGACACAAAGAAACACAGTGGAAATTTGTGAATTCTGCCACTACTAGAATATCTATAAATGTCACCAAGCCAGCTTCCCAATAGACAAACAGTGTTAAATGGAGAAAGCTTCATTACAATAAGGACGGACATTTCTGTTTTGAACTGTATAATAAGTAGAAAGAAGTCATTGTCTAAACAGTACCAGAGAGCCAAACGCTCGTGCATTATTATGGAAGTGGACAACAACCTGACTAAAGGAAAGGTCAAGTAGAAAGGGAGGATACTGGGAGAACACTGCGGCACTCTAGGTCACGAGATGAGCAAAGCAATGATGAAATAGGAGATGGGGAAAGAGATGAAGGAAGCAGGCTTGCGGAAAGCAAAGAATTGGAAACGAGTGGGGGGGGAGGCAATATGAAGGAAATTAGAGACGATGATGGAAAAAGGAGAAAACAAGAAAGAGAAAATGAGAGCAAGAAACAAGAGAGAGAGAGAGAGAGAGAGAGAGAGAGAGAGAGAGAATGAATGAATGAATGAATGAATGAATTAGGAAGGCTCACCCTCCCAGAGCACAGCCAACTACAACTACAGTTCACAGGACACATCCAGTCAACTGCCTGCCTTTGGAAGTGAAGTTTTTGCTGGAACACAAGGAAGTTCATACATTGTCTGTGGCTTCTTTCAAAATAAAAGTTGCCGAGTTAAGTAATTGTGATGCTGTTGGTACAGTCTACCGAGCAAAGCTGTTGCTTACCTGACTCTTATGTAAAGGCCTGTCATCTAATCTTCTGTAGAGTATGTGCTAGAAACACATAAAGTGGCTGGAAGTGCAGATGGCTGAGCCTTCCTCCACTCCCCCAGAGTTTTCAATAATCCCTAAGTAGGACTTCTAAGTTGGGAGCTGAACTAACTAATGTCTCTCCTTTCCACGGGTGAACTGAACTCTGGGTATCTTATGCATGCATAGCAGGTGTCTCAGTCTCTGAAACTTCATTTCTGACTTGGTCCCTGGTGATGCTGTCGAAGCTGTGGTCCACACATTACTTTAATCTTCGCATTATGTCTCCCGAATAGTGCTCTGAATAATGATTTTTGTGTAGCAGGAAAGGAAAATTTGATCTTTCTTGTCAGTGAGCATGGATATATGAACTGGCATCAATATACAAAGCATGTGCTGTTTAAAACTCTTAGATCTGGATCTTTTTGTGAGGCTAATTTTACTGAATTTGGTTTAGGTTAGATTCATTTCTAAAGCTGTCCTATGGTTGACTTCAATTCCACTCCCCAAGACAATTGAAATGTGTTGATGTTACAATGGGGCCATGTCAGTGACTCGGACTTTCTCCATTCTAAGAAAACAACTTCTCCCACCCATGGTTGGTCACTCGCTATCTTTGCTTGGTGATACCAGGAAACTGAGCCACTGGTGTCTTGGAATTTTCATTACTATCTTTCTTTCTTCCAAACTGGATTAGGGACACATTTGACCTCTAGTAGCTATTCTCCCAATGATAGGTATGGGCATTTTCCTGAGTGTGGAAACTTTGGGTATCATGATTCCAAGGATCTTATCCTACCTGACATCCTGAGCACTTGAGATGTGATTTTACCTGCAAGTTTGGTTGTGGTTCGGTTTACGGTAATGGCCTTCTTCCATTGTTCCTTAAACTGAGCTCTGGTCTAGAACATGGTCATTCAATTATTAAGATAAACTACGCCCTCATCTTAAAAGTTTTGTGAAAGAGGGGGAGCTATTTCTCCCCCCTCCCCTTTACTCTGGCATTTAGGGATATACAGGGACAGCATTAATTTAGAATCTGAACACCACAGAGACACCTTTAGAGTAGAGCAAGTTCAAGCTAAAATTAGCCGCTCCTTAGAGCTTGTGGTTGTTTACTGATGAGTTGCTCTGAGTAGTTATTTCCTGGAGCAGATAACTGAGATGGTGGAAGACAGAAAAATCCATTTTCCTTTTACAAGGAAGCAACTCTTAGAGTTAAATTTTACTTGATTCTCATTCGTTAGCTTCAGAGGAGTCCTATGCTTTGTGAAAAGCTGGTGTGTAAGAGGAAAGAAATCATGGCAGTGAACCTGGGATGAACGGCAAAACGTTCTCTGAGTTCTGTGAGAGAACACAGGAAGGACACAGGCAGGCTGTTGCAGCAGCCGCCTCACTGTGGCGAGTGCACAGATCTTCCTTCAAAGAAAAAGGCCAAGTGTGGACTCTAGGCAGAACACACCCTGTGAGGCACTTGGGCAAAAGGGAACCTATTACTCAATTGCATGGTTCCATAATGACAGCTTAAATATTGCTTATCAAAAATCTAGGCACAGTGTTGTCACCTCTCCCTCTGATACTCTGGGAGCCTTTCTTTTAAGCAAGCCTGCGATGAGTATTCCAAGTTCATCCTTTTTTTTTTTTTTTAAATGACATTGAAGACTAGTGTGAGTTTATATTGTTTCAAATTCTTCTCAAGTAATTTGCAAGTTAAAATCAGCTTCAGGAAAGGTAAAGTTGGATACAAAGCTCCCATCTTCCCATGACATCTTTCATTCCTGGCCTCTCGTCAGGCTGTAGCATGGCCTTCCGTGTCCTTCTGTTTGTTAGAGCCTGGTCCCACTCCTTCATCCTAGCAGTACTAAGTGCTGCAGAGCAATGGACCCTCTGTTCGTGTTTCTACAGCCCTTCCTTTACTTTCTCTGTTTCTTTTGTAAAACACAATCTATTTTGTGAGCATAGATATTTGCATACATGTTTATGTCTGTGTAGCACATATATGCAGTGCCTACAGATGCTAAAACAGGGCAGTGGATCCCCAGGAACGAGAGTTACAGACACTTGTGAGTTGTCTCATAAGTGGGCACTAATAGTTGTTCCCAGGTCCTCTGGGAGAAGAGCCAATGCTCTTAACTACCAAGCCATCTCTCCAGTCCCTACTTCCCCTTTCAAATCAGTGTCTATGTATGCTTGAGATAGAGTCGGGATAATCTCATTGGAGGGAGCATAATTTGAATGGGCAGTTTATAGGTGGCATCTATGTAACAAAGCAGATGTCCATTCATAATAAACTTGTACTATAGACGTGTGCTGGTCTTGAATGATGTTCACTGAGACAGAAGTTTGCTATAGAGGGTATGGTGAGGAGGGATACGAGCCTACTTGATTGTTCCTTTATAGCTGGTTCCTGAGGAAGACACACATGGGAATGGTTGGTCCCTTTTAGTGTTCATTTGGGTTTAGCAGAAGGAATCTTTCTTGTGTCCCCAACTGGGCCAGCTTACGTGGTCCTAGTGGGTAATTAGATGGGCCTAAGTTCTCTCAAATCTCTTCTGAGTTTCCAAGCTTTTGAAACTTGTTAGTTTTGAAGACTATTGGTGATTGTTTCTGTCTTATTTCTTTATGTGGGCTATAATAAATCATTACAAAGTCAATTGCCTAAAAGCAATAGGAATGTATTACTTCACATCTCTGGAGATCAGAAATCACAGAATCTTGGTGTGATCAAGACGAAAGGTGTGAGCAGACCTTCTTGTCTCTCAGACTTTCTGTGCGAGAATTGGCTTTGTGGCCTTTTCTGACTTTTATACGCAGCTCACCCTGGACTAATAGCTTCCCTCTTCATCTTCAAGGTCAACATCACTGTTTTTCCTAAATCCTTTTCTTTACCCTCCTGCTTTTTTTTCTTCTGGGTAATTTTCATTTCCCCCTTTCTTTGTTTCCAGTTCTTTCTTCCCACTGGCCTGTCTTTAGGTAATTTCGATCACATCTCTTCATGTAGCCTTCTCTGCTCTTGTGTTAATGCACAGTCATGGTGCCTTCACTGATAAGATTGTCTCTTTCTCTTTAAAATGAAACTAGCCTCACGCTGACTCCCTTTTAAAACAGATTCATGAGGAAATTAAGGTTTTGTTTTGAGTTTCCAGCTTGGAATTTCCCTTAGAGTTATAACATCTGTCTTTTTTTTTGAAGTTCATTGTCTCCCATCTTTTCCCACAGGACACATCTAGTGTTTTAATATCAAGCCTAAGTGTGAAAAAACCCTCATATTCTACAGCTGGCCAACTGCCTTGCCAGCCAGCACATTTCATAAAGCAGTTGCTAAAGCCAGCCCTTCACCATTGCAGTGCATAAGTAATTTTAGGGGAAATCTGCATATTCATTCACGACACTTACTGTTGTTTTTATTATTTTACAGAGTTAGGTTTCAGTTTGACATTTTTTTTTCAAATGAAATTTGTTTCTGTTGTTTCTGTGCCCTGCACCAGGGACCTTGATTTTTACTTTCGGGTTGCATGTGCCTTTTGCCCCCACCCAACAAACCTGGTCCACTCTCATGGTCTCCTGTCAAGTTCCATGGTCCATCTCCTGCTGATGGGCATCTAGGCTGTTCCATATCCTTGCTATTATAAATAGTGCAACAATAATCATAAATGCACACGTCTCTCTGTGGTTGGATGATACATAGTCCTTTGAGTTCATGCCCAAGAGCGCTATAGCTGGGTAATATCATAGTTCCATTTTTCACTTTTTGAGGAACCTCTATACCAATGGCCAGAGTGTTCCCATTAGTTACACAGCCACCAGCACTGGATGGGGTTTTTTTTTTTCCACTTACTCTCTAACATTTATCATTTGTTTCCTTGACAGTAGCCATTCTGACTTGGGTGACAGATGGTCACAAAGGGGTTCCAATCTGCATTCCTTGATAGTTAAATTATATTGAATATTAAATATGTAATATTAAAAACATACATATACTTAAATGTTTGCCAGCCATTTGTGGGTTTTTTAAAGAGCCGTCTTTTCATTTCATTAGCTGTTTGCTGATTGGCAATTTTATGGTTTGCGTGTTTAATTCTTGCAATACTTAATGTCTCCTATATATTAAGCTCCTATCTGAGGTGTACTTAGCAAAAGCTTTTCTCCCATTGTAAGTTGTCTGTTACCTCTGCTGATATTTTTACTATTGAGTTTTTAAACAAGGGGCAAAAGAACATTTATTTATAATAATTAAAATGCCAAGGTGAGAGGAGTCTAAAATATTTCTGAGCCTCTGCAAAGTTGGTTGTATTCATTTGATTACAAAACCAGACGTACACATTGTGGGGAAAGCTAATATACAGTCAGAAAGAAGAAAGAAAATTCATATGAAATACATCACCCAAATTTAAAAGACCATAAACTTTTTTTTTTGGTGTGATCTTTCAGGTTTTTAATACAAATATGATTATGTATTTTAAAGGATTTGGAATATTCTGTTTTACAACTTTAAAGTATATAGGTTTTTTTTTTTTAATCTGTTCCCTTTGGTATACTTTCTAAACTTCCCCTGTGTGAATTGGAATGCTCAATGGTTACATAATCTTTTATCACATGGATATATAGATTTATTCTTAAACCACTCTTAACAAGTGTTCTTAAAACTACCTTTAAGCATTATTTTAGAGGGGCTGGAGTAACCCAGGGCTTAAAAATACTTGCTGTTCTTTGTGAGGGCCTGAATTGGGTTCCCAGCACCCCACACTGGGTGGCTTACAACTGCCCGAACTCAAGCTCCTGATGCTGCAGGTGATCCCTGTCTGCATCACAAGGACACACACACACACATAGTCAAAAACAAGACAAAAAATTTTAAAGTGTTTCTTTAGAATGAACTCTAGGTAGAGGAGCCCATGGGGCAACCAGCATTTTTAAGTCCTTTGATTCATTTTAGGAAGTTTAGAAAAATCAAGGTAAGGTAAAGAAAAATGTCCCTAGGACAGTGTTCTCTGCTGAGGTGGCACTAATGTTAAAGTCCCAGAGAGTTTTACCCAAAATGTAATTTTATCAAATATAGCTGTTATTATTCTTCTCTCCCTCCACATCTATGTCTGTCACAGTGATGTCATCTTTATTTTTTAATTTCAGGTTACCTCGCACCTCGAAACCTTCCCAGTGCTGGATTCTTCCCATTCCTACAAACCCTCCTCTGTGACACAGACTCTAAATGTAAAGACACACCCTATGGGCCTCGAGATCTGCTCCGCAGGAAGGGGATTGATGGAACTCTATTTAAAGAAAGGTATGAGGGAGAGACTGGGAGGGGGAGTGGAGGGGGGGCGATGGGGGCGGGGCTTCTTAGGTATGCTGTGTTTTTCTGAAAGATCAATTGTCTTCCTTGTGAAGCAACCCCGTGTATCCATATGAGAACTATGTGAACGTTTATTTTCTATGTGAGTGGATGGCACTGTGAAAGAGAGGAATGCGTGTACACTAAGGTCCCAGCATTAGAAAAAAATTGAGCACATTCTACTTATTCTGCATCAGTTAGTTCCTCAAATTTTCTGTTTTAAGATGTATGGCTGAGGTTCTATTTTGCTTCCTTCAAAGATTCTCTGTACTTCCCTAACTTGTCAGTGACACATTGTCCTAAGATTCAATCCAGATATAAAGTAAACAGCAGGGACTCATCTCTAGGAAGAATGACACATTTATAATACTATATGTGGTCCTTCAAGTTATAATGAAAACTAGGAAGTACAAATAAGAAAACCAAAGGTCTCAAAATGCAAAGTAATAATGTTGAAAGTAAGGTAATTAGCCTGGAGGTGGTGGCACATGCCTTTAGTCCCAGTAGTCAGAAGGCAGAGACAGGTAGATTTCTGAGTTCAATACCAGCCTGAACTACAAAGCTAGTTCTAGTTCTAGGACTGCCAGGGCTACACAGAGAACCCCCTCAAAGTACAGTGATTAAACAATAACCTTTAAATGGGGTTAATTCATGTTCTGTTTTATGATGTGAGAAACAGTTGAAGAATAAAGATAGACAATAGAGACCAATTACAGCCTTATCATTTACAACCTCAGCTTTTCTCCCAGGAAATCTAATCTTAAATAGATGCCCAGGAGCCTACCTGTCAATAGAACTGCAAATGATATTGTAATTTAAATCAACTGTGAGATACCAGTTACAGATTTTTAAAAGGTTCACTGAATAAAAGATTAGAGATAGTTGGTTCTCAAACTTGAATGTTAAATTCCTTAGCATGTAGCACAGTTTCTCCTTTAATTGTATCAGCATCATTTTGGCCATCATCCTATAAAATGATTGATAATTTCAGAAAGATTGACTGCAACCTTTTTAGCATAAACTGTACACATGTCAAGAATTATGAGAAACAACGTGGAACCTACAGTTGTTTGGGGTTGGTAATTCTCATGGGTTTTGTTGCTTTAGTGAGTCAATCAGGTTCAGTGCTTGAAACAACTCTAATATTTTCACTTGTTTATTAATTTATTCAACAAATAATGCTGATGATAGTTCCACAGGCTGGATACCATTCCTAATGACACAGAGATAGAGAAGACAAAATCCTTCTGTTCCTTAAAAATGCTTAAGAAGATACTTAAGCAATACCTTCTCCATATTAAAGAAGAAAATGAACTTTCACCATTGTTAGAAGGAAGCCTTGTGAGGGATAAAATGATTGATAATTTCAGAAAGATTGACTGCAACCTTTTTAGCATAAACTGTACACATGTCAAGAATTATTATGAGAAACAATGTTTTGAGATTGGTGTTTTGCAACCTGAGCATTAGAGAAGACATTTGTGATATTTATTTACTATTTACTCAATTATCTCTTTATCTATCTATCTATCTATCTATCTATCTACCTATCTATCATCTTTTTATCTATCTTTCTGTCTATCTATCTATCTATCTATCTATCTATCTATCTATCCATCTATCCACCCACCCACCTACCCACCCACCCATCCATCCATCTGTCTGTCTGTCTATCAATCATCTATCTATCTATCTATCTATCTATCTATCTATCATCTATCTATCTATCTATCCATCTATCTATCTATCTATCATGACTTTCTTCTTTATGTATTTTCCTACCGATAACAGGGGCCCCATGGAAATAATACATTTTTCCCCAAAGGGGGATGTTCCTGTGTCCTAGGGTAGACAGTCAAATGCAATTGGTCATGTCTGTTATTTAAAATGATTTTCTACCCTCCAGGTTATTTATTTACTTCATTGCATAGTTGCACATTCGGTATTTTTCTGAACTAACTGGAGCTTAGTTTAGGAAATTATGTACAATAATAAAATCGTATTAATGATATTTCTTGGCATGCTATTAACTTTTATGCTTTATACAGCCTTGCAATGTATCTGGCACCTGGTTACTCGGTAAACTCCTAAACTGCTTCCCTTTGGTGAAGGAAGATTCCCCAGCAGAGGCTCATTAAAACACCAAACAGTCGTCCTCTTCTAGTCTCAGAGTGAGGAAAGAAACACCTTTGGTGGTATCAAAAGAGTCCCTCTATGTTGCCTTTAAAAGATGTTCTTCTGAAAGATATAATCCTGCTGCAGTCAGTGCTGCCTGGCCAGTGGCCTAGTGTTGGGATGAGAGTTTGGTTTGAGCACTAGCCTTCGGTTATTAAGTTCATGCTCCTCTAGGCATTAGCTTCACAATGAAAGGAAGAAGGAAAACACAGCAATGACAAGATGATGAACTCAGTGTCTGTGTGGCAAAGGGATGGTTGTATTTACAGCTTTCCTGCTCTCTGGAGCGGTGGATAGTTTGACATCACAGAGCTTACCCCTCTACTTCTTCCCTATGCAGTGTCTAAGAATACATCACACAGTGGGACCCTCTGAACCATGCCGTTGCTCACATAGTCAGTGCAGGGCAGAGATCACCCTCAGAGCTCACAGGGTCATTATTTGGAGAAGTGATTCAGCATTCCTGGGGACTCTGGGGAGGAGTGCATCTGCCTCTGCAGATTCCGCTTCTGTTCTCAATCATACTTTTCCATGACCCATGGCTTGTGAATTCATGTCCTTGAGTCTATTTGAAGACCCCTGCAGAACTGGAAAAATAGCCAATGTGATTTATTCAGGGAATTTGTGTGTGTGTGTGTGTGTGTGTGTGTGTGTGTGTGTGTGTGACAATATAACAAATATAACTGAGTTTTGAAATGAATCTGAAAACATTGGAAACAAGATAAAGAGGAAGGCGGTTAGGCCAATTTGACTGTAGAGATGAAATGGGATGTATATATAGTCCCTATTGTTTTAATTTCAAACTATAGTCATTTTAGGTGGATTTGGTGTTAAAATAAAGGTTAAAATTCATTTCTCTAAGAACAAACTGGAACGATGCATTGGCTGTCACATAGGCCAGTTATTCAGCCAGACTGAATACATTGACTCCACAAAATGTGCTACAGACGATGTAAGTTGCTGCAGATGCAGAGATGAATTATGCACATTTCATGCTCAACAAGAATTGAGAACCTCAGCGGAAGAGGCAGAGAGACAAAATAACAGTCAAATGATCACATAATATGGTAAATGTGATGAATATTTGTTCTTGGCTCTCACTATGTCGAGAACATTACATATTAATGGTGACTTGTCACACAGCTTTCTTAAAACATTGTGGATCTTGTTGCTGTTAGATGTATCATTAGAGTAGAAGTAGATTTGGGTAGAGAGATGGCAGGAGCGTTCTCCCAGGGGCTGCCTTTGAGCACTGAGGATGCAGCTCAATTCTTGCCTAGCATGTGCCAAGACCCTTGGCTCAAGCTTTAAACTCTCTCTCTCTCTCTCTCTCTCTCTCTCTCTCTCTCTCTCTCTCTCTCACACACACACACACACACACACACACACACACACACACACACACACACATAAACACACACACAAACGTGTGTGCATGTGAAACTGTGCTAACAAGGGTTTCTTCACAAAGAATAGAAGTTGTGGCTGTGTTAGATGTGTTTAGGATAAAACACAGAGAAAGAATCCTAGAACTTAGTGAAAAAGAAAAATAAATGGAGACGTGGATTAATCAGCATGGAAGGACAGGAAAGTGTTTATTTATTTTATTTTACTGTGATTTTCATGAATTTTCTCAGTGTTGCTGCATCTATTCTGTGTCTGAGTAGAACATAACTGTACACTGTCATTGAAGAAGCCACTGGTGCCGTCTCATCCGCTCTGTTCCCCATGTTCCTAACACCCGTCTTCTCTAGCATGTTTCCTCATCCATTCAACACAGGACCTTGAAAAACTTTTATTTTTTATTTTGATTTTATTTATTTATTTACTTACTTACTTACTTATTTGTTTGTTTGTTTGTTTGTTGGATTTGTTTTTTTTCGAGACAGGGTTTCTCTGTATAGCCCCGGCTGTCCTAGCACTCACTCTGTAGACCAGGCTGGCCTCGAACACAGAAATCCGCCTGCCTCTGCCTCCCAGAGTGCTGGGATTACAGGCGTGCTCCACCAGCGCCCAGCTGAAATATTTTTAGACATATACTTATTCTAGTGAGATAATATAAACCCAAAGGCCTTCCCATGAATATTAAAACGCTAGGATAGGTCAACATATTAAGGAATTTCAAAATCTTGATAATAACTGGGCAACCTGGAAGGGAACAGTTTTGAAAGGAACAGGCAGGTTTTATATCTGAAGTGGTGGACGACCCTTGAAGAATGAAGGTCAGAATAAAATCAGAGAGATAATTAAAGCAATTAGAATTTTTCTGTGAATGGCTTCAGCTCAGGGATGGCCAGGAAGGTCAACTGAATCCAGTAATCGTGAATGACTCCATGGCCACTCTAGTGTCCTGAGTCTATCTGTGGTTAAGTCGGCGATGAATGACAGGTGGAGCTGGGGTCCGAGGCAGCCTTACAGCACGTTTTTCTTCCAGATGTCACTACATACGATTCTGATTCTGAGGAGAAGTGAAAAATACTTACAACATTTTAACTAACCCTTAGAGATAAAAAAAGAATGTCAGACGCTTCTTTCCAGGATGGGCCATATGTCTGTTTCCTAGTAAGAGTGCTTTTTATAGACAGACTTCACCACGGCACAGGCATTACCTATCCAGGTAGTCGTTCTCTCTCTCACAGGAAACACTGACACCCGGTACAAGTGCAGAAACCCTATTATGATGACATATATAGATAAATGTGACATTTCCCAAATGTAGCTGTTGGTAGACATGTCTAGGAAGTCAAGTCTATTCTGGGTTAAGTTTTCATCATAACTGAATGGAAATTTTAATACAAAACATCTTTCTTATTGAGTTCTGCTCCAAAGAGATCTTCATAAAGGCTAGTGAGACAAAAGTCCTCATCTCTGGCACATTAGAAGAAAGGTCCTCAACCAACTCTGTGGTACACGTACATGCTTCTTAGACCAATGAAGGTCCATTGAATAATGCTACAGGCTACTTGCTGATGTATGTCAGACACTCTTGGCTTAACTTCCAGGATACATTTTCTCGAATCAGATGGCCCTATGTGTCAAATTCAGAGGACATCTACATTTTGCATAAAATTTTCATCTACTCCTAGGCCTCTCCAATATGAGATAGATTTCAGATCAGTTCATTACAGCTTTTCCGAGCTCCTGAATAGGAACCTTAAGTCTCCTACATTGGTAGTGGGGAGTGTGAATGGGCATGCACTGTCCACATGTGGTCACACCCAGTTGTCTGACTCCTGCAGTCTTTGTCAGCTTTGGTACAGCTGGTACTAGGGACAGAAACTTCATTGTTGTGTAGTGTGTGGGAGGGTGTGAAGCATCATCACTAACCTCTGCCTACTGAGTACCAATACCAAGTGCATCCTGTCTGAGGTAGTGACAAATTACTATGTCTTCAGACACACCTGTCAATACCCTCTTGAGAGCAGCAAGTAAAGGCACTCTTAGGCTTAGAGAGCCAGTGGGATAGTGGGACAATGAAGGAAAACATCAGGTAACAAGGGCTCAGGTTAAGGTTGTGAATCTAACGGCCATGCTCTACCAATATGACCAAGAATAGCACCAATTTAGTGGCCCCATCATATCTTGTCACCTCCTGTATCTGTCCTTGCTTAGCTCCTCCTCCCATAAGCGTATTGAAACTCTTGGTTTTCCTATTTGATTTGCTCATTGTGATTATACAGACTGGAAATTTAATACATGTGGGTAAGCTAACGATGAGCAGGCTAGGGAGGAGTGTTATTACATGTCTATGTCTGTAATGCCACCGCTGGGTGTTACCTCCTGCAAGTATGCCTGCAGATTTGAACATGCCTATGGTGAGGGGTCCCTCACAGATGTTTAGTTCACCTGTTTCAAGTTAGTTCATGTCCCTAACATAGAGACGAAGGAAATGATCTCCAAGATCTTTTGTTTTTATTAGATATTTTCTTTATTTACATTTCAAATGTTATCCCCTTTTCTGGTTTCCCCTCCGAAAACCCCCTATCCCATCCTCTCTCCCCCTGCTCACCAACCCACCCACTCCTGCTTCCCTGTCCTGACATTCCCTTATACTGGAGAATCGAGCTTTCTCAGGACCAAGGGCCTCTCCTCCCTTTGATGTCCAACAAGACCATCCTCTGCTATATGCAGCTGGAGTCATGGATCCCTTCATGTGTATATACTCTTTGGTTGGTGGTTTAGTATCTGGGAGCCCTGGAGGTACTGGTTGGTTCATATTGTTGTTTCTCCTATGGGGCTGCAAGCTCCTTCAGCTCCTTCAGTCCATTCTCTAGCTCTTCTATTGAGGACCTTGTGCTCAGTCCAATGGTTGGCTGAGAGCATCCACCTCTGTATTTGTCAGATACTGGAAGAGCCTCTCAGGAGACAGCTATATCAGGCTCTTGTTAGCATCCATAATAGTGTCTGGGTTTGGTGACTGTATATGGGATGGATCCCCAGGTGGGGCAGTCTCTGGATGGCCTTTTCTTTACTCTCTCCTCCACACTTTGTCTCTGTATCTCCTCCAATGGGCATTTTGTTTCCCTTTCTAAGAATGAAGCACAAGAAGAAGGAATATCCAAGATCTTATGAAGAAACAATTGAGATTTCTAGTTTTCCTAACTCCCATCAATGTGTGTTATCCAAATCCTAACACTACTGTTTCTTTATTTAATCGGCCATTGGATCCAATGGTCCAGAGCTAGGTGAGCTGTATTGGATCCTAGAATGAAGAGGTGAATGAGACATAATGCTTGCTCCCTGGCATCCAAGATGTCACAGCCTAGAATGGAGAAGTTACAGCATTTAAATATGCAGGAATCAATTACGTGAAGTAAGAGAAAGGATCCTGATGCTCTCCTGTCATGCCCATTAGAAAGCTCAGAGGATGCCACTCAGGAAAGCTGACACCATTTTCACTCCTTTTCGTGTTTTGTTAGAGGGGTAATAAAATGATCCTCGCTTTACAGAAGTTGTATTTCAACTTATAGTATCCATGTGAAATAAAATTGGGGAAAATCCCCCCCACCCCCAGGACAAACAGTAAAGTGCACACAATCTTCTAACGCCATGTTCCCACAGCCCAGCCTTACAGAAGGGCGTGGGCGTGGCACACACACGGCACTTTCTGGTTTAGGGAGGATTCTCCTAGAACCGGAACCCCCGCAGCCTCTTGTCTGGAACCAGTACTTCCCTGATAGAGAGGAACTGAACCAATGGCTCTTGTCCTCTTGGCAGGAGTAGGGTCAGGGCTGTAAAGTGGCAAGAGAAGCTGGGTAGACTGGCTCTGTGTGGCAGAAGTAGCCTTGCTTCCCCAATACCCCAGTTCATGACTGCCCGCCTTCTCCTCCCTTTTCCCTCCCACTTGCTATTCAGTGTGTTATCCGGTTGGCTCTTCTTTGCTATTTTGATCTTCCTCAGTCTCCTCAGATCGTTTTTTGCTGTCCCTGGTCCTTAAAATTTTTATGAAGGCAGGTTTTTTGTTGTTGTTGTTCTTGGTTTTTTTTATTTTTTATTTTTTTCTTTATTTTAGAAATGCCCTGATATTCAGTGGTCTTCCTCATAGAGTTACAAGCTGGACTGAAAAAAATAGTCAAGGGAAAAAAGTAAAGCAAACCCAACTTTCTCCAACTTTCTAATGCTTCTTTTTTTTGAGAGAAGGCGAAGGTTCAGGTCACTTCTTATTTTCATCTGAATGGCTTTTCCATACAAATAGTCAGCATAAGGAATGTAAAAAGATTTAGGGGAATATAGTCATGGCCATGAATAATTCAGGTGTGCATTAAGAATGCAGAACTTTTAGAGCAACCAGTACATTTTAAGGAGAATATTGGAAAAACACTGGGGACTGGAAACAAATGTTACCCCTTCTTACCATTTTTATAAAAAGAAGACACCAAAACAAAACCTGCCACCAAACACAGCTTCCCAATTAGAAATTGCTACGATCTGCTTTATAAAGCAGGAGTCTGGCTGAAACACAATTACAAGTAGAATTTCTTGCCATCTTTATGTATCTAAATTATGCACTTCATAGACAATCACACGCAATTCACCGACTTCCCAGAATTCCAAAAATGATTTCGATTGAGGTTTTCTGTTTGTGGAAGAGACAAATCTGTTTTAAGTACTTGTTTTTAGTTGTATCTAATTTTCAAGAAAATATAATTATTTTTACTTTTGGGATCAGCGATTATATCTCACTGGTCAAGTTCTGGCCTGGTGCACATGAAGTCCTAAGTTCAATCCTCACTACTGAAAAAATGGAAGAAAATATGTTTATTTGGGCTGTGTGTGTGTGTGTTTGTATTTTAATACTAGTCATAAATATCAGGATTGCATTTATAAAATGGCGGTTAATAAATTTGAGAAAATTCAATAATAATTTCTTCCAAAAGCTAGTATGGCTATGTGGCATGAGAATATCTGACTCCACAGAGAAGTTGTCACCACACTGACATATTTGGTGGTGGAATTAGAAATGTGGCTTAATGGTATCCTTTTACACTTAGTGCCACCTATACGGGGATCAATACCACTATGTTCCTGGCACGTACTAGATACTTACCAAATGTTTATTCTTTTCTCTTTCCTTGAATCTGTCTGTAAGTACTAGTCTCCTTTGAATCAAAATGCCATCCATAATTAAATGCAGTAGACTTTCTTTTTTAATATGCAACAAACAAGCAGGCCTTGTTTCTGTCTTCAAAACACAACTCCTGTACTTGGGATCTGTCATCTTTTGAATAAGAAAAAGAATGCCCCAAATATTTCCAGTGTTTGTCTGCAATGCTTTATTCAAGTGAGTTCTTTTTACAAGAATAAAATACTAATGACTAATTTAAAGTCTCATCTAGTCCATCATCAAGGAAATAAAAGTTTGCCAGGCAGGAAACCTTATCTGTTCATTGGGACATTGGTTAAGTGACCCCATCCTTTCATATTCTAGAAAATAGGTGAGAAATTTGCAAGTCCTTGGAGCCCCTGGACCTTCTGCATAATACATTGCTTTAGTTAACTGAAATTAATGTGGACAAAGTCAGAGAGTTCTTGCTTTTTCTTCTTTAGTGAAATTCTGAAGAAGTCATCCACCCTGAAGAGGGATAGCAATTTATCACTCGGGAGCACCCAAGCTCCAGAAAGAAGTGACACATCATTGGGTAAGCCAGCTCTCTCTTGTAAGGCTTCCAATAGACTTTTGGAATAGTCAGCAAAAGGGATACTCTTTAAAAGGTTTCAATTTCAGATTTTCAAATAAAAATGGAGCGCTTAGATGGCCCCTAACAGACCCCCGGATTCCCCATGGCCGCCTGAGTGTGGCTGTATGATTGGAAGGAGTTCTTCAAAATAATTAGAAATTAAGTTCTGATTGAAATGCTCTAGAGGAAGAAACGTCTAGATCTTGAGAATTCCACCAAGTCAGGACTTCACCTGTAAAATAAATAGAACTGGGGTGGATGGAATTTCCAACAACAAAAATGATTGTCAAGCTCTTCACAGATTTGTCCAAACTTTCATTTTAATAAGTGAAGATTATGAAGCCCAGTGAGCTTACGCACTAGGTCAAGAGAGCCATAGGCACTTGATGGATGATGTCCAGGGATCTTTGAGCTGTAGGCTTCTTTCTGCTGCTTCATGCCAGGTTTAGAAGTCTTCAGCCTGACCATACTTCACATAAAGCCAGAACCCTTTAAATTTGTTGCTTGCCTTGAAATTCTTCAGTTGCTTGGTGAAAACACAAATTTCTAACTTTTAACATAAACGATGCTGGTACCTCGAAGAAACACTGGTACCCCAAACCTTCAAGCCAGAGGACTGTTTTACATTCATTTGACAAATATGAATTAGGTGTACACTATCTTCTCTTTGGTACCTTGGGGACTGGGTACATACTAGGGAACAGAGCAAAGTTCCTGGCTTGTTGGAATTTGATTGCTCCTTTAGGGGAAAGAAGGATCATATGAATGGAATATTTAAATCTGAAATAGGCAGTACACTGGGCAATTGTCTCAGGAGTTAATGTTGTTATGACAGATCTGTGGCTATCTGCTTGAGTAGGTTAAGGCACAGCGGAAGTAATGTCAGCCTCATAGTCCAATAAGCTCTGCCCTGCTCAGTATCTATAGATCATACTGCTTCTCCTGGGTAGTTATCTAATAAATAGATTGCATGGGTCTAGAGAAATCAGATGGTAAATCATTCCACCCTATTGATACTAAAATAAAGGTACTACTGAAATATGTTACTGATATCTTGAAATGCTGATATTTTCTGTCGTGAAGATAACAAATACTTGTTCCCAATATTTATTAAAATCGACATACTTGCTTTCTAGATATTCATGATATATATATATATATATATATATATATATATATATATAAATCTATATTCTAGTTAACTAGTACTCTATACTCAGAAAACTATACCATATTTTAAGTAGTACTAGACAAGGCCACTTTGGGAACTTCTTAGTTAGAATATATTATAATCTAAACTAATTATTTCGTCCCATCTATTTGATCTAAAATATCATTCAGGAACCACTTTGGGGAGGAGGGATTTATGATCCTAAGCAGATTTCATCATCCCAACTGGATAATTAAAAAGAAAGACCATTATCACCAGATGTGCACTGGTTGATCCTTGGAACAGATGTTGGAGATGATGGATCTACGGAGCTGGTCAGGGCACCTCAATCCTCTAAGCTCGCACAGAAATGATTCTGTTTATTGGGCCATAACACTGGTGATGAAGTTTAATGGCAGAAACTGGAATGAATGCAATGCCATCAAAATGTTTGTGTGTGTGTTGGGGGGGAATAGAAGAGCCAACTAAAACTGTGACAATTTTGTGTGGAAAGAAAACCTTACAAAATCTGCCATTTTGCCAGTATGAAATGTTCATGGGAGAGTCATATGTGAGCACATTCTTGCTGTGGGGCACATGAGATTACATAGCATAGCTATGCAATCTGATGTGACTGTGCCCACTTGCAAGCATATGTGTCTCTGTGTATTTAAATTTCTAACATACTCTCCCTTCTCTCTCAGCAACACTCCCTCCTAGACCAAGCTATGATTTGGAAGGGATGGGCACAGAAGATTTCAATGGTAGCCAAGTGCTTACTCGCATCCTTGATTTGGAAAAGGTAATTTATTTCTGCATTGGACAAACATATTTTACATTGATCGAGTGATCTCCCAAGCAGAAAGGGGTTTACAGTACACCTCCAATTTAAGTACTGTCTCAGGCAGGTTCTTTTCTTGGACACATTTCACTCATAGCTTAATTTTAAGACATTGCAAATTCCTTAAGGCCTTGGGCATTTATTTACTGCCCTGGTAAGTCCCTTAATTGAACTTACAGTTTTGACTTACTAAGAAATAATGTAGTGTTTTATGTAATCTTTCAATTTTATGAAACAAGGAAATAAAAAAATGAAGCTGTAAAACTGCATCTGATGCCTCGTCCACACTAACACCTTTGGACAAATTAGAGTTATAGAACTCTCTTCTCTAAGTAGAAATTTTTTTCCTTAACATATTTTAGAGAGTTTACCTATGGAGTTTTCTGTTTCCCAGAGATAATCTACTGTATGATTCCTCAGAATAAAGATAACAAACACACTTTTATAAGAGGCGTGAGCTGGCAGTCTATGAGCTCTCTCTCTCTCTCTCTCTCTCTCTCTCTCTCTCTCTTTCTCTCTCTTTCTCTCTCTCCCTCTTTCCCTCTCTCTCTCTCTCTCTCTCTCTCTCTCTGTGTGTGTGTGTGTGTGTGTGTGTAGAAAATGGATTTGAATAGCTTTAAAGAAGCAGTTCCTCTCCAGTTAATTACGTTCTCTATTTCTTGCTATCTTTCTGCCATCTTGGTTCATACATTGATGCCATTGTGGATTAAATCTGGCTTACCTGCATCATCGTGCTTTTCTCTTCCCATCTCATCTTCTCTTCCCATTTCTCTCTCACACACTTTATCTTTGAAGCAGGCATTTTTTTTCCCATTTGAATAATAAGACAAGTCTCTGACATTTATCTCCATTCCAGTGATCTCAGCTACTACTGCTCACTGTGAGACTCTTGGGTTACCATTGTATGTAACAGAGGCATCTCATTGAACCGAGGCTTGGCTTACCAAACCAAGTCATATAAATAAATAGAAAGATAGCACAAAAATGGATTCCATGAAAAGACACCATAGTCAACAATTATACCAACCCTTCCTGTGCTAGTTGTGATAGAAACCTTTCTTACTATAGTATATGTCATCTAGACATTATAGTATGTATATTCTAGACATTGAACATTGATATTCTGTCACATTCATACTTACTAAGGCTCCCTTGGTGGCTTGGAGTTTCTCAGCATTCCCAGTTAATTCCAGCCTATGTCCTCCCCTCCCTGGGTCCCAAGGAGAATCTGCACCATTCCATTCTGCTTTCTTCTTGCTTCCCAGGAGTCTGTATTGGATCAGACAATTTCTGTAATGCATAGAATAGAAACACTGTTCTCAAAGTGACTGCTTGACTGCATTGGAACTTCCAAGTTCTCTGTTTCATATAGGACAAGAGTTTAGAATTTTGTGAGACAGCACAAAGTCACATATTCCAGAGATAGAAGTTCCAGGTGAATTTTGTATGTATGAACACATATTTTTCGAGTAGTTGGAACAAAGCAGGGATGTAAGAATTAGGATGACATATTGATGCCTGTGTAAGCAATCTCTCCAATTCCTTTCTTTCTCTTTGCTGCTTTCTGCAACTCTTGCAGGAATGAGTAGAGAAATCACTTCAGGGTGAGCTTATATGTAATGTTAGATCAGGGCTGAGGATGAATGGCCAGAAAACCTAGCATTTCCAATGCCTCCCAGATAAGTGGATGCTGTCTTGTTCCATTATACTTAGAGGTTGAGTTGTTGGAGAACAGAGTATAAATTTTACAATGTAAACTTAACAGGAGAATGGAGTTAGCCATTACCTCATAGGGTCATATGAGTTAGCTACTGGACGGAAACCCTTAAGTATTACAATTAAATATAGTTACCATTGCAAATGCATAAACTAGTAGGGTGATCAATATCATGGCTAGAGGAGTGTTTAATCTGTGGTTCTTTCGCACTATGAAAACTTTGGTCAGTTATGATAATTCCATTAGGAAAATTATCTCCCATTATTGCTTGTTGTAATTAGCTCGACTTATCTATTTAGGTTACATTTTCATTTTTCCTTTTTTATCTTTCTACACATGAGATTGAAAGGAAATGTGAGCCATCTGTCCATTTTTGGTTCTGAGAGTAGATCTTGAAGCATTTTTTGAGGTCTTCCAAAGATTATGACCAATTTTACAAGAAACAGAGTTAACAAACTTGGACTTGTGCAAATGCAAAGCCCGGGAAAAATTAATATGGTTTTTGTTCACAAAGATTTTTATCAGAAACATTGGGTGCTTTTATGTTCTCTGGTCAAACATAAGAAGTAGGTTCAGTTATACAAATGAAATGAATACATTCATGCATTCTCTTCCTCTAATGGTCCATGTAGGCAAAATTGTGTATTATTGTTTTGAAAGGCAGAACTTTAAACATTACTGTTGTGAAGATAGGCCAGTGACCTTGAAGATGAAAATCTTTTCCTATTTATGTTTTCTAATATCACTTCCCAATTCTCTCACATATTTTTAGCTTCTGAAGCAAAATTCAACTCCAGAAGACATACGAAGAGAACTGTGTGAGAGTTACCCTGGGTACACTGCCAACTATGCCTTCTCTTGGGTCACTCTAGGAAAAAATGTTTTTAACAAATTTTGCCTTTCAAACATGACACTTTTAGAGTCTTCTCTCCAGGAACTAAAATATCAGGTCTCTCAGGTGAGTGCAGATTTTTTATATCTATCTATCTATCTATCTATCTATCTATCTATCTATCTATGCATAATTAGAGGGGTTACACTTCCATTCTTTGGGTCCCTAAACTGACTATGAATTACTAAGCAAGTCTGTAGCCCACTTGGACTTTAATATCTGTAGACCTTCAGCTTAATTTCTTCCCTCATAAACATTTACACCCAGAATTTGATGTTAAGTACCAGATATTTATCATTAAAATATGCAGGACTGAAATGATTTGATGTTGAATTTGAAATATTTCATATGGCTAATGTACATACACCTCAGATGAAATATGACTTGGCTCTGTGTTGAATAATGAGTGTGTCCCCTGAGACCTGGGAGTGTGGTGACACAGGATGGAATGCAAGTTTAATAATTCAACCATAAGACTCATATTCTTGTCAGAAGTTAGAAAAATGGGTGATGTCTTTTTATTTTTCTCACGACATCAAACTTCATTTGGTGACTTTTGATGGAATCATTTATCCCTGTTCCTCAAATTTTATACATTGGAGCCAATTATGTTCTGATAAAAGTGCCCATGACATCTTTGTATACTAGTCTTAAGTCGTGATGGCAAAATCAAGAAACCAATAGGCTAAATTTAATGAAATATGCATTTAACAAAAGACTGAAAAAAAGTTAACATTCTTCACAAATTTTATAGACAGGAATAAACGAAGCATGCCTACTTTAACATTTACCCTTGATTCTCTAAATTAAACTGAAAGTGATTTTTAATTTTTTTAAAATGCATCTTTTAGTAATCTGGTTTTCAAAAGAGCCAAGTTAAGGATACTATTGTAATAGCTCAAATATTATATGAAACTCTTGCATCCTTGAATTGTAAGAGGTCTGGAGATGTATCTCAGGAGTGTAATGTTTGCTCCCCAGTACTAGAAAACAAAAACAACAAGCAAACAAAAAACTTCCTCACTTAAATTTTTCAGTTGGGTACAGTAGCTTAGGAGGCCAAAAACATACTTTTCAAAACCAATCAAATTAAGACAGATGGAAAATTCTCCCTAACTGGCATAAATGGGGTTATGGAGAGAATTGCTTTCGCTAAGAACATAATGAAGAAATACTTCTGAAGACACTACCTAGATCATGTGATCCAAAAGCCATAGTTCTCCTGGTTTATTGATAGAGTATGGTTATTGAAAGTGTGGTGATCAGGTTAGGGGTTCATTATAACATTCGTCTATAGCTTCGCAACAGAATCTGAAAATACTTTATTATATAGTAGGTATAGTTCTGACAGTAAGCACTTTAGCAAACATATTTCTACATGACTATATTTATAAAATATTTCCAGCCTTTTCCCACACATATTAGTTTGAATGGATCTCCACCAAAGATAGACATCCTAGTTAGTAAAAGATATGGGGATAATATGGCTACAGCTCCTGGGAAACGTTACAAGGAAAAACAAACCGCTACTCAGGGTCTCGTGGACATAAAAGAGAGGCTGCTCATGTGAATACCTGGTGGCTGTGGCAGCATGCATAGGACCTGTACAAGCTCAAGGTAGACCAAATCCCAGCATGGAGTGGAGAGATGGGCATGAGGTCTCAGCGCTAGTCAAGGAGGTATGGATGACTGAGAGGTGCTGGGAGACGGAGACTCAGTTCTCTTTAAGAGTGTAGCTCCTGATAAAGTGACCACACTCCAAGGGGCATAAAGGAGTAAGGTGGACTTGATGGGCCAGCCAAAAAAAAAAAAAAAAAAAAAAAAGGATGACACAAAGTTGGGTAGGTAAGGAAGGGGTAGTGGGCATGGGGGGTATTGAGTATGAGCAAAACACATTGTATTAAATTCCCAAAGAGCAAATAAAATGTTTAAAGAAGAGAAACATTCAGAAATGAACGTGTTCATTTTCTTTTTAATTAAGTTCGCTTTAATGTCTCAATATCTAACATAGAACATTTTATAATAAAACGATTTTGTTAATCAAACTTTAAATATGCTAATATCTGGAACTCTAGAGGGGAAAAAAATCCAATGATGTTGAGAGATGTTTGCAGTTTTTCCAAGAGAGAGATGGGCTTCAAACAGAGTGAAGATTTGAAAACAGCGTGAATATGAAAAATCTAGTTAAAAAATAAAAATCTTTCCTGAGACAGTAAACCGTGAGATTACAAATGCTAATGCATCATCTTTTTTTCCTCTGTGATTTGTCTTTTGAAGATGTCAAGTGACCCTGACAATCAGAAGAGGGTGTTCCAGGGGCTTGTTGAGGTGCTTTCCTTTTTCTCTCAAGTGCAGCAGCAAAGAGAAGTGTGGCAACTTCTGTCAAGCTTACCAGATGTGTTTCAGAATGACACCTCACTGAGCGGTCTATTTGGAGTTCTTCAGAAGGCAAGCAGGTAAGTAAATGGAACGTTAATTGGAATACAATTGCTCACCAAGAAGTCTTTAAAAACTCATTCCTGTGAGACTTACTGTGGGGTAGGTCATTTAAACATTAGGAAAGCGCTCCTTGGGTGTCCTGCCTGAGATTTTTAGCAATGGAGGTGAGTGTGCCAGTTGAGTGTAGAAGAAAGACACATTGTGTTGGCTCATTGAGGTCAACAGTCATCCACGAGGAAGCAGGAGGAATGCTCACCTCAGAACTTTGTATTATTTTGTATCCTGGAGTTTCTGAGAATGAGGCATAGAGCAGACCCAGCTTGGATCAGTAACACAGGATCATTGGGGACAACCTGAGCTCTGTGTACAGGTCACTAAGCTAAGTAAGAATAAAGTGTCTCAGTGGGATTTGTATCATTCAATATAAAATAGTCCTGTTCGTTTACTCTAGTCACCTCAATGGGATTGACTTCCCTCAGATGGTCTTTCTAAGTCAACAGATGATGTCTTAGTTGGGGTTTCTATTGCTGCGATGAAAACACCATGACCCAAAAGCAAGTTGGAGAGAAAAGGGCTTATTCAGCTAACACTTCCACATCATAGTTCATCATGGGAAGAAATCGGGACAGAAACACAAATGACAGGTTCCTGGAGGCCATGGATGGGTGCTGATTACTTGCTTGCTCCTCAAGGCTTGCTCATTCTGCTTTCTTATAGAACCTAGGACTACCAGCCCAGGATTGGCACAAACCACAATGGGCTGGGCCTCCCTTATCAATCACTAAGAAAATGTTTTACAGCAGGATGTTATGGAGACATTTTCTCCATTGAGGCTCTTTCCTCATGACTATATCTGTTAAGTTGACGTAAGGCTAGCTACCACAGGTGGGAATTGCACTGTTTGGTATATAGGCTACATAGATTTAATTTTTTTACTTAATCAGATATATGGTTTGTAAGTTTTTCCTCCTACGCTGTTCCATGCTTTTATAAGAGAATGGCATTTGACTTTGATCCAATTAAGCATCATTGTTTCCTAAACGATCTGGTAAATTTCTGTTGATTTATATATTTGTTATTTTTATTATGGTATCATGATCAGTGAGGGTTCTGAATACTTGGAATGTGCTAGAGTGACAGAGGAACTGACAACTGGGCCTTAATTTAAAATTTTAAAACTCATGCTTAATTTAGTTACTAAAAAACTTTTAAATGAGTTTGGAACATCTTGAATGTGTGGCTTTACTTCTTTAAAATTCTGTAAGTTTAATGGAATTTAAACATAGGGCAAAGCGTCTCAACTGAGAATGACAATAGTCTGGAGCTGGAGAGATGGCTCAGAGGTTAGGAGTACATGCTACTCTTGCAGAGGGCCTGAGTTCAACTCCCAGCACCCCATCAGGCATTTCACAACTATGACTCCAATTCAGAGGAAGGATACAACACCTTCCTCTGGTCTCCAGAGACACCTTTACTAAAGTGCACATAATACCCTCTAACACAAACAATTAAAAATAAATCTTCAAAGACTTATTTTTGGAATATTAGTGCTCTAAGTTTCAACAGCTGTATGTGGACAGTGCATAACATCTTAGAGCTGTTCAGTCTTTATATTAGAAAATATTGAATTCATCACTACACTAAGTTATCCCCATAAAAAATAATTATTTTCAAATCTAGGGAGATGCTTTAGTGGAAAAAAAATACTTGCTACACAAGAGTAAAGACATGAGTTCAAATCCCTAACATAAATGTGTTGAGACAGCTGTGTATACCTATAATTTAATCATTGGGGGAGGGGATAAGTGGATTCTAGGAGTCAGTATGACTGAATTCATTTCACTAAGATATCTTGTTTCAATGAAATATGGTAGAAGATAGAGGAAGACATCCTAAAATCTTCTTCTGGTCCCCATCACTATGTGCTTGGCTGTGTGCAATTGCAAAATCATACATGGGTCCCCACACTTGGTCTCTCTTATACATACCACACTACATACAAAATTATTCTATACAGAATACCTTCTAACAATAATATACTTGGGTGTCATCCATTACCTGATTTTTAAAAACATATACTTTCACTTGAAACTGAAAGGATGATATAATGCAAAGATTTATGCTAACAGCGAATCTACCTTGAAGTGCCTTTTGCATTGCTATGAAAGATGTGTGAAGTTTGAAGGTACAATGCAATAAAAGATTTTTAAATGTTTTACTAATTTTTATATTGAATGTTGAATGTCAAATGATGAGATTTTATGTTTTCAGCTAAATTGAAGTCTGTATTAAAATGAATTTTGTTTCTCCTAGCTTTTTGAAATACGATTATTAGAAAACCTAAAATTAACTATATCTTGGGTTATTTTTCATTGGAGTTCCATTTTAAAGTAATATGTGTATGTTTTATAGTAAATCTTAATCTTATAATTATAATAAATCTTAATAAATAAATCACTATTATTGCTAAGTTGACCATGTCATCAAAAGCCACAATTTCCTTAAATTTTCATCCTCAAATTACCATCTCATTGCCTTAGTTCACTGTTTGTTATAAAAACTAAAGTGGCAACTGGCCCCCAAGAAAGTTTTGCCTTCTTCTTTTACCTTTTTTTTTTCAGTTGTAATCTGTATGTTAATAATTTTCAATATTAGATTATGCTGTTAATTAGCAGTAATTGGCCCAGCCTTTAAGAGCACTGACTGTTCTTCTGAAGGTCCTGAGTTCAAATGCCAGCAACCACATGGTGGCTCACAACCATCTGTAAAGAGATCTGACGCCCTCTTCTGGTGTTTCTGAAAACAGCTACAATGTACTTAGATAAAGAAATCTTTAAGAAAAAAAAAAAGAGAATAATTAGCAAAAATGAGCAATATCAGAAGAGTCTGCGAAAGGCCATACATGATTCCCATCTTTTATGAGGAAAAGGTTACACTGGGCTATGAGTCATGAACCTTTAAAAAAATATCTTTAAGAAAGTGACTTGTTTTGAATAATTTCCATTTTATATGATAAGTTAAAAAAATCTATCAAGTGACATAAATACATCTTGATCGATGGCTCCATGTATTTCAGAAAGGATGAGAGCCCGTATTACTATTGTTTGGATTTGCTAAAAGTAAATTCAGCTTGCTGACAGTTTATTGATAATATTAGTAATAAACATGCTGGTTGTTGTCATTAGATTGGCTAGTGTTCAGTCCTTCAGTTTAAAACAACAGATTAAGGTGTTAAACCAACTACTGAGATTGGCTGTAAATTAGCTGAAATCAATACAATATGAAGCCCATTCAGTCGGTGTCCATGGTGACCAGAGTTCAAAGACAACTCAAAGAGTCAGGGGATTCTCAGCAGGCTAGAATTATACTATGGATGACCCAATGCAAATGACAAGGTTCTTAGAGCAAATATAAAACTTCCCAAATGTTGACTGTTACACAGAGAAAGCAGAAGAGAACAAACTGCACTGTGGCTGACCACTCTGAGCACACCTGGGGGAATAAGTCAGCCATGTCTGTGCTTCTGCGGATGAATGGTCTATGCTTCTCCTCCCCACCATGCTGGTGCAGTTTTTATGCTAAAGGTCACATATAGACTTTGTTATTAGACAAACCATCACTGCTTATTACTTCTCAGGCAAGCTTGGTAAGTTATTTAACTTTTCCTCTATGTCGCCTTGGCTGTCCTGGAACTAATGCTTTGGACCATGCTGGCCTTGAACTTAAAGAGACCTGCCTGCTTCTGCCTCCCTAGTGCTGGGATTAAAGGCCTGGCCAGTCATTTTAAACTGGACCCATCTGAAAAGGCAAGACAAATCAAATTAGCCTCATGGAAGCACCGGAGAACCAAATTTTTAAAATATATGCACAAAATGCACAAAATGAATTTATGTATATTCATTATGCTAGACATTACCTAAGATATACTTACAATTTAGGTTTCATTCATACCTAGGGGGTGAAGACTAAACTGATTCTAGTTAAAATGTTGAAGATTTCAAAAATACTATAGAATGTGTAGATTCTCTCTACTCACGTACTGGATCTAGTGCTGGAGAAAACTTTCAGCTTTCTGATGAGATGCTTGATAAGGAAAAATGAGTGGCTAATTTGTGCTGCATCAGTTCTGCAGTGGCAAATGGTTGGCAGTGGTCTTTTGTAGTCAAAGCTCTGGGAAACCAACAAGATGGCTCAGGTGTCAAGGTACTTGCTTCACAGGTTAAAATGCTGACTCAGCTCCGATTGTTGTTACTAATCACTGTATTTGTGAGATTCCGGCAGCCTCACGCAGTAGCCACATCTCTTTTAGAAATGCACTAAGGGCCATAAACAGACAGAGGATAGTTCTTGAGTAATTAGTTGTTACTTGGAGATGCAGAAAGAACTCAAGCAAAAGTGAATTGCTTTTTGAAAAAAAAAAAGTGTGTCCCCAGTGTGGACTGCCTGTCTTATTGGTTACATAACTCACAGAAAGCCAATGTGGGGTGTTTGGAAATTAAATTCGAGCTGCAGTTGGAGTAGTGCCTGTGGCCACTTATGCAGTGGGACAGTCTTTAATTAGCACAAGCTCTGCTTTTAAAGATTATCATTTCTTTAGCAAAATATTCATATATATGACATGCTTATATAATTGCTCCTGAAACTGGATCTAAGATTGACTTCTAACAAAAATAGTTTCTAGCATTTAATTTTTTTCTTTAATAAAAAAAGAAAGTTTCCTTTCATCGTGGGCTGCTGAAGCCACTTGTTTATAATTCTTAACAGGAAAAACAAAAACAAAATGCCCGACAGGACCTTTGCTCCCTCATTTCAGGGTCCTTGAGTCAGGTCTTTACAATTCTGGAGACACTAAGTTCTCTGTTCTGGTTCAAAAACAGTGTTGGGGGATTTTGTGCATGAATAAACAATGAAGTAATTAAATTACAAAAGCAGCATCTTGTCTTTTATAGGAATCATTTTCTATACGGTAGCCATTTTCTCCTTGAGTAACCTTTTGTTTCTGTCTGTGAGCCTTGATACACAATCTGGTTTAATTTGTTTCTCCACTCATTAGGGTACTGCTGGTAGTGCAGAAGGTTTACCCACGTGTTCAAACTGATGAAGGATTCAGCACCCTCCAGAAGTCTGTTAAACATCTGCTGAACACTCTGGACTCCCCGACGCAAGGTAGAGCATTTCCATTTTGTTATATTAACACAGCATCACAAAACCCATCAGAAAAATGAAGCAGAATGCAACTGATACAATCTCACACACACACACACACACACACACAAACACGGGCATGTGCACGCACGCACGCGCACACGCACATGCACACACACATGCACATGCATACACAGGCACACACACACACACACACACACACACACACACACACACACACAGTATTCTTCTTAGATGGGGAGATATAAAGAAAATAAGTCAGGCCCAAAAGATGAATTCCTAAAAGTTTTCTTTATGTAAAAATGAGTTCTCTTACTGTAAAAAAAAAAATCATGTTTATATTTGGAACAGAAAATGAATATCAGATAGTAAACATAATCAATAGATTTATATTTTCATATTTTGGAACAAAAGTCTAATCTGGTTTTGGGTTTTTTTTCTTTCTTTCTTTCTTTTTTGTTTTGTTTTGTTTTGTTTAGTTTTCTTTTCTTTTCTTTTTTTTTTTTTTTTTGAGACAGGGTCTTACTATGTAGCTTTAGCTGTCCTGGAAATCACTAATTACATAGATCAGGCTGGCTGGCCTTGAATTCACAGAGATCACTGGTCTACACCTTCAAGGTGCTGGGGTTAAAGGTGTGTGCCATCACACTGGCATGCACCCTCACTCCTATCCTCGAATTAAAACAAAACAAAACAAAAAATAGAATGTTTCAACAGTAAAAATACATGCTTATCCAACTTGAACCCTCACTGTGTACCCTCACTGTGTACCCTCACTGTGTACCCTCACTGTGTACCCTCACTGTGTACCCTCACTGTGAACCATCCAACATGTACCCTCACTTCTATCCTCGAATTAAAACAAAACAAAACAAAAAATAGAATGTTTCAACAGTAAAAATACATGCTTATCCATCTTGAAAATGCATGTTAGACATCATAGCAGAAATTACCTATCAGTAAAAGTAAATTACCCCCAGGAAGACAAAAACGTAGCATGTTGCATGAGCTGAAAATGTCACCTTTGAATAGATAGAATGTCATTCCCTAGCAACCACATGGAGGTCGGGTGGACGCACGCAGGCACACAAAGGTTTAGAGCTGTGAGACATAAATCCCTGCTGCCGGAGCAAACAGAGGTTAACATTTACCTCTTCTGAATAAATTCAGAATTATGCCTTCTTGTCTGCATTTGCCGGTTTTTAAACAAGTAGTCTTCTGCTTTTGGATTCAAACGTAAGCATACTGCGAGCGTCAGACAAAAGCCGACTGTTCCTTGTACTGTCTCAGGCGCCTTATGAAAGGCAGACTTTAGAAGCCTGGGAAGAATTCTCGGTGCAGAGTCCGACATACTTATATACCAGCTTTTGGCTGGCAAAGAGGTGTTTCCTACCTGCAGTTACAGAATTAATGACTCATTTGCATGGCTGATTGTTTCTAAAGCTAATGTTTTTATGAACACCAGGAGAGGTCTACTCTCTTAAAAGTCTAGGCCAGAGAGCTAGGCAGTGTGCTAATTACTTCCTAGTTTTTTTAATATTTTCATTTTAAAGATTTGAGGGCATCATGTTTCCACGATCATTCTCTTTATTCATCTTCAAACTTACATCTTAAATTAATAATATCATAAAACAATATAATTAATATTATATTGTTATATATATATAATTGTTTTATATATATATAATATTTATAACAGCATATAAATAATATAAAGCAAAGTGATCAACTCAAGGTTTTTCTTCCCAGAAGACAAAAGCATATCTGTGCTCTAGAAGCCAAAAGTAAACAATATTTATTACTAATGTGACAGCAAAATGCTTTTCTGGTGAATGACTTAATTCAGTTTTCTGTATTTCCATATTTAACAATGGTCAAGATTTATATCTATGACTTTGTTAATGACCTAGAAAATGTTAAGTGTTAAAACATGCAACTGTTTTGGTCAAGGTAACAAGGAAATGCAGCCAGAAAAGTTATTTTTATCTGCATAGTTGGATGTTCTAGACTCTTCTTTGTTATTAAATCTAAGCATGTGTGAGGTCATCAGTCTGAGGGTGTGAGGTCATCATCAGTCTGAGGGGAGCAGTGGGGATCCACTCAACTCTCTTTTCCTAGTCATTGATCCCAGCTTGAACAGAGATTTCGTGGCCTTTGAAAGGTTTCCACTGGTATTCCTGGGAATCCTTCAGGAACCTCAAATTCAAGCCAGTGATGCTAATTCGTCTACATGAGAGTCTCCGACCACAAGTGCAGACACTTGCCACCTTGGCCAGGTCACCCCATACTTAGTCTTGGTGGTTTTCAGCCATGCATTTGAAGGATATGTACTTGTTCCCCAGGCTTTGTGCTGATGTAAGGCACAGGGATGTGGTGACTCAGATTTGCTTGCCTTCTGCAGCTTTTGCAGCAGCAACCCTAAAAACAAAGAAAATGCTAGGACTCTCTGTGTCAGTGCTAAGTGATTTTATTATCACGACAATTGTGAGCTGTTACCCATTCCACCGCTGGCTTGCCATGAGTTGCTCTGCCAGCAAGAGGCCAGTCTGAGAGTGGATCCTGGGCCTATCTGTTCCCAAAGCCAGGTCCCTTAAGCTCTTTTATAGGTGGTCCTATTTATGCATCCTTTCCGACACACTGGGACACAGAGTTTCTCACCGGAACACAGCAGTCCCTGCCACCATCAGACCGCAGAACTTCTATTCAGCCACTGATGGAGTGTGACATGTCATGTCACACTTCTTCCCACATGACAAGTTTCAGAGCCATGCTCCAGTATCCTCCAGTTTGATACCGCTACACTTCCTGCTCCTTATCCCAAGCCTCTAATCCAGACTGAATTAGAAACATGCTTAGGGCACCTTGGGAAGCCTCTGCATCTGCCAGGAAGACGTGGAGATGCTATTTTCTCCGCTTTTGTGGTGCATTCTGTACTCTGCCCCACCTGGAGTCACTGGGTCCCCAATACTATGTGAGTCCTTTTACGAAGACCGAGTTTCAGGAGCAGAGGTCACTTTTGTGACTCATGAGCGTGTGCTTCTTTGCAAAGTAATAAATCCAGTGAAATACAATTTTAATATAGAGTACAGGGTGGGCAAGATTGCTGGGGGTGGGTGAGCACTTTCCTTGATAACCTGATAACTTTCCAATGTGTGTTATGGAACATATATACCAGCATTCACAAATATACTGTACACATGTGCAATACTCAGTAAGAAGGTAAAAGTTGATTACTAAAACAAAGTAATGTTTCCCGGCTTACAGCCAGCATAGCACAGATGTGTCTTACAGCTGGCTGTAAGACAATAAGAGGATAAACACATCCATGTTTATTCTCATATTGTTCATCATACCCATGGTATGCAGACAGGCTACATGCCCATCAAGACAAGAACAGATAAAGAACATAAAGCATATATACATAATGAAATTTTCAGGTGTTAAGAATAATGAAATTAGGAAAATTTCAGGAAGGTAAATGGAGCAAGGGAACCTTATGTTAAGTGAAATAAGCCAGGCTTGGAAAGACAAATACTGGGTTTACTGTTATATATGGAACCTATATTTAAGTTTAGGTTGATAAATAGGTGATAAATAGTAAGAAAATTAAAAAAGGAGACCATGAAAAGAGAGAAAGAATCTAAAGGGAGGGGTGGAAAATAAGAAGGAGTAGTAGAATGTGTGTATCATAGAAGTGGAAGGTGACTCTTTGGAAGGGTAAAGAGGTTCAGCAGGCAGGGGAAAGAAGAGAATGGAGTAAGGTAGTGGAAGGCAAGTAAGGACAAAGTATGATGACATACATATATACATACACATACATAAATACACACATACATAGATTCACACATATACATACATACATATACATATATACATAAATACACACATACATAGATTCACACATATACATATACACGCATACACACATAATACATACATATATATGTACACACATATATACATACACACATATACATAAATACACACATACATAGATTCACACATATACATATACACACATACACACATATACATACATATGTACACACATATATACATACACATACATACATACACATATATACATAAATACACACATATATAGATTCACACATATACATATACACACATATATTATATGAAAATGTCACAGGGAGTGGCCAGCACAGTGGCTCTGTGGTGAAGTTAAATCTTGCTTTTTAATGGTTTTAATATTTTACCATTCATTTTGGTCTGTTTAGTCTACTGATAAGGATAGTTCTTCCAAAGGACTTTGTAGCCTTCAGCGGACAGAGGGAAAACTTTCTATTTAAGTTCAGAGTTAAGCCCTACTGATAACATGGAGTTAATTTCTGTTAGTGAGTCACTTTAATGGCCTGAAGGAAAAGAGAAACTCTATAACTAGAGTGTGTGCAGTGCTAACCAAGTTGCTGATAGCCTCACCCAGAAGTTCAACGTGAGCAAGATAGACCTTGGAAAAATAGTTTTGTAAACATTTCCATTGAAAAATCACAAAACTCAATAGATTTCTGTCTTAATTTTTCAAAATATGGGTATCAATGAGCAATGCTATTACCAATACTAATTAGGTGTTTTTATTGTGGGTGTCTTTGCTGCTGGTCTTTTAACTTGATTATCCATGTTCTATAAGGAAGACAATACTATCCAATTGCCCTTTGGATAAATCTCAGAAAATTTCACTCCAGTGAACAGGAAAACTGAAAAGGCCATTCTGACAGTTAGGAGAGGCCAACTTAGACATGGACAGTTCAGAAAGTGGACAGGGGAGTGTGCTCAATTCTGGGATATTCTTTTATCTATACATTTATTTCAATAGAACAGAAACCATCTAAAAAGCATTGTCTCTGCAAAGCTTTGCACAAGGGTAGTTTTCGAAGACTGGAGGGTGCATGACATAGAAACAATGGAAGAACCATTAAAGTGGCTAATGCAATGTCCTATGGAAAACAGGGAGGCTTCTGTTAAAACACCACAGCATCCAAGCATCCAGGCCCACTGTGAGCTGAATCCAGTGAGGGGGCTGATGCTCTTCCTAAGCGAGGTGGCCTAACACCCTGGATGCTTTCATTTATGCCATGACTGCTTAAGGAACTTTTCATTTTTCAGTTTTCTTGTTCTTTCTGCACCTGCTTTCTCTTTAACATAACAAACAGAATCATTGACTTTTTTAACTTTAAGGGACGTATCTCAGCGCCAAGTTAGATCTTTACCTCTTGGTTTCATTGCACCCAGCTTAGTAGTCCAGTCCCTCCCTCCCTCCCCCCCGCCCCCCAGCTGCAGCTTCTGGTTTAAGACAATGGCACAATCCTATTTACATTAGCTAATGCTCATTCATAGCTGCATGTAGTAATCACTGCCTGCTTTTTGAAGTAAAGAACAGATTAGTGACAGCAAATGTTTCCTAGGTCTGCATCTGAATTGCCCGAGTCTGCGGATTGGCGATTGGGGCAACAGAGAAAACAACCCAGTGACACATTAGACTGAAAGTGGTTTCACTTGTTTAACAACTGGCTTGGTGCACAATCTTCATTATAGTGTTTGAAAGGCAGCTGGGGAATCCAGTCTTGGGGATTATGATCTGATATATGAACAACAACAACAACAACAACAACAACAAAAATAACCAAATAAACTGGGATTATTTTAATCAACAGACACCATTTCCTACAAGTACCTTAGATATTTCCAACAAAAAGAAAATGAATAGCATTTGTAAAAAAAAAATGGCACCTTCTTTCTCCACTATTAATTTGACTTATGGCTTTTTGGGGGTGGTGGTGAGGAGCAAAGTATCTTTGAACAAACACGTTCTATGTTGACCTATGTATTATTGCTGTAGGTGACAATTCAACACACGTGTGGAGTGCTGATGAGGAGCAGACACTGTCTCCAAGCAGTCTGGCTGCACAGTAAGTTGTGTTTCCAAATTATTGGCTAGCTGGCTGACTAAACAAAGCTTCTCACAAGACTCCTTATCTGATCAGCATGGAAAACCATGCTGAATCAAAGGGCATTGCCAAACTCTAGTAAAGTTAAAACTAATCTGGGCACATTATTCAACATAGTTTTGATAACATGGCATAAGGAACTCTTTTCCAGTTCTGAGGTGTACTCTGCCACATCAGGAAGGGTCTCTTTGTGCCTGTGAGTAGAGTCTTGTGGGCACTTGTTTCCAGCTTCATAAGGCCTTTCTCAGTTTATGAAAAATGGATAAGAATCTGTCTTAGGCTTGTTCAGTTCCTGTAGCAAAATACTATAGATAGGGCAGCAGATAAATGATGGAGACGTGTTTTTCACATTTCTGGGTAAACCTAGCATCAAGGTGGGAACAGATTTGATGTCTGAGAAGACCCTACTTTCCAGATCATAATAGACATCTTCTTTCCAAGACTGTTTTTATAGGCTACCAATCCCTTTGGGGGGAGTTTTTCCCCCCAAAGACTGGACCTTCCAAGGTCATCATCCCCTTGGCACCTAGAGTGTCAATATATAGAATTCAATACATTCTGACCAGAGCAACATCCAGAATTTTTACATTGCTATTTCTTTGGAGTTTTAAAGAGTCAAAATGTTCTTAAAGCCTAATCAAGATAATGCAAATTTTGTCTGCTCTCAGTAATGTTCACATAGCAGGGGGAAAAAGATTACAAATCATTTAATTTTGGACTTCCACAGGAAATGACAGCAGTCACCATGGTGTCTAAAGACCACAAGCGTGAGCAGATTTTGAAGGAACTCATAATTAGGATAGGGAATGCAAGCAGTTCACTGATATCAAACTTAGGTAAATTTAGAGTTTAGTTGCTCTTGTAGGTAAAGGTTGCTTTAGCTTGATAAATCATGCTATTGTGGTTCTAAGAATTTAGTCACACCAAATTTATATCTTTGTAACTAGAAGAAATTTTCACAGTTAAAATTGAAGAGTAAAAAAGCAAGGAGAGATACCAAACACAGTTAGGGAAGAGCCCCTGGTTGCTTAGTGAACTGACCAGAGAGAGCAGTAATGGGCTACACATTTCGCAAAGGTGAGGGGCTGGAGGGGCAGCTCAGCAGGGAAGACACTGGCTGCTTTTGTGGAGGACCCAGGTTCCATTCCCAGCATTCACATAGAAACTCACAAGAACTGCACACACATAGTGCATAGGGACTATGCAAGCAACACCTTTATACACATAAAAAACGCCTTACAAAATAAGATAGGTCTCATGTAGCTTTGGTTGGTTTATACTTTGCCATTTAGACAAGGTTGGCCTTGAACTCATAGAGATTGGTTTGCTTCTATGTTCAGAGTTCTAGGATTAAATGTATGTGCTAGCATATCCAGCATAAAGAAATATTTTAAAGGCTAGAGAAGAGGATTTTTGAATGATTTTGTCATGAAGAAATAATAAATGAGAAATATACTTAAAGTCATTTAAACATTATATAGTGTGTACATACTGAAGTATTGCATTGCATCTCATAAATGGGTCCGCTCTTTGTTTTTACACATCATTTAAGATAAACTAAATTAACAACCAAAAATACTTGCTTTAGCCATTCTCTTTTCTAAGATCGAACTTAATGGAAAGGTCTCTAGCTACAGGTAAATCCTGGGTAAAATCCACTTCCAGTTGCTCCTGGCTCACTTCTGTCCTTCGTGCTGGCTGATCCAGGTGCTTCTCTTAAAGAATTCGTGGATAGTCTCACTTTAGCTAGGTCACTATGTTTCAGATATCTGGAACTTTTGTTATCCTCCCTGGATAATGATCATATATAATAATCACTTAAAAAAAAAAAAACTCTTTAAACTGACACAATGGAGGCTTGTTGCTGATCCTAGCTACCGCTGTCAGAGCCTACAGGCATGCATAACATTGACAGTACTCAGCACTTCTGTCTTACAAATCCCTCCGCAGTTGCTGTCAGCTTATTAGAGGGAATTCAATACCCATAAGATGAGTCTTGTTGTGATTGATGAAATTAAGGAGTTTCTTTAGACTTTCTTTCCATTTCCATTTTAAAATAATCACACCATGGCACAAGACAAAAGTGCTTTTGGCTTAGCTTTTTCTAATGACAGCCACTCAATATCACTCATTTTACAGCTTTACATCATTATTCATGTTATAATGTCCTTTTGAAATTTATGTGCATGTGCACACACTTGTGTGTTTCTATCCATAACCTACCTTTTATTGTAAGCACTTGTAAAGAAAGGATTTCATATAAAGGATTTTAAATTAGTTATTTAAAAGACTCATGGCATTTATGCCAAAGCAGTGGCATGTATATGTCATCTAAAGTTTTGAATATATTATATCATTTTAAAAGTTGGCATCTGTGCTTTATACAAAAGTAAGGGGGGAGGGTTATATGGTCCTTCTGGGTCACTTCAAGTTCACCTATTATGGGAGGTTAAGCCAACATTTTGCTACTGGACATTGCTGCTGGGAGACCTGGCTCTACAGTGTTGAATATCCTGCAGTGGGAAACAGAGAGGGAAGGTGCAGGAAGGTTAGAGCCATGAGAACCTTCCTACTGGAACCAGTGCACACGAAGCCATCCAGAGATGCCTTGTTGGGAGACAAGGTCAATGGCTAATATCTCTGTAGCTTCCCATGTCTCTTTTACAGATGAATGTATCTACTCAATGCTCACAAAACTGTAAGTGCTACATAGCCTTTTATGGTCAGAAAGGATGTACAAAGTTAAATGGGTCATTCCTTAAAGGTATGCACCTGAGACATGTTTATCTTGAAATCTGTACAAAGGAATGAAATAAATGGATAATCCCCACCAACGCCAAATAATAGATACACTCTTATTTACAGCTATTTCCACAATTCTGTTGGTCTCTTGTTTGGCATTTTGTGTCCCTAAAGCTTGACTTTTAGTTTTTCCTTAGCATCTTTTAACACATCCTTCCAGTTTCATTAATATTGTTACATATTGAAAACAATGGGTCAGGGTAATTTCCTTTCTTCCTCCAGCATCTATCTATCTATCTATCTATCTATCTATCTATCTATCTATCTATCTATCTATCTATTATCTATCTATTATCTATGTATCATCTATCTATCTATCTATCTATCTATCTATCTATCTATCTAATATCTATCCATTATCTATCTATTATCTATCTGTCTCTCCCTCTCCTTACTTCCTCCATTTCTTCCTCTCTCCCTTCTTTCTTTCCCCTCTTCCTTCTTTTTCCCCTTCTTCCTTTCTTCCTGGATCTTTATGACATTGGCTGGTTGATACCATGGATTGAGAGACGGTCCATTAAACTTCTCTGCATGCAGGCGTGATTCAGTGTTCTACAGCTAGCCCACACAACAAAATTGGCATTATTAGCCATCCTATTCCTGCTGGGTTATTATTAGTTATAAGGTGATTTAGTTTGGAAATGCAGCTGATAGATCGTTCCTTTTATTTGGACCATACACGTTAGTCTAAACATAGACTCCATGCCCTTTATTCATCAATTGATAAGTGGTATTGATTACCTACATAGAGGCTTTGATAAATGATGAAGCTAAGTGTCGAAAGCTTGGTGATCTGAGGCAAGCAAACATGGCATTTTCCACAGTCTCTAGTCAAGGAAATACCTATACAAGAGCTTTAGAATCAGTACTTCAAAATAAATATTTGTGATCCATAGTTCAGTGGGTAAAAGTCTTTGCTGCACAAACTGGTGACCCTGGTCCTATCCCTGGGACCTCTGTGAGGGAAAGAGAGAGCCAACTGCAGCAAATTTTCTTCCTATATCTGTTCACACATGTTCTATGGAATTTGCACTTCTTAGTTCTCGACAATAGATCAATGTAAAAATTTAAAAATCTAGGCAGATATCTCAATGATAGAGCCCTTGCCTGGGACGCAGATACCACTGCATTCAATCCCCATCACCAGAAAAAAAATTAAAAAGAAAAATGCATAAGACACGAATTATAATTAAAAAATTACTCCTTTTTTCAATATTTTTATTTTCTATATTCTTTGTTTACATTCCAAATGATTTCCCCTTTCCTGGATCTCCCCTCCCCATATGTCCCATAACCAATAAAGTGTGCTATTGCTGCCAAGTTGGAGATTTATCCTAGCATTGGTTTATTTCTTTTTAATATTCCTTCAGGATCCAGAGCTGTTAGCCCACATTTAAACATCCTGAGGCTTTTTTAATATTAGTGCTTTGTCCTATTATCACTAGTTGTGTGCTAGGAGAGGTCTAACCTGCTAGCATTTTGATAAAATACAAGTTAGTGTCTGACAGGACCTGTTATTCATTATTTTGCCTATTGTTCAGCATAATTCAAGGCATATGTCTTGCAAACAAGCATGAGCATTTAGTCTCTCTTTGTCACTTAAAATGAATAGCAGCTAGTGATGAAAGAAGCCACGAATGGAGAAATAGCCTTATGGTTGAGGTGACAGGGAATACATCACACACACACACACACACACACACACACAGGAGAATGAGGTGTGCTGTCTCTGTACAGCAGGATTTGGTGAAAGAAGGGATCCAGTTTCACAGCAGTTTTGGTATCCAGGCCAACAAATCACAGTTGTTTTTTTTTTTTTTCCAAATCACAGTTTAAATGACTTTGCTTCCATTTTATGAGGCCTAATCATATGTTCCCATCTAATTTACAGGCTCCTGATCCTGGAAAATTTTGAAGATGCCATCTTGAACATATCATCAAATAGTCCATATTCTCCTTATTTGGTGTGTGTAAGGAATATGACTGACAACTTGGCTAAGGGATCACCAGGTGATGCTCTCAACTCCCCTCATGATTTCAACTTCTCTTCTAAACTGGTTAAGACATTAACTTATCAAAGGAGTTTTTTTAAACTATTCTTTTCATAGCTGTACTTATGTTTTATCTAAGTGATTTAATATTTAAGTGGAATTTCTAACGTCATTTTTCTGGCTTCTGCTACGTGCATCCCATGATCAGCTGAACAAATTTTAGTAGGATGGTTTCCTACTAGATAATGTGATAAAGGTTACCTGGACAAACTCCCCAGTTTTTCAGAGTCATTGGGAGTTCATGCAACCCTTCATGACACTCTCTGTGTTCTTAGTGCTCTTAGGTTGTTGAAAAATTAAGACAAATAATCAAGGGTTCCAAGGTTCTCGAATATTGAATGAACAAAAGTGACCATGTGCCAGACTGCTTCTTGCCTTCACACGTTGAATCTTCAATTTTGTACTTATGTAAGCAATCATAAAGACTGCCCAAACATTTTCCACTATTCTCACACACATTCTTTTTTCCTATATCACACAATATCAAGCAAACAGTGCAACATATATCTAAGCCTAGAGTTTGTTTCCCCAATTTTAAATTACTGCTGAAAGTATATACTTGAACAGTGACTATACAGTCTATTTCCCTTAACATATTCTGACCTAGTGTATCCCAGAGTCAGAAATAAGAACATTATTTAATTCACAAAGAGCCAAAGCTGTACAGTACCTTTCCTAGAAACATCTTTTATCTCTAAGCAGCATATCTGTGAATATTTTAAAAAATAATGAACTCTATAGTCCACATGGTTCAAGGAAAGGTTAATTTTCACTCATTTTATATTTATATTGAGCTTCAACATTATTCTAAAAAATCCTTGCTGATAAGTCCGGATAAAAGTCTCTTTCCAATGTGCTCTCCAGGTAACCTTGTAAGTCTAACAAAACCATTCTTCCTCCCTCCTCTGCAGACAATTTAAAACTTCTGCAATCCACAATTCACTTTAGAAAATCTTTTCTTCAAAATGGCTCCTATGAGGACAGCTTCCCTCCATTTCTTGAGACTCTGAAATCCAAGGTAAGCCAAGAAAGCATATATAAATAACAAAATGGCAACACTTGCGGTGATAATGCTAGGAAGATTCAGTTAAAATATCTGATGATTACAGGTGACCTCCTTTTGCCTGCAGCTCTGTTCCCGCCAAATGGTGACAAAGGTGCTTGGTTTTCCACAACGGCCTCAGCATAAGATGATCTATAAGAGCCCACTTACAGTGCTCATAAGCATCCCTAAACATTTCACAATGTGACTATCCTATTAAGCTTCATAATTTGGGAGTTTGTTTTATTATTTTTTCAATTTGTCTTGTCTTTAGCTTTTGTATCTATAAAAGTAGATTTCAAAAGCTAATATCCTGACTTCATAGTGCACAAAGGTCTCAAATATTAGTATATCTGCTTTTCTTGTCATCACATCAGACACTAAGAAGTCATATTAAAATGTGTGACCCTAAAGAGGGAAAGGGAGGAACCAAACGTGTGAATCTCTTAAGTTTGAATCATTTGTCTACTGTTCGCCCAGTGTACAGATTATCAGGAAATTCATTTTTAAAGCAACTCTATTAAGTCTTGAAAACAGTTTTCCTAGTAAGAACTGCAGTTTAATTGGATTTATGTAGCCTGGGATAAAGTTAAATTAGAAGTGGTTTATTTAGGGCAAGCAAGTGATTTGCTGTGTGGTAAACAAGCCGTAATTAAGCAGGCACGCAAAACATTATGTCCATGTATATTACAGATAAATGTGCTCATTACACTGCCTACCTTTTAGCCCCACTTTTCTACATGAATCAGATTTTCTAATGTACTTAATTTAGCGTTATCTTAATTTATGCAAATGAGAAAGACATCGTACATTCACCCAGAAAGCTCTTATTCATCTTTCAAGGATCAGTGTAAATGTCATTTCTGCAACACTAGTTTCTCGCTTTCCCTTGTTTTCCAGACAGTTGTACCCTCTTCATGTACTTTATATGTACACTGAACTGTGATACCATCCTAACAAAACTCCTGGCTGATAAGTCGGGATAAAAGTTCATTTCTGATGTGCTCCCCAAGCAACCTTGTGATTCTTACAAAGTCATTTTCCCTCCCTCCTCTGCAGACAATGGAAGACCTCTGCAGTCCACAATTCACTTTAGAAAATCTTTTCTTTGAAATGGCTCCTACAAGGACAATTTCCTCTTTTATTTATAAGACAATAATCTCTATCTCCCAAATTCTTATAATCCAGCCAGGGGAGAAGTCAGGAAGGGAGAGTCACGGTTGTAAGGGAGTAAGATAAAGAACGCGGTATGCAGACTGACAGGGTTCTGTGTAACGATGGGCTATCTAACTCAGATTATGGGGTGCAGAGGTGAAAGGAGGAAACTAGGCCGAGAATAGAATACGTATTCTGAGTCTTGAAGTCATGTTCCTTACACAGGTAACCTTTCTCCTGCAGCTCTTGCATTTGAGAGCTACTGGGCAATGGGGAAGTCCATCAAAGCTAGAAACGAGGTTAGTAAGAGATCATTGCTCAATTATAAGTCTGAACCTTTTCCTATGGTGATGGCACAGAGCCTCTGGGTAGGGCTTTGGAAAATCTGTAATCTAAAGTTAGCATATATTTTAAGACAACATCTCACTCCATAACTCTGGATGGTCTGAACTTAACTATGTAGCCCATACTAGACTTACTAGACACACAATCCTCCAGCCTCTGCCTCCTGGGTGCTGGGAGTAAAAGTGTGCACCACCACGTCTTGCTATACTAACAAATTCAGTGAATGTGTATGTGAGTTGCAGACACACATGTCTGGGTCCCCATGCACTCATGTGCACACATGCAGAACCTGCAGAAGGGTTTGTGGCAGCTTCCTCTACCGCTCTCCACCTAGAGGTTTTGAATCAGGATTTCTCACTGAGCTGGAAGCAAGCCAATGAGATCTTGAGATCGCTCCCTGCAGCCTTCCCTGGGGCTATAGGTAAGGGCAGGCTGGGAGTGTTGGGGATTCAATCACAGATCCTCATGCTTGCAGAGCAAGCAGATTTATCCACTGAGCCATCTCCATAGCAATGCTAACAAATACTTTGAAAGAGAACTATAGTCACTAGGTTTAGGCATCACAAAGCTTCTGAAAGAATCAAGCCCAGTGCCTGTATTGTTCTTAGAATAAAGTATTGAGTTATGGCATTTGTGAAACTCTTGAGGCTTCTCCTTAGCCACTTTATGCTTCTCGGCACCCTCAGTATTACTAACCCTGATTTACGTCCTTGTTTCAGAGAAGCAATCTGACATAGGCAAATACAGCTTAGCTGGATATCAGATTTCTTTCCATAGCCTTTATCTCATCTGTTGTGACTACTATGTGCACTTTTACTGGCTTCCCATCCATAGATACTGACCTTGCAACTACAAAACAGATTCCCGTTTCTACTCAGTAAAAGTTACCAATGCTTGCTACCTCTCAAAATTCAATTAAGAATGTATTGACCCAACATTATTTACTATCCTTTTATTTTAAAAAGTCTCAAAGAGAGGCCAGAGAGATGGTTCAGTGGTAAAGAACACTGGGTTTTTTTCTTCAATTTTTTAAAAAAATTATTTATTTACATCCCAAATACTGCCCCCAGCCCCACCTCTCAGATTTCCTATGCCTCTCCCCTTCCCCTCTGAGAGGGCACCCCATCCCCAGTTATTCCTCCACACTGGTGTATCAAGTCCTCTTCCACTGAGGTCAGGCAAGGCAGTCCCCTGCTAGAAATGTGCTGGGGGCGGGGAGGGGGCTCGGACCAGCCCATGTGTGGTGTTTGGTTGGTTGCTCAGTCTCTGGAAGCTTCCAGGGGTCCAGGTTAGTTGACTCCTGTGGGGTTGCAATCCCCCTTAGGGCCTTCAGTCCTTCCCCTAATTCTTCAATAAGGGTAAGTGACCATAGAGCCTCTCAGAGAACAGCCATTCTAGGCTCCTGTCTACAAGCATAACGGAGTATCAATCGTATCAAGGATTGGTTCTTGCCCATGGGATGGGTCTCAAGTTGGGCCCATTATTGGTTAGCCATCCACTCAGCTCAATCTTTGTCCCTGAATTTCTTTTAGAGAGAATTTTAAGGGGGCAGAATCAGGCATGGAGAGAGACAGGAGAGAGGCTCAGAGCACTCTTTCTTAACACAAGTTAAATTCCCAGCACTCACAAGGCAGCTCACTTCTATTACTACAGTTTTACTGGGTATATGACAGCCTCTCTCCTCACCTTTGAAGGCACCAGGCACATATATTATACATACATACATACATACATACATACATATATACATACATACAGGTAAAATACAAGTACACATAAGATAATTTTTAATTAACAAATAAAGTAAAATTTAAGTTTCGAGAAAGCATCAAAGAACAGAAAATAGAAATGGTGTATAGAAATCTGGTTCTGTCTGTAAGAGGTTTAAACAGATTTAGTATTTGGACCAAAGTCCAGAATAAGTAAACATGCAACTACAGCATGCACCATGATTGAGTCTATTCCAGAATGCAAATTTTTTCATAGCAGTAAGAGCAGTAAGTAGAATTTCCATATATTATGAAGTCATTTCAGAATGTTCAAAGCCAGAAATGAATTATGTTATTCAATACTTTGGAAAATGAGCCAATGATACTTCTTCTTCAGGATGGTCAATGATTGGCTTCTGTGGCCTTCCTGGGCTTACTGTAAACCATTTACTAAAGACACATCATCCTTTCTTCATCAATGATGTATGGAGAAAAATGTTGGCAAAATTATGCTCCTGGTGAGGAATAGTTCATTTCTGTCAAAATGCAACTTCTGACTGGAAACTGAGCTACAGCGATTGCTTGCACACACGGCTGAACTGGAGTTCCCAGAGGCAAATTCTTTTCTCCCTCAGGACATATTAATTGGGAACACATCCTGAGGGTACATGGGGCATTGCCAAAGAAGTTCAGAAATATGCTAGGGAGCTTAGATCATTAAGAGTTCTGGGGCCCTTTCTTCTTGTGGGTTTGGGAGTTTAAGTCATTTTGACTATTTCCATAGGACAAAAATGTTTAGTTTTTCTAAACAGATCAAAAGTCAGAAGACAATATCAATAACAAGGCAGACACCTGAAAATTGCTAATTCAGAGTTGCTAATGCATGCTACAGTTTAAAGACGTAAGAAAATGTTGATTCAAATTTAATTTAATTATTTAAGATACCATAATAGCTAGATCATAACCGTTTTTTTAGCTATAGGGTTCAGTCAGCTTACATGGATTCCTGTTGTTGGGTAACCATTGTTCCAGAATCCCTTTCATCATGTAAATGTAAACATTTTTGATTACAGAACTCCACATTTCTCCCCCCTCTCAGCCTTTGGGAATTCATAGTCCCGCTTTGGACTTTTTGAGTTATGAACTTCACTCCTCCAGCTCGTTCATATATTGGAATTATGTATTATTTGTTAAGTGGCTGATTACATTTATCAACAGTCTTCTCAAGATTCTCCAGCATATCCCTTTCTATTTTAGGATATATAAGTATACTATACATATACATATCCTATTCATATACAATTATCTTAGACATTGCTGCATGTCTAAGGAAACAGCCTTCAATATATTTTCTATATATTCTTGTTACCCATTCATCCCTTGAGTTCTTTCTGTTTTATTTGGCTATTATCAATAGGGTTTTTGTGTACATTGGTATACAAACATTCTCTCCAAGCACTATCTCCAATTCCCTGAAGCATAGACCTAGATGTGGAATTTGAGCTCATATGCTGACTTTATTTTTGAGTCATGAGAAAGTGCAGTACTATTTTCCATATAAGCTGTACCATCTCACACTCCTACCAACAAGACACAAAGGTTATCATGCTTGTACACCCTCATCAACACTTATTTTCTGGTTCTGTTTGCTATACATCACAGCCATCATGATGGATATGAGGAAGAAAGGGCTTTTTAAAAAAGATTTAAGCCAAATCTGCCTCCCTCTGACCTTACACATAATGTAAAATATAAATTAAATATAAAATTTGTTGGAGTGATCATAATTTAAACTACGTTTTACAAACTACTTGTCTTAGTCAGGGTTTCTATTGTTTTGGGTAATGAAACACCATGACCAAAAACAGCAAGTAGGGGAGGAAAGGGTGTATTTGGCTGACACTTCCATATCATAAGTCTGTCACTGGAGGAAGTCAGGACAGGAACTGAAGCAGGGCTGGAGCCTGGAGGCAGGAGCTGATGCAGAGACCATGGAGGGTGCTGTTTACTGGCTTGATTCCCCTGGCTTGCTTGGCCTGTCTTATAGAACCCAGGACCATCAGCCCAGGGATAGCACCACCCACAACGGGCTGGACCCTCCTCCATTGACCAGTAATTGAGAAAATGCATCCTATGCCTGCAAAAGCCAAAAGGGGGTCTGATCTCTTGGATCTGGAGTCTGCAGGACACCTGGCTTGTTACATGGGTACTTGGGAACAGCCTTCAATATTGTGTAGAAAGTTCTCTAAACTACTGAGCAATCTCACTATCCCTCTCAATTTTTAAAACTACATTTTTAAAACCTTCAGACCTATGCCATAGGGAAAAAATAACACTAATGGGTCCCAAGGTTTCATAAGATTCTTAGGAAAGAGAAATACAGACAGCAAAAGACACTGCTTTGTTATAAAGCTAAGCCCAATGCCAACTAACTAATGCATAGGCAGAAAGTTTTTTTTTACAGGATCAAATTTGGTTACTTATTTCCATCTACTAAATAAGTCAAATAGCAAATAATCTATTTTCTCTTCTTTCCTCTTTCTGGGAAGCTGTCACAACTTCGAAACTTGACGGAACTTCTCTGCAAATCAGAGACTTTCACTTCGATCGAGAAGTCTTGCCAGTTCTCTAACATGAGCTTCCGGATGCTGTGTGAAGACCACGCCCTCCATGTGCAACTGATGGAAGCAGCAGAGCTGGGCACTGACCTTGCCGCTGGCTTCCTGTACCACGACAATATAATATCTGCAAAACTGAGAGATTTGCTCACTGGAGATCCCAGTAAAATTAATCTCAATATGGACTGGTAAGTTTTTCTTCTTTTTTGGAGAAATCCTGTCTCCAAAATTGTTACGCCTAGTTGAATTTGTTCTTCTGTTTTCGTCCTAGGCTCCTGGAACAGGCGTTGCAAATGAATTACTTGGAAAATATCACACGGTTGATACCAACCGTAGAGGCCATGCTGCATGTCAACAGCAGTGCAGACGCTTCTGAGCAGCCAGGTGTTTCCCTGCCCGCATCCTAAAGACTTATTAGGACACAGGTTGCCGTCTGCAGCTTAAGAAAAGGCTTTCTCAGAGTTCCCAAACAAACCTGCTCTTCTGTCTGCCCTGACCATGAGTAACCCAAAGATTTCCAAAGCAGCCACTTGTCTAAAGCGGACACATCAAGCTAGTAGGGACTGAGACCTGAAAGAATGTTGTAGCAAAAGATTCCCCAAATTTAACAAATTTGACCAATCTACCTTTTGTTTCTAGATGTAGTAAAGTGCATTAGAGAGCCGACTGGATGAAGTAGGGTGAAGCATGCTCCCTTCTGAAAGAATAATCTGATTTGAAAAAAAAACTAAAACAGATGCACAGCTCTGTGCAGAAATCTCAAATCAGAACTTGCTGTTGGTATTCTAAGCATGATACACGATGCAATACACTTCTTCTTGGCACAATTGTTAAATCCTAAAAGGAAAGACATTCTGAGGCACAAAACTGGAAGGACATTAAGTCTAAAAATGAAGAAGATGTGTTTCCTGAGGGTAACTTAGTACAAGAAATCAGGGCTTGACAGATGGCTCACAGGTTAAACACACTGAATTCTCTTGCAGGGCACCCAGGTTCTGTTTCCAGAACCAACATGGCATCTCACAACCATTTACAACTCAAGTTCCTAGATGTACTCTTCTGAGCCCTATGGGTGCTACACTAACATGACACACAGACATACATATAAAATAACGATAAATAAATCTTTAAAAATGCTTAAAAACAAAAGTTGTTTTTAGAACAGAGATTATAATTTTCTAAAAATAAAATAAAAATATTAATACTGTCTTAGGGTTTCTATTCCTGCACAAACATCATGACCAAGAAGCAAGTTGGGGAGGAAAGGATTTATTTAGCTTAGACCTTCCACATTGCTGTTGATCACCAAAGGAAGTCAGGATTGGAACTCAAGCAGGTCAGGAAGCAGGAGCTGATGCAGAGACCATGGAGGGAAGTTTCTTACTGACTTGCTTCCCCTGGCTTGCTCAGCTGTCTTTCTTATAGAACCTGAGAATACCAGTCCAGGGATGGCACCACACACAAGGGGCCCTGCCCCCTTGATCACTAATTGAGAAAATGCTCCACAGCTGAATCTCATGGAAGCACTTCCCCAACTGAATCTCCTTTCTCTGTGATAACTCCATCCTGTGTCAAGTTGACACACAAAACCAGCCAGTACATTTACCATATCTAAATTGGCCCAAATGTGAAATTAGTACAATTGCCATCCTTAAAGAGCTTGAAATGACAAACTTTCTATGTACAACCAGTGTAAGATTGTAAAAGACACTGATAAACTATTTCTTTCAGAGTTCTGAAACAAATGAAACACAAATATCTTATAGCTGATTTATCAAGTCTATCTTCAAATTGACACCATCATATGCTCCTAGATTAAAAAGCATTTTGAATTTTAGGTGATGGTTTAAATCAAATGGAGACGTATTTATTTAGTGCATTATGTGATCAAAGTCTGTGAAGAAACCCTATTTTCCTTGGATCAACCTTGGGTTGTGGACACCTGAGAAAAATTTACAACCTAGAGCAATCTGTTAACTCAAGTTAATGGCATCATAAGTACAAAATCTAAATCAGACAGAGATAGATCTTAAAGATGCAAGGCTTGCCAAACATCTGCTTCTGGTGAGGCATGCATGTTCAATACATGTTAATCTAGAAGTTATGTTAGTGTACCTAAAAACGGTGGCATTAAAACTGACATGTGAACTATGTGTGTGTGTGTTTTCTTCACAGGTCAATTAATAGAAATGTTTAAAAACATAGACTTGCTGAAAGAAGATCTGAGGGCGATAGGGATGTCCAACTCAAGTATCGACAAGCTGCTGGCCATTCCCATCCCAGACAACAGAGCTGAGGTAAGGGTTCATGGTTGGATTTAAAGACAGCTTGTAGTTTACGTGGCACTTAGTACTTTTAGTACTTAAAACCAAGACACCAGGAAGTTGCATGTGATCCTGATCAATTTTCCATGCAAACAGTAAAAGTCTAAATCTTAAGTGAAGATTGAAGTATTCTGTACTTGAGTGTGTATGTGTTTGCACATGCATGTGTGAGTGTGTGTGTTTTGTGTGTGCACTTGTGTTTGCACTTGTGTGTATGTGTATGTGCGCATATGTATATGTGAGTATGTGTGTTTGTGTACTTAGGTCTATGTGTGTTTCTGTATATATGTGTGTGTATACATATGCATGTGTGTTTGTGTGTATGTGTTTTGTATGTGCATGTGTGTGTAGTTGTGTATATGTGCATGTGAGTGTGTTTGTGTACATAGGTTTCTGTGTGTGTGTGTGTGTGTGTGTGTGTGTGTGTGATGGCTGGACCTACTACTAAATTACATCCTCAGCCTTAGAAAAGAAAATTTGAAGCAACGTTCTTATGTTTCAATGCTTTCTATTTATCCTTGCCTTGCTTGGTTTTGTTCCACAGTTTTCCTTCCCCAGACCCTACAAAATGTTTTCTTAAACTACCAGTAATTGTATGCACTATTATAATATCATTACCTGATTTTTTCAAGGATATAAAGGTCAAACTTCCAAATCCAAGTTAGGGGGAGAGCAGAGAGATATTTACCCTTTGCTGTAACAAAACTGGAACTCAATATTTACTTCTACTTTTTTAAAGTCCCAGGGAGAGACTTATTATATTTGATAGATGCTGTCATTGGAACTATGGAAAAGTTTGTGGTTATAGTTAAACTTTTTTTGGCTGTGAAAATAAATAATGTTATTTTCTTCTTAGCTGATAATATAGTTTTCCACTCAAAATGTCTTGTTTTTTATCCCACTTCCAAAGCCATTGTCTGGAAGTGTCATAAAAATTTTCCAAAAGAACTTCACAGCTTATGGCTGCATGCGACAGAGTGTGTCGTTTCTAAGCACTGCTCAGTTATTAACCAAAACTAGATTAAGTTCATGGAAGGTTCCCTCTGGAAGATGTTTAAGTTGCTGCTGTCACTGTGATTAGTTCCCTACAGAAAACTTTAAACTGCTCTGCCTCTGCTTTTCTTCCTTCCCCCCTCTCCTGGCCCTGCTAGCAAGTAATACCCACCCACCTGCTCTGTTTGATCTCGCTTTTTGCTCATTTGATGCAACGCTGTCACCTTTGTAATCAGGTGCTGGGCTTATGAAAAGCAGAGCCATCTCAGTATACAGAAGCCTAAGTAGAGAGCACACAGTCTAGTTGGTATTTTAAAGGAGAAAATGTTTTACAACCTCAATCGTCATTGGCTCTCCTCCTGTCTCTATCTGGTATCAGTAGAGATGACAGCTTCCCATTGGCCTGCCTTCTCCTCTCGCGCTCCAGTGTGTATGCATGACTATCTAGGACCTGCAGCGAGCAATTAGTTTGTAATTCTGGACTGCCTTTTTTCCCTCTTCCTCTTTCTTCCTCTTCCTTCTTCCCTCCTCCTCTTCTTTGATCTTCATCTCTGAAGCTATTGAGTAAGCAATCATCAAATGAGATGCTACCTGAATTAAGGAGGAGTAAATGCTTAAAATAAACATGACTCTTAAGCTAACCATCCCCACCAGATTGACTCCTAACCACTTATTTATTTATTTATTTATTTATCCATTTATTTATTCATTTACTCATTCATTCATTATTGTTGTTTTGTACCCAATTGTGCAAGAAAAACTCTGCTTTTCTTCATGAGTTTCTACCTGCCTCTTTCCCCCCCATCACACTTCCTGTGCTTTCTAGTGAGCTATAGGTTCTCTGTAGTTTTATTAATAGTAATTGGTGCCTTGTACACCTGGTGAGGTTTATCAGTGATTAAGCATTTGTGGCACAAAATTGAGGACTGGAGTCAAATCCCTAGAATGACCTAAACTCATGGTAAAGGTGTGATGTCTTACCCATAATCCCAGCATCAGAAGGTAAAGACTGGGGAGTCTCGAAGTAAGCTGGGTAGCAAGAATAGCATATCTATCAACGAGGTCTGACTTTGACTGAGAGACCTCGCCTTGTTGAGTAAGGTAGAAGGATGAAGGATGATTTCTGACAGTTTTGGTCACCTGTGTGCTCACTCATCCCCACTCATCTGTGTCCATGCACATACAAAGATACATACACACAAGCACACGCACCGTACCCACATGAAAATGGATAAAGAGGAACATATAGTGGTTGATGCTTTGAAAGAGTTCTTTTATTCCTAGGGACCATTTCTAAAATGCAGAGCACGCTCACACACACCAACAACTGCCTTAAAGTGAACAGGGGATACTCAAATAATTCACAACTGAAATAGTTTTCTTCCTCTTATTCACAGATAATTTCTCGTGTATTCTGGCTGCACTCATGCGATACGAACGTCACCAACCCCAAACTGGAAGATGCTATGAAGGAATTCTGCAAGTTGCCCCTTCCAGAGAGATCTCATCAGTCTTACCTCATTGGAATCACCCTTCTGCACTACTTAGACATTTACAATTTCACATATAAGGCAAGTTGCCACTGGCGAATGTTTCCACTTAGTGTAAAAAATTTATTGGCAGGTGCTGTTTATTTTAGAACAAAATAAAATTCCTAGCAGAGATCATGTATTGCAAATGTGGGCATTAGCTCAAGAATGAAACTACTGACCAAGCTTTATCAATGTTTACTCTGTATATCTAAATCAAGGTAAAAATAATATAATATCACCATAACAGAAAATCTATTATTATTTCTTATATTTCAATAAGCATTATTTAGTACAGTGAAAATAAAGATTGGGAACTGGAGAGATGGTTCAGTAATTAAGAAAAATGGCCATTCTTTCAGAGGACCTGAGTCCTACTACCTACATGGCAACTCAGAATCTGTAATTCCAATCACAGGGGCGCTGTGATACCTTCTGGATTCTGCAGGCACTGCATACTGCTACATAAACATACTTGCAGGCAAAATACACACACACACACATATACACATATACACACACATAAATAAATAAATAAATAAATAAAATTATCAAAAGAAAAGGTTAAAAAATTTTAAGAAACATTGTTTAAAATCACAAGTCAAAAGTACACACTGAGAAGATTTTTTTTTTAATGCAAAAATATATAAGACTCTTTGGAGGTGTTTCCAATATGCAAATGTTTGCATTTCCTTCATCAGTTTAGTAAGAAGCAGCCATTATTTATGGCCATGCTTGTCCTGGAGAGGAGTGAGCAAAACTCTGCTGCAGTGAGCAGATGTGGAAGCGCTCACTCGCCACAGAACTAAGAGACAGTACAAGCTGGAAAATGGAAGACATTTCTCTACCAAAGTCTGTACTGAGTCAAAATTGCATACATATTTTTTTCCATTTATTTATTTATTTATTTATTTATTTATTTATTTATTTATTTATTCACTTTATATTCTGATCACACTTCCCCTTCCCCTCTCTTCCCAGTCCTGCTCTTACAGATCCCTCCCTCACCTCAATTACCTCCTCTCCTCTTCAGAGATGGGAAAGCCGCCCTTGGGTACCACCCCACCCTGGACATCCAGTCACAGCAAGATTAAGCACATTCTTTCCAACTGAAACCCAACCAGGCAGGCCAGTGAAGGGAAGGGAATCCAATGGCAGGCAAAAAAACTGAGAAAAATGCTGTTTTCCCCTCTTAAATATTAGGAAACCGAGAGGCTGAAGGGATAGAAATGTTTTAGGGTTAGTTACGGTTTGCCATGTTCTGCGCGTGCGTTTCATGTCACTCTTGCCCATGCTATATCCCTATAGCACTCCTGCATCCCGTCCCAACACCTCCCAAGCAGCAGAGTGACCCTTGAAAAGTGTCACCTTGTGTCACCACTCTCATTACAAACAGCCAGTGGTTTCCATTTCTTCCCCCTGTGCCCTCCCCCCCCCCCTGTTGGAAATCCCCGTGTCCTATACCAGAGCCTTATGAGCTGCACACACTCCCCATTGGGAATCATTGCCTACTCAGCCATCCGTAGGCCCATGGTTACCACATGGGAGTGCAGTGTCACCCCAAAGCACAGTTTGCAGGATCTGAAGAGTGATAGTTCACCCTGACCACTCACCCTGGCACTTACCCATTTCCTTGTACATATGTATCTTCATGGCTGAGATCTTAGCAAAGAGGCACTTGCACATGGCCAGCTCCATAGCTGAGTGTGAATGAGTGTGTGTGTGTGTGTGTGTGTTGGTAACATTTTTGGCTTTGAATGCTCCAAAGAGCTTTCTTTCCCAGAGACTCACACATCTTTTTTTTTTTTTTTTTTTTTTTTTTTTTTGGTCTACCTAGAACCTATTTATTCTTTTTATTCTTATAGTGCTTAGTTTACTTTTTACTTTTATTCATTTCTATATGTGTAATTAGGAACACAGTTTTCAGAGCAAAAGCATGCTCATATGCAAGGCATTGCACAATAGATATTTACCATTCTGACATTGAGAATAGCTTATTCGGGGGCTGGAAGGACGGCTTAGCGGTTAAGACCATGTTGTATTCCCCTAAAGGGTAACATTTCTATCCTCCCTTGCAGAGCTCAAGCATCCAATTTGGGCAGTCTCAAATTATGCCTTTTGTATCAGTCAAATTAATCACATGTATCTGGTCTGTCTATCTGGCTTCTTTCATTTACTATAGTATTTTCAAGTTTGGGACATGTTGTAGCATGTATTGGCATATTTTTTTGGTATGTTCATATTATATTGCATCTTAAAGATAAATTCAGGTGGATTGTTCCCACTCCCCACCTGTAAGGGGTTGTGAGGCTGTTGAAAGCAAAATCCTTATAAAAGTTTGTATACCAGCCTTTCTGTGGATTCATGTCTTCCCACTGCTTGGGTGACTATCTAGAAATGGAATGGCTGGTTTGTTTGGTAAATATCTCCATTTGGCTGATCAGTAGATGTTCCAAAACATTTCACCAGGTGGCTCTTCTGTTTTCTAATCTTACTAAGTATCCACGAGGTTCCAGTGCCTCCACATAAATCATTCATTTTCATTCTCTTCCCTTTAGGTGTTTTTCCCAAGGAAAGATCAAAAGCCGATGGAAAGGATGATGGAACTTTTCATAAAGTTGAGAGAGATTCTCAATCAGTTGGCTTCCGGCACACATCCACTGCTGGACAAAATGAGGTCCCTGAGACAAATGCATCTGCCGAGAAGTGTTCCCTTAACACAGGTAGAAGAGTCACTCAGTAATGTCCTTCCTAAGAAATAATTCCTGTCAGGCTGGCTTTTATTTAAGATTGGGTGCAATGAGTTCAGCTGCCGATCTAGCACACGGAAGACAGAAACTTAAAAGACGAGAACCTCACACCTTGGCCACATCTGACACTTAAACTAGTGAGGGTTGTCATTCTCTGTTTAGGTTTGCAATTCACACTTTTAAAGAAATTATGGAAACCCTGAGTGCTACCCCTTCTTTGTTCTGTGAACGTAGCTCCGGGAACATTAACAACTCTTTGGATGTTGTCTCACAGGCCATGTACAGAAGCACCAGGATGAACACACCAGCGGGATCGTTCAGTACCATCTCCCAAGCTCTGTGTTCCCAAGGGATTACCACCGAGTACTTGACCTCCATGCTGCCCTCTTCCCAGAAGCCAAAAGGCAACCACACCAAGGATTTTCTCACTTACAAATTAACTAAAGAAGAAATTGCTTCAAAATATGGGATTCCTTTAAATGCTAGTAAGTGTGCCTCAAATTAGGTCTGATAATTATTCTTAATGACAAGAGCATTACATGTTCTGTCGCCGCTTCTCATTTAAATGAAGTATTAATTTTACCTCAGAATAAAAATAGCACAAACACTTGTGCAGGACTCACTTCGTGTTCTGCCTGTTAACCCATGCCCTCGTCACAGCAGCCCCGTGAAATAATGTCGATCCTGTTGCATCTTGCTGAGGGGGCGTGAAGCCCAAAGATAATGACCTGACCAAGGTCACTGAACTTGGAAGTTTCGGAGCTATTGGGTTCTCTAAATGACAGAATGTAGGGTTACAGATCACTTTAGTACTAGACATGTGCACCAAGAAAGGTATATTTGGTCATTGTGAGAACACCATAACAACCTAGCGTACCAGCCTCATCATATTAGGTGTTGTTATTCTATAGGGCTCCACCATATATATGTGTGTATATATGTGTATATATATACATATATATGTGTGTGTGTACATATATATACATATACACCTACACATATTATATACATAAATATATATAAAACGGGATATATTTGTGTATATATACACATATACATATACATGTACAAAAATATCACATACACACATATACATACATATACATATACATACACACACACACATATATATGTATATATATACATATATATATATATATATATACACCATCATTGACAACATTGTTGTTGGCCTGCACAGCTCTGTGGGTCTGTAGGCTACAGCATCTCTAGGTCATAACTATGAATTCTTGCCAGTATGTAATGCAAAAGCTTGTTTTAAATTTGCTTGGGTCAATATTTTCCCTGACTTTCTGGCATTAGATGTTTCTATGGCATACGGCAGAGCTGTGTGCGTGCAGCTGAGCATAACTGTTTAGTGGCATATCACAGCCATTCATTTGATCTATAAACTTTGAGATGCAAAATGTGATCTGAGGAACTCTTCCAGGTGATATATGGATGTTTAGTATAGCAATTGGGTTGGCTCATTCACTCGTCTTTTTATTCGTTCAACAAAATCTTATGAATGCCTCTTAGGTCTCTGGCTCCATTCTGAGAGTAGGGTTTTGCATATTTTTTAGAAAATTAAGTGGTGGTAAAACGTTTATGTTAGAAGCAGTTCTGAAATATGGTTTGAAATCTTTGTATTTCTTCTTGGCAAAATGCCATCATTTATTCTAGGCTGGCTTATCGGCTTAAACTTTCACGCCTAAAGAACAATTATTACTCGGCTGTTTTACATCAATACCAGATGTCTCATATCTGTTACCAATGTAGGAAGTGCTAAGACATAAATTTTAGGCTATATAGTTTGTATACATTCTCCACGAATAAGTAGATTTGGAATGTGTGCCTAGAAATGTTTGCTTGATTTTCCTCTAAATTATAATGATTGTTGTATATTAATTGTGTATATTAATTGACTGATGGATTATTTTTTCTTGCTTTTTATTTCCAGCACCATTTTGCTTCTCCCTTTACAAAGACATCATTAACATGCCTGCTGGGCCTGTGATTTGGGCCTTCTTGAAACCCATGTTGTTAGGAAAGATTTTATATTCACCATATAACCCAACTACAAAAGCCATTATGGAAAAGGTTTGGTTGTTAAATTCAATGTGTTTATGTGGGGTTCTGTTTCTGTTTTAACGTAGACAGCTCCTAAATTTATTTTAGATGATTCTGGCTTATGTCTTCTCTGCCATCGTCATTGCTTATGGATTTGGGAAGCTCTTGGCATTTCCTTTCTTTGGCCCTGCTTAGGTACGCATGGCATCGGATATAGGTGATGACAGGTGGGAAGGAGCTCTTGGTGAAATGAACCATATGACATTTGGGGACAAAATTAGATACAGCTAGAACTCAGACTTTTCACTGAATCTAAGAATGCCAAAAAGTTTTCAATGAATGTCAAATGTTAGAAGCATATATAAAAATCACAGCATGCTTGGCTGCATTTTTATTTTAATAGCTCTTATCAGATTGGTTTCCTAAATGGCTGTGATATACATGTTCCCAGGAACAAAAATCGGGCACATCTCTCTTTTACTGTTTTCTAACTAAGAACACTTAAGAAGACTATCCTCCCCATGTGTGTGAACTTGCCACTATTTAATATTGACATGTCAAATTTGACATTGGTAAAAATGAAAATCTGTGAGAACTCCGTAAATCCTTCCATTTTGATCACAAATTCATGTTGGATATGAAGCAAGCCCTAAATTACCAAGAATTTTTCATAAATAATCTTGGTCCTTACAAGATATATAATTTGAAACTTTGAATACATAGAAATAATCTGACAATAGTTCTCTCTCTCTCTCTCTCTCTCTCTCTCTCTCTCTCTCTCTCTCTCTCTCTCTCTCTCTCCACTCCACCTTTTAATGCTGTTGTTTTTAATGTACCAAAAAGTCTTATATTGAAATACATGAAAATACAAATTTACCATACCTCTCTTGTTTCTTCATTGTTAAGTCCAATGTAACTCTGAGACAGCTGGCGGAATTAAGAGAAAAATCTCAGGAGTGGATGGATAAGTCACCAATCTTCATGAATTCCTTCCACCTGCTAAACCAGACAATCCCAATGCTCCAGGTATGGGATCACTCTGTCATACACCTTATTGGGAATTACAATTCTTTGATATTTTAATCACCTTGATTAAGTGAAGATAGTAACTTAGCATCCATATTCAATCAATCAGAATAACCTCCTCTCCAGAGACAGGGTCTGAGACAAGACAGCAGACTTCTCATTCGCATTTATAACCCTGCCCTTTGCTCTAGATGTTTCTGCCTCTTGTCTCCTTTACAGGTGCGAGCTCTTACACACAGATGTAACTATAACTAGTGCTATAGTCAGTTATTAAATGATTATAATTAATATGCTATAGATGTGTTTAAGTCATCTCTCTTTTAAATTACTCTTTAGTAGACAATGTGTTTGGAATTTCTAAAGTATTAATATTCTAGAAAGCATTCAACATCAGGAGCTCTAGGTGAAGCATGCGGCATAGATTGTACACAGGGTGCCCTCATGGAAATAGATGGGTAAGTGTCTTAAATTCAAGTGTTTGCAAAGAAGCGAAAGGTACATCTAGAAAAGAAGTTCTAATAAATGGCCTCTTACAATTCAGTACTCACTCACTCTAGGTGTCCATGCCAGGGTAGTTACAGGTTTGACGTCGCAGCCCTTTGCACTTTGGTTTGAAAAGCATGATTCAGGATTCTTGTAAAAAGAAGCAGTCTCTCCCGAAGATGCTGAAAACAGTGTAGGGAAGTGTTCCAAGCAGGAACAGGACTTCTGACAACTGAAGGCCAAGCAACAGGGCTAGCCTGTAATCAGCTGGCAAAAAAGAATCTGCAGGAATGATAGTATTCAAGAGGAAGAGGAAGTGCAAGCTGCAAAGAGATGCCCCCTATAAAACTGATGCGGCCCAAGAGTATTTTGGAAAAAAAAATCCTTTCTTTACCGTCATGCCGTGTAAATGAAACCCAGAAGGAATGACTTGTTTCATGAATGTTAGTCAGGAAAATCATGCCTGGAATCTGCTTTCTTCGGTGTGTTTTGAGTAACAATCAAACATTTATAGTGCAAATTAGAAAATAAATATAAAAACATTAATATGCTTGATAACTATAAAATGAAAGGCATTTTTTTAATTGAACATGCTCCCCTACAATGTACTATTTAATTTAACAATTAATGAAATAACTATTCTAAGTTCAACTACTCATTTACAGTGGATCTTTTCTAGCAAGTCTCAGATAGCAATGTTTCTTGAATAGGATTTTACTGCCCTATCTTTCCTCAGTGGAAGATTGCTCTTTTCTTCCTCAATCCCCATCCCCCCAAAATAGTTTTATCTATGGAGAAAACAGCCCACACACAGTATTTTATTAAGGATATTTTTGTTGGCTAAAGTGCTGAATTACCAAAGGACATGCATGGTATACAACAACAGTTCCAAAGTGCAAAATTTATTAGAACCTCTGTGACCGTCTTCACAGTGGGATTATCAGCTAACTGAAGTATCTTTGCACCAGAGAAGGATTAATTACTACTCTCAATTCTCAAGGAAAAACTTAGTTCTGTAAATGCACAGAAAGTTTGACATTGGCGGCATGAGCAGATGACATGGTATTCAATCCAAAGGTTGCTTCACAGTACGGAGGCGTTGGGTTCCATCATTAGCAAAAGTGCGTGCACGTGCATGCAGGCACGCATGCGCACATACTCGACAAGAAGCTAGAGGGTAGATGGTAATAATAGTGCTACTTTGAGGTGCGGTAAAAATCTTCATAGTGTCTGGCTCACCGCGGAAAAAACGCTAATGATGACCACCTATGTCCCTTAGGTCTGAGGCCTTAACATTTCCAATAAATTATTATTTTAAATTATCAGTGTTTCAGTGGACTAGGTTGGTTTTATTGATGCATTTTTCCATGGCCACATAGTTGTTGCTGTTCAGGGTAGAACGGTGTTACAATAATGGACACTGACATTTCTGATTAGTCATTTATCCCCCACTTCACAGAAAGATAACTTGGAGCCAGAAATAGGAGGCCTCGCAGCTGGGGATGAGAAACTAGAATACAAAACAGCTGTAAGGTCAGACTCTATGCAGACCTTGTGAATGTCACAAGCTGACTTCTTTTTAAACCTCTGGAGGATGAAATACACCTTGAAACACATTATTTATAATATATGTTTAAAAGGAAATCATTTATTAGCACTGAGAAAAATTCTATTTAATTGAATACAATTCTCTGATGTTAAAAATAATTATGGTCCCCTCAGGGCACTTTTAGAAATCTGAGTAATTTGTGTTAAAGACAAAAGTTCATTCTTTCAAATTGTTGTGCGCCAACCCACAAGCAGGTACATTAATAACGCCCAGTGGTGTCTGCATCTTTGTTCCAAGGTTGTGTTCGGAGTGACAGTGATTAGACTTGTTTTCTGCTCATATTGAAACTGGTTCCTATTATTAATTTTTAGAATACTCTACGGAACCCCTTTGTGCAAGTTTTTGTGAAGTTCTCCGTGGGACTCGATGCTGTAGAACTCCTGAAGCAGATAGACGACCTTGGTGAGTTCCACAGCGCTGCATACTCTCATTCCCTCTGCACGTCAGAATTGGGGGAGGCAACCCAGTGCCCCATGCCCGTGAGATAACATCTCTTTTCCTCTGTCTTTAGCTCTTTGATAGTTACTGGGAGAAATAGGGACCCTGGATATGTCTACAGACACCTTCTGTTAATTAGTAATAGGGATATGTGAACCCTCATGGTGGACTTCATTGATTTCATAGCAATATACACGATATAAAGGCAACTTTTACTCCAATCACAGGAAGGCATAAGTAAGGTGGCACGTTTTACTCCCCCCCCCCCCCTTCCTTGATAACTCAGTGAGAAGTCAGTCCTCATGAGTGTGAGAACGTGAGGTGATTTCTGGCAGTGCTTAACATTTGATCTCCACTGGCCTCATATCACTGAACGTAACTGGAAAAGGCTATAGAGTTAACAAAGGCAAGCACTGGAGACTCAAAAGGAAATAAGTCTAAATCAGTATTCAAGGTTCGGGCTTCCTCTCAGGGTCATGTGAAAGGAACAGGCTTCAGAGAATCAAAGGCAGCTGTCTGAACTTACATATTTCCTCTGCCAAGTCCCCACCTTCAACCTAAAGGCTGCAAGACATCTAATTCAGGCTGTGTCTGATTCACGGTTGCTATGCAACCCGCAAGGATGAGGAAGGGATTGAGAGCATCAGAAGTTGGCAGTAGCAGAGCAAATTCCCTCCTCCTTCCCAGCACCTCTGGGACCCAAATGACTCAGGTGGTAAGCCAGTGGGAAGGAATTATGTCTATATTTGTATGTAGCTGTATGGTGTGTAATTATACATATTTGATGATAGTCAACCCAATTTGGTTAAAGAAAGGTATTAAGGGATTTATTTTCTGAAAGTAAGTGGTAAGTCACCATTTGATAAAAATATCAGGGATAAACTAAAAAGTTCTTAAATAAATATTATCATTCCTAACTTTTAAAATAGGAGATGAGACTTAGAATTTAAAATCAGATTAAAGTAAGTGTAACAGTGAGCCTAGCTTGCTTGAAGGCCTAGGTTTGATACTCAAAATGATTGTACAAACATACACACATGTGCACAAATACTTGCACGCATATGCATACATATGTATATATGTTTATGTGTGCATATATGTATACATATATACACATATATACATGTATATATACGTATATGTTTGTCACAAAGACTTGTGTTATAATTATATATGTAAGGAGTATATAGTTAAAACTTGCTGCCTCTCGAGAGCATCTGCTTGTGCCCATGCACTAACAGGTCTAGAGACTCCTTCCTTGTTATTGTTGATTTCCTATGTCTGCTGAAGGCACAGTGTTCAATAACACGGCCCTTCCTTACTAGAATCTCCATCAAGTAAAGCCTTTTATGTTAAAATGTATGGAGAAATGTATTTAGGGAGTTGCCCTCTGTGAGAACAAGGACTTATTATGGATAAGGTAAGGGACCTGTTTAGAAGGATTTATGATAATCACAGCTCAGTCTTCATAATGATCAACTTAATAAAAACTTAATTGGCCAAATGATTTGTTAACTTATGATTTTTGTATTTACCCTTGGTCCCTGATGCCTTCCTCCCATGGAATCTTACAACTGAAGAACAATTAAATCCTCTTTCTTCCAATGTAATTACTTAAAATTAAATCTTGATCATATTGTCTAGGTTAATTCAGATATGAATAGAGATGAATCGCATAAGACTGTATTGTTTACTTATGACAGTGGTACTGGGAATCAAATCCTGGCCTTTGTGCATGCTAGTCAAGTGCTGTGCCTCTGACCTGACTCCTAAGATTGTCTATTGACAATATAAGAGTTTGCAAGTACATCTTTAGGTATCTAAAATGTTTCTATGGTCCCGCTTCTTGTTTCAAAGAACTTGTTTTATTTTAAATTACATGGATACAAGCATGCCTCTGTGAGTGTGTTTGCACATAGGCAGGTACCCACGTTGTCTAGAAGAGGGTGTGTTAGGCCTTCCAGAGCTGGAGTTGAAGGCTGTTATGCGCTGCTTGAAGTGGGTGCTGGAAACTGAACTCAGGTTTGCAAGTGCTTTTAACCGCTGAGCCATCTCTTCAGCCTCTCTGTTGTCTAACTTATATTCTGTATAGACTTTCCTTCATTTAAGATTTGTAAACAGCTGAAGAGATGGTTCAGTGGTTAAGAGCACTAACTGCTCTTCCAGAAGTCCTGTGTTCGCCAGGCAGTGGTGGCACATGCCTTTAGTCCCAGCACTTGGGAGGCAGAGGCAGGCAGATTTCTGAGTTCAAGGCTAGCCTGGTCTACAGAGCGAGTTCTAGGACAGCCAGGGCTACACAGAGAAAGCCTGTCTCAAAAAACCAAACCAAACAAACAAAAACAAACAACCCTCCCCAGAAGTCCGGCATTCAATTCCCAGCAACCACAAGGTGGGGGGGGGGGGGGATGTACGGCATTTTCTTTTTCTTTTCTTTTTTTTTTAATATTTTTATTTTCTATATTCTTTGTTTACATTCCAAATGATTTCCCCTTTCCCGGATCCCCCCTCCCCATATGTCCCATAAACCTTCTTCTCTCCATCCCTTCTCCAATCACCTCCCTCCTTTTTCTCTGTCCTTATATTCCCTTCCAATGCTAGATCGATCCTTTCCAGGATCAGGATCCTCTCCATACTTCTTCATGGGAGTCATTTGTTATGCAATTTGTGCCTTGGGTATTCAGGACTTCTGGGCTAATTAATATCCACTTATCAGAGATTGCATTCCATGTGTATTCTTTTGTGATTGGGTTATTTCACTTAGGATGATATTTTCCAGATCAAACCATTTGCCTAAAAATTTTGTGAATTCATTGTTTCTAATTGCTGAGTAGTATTCCATGGTGTAAATATACCACATTTTCTGTATCCATTCCTCCTTTGAGGGGCATCTGGATTCTTTCCAGCTTCTGGCTATTATAAATAAGGCTGCTATGAACATAATGGAGCATGTGTCTTTATTGCATGCCGGGGAATCCTTTGTGTATATGCCCAGGAGAGGTATAGCAGGGTCCTCTGGAAGTCTCATGTCCAGTTTTCTGAGGAACCTCCAGACTGATTTCCAAAGTGGTTGTACCATCTTACAGCCCCACCAGCAGTGGAGGAGTGTTCCTCTTTCTCCACATCCTCGCCAACACCTGCTGTCTCCTGAGTTTTTTACCTTAGCCATTCTGACTGGTGTTCATCTGGAATAACAAAAACCCAGTATAGCTAAAACTATTCTCAACAACAAAAGAAATTCTGGGGGAATCAGTATCCCTGACTTCAAGAAATACTACAGAGCAATAGTGTTAAAAACTGCATGGTATTGGCACAGTGACAGACAAGTGGACCAATGGAATAGAATTGAAGATCCAGAAATGAATCCATACACCTATGGTCACTTGATCTTCGACAAAGGAGCCAAAAATATCCAGTGGAAAAAAGATAGCCTTTTCAACAAATGGTGCTGGTTCAATTGGAGGTCAGCATGCAGAAGAATGCGAATTGATCCATTCTTATCTCCATGTACTAAACTTCACTCCAAGTGGATCAAGGACCTCCATGTAAAACCAGACACACTGAAACTAATAGAAAAGAAACTGGGGAAGACCCTTGAGGACATGGGCACAGGGGAAAAGTTCCTGAACAGATCACCAATAGCTTATGCTTTAAGATCAAGAATTGACAAATGGGATCTCATAAAATTACAAAGTTTCTGTAAGGCAAAGGACACTGATAAAAGGACAAAACGGCAACCATCAAATTGGGAAAGGATATTCACCAACCCCATATCTGATAGAGGGCTAATATCCAATATATACAAAGAACTCAAGAAGTTAGACCTCAGGGAACCAAATAACCCTATTAAAAATGGGGTACAGATCTTAACAAAGAATTTTCCCATGAAGAAATTCGGATGGCCGAGAGGCACCTTAAGAAGTGCTCAACATCATTAGTCATTAAGGAAATGCAGATCAAAACAACCCTGAGATTTCACCTTACACCAGTCAGAATGGCTAAGGCTACAGTGTTCTTATAAATACAAAAATCTTTTTTAAAAGTTTAAAAAAGTAAATAAATAAAATAAAATTAATGTAAACATTATTTTGTCCTAAGGTATAGCAGTGAATTAGTTAAACTGCTTTGACTCCCAGCAGGTTGCATGCACAGACACACACACACACACACACCAGCTAATTTTGTATGTCCTGACAAGCCCAATGTCTGGGCACTTCTAAACTTTCCTGCCCGCCAGCACACACTTCCCTCTGGTATTCCTGACTTTACACCTTCTAAAATCTATATTTTATCTTTGTTGCCCTGTTGCCTTCTGGGCAGCCCCCTAATAGGGCCACATTCCTTTTCCACCTACATTGTTGGCTGCTTTATGTCCTGCAGCTCTTAAATCTGTTCTCTCCCCACTCCCCAGTCATGGTAATATTCCTCCTCTTCCTCCTCTTCCTCCTCCTCCTCCTCCTCCTCCTCCTCCTCCTTCTTTTCCTCCTCCTTTCCCTCCCTCCTTCTCCCTCCCTCTCTTCTCTCTCTTCTTCTCTTCTCTTCTCTCTCTTTCTTCTTCTTCTTCTTCTTCTTCTTCTTCTTCTTCTTCTTCTTCTTCTTCTTCTTCTTCTTCCTCTTCCTCCTCCTCCTCTTCCTCCTCCTCTTCCTCCTCCTCCTCCTCCTCCTCTTCCTCCTCCTCTTCCTCCTCCTCTTCCTCCTCCTCTTCCTTCTTCTTCTTTTTCTTCTTCTTCTTTTTCTTCTTCCTCTTCCTCCTCCTCCTCCTCTTCCTCCTCCCTCCCTCCCTCTCCCTCCTTCCCTTCTTCCCTCCCTCCCTCCCTCCACCCTCTCTCCTGTGCAGGTAATCTGAAGGTCCTGCCTCCTTCTCCCTGCTCAACTATTGGCCATACAGCAGGCAATTCTTTATTACCAGTCCAAGCCAGCTGTGGGCAGAGACCCTCAGGTCTGGAAGTGCAGCATTAAGACAAGGCATTAGAACCAATTCCCCACAGTAAGGGAGCATTTTGTTTCATTTATTTAAAATGGTCATACTTAGCTCAAAGTTTATTACATATACAATATATGCATTTATTCTATGTGTGTAGTATATGCACATAGCGTGTTCATGTGTATGCACATGGAGATCAGAAATAGATGTTGGGTGTCCTCTTCAGTATCTCTCCATCCTATTTTTTTTTTTTTTTGAGATATGCCTTCTCGTTGAACAGGGAGCTTGACAGTTTGGCTAGACTGGCCGGCTGGCAGGCTCCAGGGATTCACCTGTTTCTGCTTTCAACCCAATGCTTGCCAATGCAGGCACCGCCATACCTGGCTTTTGCACAGGTGCCAAGTCATGTCCCTGTGCTTGCTTGCCAAGCACTGTTTTTAAACCTACTGAGCCATCTCCACAGAAACTATATGCATAATTTTTAAGATGTATTCATTCTCAGTCCTTTGTTATTTAAATCATAGCAGAATATACTTTTGCGTGATCTTACATCCCTCTGAGCCTGGGTTGACTGTATTTGTAACTGGCTTAACATTATCCTCAAGGAATTTCTGCAGAGCTGGACACAATTTCTTTAGTATGGAGTATTAGATATTTTAAAAATAAATTCTACAGCATCACATCATTGTTATAATTTAGTTTAATGGACACCATTTGTCAAAAAAAAATCCCAGTATTTTGTTTTAGTACTTTTGAAATAAAAGTGGTAATCTCTCTCTCTCTCTCTCTCTCTCTCTCTCTCTCTCTCTCTCTCTCCTTCTTTAGATGTTCTCAGGCTGAAATTAGAGAACAATATTGACATTATCGATCAGCTTAACACGCTGTCTTCCCTGACAGTCAATATTTCCTCCTGTGTACTTTATGACCGTATTCAGGCGGCAGACACTGTGGAGGAGATGGAGACGGTGGCCAAGCAGCTCTACAAGAGCAATGAGCTCTTTGGAAGTAAGTGTCGTCCTGTTAGGGGTGGAGAGTCTCTCTGGACTAAAATGGACTGAATTCTATTCCCCCACCCGCTTCTGTCCAAAACTCAAAAAGTAGTCTGAAGCCCATCGCCCCTTCTGATGTCAGCGTGAATGAGATTCTTCATGTAGTCAGTCAGCGGCAGGGTCTAAGTATGAGAGCCCTTCAACAAATACCTCTTTACTGGGGAAAAAAAAATCATGTAATTCAAGGGTGAAGCTAAGTTATCAGTCAAGATCATCCATTCAGAATATTGTTTGGTAATTTGAATAAGTGGCTTACGGTGACATATTTAATCTGTCACTTTGTGATAAGATTGTTAACTCCAGCTTTGAACCTTGACGTTGACACCTCTTAGAAACCATCCTTCTAAATGAGGAGCCTGAATGCACTGCCCCATTACTAACTCAAATGTCAGGCTGCTCCCTGAATCCACCCTCGGGCCAGTGAGCCATGCCGCCTGTGATGTAACTTTTGTGCTGTTGTTGCCTTATTTTTAGGTGTCATTTTTAAGCTACCATCTAACAGAAGTTCACATGGAGGCTTAGACTCTGAAAAAGTCTCTCTCCCTCCTGTCGTAAGATACACCATCCGCATGAGTCTGAAGACAGCCCAGACCACGAGGAGCATAAGGACGAAGATTTGGGCCCCCGGGCCGCACAACTCTCCATCACACAACCAGATCTATGGCCGGGCTTTCATTTATTTGCAGGATAGTATTGAAAGAGCAATCATTGAGTTACAAACAGGAAGGAACTCACAGGAAGTCGCCGTCCAGGTTCAGGCCGTTCCCTATCCCTGCTTCATGAAGGACAAGTGAGTGGACTGTTGGTGGTCACACACCCTTCTGAGAACTCGCTTCCTCACTGATGTGTCCTGTGAAGGGAAGACATTCACCAAGCCTTTACCACAGGCTTAGAACCTAAAGCAGAAGATGCCTGAATGTTTCGTTAAAGAATGGAGGCACCAGGACACTGCATGCTTCGTGAGAGTAGGAACAAAAGACCTTGTATGCAAATTTAAGCTCTGCAGCACACGAAAATACTTCCCCATATATTATTTGTTCTACTTCTGCTTCCTGTCAGTAAAATGGAAGCAGTATCATTGTCCATAGTTTTCAGATAAAAAGGAAATCCAGAGAGCTGATGACAGTACCACATTTTCTCAGTACTAGATTAAACATAAAACACACCATTATTTGGAAGAAACATTACAAGAGTATTATCATTAACTAATGGGAGTCCTTACCTAATTGTGCATCCAGAAACGGTATCAAGAATGGACCCGGTCTGAGATAAAAATTCATTCAACAAATGTTCTATTATAAGCATCTGCCCCAGGAAGCAAACTATATGTTTGTTTCCCATCTCTCTAGTAGTGATACACTTCTGCACACTAATATGATATCAAGTGACAGTGACCTCATGGTCCATTCATATTTGCCCTTTTCTCAAGTTTATAAGAATAGCCTTAGGACCTTTCTCAAAATAAAGGTTTCTGGCCGGCCCAAGATGCTAAACAGATTGCTGCAGGACCTTGATAAAAACGATCGCCTTTGCCTGTGACCATTGAAGGGTTGTGATTGTCAGAGCTATGCCTTCCTGGTTACTATCACCACCAGTTCCCAAGAAATTGTTCAAAAGCAAATTCCTGGCCTGCCCATACATAGTAAATAAGTGGGTGTTATGCTGAAAGGTTAGGGTGTCTTTGCTGTACGGTCAGCTTGGAGAAACATCAAATAAAATCTTTTGCATTATGACCAGCTACTCAGAAATACATGTAGGGCTTACGGGCTTTCCAACGTCCCTCTAGAACATACAACATATTGCCAGAGAGAGAGAGAGAGAGAGAGAGAGAGAGAGAATTTCAACACCATTTATGAAATGTCTTTGAAGAATCCAAATTCTTTGCATTTTAAATAAAATATTCTGGATTTTATATTGTTTTACTCAGGAAATGTTAGTTTACTTATAATTATGAACTTCCTTAAAGATTAATACGGCCACTCTGGATGGCTTGCCAATCAACCTCTGATTTTGAATTTTCCATTCAGATAAGAAAAGTTTTGAGTGTTGTAATAATTACAGCTGAGTAATGATTTTCCCAACCAGGACATACTCAAAAACAATTTAAACAATATGACAATTTTCTCTAACACTCCAACCCCCTAGAGCTCTGTATTCACTCTTGTCCCACTGCAATAAAATAAGAAATGATAGCCCACTGTTAAATCAGCTTCCCACTTCATAAATAGTAAGGCTGTATTAACAGTTGTTCTGATCCCCCTAATGGGAGGGTAATTTCCACGCACGCACGTGTGCACTTCCTGCACGCTGCAGTCTGCAGGGCGGCAATTATTTTGATGGCTGGATCTTCTCTTCTGTTCCACAGCTTCCTCACCAGCGTGTCCTATTCCCTCCCGATCGTGCTTATGGTCGCCTGGGTTGTATTTATAGCTGCCTTTGTTAAAAAGCTTGTCTATGAGAAGGACCTTCGGCTCCATGAGGTATGTTGAGAATTTTCTCCTGTTGTGAATAAGTCCTAGTCCTAGAACAGCTCATTGCTGCAACTTTTCTCATGCCTATTCAGACACAGACAGCGAAGTCCACACCTTGCGAATTAGAAAGACAAACATTTTACGGATCACAGGCAGTCTTTATTTTTGTTTTCGCAAAAAGCGACACAAAGGCTGTTTAATGAGTCCTTCTGAGAAGACAAAATCAGAATAATAGTGAATATAATTATAAACCTCACAGTAATTTTTTCCAGAGTGAATTACTTACAAGACAAAGGCTCTAACAAACTTTAAATACTACCTATACTATCAAGGAAGAGTGACGGCTGACAGGGCAACCATCAAGCTACTTGTAGGTATAGAGACAGATATGGATGCAGGCATAAGGATAATTTTGCTTTGCAAGAATAAAGTCCCTTTACCATGCATCTCACACTTATCTTTCAGTTACAATTTACTAGATGTCTCATAAATTGATTTAAGCCTCACTGTCTTTTGGACTGTATGCCATGGTTTTCTAATGACAATTTGAAAGCTTGATTTCACACCTCAAACTTTAATTGGGTGGCATGGTCTTTTCTATCTCCTCCTATGTCTCAGGTTCCTGGGCCTCGAAAGTGGGTCTTTAAAGATTAAAGGATGACTTTGAAGTAGAAAACTGTGGTAGACACTGAGCTATTTTCTACTTCAAAACAGATACCTACCTCAAATATGATAAAAACAAGAAAAACACTCATGCCTATGTGTCGATGTAGACTTGTGTACACATATATGTGTGTGTCACGCTTACCACTTTGTTTTATGATAGGACATGATGCTGTTCGAATGCATCTGTTGTGTGTCACCGGAAATATCGGTGCATAAAGCTGTCCTCTCTCAGCAGAAGAGGTGAAAGGCGTATTTTTAACATTGATCTATTTCTATGTGCTGGTTCTCTGCCTTCATTTAGGAGGCATCTGCTTTCATGCTCTAACCACATGACCACAGCGTGAAAGTTACCTAGTGGGAAAAATGTTTTAGGGATCTTAGAATTCCAGCATGAGGCTCTGGGAAGCTACCCTGCCAGTCACCCTTCCGTGAGCCTAGTCCCTAAACTCAGTCTCTCTCATTTGTCTAGACTGCACTCAGTATAGTATTTACAGAATGGACAAGCCTGAGGACAGAGGACACATTCAGTTACCTACGCTACTTCTTACTTTCCAGCGCTAAGATATTGGTTCCCTTTGAAAAAGCCTCTGATATCAGGATATAGCTGATCTAGTATAAACTCATTCAGCAGTAAGTTTTCTTTTGGGGGCTATGCAAATTAATGTCACATCTTTAAAACAATGGTGCCCTAAACTCAAAGGAATATAGCATGGTTGTGAAATGAATTGGTGCAAGGTATGACACGAATGGAATGTCCCCAGTGTCCCCAGTGTCCCCAGCTTGGCTCTCCACTGCTGTCAGGTCACTGCTACCTCCTTCTTTTCAACGATGAGGAGGCTCTGTGTGCCCAGGAGATGGGAGGTGGCGAGTTGAACACCTAGTTCATCATCATGCTCCTCATCAGGAGGGTCCTGACTTTCATCCAACCCTTTGCTAAGCCACAGCTGATTGCCTTCAGTGGTGCAGAATTTTAAGATGTTTCCAGAGTGATGATAGCCATTCTCTTTGGTTACCAGAAACTTGAAATTACTTGTTAATGCCATCATTTTACATTCAGTTAAAGTATAAAAGTGCCCATAGACTACTTCTTTTTCATTCAAATTAAAACACAAAGGTTAAAAAAAAAACCCACAGCACTGCACTTCTTACTTTCTATAATTACTTTTAAATTGGGGCAAGAAAACCTATTTAGCTGTATCTCAATGAAGTCATTAATATTTGACCCTGTCGTGATGTGCCTCTGAGAAATCTCCTTAAGTTTGAAAGTAGCACAAATATTAATAACCAATAAGTCTATTTTTGAAATTAAGTCTTAAAATACTTTTTAAAACACTCTTCATGAATTTTGTTCTACATTTTGTGCCTTGAACTACTAAAATTTTACAGCTATAAAAATATTAATTTTAAGCCAGGCATGGTGGCACACACCTGTAATCCCAGCACTTTGGGAGGCAGAGGCAGGCAGATTTCTGAGTTCAAGGCCAGCCTGGTCTACAGAGTGAGTTCCAGGACATCCAGGGCTGCACAAAGAAACCCTGTCTCAAAAAAAAACAAAAAACAAAAAACAAATATATATATATAAATTTTATAACAGAATTTTTTTTTGTTTTACTTTAGTTTTGAGACAGGGAAACCTGTCTCAAAAAATCCAATATATATATATATAAATATATAAATAAATTTTATAACAGAAAAAATTTTTTTGTTTTACTTTAGTTTTGAGACAGGGTTTCTCTGTGTATCCCTGGCTGTCCTGGAACTCACTTTGTAGATTAGGCTGTCCTGGAACTCAGAGATCTTCCTGCCTCTGCCTAACAAGTTCTGGGATTAAAGGCCTGTGCCACCACACCTGGCTAAAAAAGAAATCTTATTTTTAAAGGGAATTTGTGTATATGTGTTTGTGTGTGTGTGTGACTGCATGTGTGTGTGTGTGTGTGTGTGTGTGTTCAGAGCTAGTTGCATCAGGTTTCTCCAAGAAAGTCCATTGTTGGGACTTTATATATAGCTAAAGACAGAATTTTGGAGTTTTCCTGTCAGTTCAGACAGGCAAGCCAAGATATCTATGAGTTATTACCAAGAGGAACACAGAGCCTTCAGTACCGTAGGGCTTCATATCAAACACCTTTTCTATGCTTTCAGAATGTGCCCATCCCTTCCTGTAGGAATATGGAACGTTCACCATTAATCGTCATCCCTTTTAATCTTACAAAGAATTTTTTAAAATCTATTATCAAAATTAACTTTAAAAGTTAAAATGAAAGGGCTGGTGAGATGGTTCAGCGGTTAAGAGCACTGACTGCTCTTTCAAAGGTCTTGAGTTCAAATCTCAGCAACCACATGATGGCTCACAACCATCTATAATGAGATCTGACGCCCTCTTCTGGTGTGTCTAAAGACAGCTACAGTGTACTCACGTATAACAATAAATGAATGTTTAAAAAAATTAAAATGAAAGATGCCATGATTCCTAATGCTTTAGTGCTTGGCCTAGAGTCAATTGGATGGCACTGCTGACAAGCAAATCCGTGAGTATTTGTGATTTCCCTTCCCATTAGCCTCTGAGCAGAAGCCTCTCAGGAGTGTAGCAACATGTTCCCACAAATTCTTTAGCAATCTCTTTTCGTAGTGACTGCTGTAAAGTGGGCCAGCTTTGACTGCTGTGTACCAGGCTTTTCCGGTTATCAGATATTGATAAATTGCGCTGGCAGGTGAGGGAGGCTTGGGACAAGTGACTCTTTGATTACAAAGCTGGCACCTGACATCTGCCACGCTGAGGCGAACCAATGGCAGCAGGGAAGAGCAGTCTTCCACTCTCCGCAGGCCGCTTCCACCCCTAACTTTGGTCTTCTTTGTTCCCGCGATGTTGGCACCAACTCCAGATGATTTATGGATGGCTTGGGTGCTCTCAGAGCCCGTTCTTGTCATGAGTGCAGCTGTCCTTGTGGCGTGAAATCCTAAAGTTTTGCCCGGAACTTTCATGCTAGAGTGTCTGACTGTGATTACTTCAGGGAGCACCCAGCTCAGCCTGTTTCTGTGGAAAGTGAAATGACCAGTCTCAAAGTCTTAGCACCTCTTAGCAACAAGAATCACACCTTGAGTCTCAAAGGCTCCTAATTATTGTGATAGCCACCTTCATTGTCAATTGTGAGGCTTGCCAAATTATCTTTTAGTAAGTCTACAGATAGAGAATGCTCTAGAAACATAAAGAAATCCCATAAATTTGGGATGCTGGTCACCGGGAGAGAAAAGCATTGTTTAAATATATAGCGTACCTTTCATTTCATGGCCTCGGTGTCGCTTAGATATGTGATATTCACCTTAGCAAATACACCAGCATGTTTCTTGCTCCTATTCAGACTGCAGTTGGAGGGAGGGAGGGAGGGGTTTTTCTCTCTTGTCGTTGTTATTGTTTTATAAGCCACATAAGATTAAATAGTTTAGTTGAACGTGTGTTCCAATTAGTTCTGTTCAAGCATCCATATGTAATTAAATCTCAAAATGCGGAACAACGCCCAGGCAGATAAAAAGAACTTGCCTATCAGAATCACACTGGGATTGATAAGTATCTCTGAAGTGTGGACATCAAAACCGATGCAACAATTTTCTCAAACTGGGTGAGAAATACAGTGAGAATTTCTGGGGTAAAAAAAATCAGTGAGTGCTACTTCTTTTTTAGAAAAATCAAAATGTAATTTTATTTTCAACAAAAACAAATCTTGCAGCTAGGGGAAATCTTTACTTACTGCAATCTCCTCGCTTTGACTCCCTCTTCCTATTCCTTTGGAAACAGCATTGCAGGGGGTGGAGCCACGGAGGGGACACAGAAGAAGGTGAGGGAGAGGACAAAGTTAAGAGGAGAAGTCACTGGCTTTTTCTCAGTGGTGATTAGCTTAAGGCCCACTGCTTAGACTGTTGGCAGGCAGGTAGCTGTCTCCATGGTAACAAGAGCAAGCAGAGTTATCAAATGTGATAAGTTGGAAAAAAAATAAAAACAGAAGGTAAAGTCGGCTACATTGGCTTATAGAATAAAATACCCAGTGCAATATTATCGTTGTTATTGTTTTTCTATACAATATTAAGAGAGATATATTAAAAATTATTTATTCTATAGAAACAGTGGACTATAATAATGTTGGTGGAACATTTATTATTTTTAAAATGGGACATTAGGTTTATAAGCCTAGTATTAATAATAAACTGTTATAACTGGAAGGTATAATGTCCAGGTTCCCCTAGTGTTCCACTTGTACCAAATTTAAGGCTACTGAGATTGAAGGGGGGTTGTGGACAACAGACTCTTTTGCATTTGTGCAAAAGCATATCTTTATCAGGTAGAAGAAATCCAGTGGAATCTCTTGGCCCTGGGGATATCACTGAGTCAGAAAAAAATATTAGCTGAGAAACTAACCTACAGAATCTCAGATACCTCAGTTCGTGGGTGTATGAATGTCTTTTTGTTATATGTATATGCCAAGACTGACAGAGACTGTCCGCTGATGTTAGGGATGAGGAGGTTATCAAGAAAGGCAAAGGGACATCTTTCAAACAGCCACATTTTGAGTAATAAGAATCCACATCTACCGTGTTTCTCTCACCAAACAGAAGCAATAGTTATAGTGCTCATTAAGGCTTATTAAAAATATATAAACTTGTATTATTCCAATCCCTATTTGAAGTTAAGCTATGTGCAACTTTTTAACCAGACTGAAATATTTATACCTAAGCAAATGTCAGGTTCATGCTGTAAAATAACAGAGGAGACACCATAAATTTGATGTCCCGGTCTGAATCATTTTAATCTAAAGAAGTCAGCTAGATTCCAGTTTCAAAACTACAACTGTAATATACACACAGAGATGTGTGTGTGTGTGTGTGTGTGTGTGTGTGTGTGTGTGTATTGCTAGGGATTGAACTCAGGACCTCTGCAACGAAGCAAGTCCTCAATACTTTATTTATTTGTTTGTTTGTTTATTATTTTCTGGGAGAGAGAGAGACAGAGAAACAGAGAAAGACACCAAGCAGGCATACATTTTTGAGGTCAGAAGACAACTTTCAAGAGTTGATCCTCCTTATTATCTTCTAAGAGCTGGTATTGAATCTCGGGCTTCTGAGCTACCTCACTGGTCCTAGAAATGTATGCTTTTATTAGTGAAAAGGATCTTCTCTAACAAAATCATGGTCTGTGTTGGGATGTCACACTGGGAGCATAAAATCCAAGAGGAGCGGATACAAAAAGTCTTAGCAATCAAACAGAATTCACATAAAGTATTCAAATGCATATGTAGTTCCATATAAGAGGAGACCCTTGGACGTTTTGTCATGATACAGAACTAATCATTGCTTGGGTATCAGCCAAAGAAGCATCTAACTCTTCCTTCCTCTTCTAGTACATGAAGATGATGGGCGTGAACTCCTGCAGCCATTTCTTTGCCTGGCTTATAGAGAGTATCGGGTTCTTATTGGTCACCATTGCCATCCTCATCGTTATCCTCAAGTTTGGCAACATCCTTCCTAAGACAAACGGCTTCATTTTGTTCCTGTACTTTTCGGACTACAGCTTCTCCGTGATCGCCATGAGCTATCTCATCAGTGTCTTCTTCAACAACACCAACATTGCAGCTCTGATTGGAAGCCTCATCTACGTCATTGCCTTTTTCCCATTTATCGTCCTGGTTACAGTTGAGGATGAGTTGAGCTACGTTATTAAAGTATTCATGGTAAGTCAACTGTTGGAGTGCACCCTCCTGTGATATTAATACCTCCCTGCTCATGAATATGCCCAAGGTGAAAGTTCACTTGTGTAATTAAAACATAATGCAATAGCAAAATACACTTAACTCTTCTGATGGCTTTTCTAATTGCTGTCTACTCTGAAAGCAAAGACCCCTCCCCCATCCCACAGTTTCTAGAACCATTAGTGGTGCTGTTAGGCTCCGGTTCTTGTACAGTTAAAATATTACCTGACATGTTTTAGAGATCACCAAGAATTCTGATTTCTCTGGTTCAAAACCTTAAACATCTCAGAACCTCCTGTGTTAGAACCAGTCTCATGTATTAAAAAGCCAGCGTAGTTTTTCTGGGGAACACACAGCCAGCAGGAATAGTGATGGAGGCACTGATAGCCTATGCTCAAATGTGGATTCTTTTCTGCTTTTTCCTAGTTCAGAAGCACTAAACTGAGAACTAATATAACTGAATTTAAAAATTCAGAAAGCAGAATATTTTCCATCATATTAAGGCTTTTCTGTTCATACACATAGATCTTGATGAATAGCCTTAATTCAACACTGACTGCTCTAGGTTTGAACAAAACTTAAATTTATAATTTGTAATGATTATCAATATTCAACCAATAATTATTTTAGTATATTCTCATTTAAAACTCTATCACCTGAAATAAATTTAGGAACACTTTCTGGCCCTGATATCATTTAATTTGAATCTTCATACTCTATTACACTGTAATTTCCTACTTTATAAATTTCTGAGCAACATTTAATATGCTTAAACATATATTTTGGATTGTTAAAAGGCATGCTCCAAGTATTTCCTCTTTCTCCCTGTCTCTCGTCTCTCGTCTCTCTTGTCTCTCTCTTGTCTCTCTCTCTCTCTCTCTCTCTCTCTCTCTCTCTCTCTCTCTCTCTCTCTCTCTCTCTCTCTCTCTCTCTCTCTCTCCCTCATTTCTCCCTCTCTCATTGTAGTATTTTTGGCAAGGGACTTAGGTATTTTAAAATAGACTTAGAGTGTGAACTCTATCTTTCCTATACGTCTACCATTTTAAGCATTTTGAGACCTTCCAGGTGAAATCTGCTGCAACTATCACCACTGTTCATTTTCTTTACAGAGCCTGCTGTCCCCAACAGCATTCAGCTATGCAAGCCAATATATTGCACGATATGAAGAACAAGGCGTTGGTACGTTCAATTTCTTTAAAATAGGGTTGTCTCTCTGTGATATGTGCCAAGGAGGAATAAACACCTGTGTTCAATTTCTAGGTCTTCAATGGGAAAATATGTACAAATCCCCTGTTCAGGATGACACCACCTCATTTGGCTGGCTGTGCTGTCTAATCCTCGCAGACTCTTTCATTTATTTCTTTATCGCTTGGTACGTCAGGAATGTTTTCCCAGGTAGGAACCTGCACAGATACTTCTTGTGGTTGTCATCACTGTAAGTCACCTAACACATGCGCTAATAGTTGGCCAGCCATGTGAAATCTCTGAAATGGTATAATAAAACCCTGAATTAACCAAATTGTTCAGATTAAATTTGTTGCTGTGTCTCTTGTCTCACTGTCTTACCTTTTAAAGACAAGGTAAATTCAAAATTGTGGGATAGTATCAGGTCCAACCAGTCTTTGCAAATAGAAGCATGATACACCGACAAGGCAAAATCTGTCTCCTAATTTTATGGATAATGAAATGCATTCTACAACGTAGTCTGTGGCCTCCCACTTTGCATCTTCTAACACATTTAGATGTTTTCCCACTAAGTGTTATTGATATGCAGATGGTGAATAAATTGTATGCTTTCATTTGCACAAAATGCTTATTTTAAAAATAACTGTCTTGATACAGAAAGCATATCAATGCTATCATGGGACTTGGGGTAAGACCCAGGGAATATGAAAGGGAACCCTGTGAGAATTCTATTGAGGATACAGAATTAGTTTAACACTGAACTGTGGAGGTGATGTAAATGAACAAAAATTATCCTACTGTACTCTTGAAATGGGTTAATGTATAACTGTAGTTCACTGACACTGCTTTTTAAGAGACGGTCTTTTTGGCATTACTTTGTAAACTGAACTCACCCTTTGAAGTTATGTAGTATTCTACAAAACGGAGTCATTTCCTGAACCATTCAGTGTTTCATTGTTTAGTTAGTAATCCCTCTTTTTAATGTGTTCTCATTACAGGGACATATGGGATGGCAGCTCCATGGTATTTTCCTGTCCTTCCTTCCTATTGGAAAGAGCGATTCGGATGCGCGGAAGTGAAGCAGGAGAAAAGCAATGGCCTAATGTTTACTAATATCATGATGCAGAACACCAACCCTTCTGCCAGTAAGACAAGTAGGTCAATAGCATGTATCGTTATAACAGAAATGACGCTAAAACTGCATAACTAGTGGGTTTAGTTACATTTTTCTAAATGATAAAATTATCATCCCTTTAGTCACGGGTGAGTATGTCTACACATATGTGTTTACATAGGGACTGAATTGTGCCTTCTTCTGGGCTCATTAGCCCAGAAGTTGGTTAGCATATGCTGCTAATTAAGCCAAAACTGTAGATCCCTTTGTGGTCCAGTTAGAATCATGCAGAGAAAAATGTTGTTCCTTGCCCACAGTCCGCATTCCTTCCTCTAGCCATCTGCGGCTGGTCATAGGAGAAACCAAGAAACAAAAATGGGTAATGTAGCATAACCCACAGTGATTTGAGAAAAGAGGGCAAAGTTCATGCCTTACTGATGTGGGTTGAGTGCTAATGTCTCTATAAAGTAAAGATCCCCCTGCAAGTGGTGTCATGATGGTGCCTGAAGATGGTAGATAGGACAATTAGTTGGGTTCTGTCTGTAAGCCACAGATCCAAGAAAACTGTGTTACTATAAAGCCACAACTTGGAAACATTTATTTCATAAATTGATAACATCCTTCCCAATCAGAGAACAAACCTTCTGGGTTATCTTTTGAATATTTAAGATCTGTAGGGGAGGAGAAAAAAGAGACTTAAAAATTATGACACTGCATTTGAGAACTGCTTGTTCCGACAGAGAAGGCTGATAGAATAAACCCTAGAGAATGTAGTTTTGTAGTCCTGCTCATTCTGTAAGCAGGTCAGAAGAATGCTAGAGAATATAATAAATCAGTTGCTTCTGAACTCTTTAAACTTAAAGATTATATTCGTATAATCTCCAGTTTTAGTAAACACAGCTCTATTAATTCCTTATGAGCTTACAACTCTTATCTTGGTCTCTCTAGGTCCTGACTGTGCATTTCCCTCCAACATTGAACCTGAACCTAAAGATCTCCAAGTTGGAGTCGCCCTTCACGGGGTCACAAAGATCTATGGCTCAAAAACAGCTGTTGATAACCTTAATCTGAACTTCTACGAAGGGCACATTACATCACTGTTGGGGCCAAATGGAGCTGGCAAAACTACAACAATGTATGCTATTTTTTCAACTAAATGTCAAAGAGAGATATTATTAATGAACAATAGCCCCCTTTTTTTTTTATCAACTAGGAACTTAAACAAAGAAGAAAGCAGAACCAGTATGTCCTATGGATGGTTCAGCTTGTCCACAAATGAAATGAAATCTAAACCAGAGATTCCAAACTGTGGGCTCTAAGTCCATCTTAGGCCAGCATGGGATAGGCTTATTTTCTGCATGTAGTTAGTGCTGGCTTCCCCTATGTGTCTTAAAATGTTTAATTCAGCATAATTTCCAGATAACAGTAAGTATTCTTGGCATGTCTTAGATCAGTGGCACTCCACCTTCCCAATGCTGTAACAGTTTTACACAGTTCCTCATGATGTGGTGACTCCCCCCCACAACCATAAAAATTATTTCATTGCTACCTCATAACTGTAATTTTGCTACTGCTATGAATCGTAATGTAGATAGTTTATATGCAGGATATCTGGTATGTAACCCCCAGAGGAGTCGAGACCCAGAGGTTGAGAACCACTGCCAAGCACTCTGCAACACAGAGTTGCATGTTAAGACAGCAGCTGTTGGAAGGGTTCACTAGTGTCATTCTGTTCAAACTGCATGCGTTCTCCGGCTCATCCCTGGTCTGGGATCTGTACTGCTACATCAGTCAGTCCGTCCTTCTTTATTTGCATTTCTACCCAGGCCGGGGAATAAGTCTGAATGTGCACACCCTAGCATGAACATAGCACCAAGTGCCCTATCACAGGAAGCATTCACCTTGATTCAGGAAGAACAAAGAACCACCAGCATCATACAAGGTCAAAGACAGCACATGGCTGTTCATTTTCTCAACCAACCGTCCTGTGTTAAGATAAAGAGAGGATTGGGATCCCGGGATCCTTAGGTGATTTTATCGTTTGTGTGTTTGCTTTGACACTGAGCCTCCGGGGTTCCACCAGTGCGTATTTGTCATCAGTGTTAAGATGTTGTTAGACTCAGGCCCTTAAGGACATGTCTCACTTTGTCCACATTCTGCTTTTAATCATCTTGAGTAAGCTCAGTGACTACTCAAATGCTGGCACCGATATTTTTTTTTTCTAAATAACTAGAGACAAGTGAAGGTCGTGATGAGAGTAAACATGCAGCCTCTTATTTGTACAACCTGTTAAAAGCCAGGGTTGGCGTTCTCGGATGGAATTCTTATAAAGTAAATGTTCCAATAGGAAATAAGAGGTTGGGGGAGGAAAGAGATAGAGAAGGTGTTGGTTGAGGCTATAACTTCAGCTGAGAATCCCCTATTTTATCAGTCTATATATAAACCTTTACATATCAAAAAGAAATGTGTTATTTGCATTTCAATGGATGTCATGAGGAAATTGCATATCACCTTGATTCATTATTTAGGACTATGAGAAAGGTAAGAAATCTGGTCTTCTCTAGATCTTCTATGGATGATGTTCTAGAGGGAGGGAGATGATTTGTAAAAAAACTCTCCAATTGACTAACCACTTGGAAGATGTTGAGAGTTTTCTAGGTAGAAATATTTTGGCCATTATGCAAAGAATGTCACTGAGGAGCCCAGAAGAGGTTGGAGGTTCAAGAAGCAGGTGTGTGGTGATGTGATGGCTGCTGCCCCCTGGTGGTAGCACATGTTGATAGCGTGACCAAGAGACAAAGATGCAAGCATGACTTCTGAAATAGTTTTTTTTTTTTTTTTTTTTTTTTTTTTTTTTTTTTTTTTGTCTTTTTTTTTATTTGATATAATTTATTTACATTTCAAATGATTTCCCCTTTTCTAGCCCCCCCCCCCACTCCCCGAAAGTCCCGTAAGCCCCCTTCTCTTCCCCTGTCCTCCCTCCCACCCCTTCCCAGTTCCCCGTTCTGGTTTTGCCAAATACTGTTTCACTGAGTCTTTCCAGAGCCAGGGACCACTCCTGCTTTCTTCTTGTATCTCATTTGATGTGTGGATTATGTTTTGGGTATTCCAGTTTTCTAGGTTAATAACCACTTATTAGTGAGTGCATACCATGATTCACCTTTTGAGTCTGGGTTAACTCACTTAGTATGATGTTCTCTAGCTCCATCCATTTGCCTAAGAATTTCATGAATTCATTGTTTCTAATGGCTGAATAGTACTCCATTGTGTAGATATACCACATTTTTTGTATCCACTCTTCTGTTGAGGGATACCTGTGTTCTTTCCAGCATCTGGCAATTATAAATAGGGCTGCTATGAACATAGTAGAGCATGTATCCTTATTACATGGTGGGGAATCCTCTGGGTATATGCCCAGGAGTGGTATAGCAGGATCTTCTGGAAGTGAGGTGCCCAGTTTTCGGAGGAACCGCCAGACTGCTTTCCAGAGTGGTTGTACCAATTTGCAACCCCACCAGCAGTGGAGGAGTGTTCCTCTTTCTCCGCACCCTCTCCAACACCTGCTGTCTCCTGAATTTTTAATCTTAGCCATTCTGACTGGTGTAAGATGAAATCTTAGGGTTGTTTTGATTTGCATTTCCCTAATGACTAATGAAGTGGAGCATTTTTTAAGATGCTTCTCCGCCATCCGAAGTTCTTCAGGTGAGAATTCTTTGTTTAACTCTGTACCCCATTTTTTAATAGGGTTGTTCGGTTTTCTGGAGTCTAACTTCTTGAGTTCTTTATATATATTGGATATTAGCCCTCTATCTGATGTAGGATTGGTGAAGATCTTTTCCCAATTTGTTGGTTGCCGATCTGTCCTCTTGATGGTGTCCTTTGCCTTACAGAAACTCTGTAACCTTATGAGGTCCCATTTGTCAATTCTTGCTCTTAGAGCATACGCTATTGGTGTTCTGTTCAGAAACTTTCTCCCTGTACCGATGTCCTCAAGGGTCTTCCCCAGTTTCTTTTCTATTAGCTTCAGAGTGTCTGGCTTTATGTGGAGGTCCTTGATCCATTTGGATTTGAGCTTAGTACAAGGAGACAAGGATGGATCAATTCGCATTCTTCTGCATGCTGACCTCCAGTTGAACCAGCACCATTTGTTGAAAAGGCTATCTTTTTTCCATTGGATGTTTTCAGCCTCTTTGTCGAGGATCAAGTGGCCATAGGTGTGTGGGTTCATTTCTGGATCTTCAATCCTGTTCCATTGATCCTCCTGCCTGTCACTGTACCAATACCATGCAGTTTTTAACACTATTGCTCTGTAGTATTGCTTGAGGTCAGGGATACTGATTCCCCCAGATTTTCTTTTGTTGCTGAGAATAGTTTTAGCTATCCTGGGTTTTTTGTTGTTCCAGATGAATTTGATAATTGCTCTTTCTAACTCTGTGAAGAATTGAGTTGGGATTTTGATGGGTATTGCATTGAATCTGTATAGTGCTTTAGGCAAAATGGCCATTTTAACTATATTGATTCTACCGATCCATGAGCATGGGAGGTTTTCCCATTTTTTGAGGTCTTCTTCCATTTCCTTCTTCAGAGTCTTGAAGTTCTTGCCATACAGATCTTTCGCATGTTTGGTAAGAGTCACCCCAAGATACTTTATACTGTTTGTGGCTATTGTGAAGGGGGTCATTTCCCTAATTTCTTTCTCAGCCTGCTTATCCTTTGAGTATAGGAAGGCCACTGATTTGCTTGAGTTGATTTTGTAACCTGCCACTTTGCTGAAGTTGTTTATCAGCTGTAGGAGCTCTCTAGTGGAGTTCTTTGGGTCACTTAGGTAGACGATCATGTCGTCTGCAAATAATGATAGTTTGACTTCCTCCTTTCCAATTTGTATCCCTTTGACCTCCTTATGTTGTCGAATTGCCCGAGCTAGTACCTCAAGTACAATATTGAAAAGATAAGGAGAAAGGGGGCAGCCTTGTCTGGTCCCTGATTTCAGTGGGATTGCTTCAAGTTTCTCTCCGTTTAGTTTGATGCTGGCTACCGGTTTGCTGTATATTGCTTTTACTATGTTTAGGTATGGGCCTTGAATTCCTGTTCTCTCCAAGACTTTAAGCATGAAAGGATGCTGAATTTTGTCAAATGCTTTTTCAGCATCCAATGAAATGACCATATGATTTTGTTCTTTGAGTTTGTTTATGTAGTGGATTGTATTGATGGATTTCCGTATATTGAACCAACCCTGCATTCCCGGGATAAAGCCTACTTGATCATGGTGGATGATCGTTTTGATGTGTTCTTGGATTCGGTTGGCAAGAATTTTGTTGAGTATTTTTGCATCGATGTTCATAAGGGAAATTGGTCTGAAGTTCTCTTTCTTTGTTGGATCTTTGTGTGGCTTTGGTATCAGCGTAATTGTGGCTTCGTAGAAGGAATTGGGTAGTGTTCCTTCTGTTTCTATTTTGTGGAATAGTTTGAAGAGTATTGGTGTTAACTCTTCTTTGAAGGTCTGGTAGAATTCTGCACTGAAACCATCTGGTCCTGTGCTTTTTTTGGTTGGAAGACTTTCTATGACTCCTTCTATTTCTTTAGGCTTTATGGGACTGTTTAGATGGTCTAGTTGGTCCTGATTTAATTTTGGTATTTGGTATCTGTCAAGGAAATTGTCCATTTCCTCCAGATTCTCCAGTTGTGTTGAGTACAGGCTCTTGTAGTAGGATCTGATGATTTTTTGGATTTCCTCAGTTTCCGTTGTTATGTCTCCCTTTTCATTTCTAAGTTTGTTAATTTGGATACTTTCTCTGTGCCCTTTGGTCAGTCTGGCTAAGGGTTTATCTATCTTGTTGATTTTCTCAAAGAACCAGCTCCTAGTTTTGTTGATTTTTTGTATGGTTCTCTTTGTTTCTACTTGATTGATTTCGGCCCTGAGTTTGATGATTTCCTGCCTTCTACTCCTCCTGGGTGAAATAGCTTCTTTTTGTTCTAGGGCTTTCAGGTGTGTCATTAAGTTGGTAATGTATGCTCTCTCCATTTTCTTTTTGGAGGCACTCAGGGCTATGAGTTTTCCTCTTAGCACTGCTTTCATTGTGTCCCATAGATTTGGGTATGTTGTGTTTTCATTTTCATTGTGTTCTAAAAAGTCTTTAATTTCTTTCTTTATTTCTTCCTTGACCAAGGTGTCATTGAGTAGAGTATTGTTCAATCTCCACGTGTTTGTGGGTTTTCTGTTGTTTCTGTTGCTATTGAAGACCACTTTTATTCCATAGTGATCAGATAGGAGGCATGGGATTAGTTCTATCTTTTTATATTTGTTGAGGTCTGTCTTGTGACCAATTATATGGTCGATTTTGGAGAAGGTACCATGAGGTGCTGAAAAAAAGGTATATTCTTTTGTTTTAGGATAGAATGTTCTATATATATCAGTTAAATCTAATTGGTCCAAAGCTTCAATTAGTTTCATTGTGTCCTTGTTTAGTTTCTGTTTTCCTGATCGGTCCATTGAGGAAAGTGCAGTGTTGAAGTCACCAACAATTATTGTGTTAGGTGCAATGTGTGCTTTGAGTTTTAATAAAGTTTCTTTTATGAAAGAGGGTGCCCTTGCATTTGGAGCATAGATGTTCAGGATTGAGAGTTCTTCTTGTTGTAATTTTCCTTTGACCAGCAAGAAGTGTCCCTCAGAGTCTCTTTTGATGACTTTGGGTTGAAAGTCAATTTTATCTGATATTAAAATGGCTACTCCAGCTTGTTTCCTGAGACCATTTGCTTGTAAAATTGTCTTCCAGCCTTTTACTCTAAGGTAGTGTTTGTCTTTGACCCTTAGGTGTGTTTCCTGTAAGCAGCAAAATGTAGGGTCCTGTTTACGTATCCAGTCAGTTAGTCTGTGTCTTTTTATTGGGGCATTGAGTCCATTGATGTTAAGAGATATTAAGGAATAGTGATTGTTACTTCCTATCATTTTTGACGTTATTTTTTAAATTTGATTGCTTAACTTATTTGGGTTTGATGAAAGGTTACTATCTTGCTTTTTTCAGGGTGGAGTTTCCCTCCTTGTATTGGTGTTGTCCTCCTATTATCCTTTTTAGGGCTGGGTTTGTGGATAGATATTGGGTGAACTTGGTTTTGTCGTGAAATATCTTAGTTTCTCCATCTATGGTGATTGAGAGTTTTGCTGGATATAGTAGTTTTGGTTGGCATTTGTGTTCTCTTAGAGTCTGCATGAGATCTGCCCAGGACCTTCTAGCCTTCATAGTCTCAGGTGAAAAGTCTGCTGTGATTCTGATAGGTCTTCCTTTATATGTTACTTGGCCTTTTTCTCTTACTGCCTTTAGTATTCTTTCTTTGTTTAGAACATTTGGTGTTTTGATTATTATGTGACGGGAAGTATTTCTGTTCTGGTCCAGTCTGTTTGGAGTTCTGTAGGCTTCTTGTATATTCATGGGCATCTCTCTCTTTAGGTTAGGGAAGTTTTCTTCCATAATTTTATTGAAGATATTTGCTGGCCCTTTAAGTTGTAAATCTTCACTCTCATCTATGCCTATAATCCTTAGGTTTGGTCTTCTCATTGTGTCCTGGATTTCCTGGATATTTTGGGTTACAAGCTTTTTGCACTTTGCATTTTCTTTAACTGTTGAGTCCATGGTTTCTATGGAATCTTCAGCATCTGAGATTCTTTCTTCTATCTCTTGTATTCTGTTGTTGATATTTGCATCTCTGTCCCCTGATTTCTTCCCAAGGCTTTCTATCTCCAAAGTTGTCTCCCTTTGAGTTTTCTTAGTTGTTTCTACTTCTGATTTTAGATCCTGGATGGTTTTGCTTAGCTCCTTCCCTTGCATGTTTGTGTTTTCCTGTAATTCTTTAAGAGATTTTTGTGTTTCCTCTTTCATGAGCTCAGCCTGTTGACCAAAGTTCTCCTGTATTTCTTTAAGAGATTTTTGTGTTTCGTCTTTCATGACCTCAGCCTGTTGAGCAAAGTTCTCCTGTATTTCTTTAAGTGTTTTTTGCATTTCCTCCTTGTTGGCTTTTGTATTCTCCTGGATTTCTTTCAATGATTTTTGTGTTTCCCTTGCAAGGGCTTCTAACTTTTGATCCATTTTCTCCTCAATGACCTTCATGTGTTCCTGTACCAGCATCATGACCAGTGATTTTAAATCCAAATCTTGTTTTACTGGTGTGATGGGGTATCCAGGACTTGCTGGTAGAGGAGAATTTGGTTCAGATGTTGCCATATTGCCTTGATTTCTGTTAGTGACGTTTCTGCGTTTGCCTTTTGCCATCTAGCTCTCACTGGTGTTACTTGGTCTTGTCAGTGCTGGACTCACCAGTGCAAGCTGCCCCTTCCCCGTTGGCCTCTGGTGCACAGCTTACACTCTGCACTGCCTATAGACAGGGTGCTGTTTTCCAGGCTGTTCAGATCCCAAAGCAGGCACCTGAAGGCTCCCGCTGGGGCCCGCAGGATTTATCGGAGCACACCGACTTTTCCCAGCTGGCCGCCCGGAAGTCCCCACTAGCCTCTTGAGGGACCTGGAGATGTGGCGGCCACCCAGGCTGATCTGAAGCGGAGAGATTTGAGCTGGGGGCTTCTGCCTGAGGCCTTGCCCCAGATTGTGTCTGTGGACCAGGTGGAACCCGTGTGCACCCCCAGGGAGCTCCGAAGGTGAATGTTGCTGTGACCTCCCCTGTGCTCCGCTCACTCCGCTGGGCAGCCGATTTCCCCAACCGGGCTGGCGCACACTAGGTTAGCCTTGTCGCCTGGGCCCTGAGTCCAGGCAAACGCCTGGGAGGCCAAGGTCCGAGCAAAGTTCCCCTAGGGCTATGTCTGTTATTTGGGTCCGCCAGGTGACCCGGATGGCGGGCGTGCGCGTCCGCGCTCCGCGAAAGCACCGGGAGAGTCTGTTGTGCTAATAACCTCCTGGGCTGGTTGACACACAGATGGCCCACCAAGCCGCCCAGTTTTTGGGGTCAGTCCTGTGCCTTTTGGGGCCTAGACCCCCGTTTTGTTAGCCTCAGGCTACGCTTGTTAGCAGTCTTTGCCCTCCCGAGCACTCTGGCTCCTGTAGGCAAAATGGCGGCGCGTGCACCGGCCGGGGCAAAAAAAAAACTCCTGGCTGGGTTGGCGCCCCGATGGCCACTCGAACAGCCCAGGGCCTGGGTGCAGGCCAACGCCCGTCTGGCTCAGACCCCTGCGGTGTTGGGCCTAGGATTATGTTTGTGTACCTCAGTCTGACTGATCTCTGGAGCCCGGGATCAAGATGGCGGTGAGTCTCTCCTGACTGGCGGGCAGCCGAGTTCTGAAGTGGCTTCCGTGCAGCGAAAGGCTCCGCAGAACCGCAGTTGCTTGCCGCCCGGCTGGTCAGCGAAGGTCAGTGGTCGTGGGCGCAGGGCCTAACTGGACCCTGTGTCGCCTTGGTTCCACTGCTGATGGCCCTTCAGCTGGAGCAGCCACTGCTACCGCCGCCGCCGCCGCCGCCCATCTGAAATAGTTTTATCTCCAAAGTAGCTAGACTGGAGGCACATTGCACTATGCCTGGCTTAATGTTGTTTTTTTTTTAAAATGGATTTGATACATTAAATTAGCATGTTAATTTCTGGACTCCATTTCAAAAAGAAAAAAAATATTTTGAAGCCTTTCCACCCCCCCAAGAAAGGAAAGGAAATATAGTTTTCTGCAAACAGTATATTAATTTATTAATTGATCAGAGAATGATAGAAGCAAAACAATGTAGTATTGTAGGTAGAACATAGTTAGTTGGAGGACCTTGTAAGACATCTTATGAGGATGCAGCATCGTCTGTTGAATTCATAGCACATATTTGGGTGTAAGTGATAGGATCTAGCCCAGAGTCATAAATTGGAGATTTACCAGTATATAAATATGATTCCAAGGAAACACAGTATGTTCAAGGAGAGAGTGTAGCTTCAACTGGAAAGCACCCTCAGCTTTAACATTATTACCACCACCACCACCACCACTATGTAGTTCACACAACACCGTAAACAATTAAAGCTTAAAAGTCAGTTTTTCATTTCGTCTTAATGTCTTTTCTTTCCCAGCTTGACTTCACTTAAAGAGATGCATTGCACCACCACCACCCCTTTGCCATCATATGCATTATACTTTGTACCACGGTCTAGCTTGAGTGATTGGTCCATACCTAATTTATCACATTCTCATTTCCAGCTCCATGCTGACTGGGCTGTTTGGTGCCACAGCGGGTACCATTTTTGTATATGGAAAAGATATCAAGACAGACCTGAATACAGTTCGGAAAAACATGGGGGTCTGCATGCAACATGACGTCTTGTTCAGTTACCTCACCACCAAGGAGCACCTTCTCTTATATGGCTCCATCAAAGTCCCTCACTGGACCAAAAAGCAGCTCCACGAGGAGGTTAAAAGGTGAGGTAATCCAGAAATTGGTTAAGATCTCTCAAGGACATATATCACACTGGTCAAGCTCTGGCAGCAATAACAATGAGAAACGTTCTCACAAGCATTTTGCTTTGTTTCCTACCTCTCTGGTAACATACACATTTAACATTATTATCCTCTCCAGACAGTTATACGCACACTGTTCAACTCTGCCCGATGTCTTAGATGTCACCACAAACGTCTTGTTTTCATTTCTGCCTGGGTACTATACCTCATAGCCTTGTAAATGGACTTCCAGCTACTACTCTCCCCCAGTCATGGATTCTTATCAATGAGCTGTCAGCGTGAGCTTTGTCAACTGCAAATCAGATCACATCATTCCTGCATCTTGTTAAGTGGCTCTTGCCACACTTAGTATGACATCCTATAATGTCATGAGCAAGACCGACCAGACCATATGTGACCTGTCATCCATCCCACATCTGATTATGTTCTTCCATGTTCTCCATTTACTCTGTTCCGTGAATATAAGTCTACTCATAGACTTGACTATCCACAACCGACTTCCACCACAAATCTTTGTTTGTTCTTCTTAACTTGCCACACACTTCCTGAGAGCCATTTGGAGACTCCAGGTCAAATGAACACTTTCCACTCATTGCTCATCTGACTTTTTATTTTATTAATTGTGTGCTGATTATTGTTATATTATAAATGTTCTTGAGATTATGTTAATCATTAGACTTTTTCACCTTCTGCACACATGTGCAAACAATCTCTTTATAAAAAAAGATTTTTTTTCTATTCATTGCTTTTTTTCTATGACATAATCTGGCACAAAAAGTTCAATGCTCTAACCATTTGTCAAACAAGTGGACTATATATTCTCTTGTGGTTTTTCTTAGTAATTATCTTTATGACAATAATTAGATGATAAACGACAATAAATGATTTCATGTTTTCAGAACTGTATTGCACCTCATTGAAGATGTATTCATTGATTATGAACACAATAGCACCATTCATTATTTTTTTCTTGCAGGACTTTGAAGGACACTGGACTGTACAGTCATCGCCATAAGAGAGTTGGAACGTTGTCAGGGGGAATGAAGAGAAAGCTGTCCATATCCATAGCTCTCATTGGTGGGTCGAGGGTAGTGATTCTGGACGAGCCATCCACCGGAGTTGACCCATGTTCTCGCCGAAGCATATGGGATGTCATTTCTAAGAACAAAACTGGTACGAGTAATTTTCATAACTTCTCTCTGGGACAGTCATAACTCTGCCCTCAGGGCTCCCCAAAAGTCAAGTTGAAGTGTTCTGTGTATAGCACCCTAGAAATATCTGAGGTGAGATCTTTTTTCCCAAAGATTTCTCTGTGAAATTTCTGGGTCAATTGGTTAATACATGTCCAGCCCTCACTGTGAGTTAACCTTATCGAGCCTTATTGGGAGCCTACAGGAGTCTGTCTAGAGAAGCGTGGAATCTAATTAGAGATACCAAACATACACAAATAAAAATAAACCAAAAACACACCAAATAAGTGCTAACAGGATGTGAAGCAGAGAAGTAATCAGACTGGAGTGGATTAATCAGAGAGGAATATTCAAAAAGTCTTTTAGATTACCATTTTTTTTTAATAGTGAAGGAAGGAGAGAGAGCAAGAGGGAGAGAGGGAGAAAGAACACTCTGAAACAACAGAGGTAAAACTCTGACAAGTGAGAAAAAAGTAGCTGATGCCCACAGAAAATGAAGGATATTAGCTGTAGAGCTTGATTAGCAACTGCTTGCTCCTAAATTACATATAAGACCCCCTCCTATATACTTAATAGAAGTTTTCTGAATTTCTCTTTGATCGCTATGGAGGTTCACACACCTTAATTAACACCACTCTTGTCCTCAGAAAACCCAGGATGTACTCTTACTAATTCTGTTCTGTGGGGGCCTTGTATCCTCATTTTTCATTCTCCATTGTTCTTGACTGTATTTTCAAGCAAGAACAATCATTCTGTCGACACACCACCTGGATGAGGCTGAAGTGCTGAGTGACCGCATCGCCTTCCTGGAACAGGGTGGGCTCCGGTGCTGTGGATCACCGTTTTACCTCAAGGAAGCCTTTGGGGATGGCTACCACCTCACACTCACCAAGAAGAAGGTTTGTATGAGAAAGCACCCTGTGTCATGGGGTAATGAGGTAAACATTTCTATAAAGTGAAGACAGAGTCTCTCCAGCTTAACTTATTGCTAAGATGCATCAGTGTGCAATCTTATGTGCTTCTTAAATCTAAGCAAGTGCGTTGCTTAAGAACCTCAGATTTTTGCTCCCTTCTGAGAGCATCTGATGTAGATCTGTGTTAGACCTGCAAATGTACTAAGCTGTTGGTAATTTCCCACGTGGTGGGCACTGTACAAAATGATGTCTTTCTAAAGGTTACTGAGGGACTGACAGCATTTTTTTTTGTTTGTTTGATTCTCTAACATTTCAGCCTCTGCAGAGAAATTTTAATTCTCTGGCTTAGAGAAAGCAGATGAAAAGCACATAAGAAGTCCTGTCTTCCCTCTGCTATGCCAAGTGTTAAACTGTAGACTTGAAACTGTGACTCTTCTGCGCAACTCCATATCTAAGTTATCTTGGCATGACTCCCAAAATATACAAAGTAACTTAGGCTTTGGGGCCAGGCTCTTTTGTTAGATACCCTACCCCCTTCCACTCTATGAGTACTATTTCCTATTTCTATGAATAATATTTTTATTAATTTTGGGGAAATTTTATACTGTGTAGTTGGATCGCACTCACTCCTAGACTACCCCCATGCTCCCTCTGTCCTTCTTTCCTTTCCCTACTCACCCAGCATTAGCTTCCTCTTCCCCACACCTATCCTAGCCAGGTCCAGTTTGCATTGTCCAAGCATTCTCAAGAGCAGGGACCTGCCGTGAATGGGGTCAATGTGATAGTGGTCACCTCGTTAAATAAAACTTACTCTCTCCCAACAGAGAATAAAATTTGCTTTTCCCAGCTAATGATAGGATGCTGTACTCATCTCCCCAACTCCATGTTGCCACTGTGTCTGGCTGGATCTAGAGTAGGTCTTATGCATATTGTGCCTACCACTGTGCATTTGTAAGTGCAACTGGCCTGTTGTGTCCAGAAAACAGTTTCCTTGAAGTCACCCGCTAGCACTGGCTCTTAAGATCTTTCTGCTCCTTCTTCCTTGAAATTCCCCGAACTGTTTCATGGAAGGTATATGTATATTACACGGATGAAATACTCTGTAGTCTCTTATTCTCTGCATATTGATCAAGTGATGATATTGGTATTAATTATCATCTACTGCAAGAAGCTTCTCAGAAGAGACTTGTGACATGCACTGCTCTATGGGTATAGCGATAAGACTTTAGGAGTCATTTTAATAAAATTTTCCTCCTTAATAAGATGTCTATTTCTACCCTATTGGTTAACTGAAAAGGCATGGCTGTTTCTCCATTCCCCTCCTAGTGGCTGTTGGGATTTTCATCTTATCTCTACTATATTTTTTTTAAACCCTAGCAAAATTATCCTTGAGTTTCAAAAACAAAATAACCATAATTTATCATTATATTTAGAAATTCATATATCAAAGGATATTGTGCTGAATGATGCACCCAATCATTATTCTAGGCACTGGAGCTGCATCAGTGAATTCATAATATAAACTCTATGTTCTGGCTGTGTGAACTTTGGGCTTGATGAAATGTGAAATTTCATACGTTATGCTCAATATGTAACACACTATCAATTAGTCATTGATAAATTACATAGAATATTTATTTCTATAAACGTAGACAGAAATAAAGCAGGAGTGGGAAGTGTCAATTAAGCCATGGGCTGGAGCTAGTGAGAGAGCGGGTCTTGTTGGCTGCCTGGGTACAGAGACCTTGAGGGGCACATGTGCCACAGCACATCACATACTGCACCATAGCCGTGGAGACTCAAAACTGCTGCTTCATTAAAGCCCGAGAGAGGAAGGGGGCGGTGCTGGAAGAATACAGCCGGGAGGAGTGTGGCTTCTAAGTCTCCATGTGGGGACATGGGTGGCTGGAGGGGTGGCCTGTGGTCTGACTCAGGAGACTTGCGTAACTTTCCCTTTTGTCCACAGAGTCCAAATCTAGACGCAAATGCCATCTGTGACACAGTGGCCGTGACAGCAATGATCCAGTCACACCTCCCTGAAGCCTACCTCAAGGAGGATATTGGGGGAGAGCTTGTATATGTGCTCCCTCCGTTTAGCACTAAAGTCTCAGGAGCTTACCTGTCACTCCTGAGAGCACTGGACAGGGGCATGGGCAAACTCAACATTGGCTGCTATGGCATTTCAGATACCACTGTTGAAGAGGTAGGTGGACATCCCTTCACTGCTTGCCCCATTTATCTATCTATCTATCTATCTATCTATCTATCTATCTATCTATCTATCTATCTGTCCGTCTATCTATCTATCTATCTATCTATCTATCTATCTATCTATCATCCATTCACATTTTTTATCTTTTTTTTTTTTTAATTTAGAGTGCTGGACATTGACCCCAGCACTGTGAGCATAGGAAAGTGCCATGCCTCTAAACTTTGTCCACATTACATTCCTGTGTATGCCCATGTTTGTGTATGTGTGGAGGTGCATGTAGATGCAGGAGTTAACATCCACTTTTGACCACATGCCTGACATGGTCATGGGACAACATTAGAGTCTGTCCACTTTGCTTTTTGAAACAATGCACCAAGGATCTGCCTATGTTCACCTTCCCAGTGCCAGTTACAAGTGCACACTGTGAATCTGACTTCTGTGTGCTGCTTCTAGGAACGGCCCTCCGGCCTTCGTGAGACTATACTGAGTGAGCTCTCTCCATCCCAACCCCACCACCAATACTTTACATATCAGTGCTCAGATGACTTTCTCTGCCCTTAGAAAAAATATGTGCAGGTGTTTTCTAATTAACAGTAAATATTTCTAAGTAAATAGATCAGAGAATCACCAAAGCTTGAAATTCTCACTACCATTCTAACAGAAGATTGATTTCTGAGAAGAAAATCTTTTTTTCAACACTTCTCATCTAAAACATAAGAATGACCATCTTTTCTACATATGTATATATATATTCTCTCAATGTCAGTCAGAAATAGCTGTCCTAATAAGTGTGATAATAATTCAAAATCAAAACTGAGGTCCTTAAGAGATGCATATCTTTTATGTTAATGAAGTGGTCTGGCCTCTCTTTCTAGGTCTTCCTGAATTTGACCAAAGATTCACAAAAAAGTGGTGCCATGAGTCTGGAGCACTTGACACAGAGAAAAGCTGGGAACCCCAGTGCCAATGGCACCTCAACTCCTGACGACTTGTCCGTGAGCAGCAGCAATTTCACCGACAGAGATGGTAAAACCTACGCGCAGGATTTGCTTGATTTTCATAGATGCCGTAACTGGGGAAAATAGGGGTGCAGATTTTCAATCCTTTTGTGGAGTTCAACTTTAAAGTTGAGCTCTTTAAATTCACAGTCCCAATACACACAAGCAACCTTTAACACACACACACACACACACACACACACACACACACACACACACACAAGATATTCATTATGGAAGACCAAATTCTCACTTTCCAAAGGGAACTGGCAGTGAAAGTGAGGTAAACCAGGAGGGGAGGACTTTTGACAGTTGATGGGGGGGGATGGGTTCTCTGTTCATCAGAAATGCTTCTCTGGATGTAACTCTGTGATTTCAGAGGTGTGCTTCACAAGTGATGACTCTTCCTGCAATCAGGGCTGTGCAGGGATGGACACGGTTATCTAGTCAGGAGCACCCTATCATTAGGGGCATATATGTAGGAGCAAAATCATCCAAAATAAAGTAGTGTTTAAAAAAAAAATCATCCCTCACTGGGAAAGGTGAGGTCTAGCCTCTAGCTTTCCCAACTCTGATTCACTTGAGGGAAAAAAATGCTTTGCTTGGGCTATGAGTTGATTAAGTTAGACCTGAAGAATATTATCTGTATTAAAATGCTTTGTCTTCAACTCTTCACACAGGACATGTTTGAAAAAATCACATTTTTTATATAACATTGAGAGGTTAAGTTCTTTTAGAAGCAGCTTCTATTGTTACCCGGTCTCCTTCTGACAGTTAATTTCTACCCTGGAAACACAATTTACTTAAGAAAGTGTGTAGTAAAATGATATATGAATTATGGAGTAGTCATTTCAACCATTTGCTTAAAGTGGGAACCATCTCTAGGAACAGAACTTTTAATTAAACATTTGCCTGTCTCAAAAACTTAGAAAAGATCATCTCTGATATTTGTGTAATTCTGGAATTAGAGTCTCATCTGCCCTCAGTTGAGTTTCTTGTTTATCAACTGTTGGGAAATAAAACTGTGGAATCCGAGGAACTGGGGCTTTGGTTGGAGAGTGGTCATCTGCTTCTATTTATTTGCCTCTGCCTTTTCCCCATAATTTGAAATTATTCTTCATTTAGAATGTTCTCCTCTCTGACATTATCTTTGAGGCAGCCCATTTGCTGCATTTTGACACACCTGTAAGTCATCCACATGCAATTTCTCAAGGAACAGAAAAGCATACTAATTAACTCAAAATATTCAGCTCCTTGTACAATTCCCCGTTGCAGAGATATGAGTTTGCATTTAAACATGTGCTCTCTGTTTAATTGGAATTCATTTTAAATTAAGCGGCTTTGTAGTTTTTTCCTTATCAGCTGAATGGAGATCATGATTTTTTGAGCTGCATGATTTGTGATGGAGAATTTTAAACCCACACAGCACTGACGGATACCATTGTCCGATCACATGTAAAAAAGTGTGGTGTCAGGCCTCTGACAGGAACGCTCTATTTGAAGCTACTTTTGGGGGGGAGCTGCTGAAATGGTTGGCCTTAAGAGCCCCACTGAGCAGCAGTGGTCGCCATGGCTTCTGTGTCTCTCAAAGGCAATGGAGCTTTTCTTAAGCCTTGGAGAGCATTTCAAAGAAGGGGGTGCTTAACAAGTTTTCAATGGTTCCTGTATGGAAACTGAATGTGCAGTCTTGAAAAGCCATAATCATTTCTAATTTCCTAAGACAGTGAATGAATATGTGGTTGAATTAGAATTATATCTTGGAGAAGCTTTCTTTTTCCTTTCCTACACTTCAAGTGAGTTCATTGGATTGCATATCAGAAATTGAAACATCGAAACTCATAGTCTATGTTAGGAACCAGTTCTTACATGGCTGATGTTTTATTTATATCATTTGAATTCAGTCTTGATGAGACTATTTTCTATATGTTAAAATTTAGTAATTACATATTGGGTCTGCATTGAAACATTGGGAAGAGGCCTCATCTACAAAATTCAGAATCCTTAATTTTTCCTAGTAAACTTACTAAACATATGTATTATAACTGGTGCTAGTGAATCACAATTTTCATAACATGCTTGAATTCAGCTATATATGAAGCACATATTGGGGTCCCCTATTTGGGGGCAATATTAGATATGGATTGCAGAGGCTTCAGTCTGAATGTACAAAACAGAAGCTCCTTCCAACCGTGCAACATGGCGCCATTCACCCGTAGTTTGTGAAGTTGTGTTATGACTTGATTTACAGAGGTTTCCTGGAACTGCATTAAATCTCGTGTCCTTATTCAGACAAAGTCCTGACAAGAAGTGAGAAGCTGGATGGCTTTGGGCTGTTACTGAAGAAGATAATGGCTATTCTCATCAAGAGGTTCCACCACACCCGCAGGAACTGGAAAGGTCTCATCGCTCAGGTCGTTCTTCCCATCGTCTTTGTAGCCACTGCCATGGGCCTTGGCACACTGAGAGATTCTAGCAACAGTTACCCCGAGATCATGATCTCTCCATCCATTTATGGCAACTCTGAACAGACAGCCTTCTACGCGTGAGTCACTTTCTGGCAAGATCATTTCCACAATGATTCCAGGGTCGGTGGGGGAAAATAAAGAATTTGGGAGCTACCGCACTTAGTTCTGCTAAAGAAATGGGCTTCTTCTGTACCTAACAAATAACTTAAGAGGATTTATATGCATCTACGAATAAAGTCAAAGTGATGTTTCCTCTTAAAGGGTGGATGCAAACCACATGTGATGGCTGAATTCATGTCATAGGAGAACAGCGGGGTAGCAAAGCCTGCACCTTTCATAGATTTGTGCACCTATAGGGTGGGTGTACCTCAGGGCCACCATTTGTATTCAGCATTTGTGTAGGCCTGGAGTTTACACCCCAAGAGAAAAGGAGAAGAGGTGTGGAGGCAGAGAAGTAGGAAGGGAAGGAGGAAATGGAAAAGTAGTCTTGTAGATAGCATACTTCATATCTTAGTGCTATTAGTGAACATGCACTTACTGATGTGTCCTTGTTCCTGGATATTGCAGGAATTTTGATCCAAGCACCAATGGCCTGGTCTCCGCTCTATGGAATTTCCCTGGCATTGACAACATTTGTTTGAATACTAGTGACTCGTAAGTTCTCCTCCTTTCTTCTTCCCAGTACTCTAGTTTGCATGAGTGTGTGCAGGAATATATAAAGTATGTGTGCACGACTTTGCTGGAAAAGGATAATAACTTGATAGAAAGTCTGTATCAATAGATTTTTACCTCTTCTTTTTCCTCTTTCCTTGGCAGAACTATACCATAATAACAAACATTAGTTTCCTTCCATTTGCTCATCTCTTGCATTGTTATATTTTACAACCAGGATTATATTGCTAATCCTGTTTTATTGTATTTAAAGAGTTGTTTATTTTTTACTCTATGTGTATGTGTGAGTACCTGCTTGTGTGTGCACCACATGCACACCTTGTGTCCATAGAGGCCAGAGAGTGCATTGGATCCCTTGATACTGGAGTTACAAGTGATTATGAGCCACCAGTATAGATGCTGGGAACCAAATTCAGGTCATATGCAAGAACAGTAAGTTCTCTTAACCACTGAACCCTGATGAAGAAAGTAGGGGTCATAGGGACTAATAGATATATGTATTATTGTATATATATAATATACAATTATATACATATACAATTGTATACATATAATATATATATGTATATATATATATATACATACATATTATATATCAGGGAACACATATCAGGGAATAATATATATATACACATACATATTATAGCTTATTTAAACTTTCTATTTAGCACATAACATGTATTAACCTGACTTTAGTGCATCAGCAGAGAGGATGAGAAGCATGATAATGAACAAAGGGAGCACCCAGCCTCATCCTGACACAGTGAGAAAATTCACCGAACTTTGATTCAACTTTCCTTCGTCAATGATATTTCCCTGAAATTCCCACCTCCACTAAATGCCAACCAAAATCACTAATGCAATCCATAATCAGCTTATGAAATATCATACTGGGGTCTATACACCTAAATGAACATGCACACATACCTAACTTCAGGATCCTTTTTCTTTACAGTCAGTGTTTAAAAAAGGATGATCTGGGAAAGTGGAACACAAGTGGAGAAGCTATCGATAACTTCGGCGTTTGCTCTTGTTCAGACAATGTCCAGGTAAAAGAGAATTCAGTTTCAGTAAAGTAGAAAAAAAAGCTAAGAGAATAAATAGCAAAACTTGAAAGATCTATCTAGGTTACCAAAGAGTCAGTATAATTTCATTTTATGGAAGCTGGTAGCTCAAAAGATATGGGCCTGGGTGCTCAGAAAATATTGACTTTGAACTTCAGGTCACTGCTTTAAATCTGACTCAAGACAAATTTCCAGAGGTAGAAGATGGTCTTTGTGGAAACCAACTGAGAATGAATCTTTGGTTTCAATTCTGTTCTAACTGGAAAGCTGAGTTTCACAGCACAAAAATGACCGTAACTGTCATATGTGAAATGTAGTGAACATGCCTCTCAGACAGTTAGCTGGGAAACTGGTCACCTGTAAGTCTAGAAAGGAATTCTGTGTGTTACCAGGTAATGCCTGGAAAGGTTTTCGCATCAACATTAATTTCCTGAAAATACTAAAATTTATCTCATAATTGTTTTATCTTTATTGTATGCATGCAGATCTTCATTTTAACTCTTAGCATAGCAAAGCTCACTGTGAAAGTTCAAGATTTCTGTTTGAGTCACTACATGTGTATCACACACATCCCATTTCCATTTGAGGCATCTCATGTGTATCACACACATCCATCCCATGTATCACAGCAAGCATCCTAGAGGAGAAAACATTTCAGAATTTTTAAATAATTTTTTATTGAAGAAAAGTCACTATTGGGTTTCTAAGGATCACCAACTTCTTCTCATGTGCAGGAAGAGTCTAGCAATGTCACAGTGTTGTACTATGATCTCAGCACAATATTCTACAATAAAAACATTTCCAGTGAGCAGAGCCCATTTTGGAGTTCCCATGCAAGAAAGTTGTTATTAACTATAAGAACTAGGGTTCAAAAAAAGATCTTTTCCAGATTTTAAATGTTAATCTAACCTACCATTTAGAGTTTTTACCCCCTCATCTAAATTAACAACAACAATAACAACCCTCATTATTTTGTGTGCTAACTTTATAAATAAATAAATGGCTAAAGCCACATCTATGGTCTTTTGGGGGTAGTAGCAATTTTCAGGGAGTGTGAGAAGAAGGCTTTTGAACTGATGGGCTGTCTTCTTAGTTACTAATTATGTGGGAGTGCCCAGTTTGTCAAAATTCATCAAGCAGTGCCTTTATAATACATGTGGTATTTTCATATGTATAATGCAATTTGATTTAAAAAAAAAAAAAGCTTTAGAGCTATACTGGGTACGTGGAGACAAGTTCTTCTGATTAAATGGGAGGACAAAGGCATTCCAAAATGTGATCTTTAGGTAGATGCTGCTGGATGGTCAGTGAACTTCACTCTTGGCATTCCAGAGCTGTCTGCAACTTGATACACCTCACATGGGCTGTGCGCCTCTGGGTGGGGCTGGGTGTGAGTGAGCAATGGAGGGAAGAGGTGCCTTGTCCTGGACTTTCTCCAGACTAGGTGTCATGGCAATGAACTTCAGGATCCAATGAAGAGCTAGGCTGTTACTCTGCTTGAGTGTTAAAAATAAGTGTGTGACCATGAGCCTCCGAAGTGGGATTTACACCTGTAATCTTTGTATAAGCAAGATCAGTGAAATCCTCAGCTACATAGTAAGTTTAAAGCCTGACTGGGCTAGAAACCCTGGCTTAAAATCCCAAATAATAAATAATAAATAAATTAAAACATAAGTTCTAAGTGAAGTCTGTTTGGCCAAACACAAAAATTCTCATTGCTCTATGTGCTACTTTCCTGTAAGCCTAAAATGAGTTCTTAAATAGTAAATACACATATACATGTAGTTAGCATGTAAAAATCTTTATGTAGACCATTATATTAGTGAAATTCCTACTCCTAGGTTAGGTAGCAAAAACTAACATGCTGTGAACTTTCAATTCACGGTGGTCATTTTGAAGAGTTTTCTCTCATGTTGTTTTTAATTTGAGGCAGATCCCTTTTAGATTTCCTGTAAATTCTTAAGATATTCAAAATGTTTCTGTTTCCTAATACTTTCCCAAAAGAGCTTACCTCATCAGAAGGTGATACTGTATTTGCTAACTTGTACTTTGTTTGGCTTTGGGTGAGTCCTAAAGGCATGTAGTTGTTCTACATAAGTGACAATTGTTTAATTTCTTGGCAAATAGGCAAGTTGTCTTCTTTCCCAAAGTTCCTGTGAAGCAAAGGGCAGTTTGATCACACCTCAGCCCTTGCAGTAATGGGCAAATCAGGAGACCCCGGCGTTGTCCATTTAACTTACACAGGACAGGCAGGAAGAACTTAATTTGATAATTTTATTTCCCAGGAATGCCCCAAATTCAACTATTCTCCACCTCATAGAAGAACTTATTCTTCCCAAGTTATTTATAACCTCACTGGAAAACACATGGAAAATTATCTGATATCAACTGCAAATCATTTTGTACAGAAAAGGTAAAATCTTCTGTTTATAACATATTTAATAGATTTCCAGTTATTATGGTAACAGACTTGTAAATTTGAAATAGTATAATACTTGCAAATTCTTTATATAGTGAAATTGATCATTGTTTTGATTTGACTGATCATTGATCCGATCATTGATATGGTAACATATATGTTTTTGTAATGTGTTCTGTGTACATAATCTTATGTATGGAAATCTAAATTTAGATTCATTTGAGCAAACTAAAAATCACTAGCTCTTTAAGGTCTTTAAACAGATTGCTGAGTATGTTATTTTTTTTCTCAAAGCAGTAGACAAGTTATTGACTGGATTGTATCTTAGAGTTTCAAGACATGACTTTTTTGTGGCAGTTGACCTGAGTTACAATAATAATCTCTCAAAATGTAGATTGTGTCTGTGAGTGAAAATGTCCTGTGTGTGGCAAGGCCACGTGAAGTCATTTGTCAAATGCCCGCCCCCAACCCCGCACATTTGCTGGGGTGCAAAGCCTGTTTACTTACAGTCCCGACTCTCCTCTTCCCTCCGCCTCTCCGTCATTTCTCAGTGTATGCTCACATTCACTGTGAACTAGTGTTGTTACAGAAAAGCTAAAGAAGAAAAGAACATGTTTTTCTACTCATACATAGCCACTATTAATGGTATTTTTCATTTCTAATTACAGATATACAAGTAAATATTTTCCATAGACATGGGTTTGGGTAGAAACAAATATTTTCTATATTCAGGGGTATCAGGTGTTTCATGGAGTCAGATAACTTTAGGATAAAGTAAATTTATTATAAGAGAAAAGGATTTATTATGAAAAAAGTAGTCTAAAAATCCACATTTAAAAAAAAGCAATGGTATCATTCATGTGTTAAATTATATCTCTATACCATCTCATCTATGACGAGATTATTACAGTATAAATTGCACTGTCCTATTATTTAAGTTGAATCTAATTTGGTAAATATCTAAGTCAGTCTATTTTGGAAATCATTACTTGATTACTAAAGTCAATTGTTTACGAAGACCATAAACTGACATGTCTAACTCACATTCAGGCATCTTAGAAGAAAAAGAAGTAGAGCCCATCAAAAAAAATCTAGGAAATTTTTATTTAGAAGAGAAATTAAGTAATTTGAAAAGAGATAATAAATTAGGTCATTCTGGTATCAATTTCCTGAAAAGAATATTTAAGCGTTATACGTTGAGTTTTGAGATGGAAAGAGGAAAAACTTAGATTCTATCATTCCTTTTCAGAACGCTCATTGCACATATGTAACACGTCTGTAAAACTGTTACTTAGGCAAGATCTTAGGTTGCAGCTCAGGCTCACTTGGAGCTCACAGCAGCTCCCCTGCCTCAGTTTCCCGAGTGTTTAGATGGCAGGCATGAGCCACCATCCCAGACAGTACATTTTTGTTCATGAGACTCTTGCCTTTAGTAATGATATACACTTGAGTTTAAATATGATAAAAAGGCATCTATAGAAAAATAGCAGCATATATTTATCTACTTCTGGATGTATTTATTGTATTTATTTCATTATATATTCTGGATGGAAAGAAAAATAAGCTCCTACTTAAATATTTTACATCAACTTAGGAACATTTTACCCAGTAAAACAAATATAAATTTTGTTGCTCTATGCAGATACGGAGGTTGGAGTTTTGGGATGAAATTGACTAATGACCTTCGTTTTGATGTGACAGCTGTTCCTGTCAATAGAACTCTTGCTAAGGTAAATTTGGGACTTTCTTCTGGGAGGTCATATAAATAGGGATATGGAATCTATATATGTAAACACTTTCTTGCGAGAAACATAAAACATTAAATCAATCCACATGATGCATACATGTAGTCTAAGGAGGCATGTACACACAAGAGCAAGAACTGTAAACAAAAGCCTTTCTTGCAGTCATCAAAAATGTAGCTCTAAACACCCATCTGCAGTAGAATAAGAACTTCAGTTCATGTTCATCCACTCACTCACTCATTCATTCGTTCACTCATTCATTCATTCACTTACTCATTCATTCATTTATTCATAGAACTTTCAGCAGTGGAAATAATCTCTGTTAACATTCATTCATTCACTCACTCTCATTCATTCATTCACTCACTCTCATTCATTCATTCACTCATTCATTCATTTACTCATAGAACTTTCAGCAGTGGAAATAATCTCCTCCTTGCATTACTGATAAGCAGAGAGAGATACAAACAGTAGCACTGGACCCTGCTCACCTTTACGTAAACATAAAGAGTAGGGGGGACTCGATCACACAGTCAAGGAAAGGGGTAGCTCTGTGAACTGGATCGGTACAGGGCTCATCAGGCAGGTGATTTTTTTCCCCATGCAGTGCATTAATGTGTGTAATCCCTAGAATTTTTGGTCTCACAATGCCTTTATTTTTACTGTACTTTCTTCATGTCTGTATCACAACCTTTTAGAGAATAGGAATGTGAGCTTTTAGCCTCGATTCTCATCAAACCTGGAATAGTAACGAATCTAATAGAGATAAACAAGCCCACAGTCCTTTTTTTAAAAAAATTCTTCCAGATAGCAGCAATGCTTTGAGACAAGCCAGTCAGTGAGTCAGATGCATATGACTGCTCAGATGACAGCCTTATAACAGCCGTTATAAGGATTTTAGTTGTTTACTTATTTTCAGTCACAAAAAATTTTACTGTCCTCTGAATATTTCTCTTTGGGTAGTAAAGAGACACAGAATTGAGGTGAAAGCAGAGCAATTAATATTCATTTAGCTCATGATTGTTCTATGCCAAGAAGCAGTTTCACCATTTAGAAAAAGGAAATGAATTCCATTCTCACAACATCCCTACTCCGTAGACACTGTGGGACCCAGATGTCACAAGCTGTGTGGGAAATAACAATCCTGGGGACTTCCGTGCCCCCTTTTCTTCCCCACACACTGAGTAAACTTCCTTTCTTTTTTAAAAAATGTTGTATATTTATGTATTTGAAGTTTTTATTTCTTTTTTTACTTGATATATTCTTTATTTATATTTCAAGTGATTTTCCCTTTCCTGGATCCCCCCTCCCCAAAAGTCCCATAAGTCCTCTTCCCTTCCCCTGTTCCTCTATCCACCCCATTCCCACTTCCCTGTCCTGGTATTCCCCTACACTGCTGCACTGAGCTTTTCCAGGAGGCCACTCCTTTCTTCTTCTTGGGCACCATTTGATATGTGCATTGTGCCTCAGGTATTCCAAGCTTCTAGGCTAATATCCATTTATCAGTGAGTGTATACCATGAGTGTTCTTTTGAGACTGGGTTACCTCACTTAGGATGATGTTCTCCAGTTCCATCCATTTGTCTAAGAATTTCATGAATTCATTGTTTCAAATGGCTGAATAGTACTCCATTGTGTATATATACCACATTTTCTGTGTCCATTCCTCTGTTGAGGGACATCTGGGTTCTTTCCAGATTCTGGCTATTATAAATAGGGCTGGTTTGAACATAGTGGAGCATATATCCTTATTACATGCTGGGGAATCCTCTGGGTATATGTTCAGAACCTCCACATAAAACCAGACACTCTGAAACTAATAGAAAAGAAACTGGGGAAGACCCTTGAGGACATGGGCACAGGGGAAATTTTCCTCAACAGAACACCAATAGCTTATGCTCTAAGATCAAGAATTGACAAATGGGACCTCATAAAACTACAAAGTTTCTGTATGGCAAAAGACATTGCCAAAAGGACAAAATGGCAACCAACAAATTGGGAAAAGATCTTTACCAACACTACATCCGACAGAGGGCTTATATCCAAGATATACAATGAACTCAAGGAGGTAGACTTCAGAGAGCCAAATATCCCCCTTAAAAATGGGGTACAGAGCTAAACAAAGAATTTTCACCTGAGGAATATCGAATAGCTGAGAAGCACCTAAAGAAATGTTCAACATCCTTAGTCATCAGGGAAATGCAAATCAAAACAACCCTGAGATTTCACTTCACACCAGTCAGAATGGCTAAGATTAAAAAGTCAGGAGAAAACAGGTGCTGGCGAGGATGTGGAGAAAGAGGAACATTCCCCCACTGCTGGTGGGGTTGCAAGCTGGTACTACTATTCTGGAAGTCAGTCTGGTGGTTCCTCAGGAAACTGGGAATGATACTTCCAGTAAACTCCCTTTCAAATCAAGGGACTCTCAAATGTGAAATTACCCCCTCTCTAAATCAGAATGCATTTTTTAAATTAACACCATTTTAAAAGCACACTGGTATTTTAAACACCTTGCTTTTGCTGTAGAGGGTAAAGCAACTCACATCCTGCGAGCTATATGTAACACATAAAGATAGTGCATGTGTTGGGGAGTACAATTATCAATTTTGTGGTTAAGGACGCAAGGCTTGTCTATTGCTAAAAGCCCTTTGTCTACTCTGTGGCTATCTGCTTTGACCACTGCTGTTAAGAGGCTTCACTCTCCTCTCAGAAGCACTATGGGTCCACTGCGGAGATAACAATGGCTTCTCCAGCTCATTTCAGAATTTGCCTGTAGAAGCATCTAGAGCAGCTGCTAAGTCAGCGGTTGCTCATTCTGTTACTCAGAATAGCTGGCTCCCTAATCTCTGCTCACCTGTAGACTGAAAACCCACAGGCCCATCTATGATCAACACTCCAGGGGTATCTTATTATCTTCTGAGATGGAATGGGATTTTCCTTTAAAATAAAGTATCCTATCGGATGTTTTAAAAGCCTATTTTACTCGAATCCAATCCCGATCTTGTCTCCTTTTGAAATTTGACAGGTGTGGTACGATCCAGAGGGCTACCATTCCCTCCCAGCTTACCTCAACAGCCTGAACAACTTCCTCCTGCGGGTGAACATGTCAGAGTACGATGCTGCCCGGCACGGTAGGGTCACTGTGCATGCAGCTCTGTCTCTAATTACACTCCTTTCTATAGCCTTCCATGTAAACAGGCTCCCCCGGGTATCTGCTTCCCCTGTTGAGGGTGTTTCATGGCATCTAAATTAGGGATCTTCAGAAAGGGTTTGGAAATAGTACCTCCTTCCAGATGATACCCTTGATTTCAGATTAATTTAGTTTCCTCAGTTATCAAATCAGGATAGTAACTCCCACTTTGTCCTCACAGCTAGTAGTGATATGTTGTGGAAAATATTTCAGAGCTATTTATTTGTCTACAAACAGAGCTGGCTAATAAACTAATATTCATAAGTATTGCTCACAGGTCTATATATGCAGACAAAATAATTTTTTATGGTAAGTTTTTAGTTCTCACCTGGTAGCCAAGCCGGCCTGAAACTAATAGAGAGGCACTTGGCTCTGCCTCCTGAGTGCTGGCCTTAAAGTTGTAGGCGACCATGCTCAGTTACGAAGACAAAACTTCTAAAACGCAAAGTTCTACACTGCATCCAAAGTGCTACGGAGCATATATATACACATGTTATACAAAAAATACTTCCATTTGGGGTTAACATAACTGTTTTCTCCTGCACATTCACTGAGGGGCTAAAGTGGGATTTGAACTCAGGGCTCTCTGGGTCCTGCCTGTCCTTTTGCTAATGCTCCAAGCTGTTTATCCAGACTCGGGCAGATCTACTCCAGTTTCATTTGCCCACAGCCCTCCACATCATTTTTAAATAGGACTGGGATTTAAAGGAAGTTGATTTATGTTTTTTTCTAACTCAATTACTGTTCATCAGACCATTTCATCTCCTTGAGCCTCACTCAAATTATTTTTCCATATGATCCTAAAAAAATAATAATAAGGAAGGAGAGGAAAAAAAAATGAAATAATACATTTTTCTGGCCAGGACCCAGCCTCATAACCAGCCTATTAGGAAGGATAAATGACACAGACTGTCTTTTATAAAAGCTGACCCTACCCTCTTTTCTTCCATCACCCCACCCCCATACATTCTGATGTCTGCTTCTGTGCTGATAATCGTGAAAGTAAACTTTCGTGTTAGACACTCACTCTAGCAGCAGAGAATTCAGAAATCTTCCTTTCAGAGGAAACTGTGATGTTTATCCAACTGTTTTTGGCTTTTTTTTTTCCTAGCGGGAGGAGTCTTAAAGAAAATAACAAGATGGGTAGCCCTTAGGTATAGCACATTAATAAAGGACAAAGTCAAAAGTGGTAAATGAAATGAAGTGGTGACTAAGGCCAGGTGAGACTAGCCTGGATTGAAATGCTGTTGGGAACCCTTCTGTGGGGTGTTTTATTCAGAGCAAAAACACGCATTGTTGTGACAGACAATGAAAGCAGAGAAGCTATAGAAATAGTCAGGGAGATGTAGTAAAGATACAGAGAACAGGAGGATGCCACCTCATCTAAAGGGTTGGCTTCTGGAAACCTGTGTCCTGGTTTCCTCTATAATTAGTCTTCATTACTGAAACTAATATAACTGGAACCACTCTAGACTCCTGCAGGCTTGTTGTAGGGCCTTACATTGTATTTTAAGTTACAGAGGATAAAAGAAACTGGCAGCGTAAAACTTATGCTGACTCTGAAATGAAATTTACTTTTCAATTTCAAAATAAAGCTTAAATAAAGTTATGTATAAATTAAGGACGTCTTCTAGTCCTCGTTAATTTTTCTATTCAAACTTACAAAAATGGCAACATTCTGCTCTCTCTGGGAGATATTTTATTCCTTTCAAAGAAGAAATCTATGTCACGCTTAAAAATGTGTGATGTTTCAGAATACGTGAGTGAGTAGGGTCTCCCGGGGCAAAAGAACCTAACCTGTTTGTAAAATTCAACCTATTTGCTCTCATCACCTCTTCCTCACGATCCTTCACGTGCTTGAAGACATCTTTGTAGGATTCCACGTGAACTGGGGTTTCTCTTTAGCTGTAAAATTCATTTTTTCTGAAGCTTAATATGCTAATAAAATATTTTAATTAGCTTTCATTGGCAACATCGATATCTGCAACATTCATGCGGTTCCCTCTAGTGGTTAACTTCATGTGGAAAATCTGTGCTCTTCCCAGAGAATATTGGTTTGCATGTTTTCTCTGACAGATGTTACACCTCTGTGCTCCTCCTATCCTTGGTTGCTTCAGCAACAGTGGCCGCAGGAAGCATCTCATTTTACCTTGGTACCTATAGGGACCACAGAAAAATGCCTGCATGATGTAGGTTCCATGCAAGGACATGACTACTTGACGATTTATTTGATTTGCTTTAATAAGCATCCATTGATCAGTCATGCACTTAAGACATGGCATTGGATGCTACAGAGGCTGTGGGGAAGCTTATGACACAGGAGTTTAATCCTGATACATTACTACATCTTTCAGTAGATACTCATGGAAACACCCTATTCTACAGCATGTTGTTGTTTTCTTTGTTTTTAACTGTTTATTTTCTTCAACATGCCATTTGTCATAGTTAGGATTACTATTGTTGTGATGAAGCACCGTGACCAAAGCCACTCAGAGAAGAAATGGTGTATTTGACTTACGCTTTCGTATTACTGTTCATTGCTGAAAGAAGTCAGGGCAGGAACCTTGAGGCCAGAGCTGACAAACAGGCCATGGAGGGATGCTGCTTACTAGCTTGCTTTTCTTATAGAACCAGGACCACTAGCCCATGGTTGGCCCAACCTACACTGAATTGGGTCCTCCCATATCAGTCCCTGACTAAGAAACTGCCTCACAAGCTTGCCTACTGCCCAATCCTGTAGAGGCATTCTCTTAATGGAGATTCCCTCCTCTCAGATGACTTTAGCTGACATAAAACTGTCCATCACACTACTGTTGAGAAATTCAACTTAATGTGTCATACTCATCTTAATAAAAACTACAAATTTAAGTTGCCCAGAAAATATGTCTAAACATTGTACCCAAGTATCCCAACATATGTTCTAACATGTTTAAGCAGTAAGAACAAAAGTTCTTGCTCAGTTTACAACCGTTTAAGAGTAGAGGAGTCCCAGGCTCTTTTCCTATCATTCTTTCCCACATTTATCTAGACAGTATGCATGCTGCCTTCACATTGCAGTTTTTGGGAAACTTGCCTGTTCACTTTTGACTTTGGTAAAGTAAGATCCTTTAAGAAAGGAAAGAAAAGAGCCTTGCTTCCAACTCAGAAACTATAACCAACTCCGAGAACCCAATACTTTGTGGTTGCAGTGGAATTAAGTGACTACTAATGAAGTGTGGGTACAGTGATAAGCTCTTTGGCTTCCTGAGTTTTGATGGATATGCAACATTGAGGTTCCCAGTCCCTATTCTGGTAGGATTTTCAAACAATAATCATCTTAGAAATAGTAAAAGAGAAAGGACCACGTTGTCATATGTCATTAACTCAGAAAGGAGGATTGGATTTGATTTTCAGAGAGGCTTATATAATTGATGCCTATCTGAGTTGTCTATTTAAGTGTATTCTATTTCTGAAGTACAGCTGAAATTCAAATAGGAATGACTAGATAGAGGAAAGTTAGAAGCAATCACTTGAATGTACTCCAGAGTATGGCATGCACTATAAAAGAAGTAGATGTTCTTAGATCTTTCCAGAATGTTCTACACACAAGTAGACATTGCTTATTTTCTTATTAAGAGAAGAACAGTACTCACAAGAATTTGATGGAATTAAGGATTGGGAAAGCATTATCCTTTAAATAAGAATCTTTGAAGCACAATTCTTTGGTTCATCTTGTAAGAAACAAAGCATCGTGTATTATTCATGTAAAACTTGGTGCTCCTGATTAACTAAATACCATCTAACAGCAGAACTCTCCCCTCTTTCTAGGGATCATCATGTATAGCCACCCTTATCCAGGGGTACAAGACCAGGAACAAGCCACGTAAGCACATTTCTTTCCTTGACATCACTACCTTCCCTTTGGCATAGCTGCACTTCTGTAGAATGTGCAATAATTGGAACTTACAGTGGTCTCTGAATGGATGTCAATCTAGAAGGGCTGGTAATATAAGTCACTGTCTGGACAAAAGGAAGTTTCTGGAAAGATATGGAGAGGGTTGCCAAGTAGAGCTTGTCGACTGCAGATTCACTGAGTCTGCTGCTTTTATGAGTCAACTGCACAAGTAGTACTTCATCATTTTGACTTCACTGCAGAGCATTTAAGTACTGTTTCTTTGCTCAAGATCTATATATCCCTTGCATGCACTCTGTAACCCTTGGAGACCGAGGCTTTTCTATCACGTATCCCCAGCCAATTCAGATGCACTAGCGCTACATTTATTCCAGGGTCACAGAAGAGTCATGTCGAAGATAGTATCTGGCTGCCTTGCAGAGAGCCTTATCTGTGTCACAGCCAGCTCTTGTACTGCTTTGTTGATGGTTTTAGTCATGAATCTTCCTGAAAGGAAAGGAGTTCCAAAAACTTATGTGTACTTTCCTCTCCCTATTGCTCATGATAGAATCAGCAGTTTAATCGATATTTTAGTGGCGCTGTCCATCCTGATGGGCTACTCTGTCACCACTGCCAGCTTTGTCACCTACATTGTCAGGGAGCATCAGACCAAAGCCAAGCAGTTGCAGCACATTTCCGGCATTGGTGTGACATGCTACTGGGTGACAAATTTCATCTATGACATGGTGAGTAACTTTTGTCATTGCAAGACAGTATCAATTTGAGTAGAAGTCTATCAGCTTTGTATTCAAGAGCTTTTTGCTCTAAATATTCAAATTATTAATACAAGGACAGAAAATTAAGAAAAGCCAATTGAATTGAGCTTATATCATCTGATGGTTGGAGAGAAAAAGAAACATACTTGCCCTTATCTCTGAGATATCAGATTCTTAGACTGTACATAAACATACAGATTCCTGGGCCTCTCTCCAGGTCTCTTAAATTTGTGTCTTGGGAAATGGAGTGTAGAAAGTATGCATTTCAAACAAGATTCCCCCAGGTGATTTTTAAGTACATTGAAGTCTGAGAACCACTACTGTAGCAAAATAGAAGCTTAACAACATTACCCTGTAGTGCCAGATAATCAAGCTTATAAAAATTTAATCAACTAATAGTGAAAAATTCAAAGTAGTAGCTCCTGCTGAATGACACACTAGAGAAGATTAGCAGGGACAAGGAGGGATGTATTTCATTGACAGCGCTCTCCGTTATATAAAGTGGTCCCCAAGTTCAGATGATCGTTCTTGACTCCAAATGTACCAGCGTTGGCCAAGAGCCCAGATGAGTATGCATTTGCCCATGATTGCAGCGATTGTCTGAGTTGTTGTCATGATCATTGGCTTGAAGAGTTGGAGAGTAATTAACCACAGATCCATTTTGCTAATGCATCCAGTGAGGTCTGAAATGTGCCCGTTGTAGAAGCCAAGTCTAAAAGAATGCTAATGACCACTCTGTACTTCACAAACGCTTAAATGTTAAGGAAGCTTCGATGTGTTCTTCTGTGAAGGTCTACTCAGGACTGAGATCCTGTTGTTAGTACTACTGGTGCTCAGTGCCATTCAAAAGATTCCTCCGACCACCACCCTCAAATTGAACACCTCCACCTTCACTGCATGCATCTTGCTGCAGACTCTTAAGCCTCTAATATTTTTGCTTGCGACCAGAATGCTGAGGTTTTTGTTCAGATACCTATGATTTCAAGAATGTGTGAGAACTGTTGTCCTGCTGTTTAGCACGGAATGCCTAACACTGATAACCAAGTCTCAGAAAGCAGCCATGTGAGAGAGTAGCCACATCCAAAATGAAATCAATACTTTGAGGACTGACTCTAATACCAAGAAACCTGGCTTTCTTATCTTTCTCCCAGAACCCCTGTCACTGAATGATCCCAAGTCTTAAGCCTTGAGGCAGGAACGCTAGGGATTTCTTGTGTATTTATATAGATTGAAATTGCCTTGACCTCATATTGGAGAAGACAATTTCTAAAGTGAGATCAATGTAAAATGAGCTGAATGTTACAAGCAACAGGAAGATAAATAAAAATTCATTCCTTAAGAATTTTTCTAGGTCTACTTATTGCAGAGTTAAATAAGGTGCGTTATTGATTTTAAAAGAATACTCACCATATATTAAACATTGTTTTGCCTATATCCATAGGTCTTCTATTTGGTTCCTGTAGCATTTTCAATTGGTGTCATAGCAATTTTCAAGCTCCCTGCCTTCTACAGTGGAAACAATCTAGGCGCCGTATCCCTCCTACTTTTGCTGTTTGGGTAAGCTGCTGATTAAGCAACAAAGAAAAAGAATTAACAAAATTAAGCTCTCCTAGACACAAATAGGACCTTAGTCTTGTTAGTTAATTTAAATTTGTCTTGGGGTCATTTAACATGAGTGATGACTAATGTATTTCTTGCTAGTCTATAGCCTGTAACTACCACACTTCTGAAGATTAATGTTGTTATCATGAACAGGCACTTACTAGGTATCATGCATTGTACCAATTTGTGCACATAATCTAAAGTATATAAAATGAATATTTTAGAATGACCAGAAAAGTATGTGTGGGTATGTGTAGTGACAAAGTACATGGCTGTGTATGGCTTTAGAAGGTCCGTATAAATTTATGTCTAGATGTATTTGTCTTTTTAAGATGGGTAAGGGCACAAATACTGTTGTTTCTATGTTAGAGTAATAGAGGTTGCATGATGTAATTGGTATGCAATGTAAAACTTGATTCTATTACAAAGGCATGGGTAAAAATCAATTGTTTAAAAACTGGGACAACCAGAGGGCCTTTCTGTTTCTAGATCTATTTAAGACTGAAGTTGCTCATCTTTGCCTAACCTTGGCCACCCATCTTTTAACCAGACCTTGTTAGCTACCTATAACAATTATCTTTCCTCAGTTTTAAACGATCAGATTTATTCAGTTTGAACTTCTATTTCTGAGCAGCAGAAATCTTGCCTGGACAGAGTAACACTATACCTTGGAGGGGATGAATCTGTAGTTGTGATGACAAAGAAACTATATGGGTTCCTTAAAACAGAGGCTTCTTGCTGTCATTTTAAAGACATCCTTTGAGAGTCTTTTGTCAAAATGAGGAATGAAATATAGACCTAGCTTCAGGGCTTGGCCACTCGCCTCTCATGTTTACTGTTCCCTGGGAAACCCATCTGAGCTTGATTTTATTGTTTTGTAGACTAGAAGAACTAAGGTGCAATTTTAATTTTTAGTATTGTTGTCCTACAGCTATGCAACATTTTCTTGGATGTACCTGCTGGCTGGCCTCTTCCATGAAACAGGAATGGCCTTCATCACTTACGTGTGTGTCAACCTGTTCTTTGGCATCAATTCCATTGTTTCCCTGTCGGTGGTATACTTCCTTTCCAAGGAGAAGCCTAATGATCCGGTAAGGTCTTTTATTCGTTACTTAAACTTCAGCCAATGAGCCAGAAGCCTTAACGTGGTCCACGTGGAAAGAGTTCCTTTACTCTGTATTTAAATACAAAAGACTATCATTTGATTTTATTCAATTTAGAAAAGGAGAAAAGTATAGCTTTAAAAGAAACTAAGCTCCATGGAGGTTATGTTTATTGTTGTATTTACAGAATGCTAATAATACTGACTTTTGCTAGGTCTTAAGTAAAGTGGTAGATACAAAATCAGATAGATTGTATGAGAACAACTGGTCAGCTAAACATTCTACTTATTAATAAATCCCTAAGGTGCAGTGGTGACACGAATGGATGATGTATATGGCTGTGGGTTAGGATTCATTTGAACACTCATAGAGAAAAAAATCTCTTTCAATTATATATTGGAATCAACTTCATTGTAAGCATCACTCGCTATTCAGAGCTAACAATTATGATCAGTGAAAGAGAAGCTTTAACAGTCCTGGGCAATTGAGTGCAAAAGAATAGAGGGGAAATGAAGTGAGGTAAGGGATAGGCAAGCCACTTTGGGAGAAGGAAAAGTGAAAGGTGGAAGTTATTTGACCTAAGTGTGAATAATGTGAAAATGAGGCATTTCCGTCTCTTTGATATCTGTTGTCTCTCCTTCCATCTCATTTCACAATGTCTTTCCCTCCCCTGGTTGAGATTCCCTAAGGTTAAAAGCTTTACTGAGCCCTCTCTCACTCAGGAACCCACTGATGCTGCTTTGGATCCCAACGTTCTGGCCAGGCTTACCTCTCCCACTGAATGTAAGCCAGGCCTGGAAGTGATTTTTATCTCCAGAATTGGACCTGATACCTTGGACCACTTTGAGAAAAAAAAAAACATTCTTTTTTTACTTGCATTTCAATGATAAATTCTGTCATTCCATCATTTAGGTAGCAAATACAATATGTGGTTACAGCATACATGTAAAATACTTGCCAGTCTGCATAGGCTCCTCCGTCTGTCTTCATCCAGTTTTAAATGTTTTGTCAATTAGTTGGAATCCTAAAACTACACTTTGTTATTTCTCTTGTTTCAGACTCTAGAACTTATTTCTGAAACCCTCAAGCGAATTTTCCTGATCTTCCCCCAATTCTGTTTTGGCTACGGTTTGATTGAACTTTCTCAGCAACAGGCAGTCTTGGATTTCTTAAAAGCCTATGGTGTGGATTATCCAAGCGAGACGTTTGAAATGGATAAGCTAGGAGCGATGTTTGTGGCCCTGGTTTCTCAGGGCACCATGTTTTTCTTGTTGCGACTCCTCATCAATGAGTGGCTGATAAAGAGGCTCAGGTAAGATGAGGACAGCATCACCCCTCATGATGTTGGAGTCAGAATATTCGGGGATGTGCAAGAATCTTGGTGTTTCCTCTAGTAACACTAGAAAGTCTACCTTACAGCCTTTTAAAACATGGTTACATGATGTGTCATCCATTTAAGTCTAGGAAATAGTTGCCCAGCCTTTGTATGTGGTCCTAATGACAACACCACAAACCTAGAGTGTGGATGTAGAGTAAGAGACAAAGTTAAGTAAGCACAGTTGTCACCCTAAAAGAGAGTCAGTGAGTTGCGGGAGGTGACACAGGCTTCATGTGCAGAAGTGAGACAGAAGTTTGAGTGTGTAGCATGGGCAGTGAGTCTGGGAGAAGACGACTGGGCTAAATCAAGGAGAACATCACAAATGAGGAGAGAGACACAGCCAAGTATAATCACCTCTGACTAGTGCTGCCTTCCTAGGAAGTGTTCCTAGTGACAACAGTACAAACCTCTGTACAGAGGCATAGCGTTACGTCACCACCCTCACCATTTCTAATTGCGAAAGAGCGGGAATGAGCAGCTTACCTTTATTTAGGAACTGCTTAATTTATACATCTGTATTCATAAACTTAATGCTATTTAGCCATCAGAAGGGACGATTCAGGAGTGAGGAATGCAACTCAGTAGAGAACACTGGCTGTGTACGCATGAGAACCTGAATTCAGATGCTCATTTCCAGCATCCCAAACCCAGCATATCACAGCAAAGGCCTGTAACCCCAGCTGGCATTGTTGGACGTAGGGTGAGATAGACGGATCCCTGGGGCTTGCTGAGCATCTAATCAGACCAAAACTGCAAGCCCTAAGTTCAGTGAGAGACTCTGTCTCAAAGGAATAAGATAAAGGGTGATGAAGCACACACCCAACAGCCTTTTCTGCATGCGTGTTTTCATGGTCAAGTATACTTGCACATGGATTTGAATACATACTCAAATATAAAGCATGCACATGGACACACGGAAAAAGAATGATCCAATATCTATGTAATATTTGTTCTAGTAGATATTAAATAAAAGTGAAAGGCTAAGAAACGAGTATTATATATTACCATGAGAGTTCAAAAGAAATTTACCTTCTTATAATAGATTATCCTTATTGTCACTGTTGCTTGAAGAGTGCTTACTTTTGACATTCTATTTTCTGGTACCATTTTAATATGAAGCTACATTACCTACTGAAAATAAAAATTTTAATTAAGTAATAATAAAAGGGAGAAAGAAGAAAGAGGAAAATGTTATAGACTACTTAATTAAAAATTATACTATTTGATTGGAAGATAGAATAAATGTAATGAATAATAGGTCATTTCAGCATATGGTGTGGCTGGAAGGTTATGGAGTTTCTTGAATGCTTAGTAAAGAGATCTGGTTTGGATCTTATTTAAACAAACCAATGGCAGTCTATTAAAGGTTAGTGAACAGAGAACAGTGCAACCACATGATACCTTAGCAGGTGTAGCTTTTGTAGAATCAGTGCAGACTGGCATGCAAGAGTCAGCGACACAGGAGCCCTGTGAGGTTACTGAGAAATGCTGGCAAAACTGAAGCTTACAGTAGTGATAGGAAGAGTCCGGAAAATGGTGCATGACTAAGGGAGGGTTCTAAGGCATTTCCAGTGTTTGGAAACGGACTGCACAAGTGGGCTTTTAGTCTAGAAATAAAGAAATCACCATGTTTCGGAATCCTGGGACGGTTTGTAAGAGAAGCAGAGATTTTCAGGGTAGACCTGAAATAACTGACTTGCAGAACGTTAAAAGGTTTGGTTTTCTTTTGATTTGGTGTTTGTAGGGCAAGATGGAGGTGAGGCTGGGACTTAAGAGATTTTGCAGGGTTGATAATCCTAAATTATTCCCTGGATCTTAAATGAGACATTGGTTGTAAATAGAATGCAGAATAAATGGTATTCCTATAATAAATGATTTAAAAGGCAAGACCTGCTAATTACTAGCAGTACAATCCTGGGTCCCAGCCCCCTCCCCTTGAAAAAATAAGGAGAGAAAAGAGAATGAAATTAAAGTGGTGTGCCTCATTTTAGATTTATCACAATACGAAAGAAGAGGAAGAAGAGATGGAAGGAAAGGAGCAAGAGGAAAAAGGGGGAGGAGAAGGGAGAAGGACAAAAAGGGGAGGAGAAGACAGCTGTTAGAGCAATAATGGTGGATAGATGATCTTGGGCTTCTAAAGGTTGAGTTCCACTAATGATTCTGAACGCAGTTAGAAGCTAGCTTTCAGGCACACATCTCATTTAGAAATTAGGATTTTAAATTTGAACAATGTTATACATTTCATCCATGGAAAGCAAGCACTGTTTTGCCAGCATTGCAGAGATTATGGGAAGAGCATGACTACTGCTGCTTACATCATTTAAACAAGATAACACAAAGAGTTATCAGACAGAACAGACCAGACCGGGTAGTGGTGGTGCATGCCTGTAATCCCAGCACTCTGGGAGGCAGAGGCAGGTGGATTTCTGGGTTTGAGACCAGCCTGGTCTACAGAGTAAGTTTCAGGACAGCCAGGGCTATACAGAGAAACCCTGTCTCGAAAAAATCAAATCCAAAAAACCAAAATAAATAAATAAATAAATAAATAAATAAATAAATAAATAAATAAATAAATGGTGTAAGAACAGCCTAACAGTAGGTAGGCAGTAAGCTTCCAGTAAATGAGAGCATCGAAGTATCCAGACTGAGTCATATCACTTCACAATCTGGTTTTCAGGCTCTTCTTCAGGAAATTTACATCTTTACCTATCATGGAGATAGTAGATGAAGATGAAGATGTGCGGGCTGAGAGATTAAGAGTTGAAAGTGGTGCAGCTGAATTTGACCTGGTCCAGCTCCATCGTCTCACAAAGACCTACCAGCTTATCCACAAGAAGATTATAGCTGTCAACAACATCAGCCTGGGCATACCTGCTGGAGAGGTGTGGGGGCATGGGTTTGTTTTGTCATCTAGAAATAGAAAACACATGTCCTGAATATTTTCAGTGTAGGTGTGTGTGTGTGTGTGTGTGTTTGTGTGTTTATGTGTGTGTGTGTGTGGTGTTTTTCATATAAATAATCTTTGCTGTTTCTAGGGAGAATTCATCCTCAGCACACAGCAGGTTCTGAGTCCATTCCCACTGTCACTGTCTCAGGGGTGTACTGTCAGTAAGAAGCTTGTTCAGGATGCACTCCTAGACCTGTTCAAAGTCTGCCAGAAAGACAAGCCATTTTCGGAGGGAGTGTCTTAGCATGCATTGATTTCTATTCTTATGGTTCTCACAATGAAAGATTCAGGTAGCATTGAAAAGAAAAGAAAAGGAATTCGACGATCGCTATTTCCCTTTAGTTTTCTGTGCGGAGCTAGACTGTGTGCATCCAATTCACTCAGTGACATAAATCATTTCATCAGTGGCTTTTTCAGTAAAGTTTTGATTTTGTGTAAATTATGTGCAATCTATAACTGTAATTACTTCTTTGTGTTAGCCCATCTTACCTGAGGGATACTTCCTTATGTCACATAAAGGGGCACTATAGCATATGTAAAGCAGATCCTCTCCACATACAGATGTTCAGATGCTTAGAGGGAAAAGAGCCCATAATACCCATTTGTTTTAGAAGAGAAAGTCTCACCAAATGCCAGCAGAGCAGTACACAATTCAGAAGTAATTACAGTGATTTATTCTTCCGGGGAGGGTGTCTCACCCAGTGAGGAAGAAAAAGTTACAATAGCAACATGTTTCTGTAGCTTACATCTTTTTTTTCCCCCTCTCTCTCTCCCCATCCCAGTGTTTTGGCCTCCTTGGTGTGAACGGAGCAGGGAAAACCACTATATTTAAGATGCTGACGGGAGACATAATTCCTTCCAGTGGAAACATTCTGATCAGAAACAAGAGCGGGTACAGACTAGTACTTCTACTTATTGAGCACAACATAATTTAAATGGACTTTTATCTAATTTCATGATCATGTTATACATCTTCCTGACCTGAGGAGGGGATCATCGATGTGACTGGAGGCTGTTTTTTAAACCTCCGCTTGGTTTCTAATAGATTATTTTTCTCCTTTTATAAAAATTGCTATCTATTTTAACTAAAACAAAGCCACCAACCCAACACTTAAAGACCTGTTTTTAGAAACTCATGAGTTTGATTTTCTCCGTTCAGATCCCTTGGACATGTGGATTCTCACAGCTCCTTGGTCGGCTACTGCCCTCAGGAGGATGCCTTAGATGACCTGGTAACTGTGGAGGAGCACTTGTATTTCTATGCCAGAGTGCATGGGATTCCAGAGAAGGACATCAAAGAAGTAAGTATATATGTAGAGGACTGCTTAGTTTAAAGACCACTGCTGTCTCAGTTCCTCCTCTCATGAGAGTCCCAGCAAAGCTGTCATGCCACATGGGAAACCATAAAATGCCCCTTCACCAGTGAGCCCACTTGGCTTGACTGTATAGTCTATATCTGCATCTGTCTGCAAGCTCAACTTTAGAAGCTTCTTGGCCTGCGTTTATTCAGTTCCCTTATTAAATAGATATTCACACTGTGTTTCACTTCAAGTTTAACCTTGATTGGTAATGTGTGATCTTTTTTTTTTTTAAACTATTCAAATAGACATTGTTCCAAGTGATTCTCTGCAAAATGCCCAAGTAAAATAGAAGGGCTTCCATTTCTACTTCTTTTTTATTTTCTATTATTATTGTTATCATCATAATCATCTTCATCATCAATAATGCAGTGGATTGAAACCAGGGATCTACATATACTAAGCATATATCCTACCACTAAATTACAATACCAGCCTTAATTTTTACTTTTATTCTGTAACTCTCTATACCACTGCAACAATTTATTTTTGTAATGGAATGACTAACCTCTTGGGGCACATTTCTTTGTTCTTCAAACTCTGGAGACCTGATGGGAACATCCAACCAGGATTTCATCATTCGCTAGGGTTACTTAACTACAGAAATAGCTGCACGAACTCATGGTTCCTAATGCATGACAGTTCTGAGAGCGGGTCAGTTTTAAGTAGTCTGAAAGTCTATTTGACAACTCAGGCTCGATGATGAGAGATGGAGAGATGAGCTAGGTGACAGTCGATGGGAAGCCTGCCTTCGAATTCTGCCTTAGTTCTTTCTCTTCAGCTTTTAAGCTTTGTAGGAGAATCTCATGGTAACAGCAAAGGTACAGTCTGTAATTGTAAACATACAGAAATATTTTTTTTGGGGGGGGGGGAAGTCCCATTTGAAAATGTACCCGCAGAAAATTGATTTTCTCTCTTTAAATGAAGGGTTAATTTTATAAGCAGTCTTTCAAAGATGAAAATAAAATCTATGTTGAACTTGAATATTTTCATCTCTTCTAGGTCTGTGCTCTCCATGGGAAGCATCTCTATTCGCTGGCATGTTTTGTCCCACTGGGTGCTATAAGGGTTTTAACGAGGGCTGGGTTGCCTAATTCCTCTTCTTCTTATCCACAGACTGTTCATAAACTCCTTAGGAGACTTCACTTGACGGCCTACAAGGACAGATCTACCTCCATGTGCAGTTATGGCACAAAAAGGAAGCTGTCCACTGCACTGGCCTTGATCGGGAAACCGTCCATCCTCCTGCTGGTAATAGAGACATTATGAACAAAACAGCTAATACGTAATTAGAACAGCACGTCAGCGTGTGTATTGTTCTCACCGGCTGCACCATCAACATCTACTGAGGTCCCACTGTGTGCCAGTTACTGTCAAAGCACGCATACTGCCACCACTTTAGGAGAATTTGTATTAGCAAATAATTTATTATTGTGATAGTGTCCACAGGAAGCATTTTGTCTGAAGCAGTGGCTCTGGGGGCTTCAGAGAAAACACTCAGCATGTGAATTCAAAATAGCAGCAACCAGTGCGGGGGTTTCAAATAAGTCATAGTGCAGGCTCAAATTTAATTCCCACTTATTGATGAAATCATATTTCTGTTAGGTACTGATCAAGTGAACTCGCAGTTTCCAATTTTTGCTGAGGAAGAAAGGCACATTTTAGAACCAAGTGTTGTACTAAAATTGTATTCCTTTGTAGCTTAAAAAAAAAGATGAGTTATTTAGCTTATGGGGTGATGGAAAATACCCAGTGGTGTTTTATATGAACGTGGGAGAGGATCAAGAAAGCATTCCACATTTATATTTTGGTAAGAGCTGCAGATTTTAATTGATCACTGGCAAATATAAATTGTACATACTAGTGATATAGTGTTCTACTCCCTGGGCCCAACAAAGCACAAGGGCCTTTATTTCAGAGACATAAACATGTCCTTATTTTGGAAAATTGCCTTCATTCAAGGATCTCCAAATTTTAAAAGAACCTTAACAGCATGCAGTGAAATCCAGTTATAAATCACTGCATTATTCCAGGGATTAAGTCACACGGTGGATCCAATCATTTAAACCGCCTAGACTGACCATCCTTCTAGAATACTGGAAGCTTATAGTGCATTACATCGCTGTCAATGTTTATAATGGAACCCTATTGTGTAAGCATCCTTTAAATGGAACAAAACAACCCTGGGGCACCCCTGTGAGATAAAAGTTGTAAAGCCGTTTGCATGTAAAAGCACCATGTAAATGCTGTGTGGTAATGAGCTGAGGAAATATAGGCTACAGGAGGAAGACACTGCCCTTCTCCTGTATGTATTCACTGCATATTCCATTTTCTGCAAAAAGAGAAGCGATGACAATACCTCCTTTATCATTTCGCCAAAGGAATGCTGACAGCTCTATTCAAATTAACATACTGCTTGGCAAAGTGAGCGTCAGATGGCCAGACTCTTCATCCCGCACATACATTTTAATTTTTCTCGAATCTTAACCTATAATTTGTTTTTATTTAACACCTATTGGGATCCGCTATTGCTTCTTTACATTATCTATTGTTGGATTTTTAAAAATAACTCTGTCTGAATATTTCAAAGCCTCATTCACTTTGAAGAGTATTGTAGATTTTTTTTCTTTTTTTCCAACTTGGCGTCTTCTACAAATCTTATTTTTATTTTTCCAGAGAGTCTTAAATTTCAATTAATAGGAAAACACTAAAAATACATGTGGAACATATTCACTGAAATGTCAGGTTGTGTTTCCTTCTACCTCACATGGCATATTATAGCTCACAGCCACAATCCGGCTTTCAAGGGAAAGATGGAAATCTTGTTGACGCAGCTTCAGCTCTATATGTGGAAATGTAGAATTAAATGTAAAAACTCTGCTTTCTCGGTAATTGAAGTAGGTTTTTTTTTTTCTCAAGGAAACATAAGAGACGGTTGTAAAGTAACATGGTGTCAGCTTCTCTGAAACACTTCTTTAAACAGACTGACAATTTAAAATACTTAATTTTGAGCTTTTGACAGAAGCAGTAAAAGCCTATTATGTATAAAACACGTTAGTCATGGGACCTCAAAAAGTGATTTCTGTTCCCAGAGAGTTGAAAGGCAGTGATTCTTATAAAGAACCTTATCAAAACTTAATTTGAGAACTTTTTCTGGTTATTCTTTATTAAGGATGAGCCGAGCTCTGGCATGGATCCCAAGTCAAAACGACACCTGTGGAGGATCATTTCAGAAGAGGTGCAGAACAAATGCTCTGTCATCCTCACATCTCACAGGTAAACTGAGTCAGGTCCCAAGGAATCCTGGGTAACACATGAGTACCCATTGTTGCCTGGAGTATTTTGTTTTTAATTTTTATTAACAGTGTGTGTGTGTGTGTATACTGCATATGTCTGTGTATGTATATGTGTGTGTCTCTTTGTGAGTGTGTGTTTGCATCTAGAGGTCAGAGGTCGGTTTGAGGAAGTCAGTTTTCTCTTTTGACCATGCGGACCCCAGAGACTCATACTCAGGTGGTTGAGTGCCCTTCCCCACTGAGCCCTCTCACTAGCCCATTTAGAGTATTGCTTGTTGGTAAAAGGTCAAGAATGGAGGTTTCAGAGTGAAAATACTGGGGAATGACAGGACACAGGGTCTCAGTAGATGTTTTTTACCATGAAGTTCTCAAGACCTGCTTACTTTTAGCTACTGTTCACTGTTGCCATTCAAAAAGTTTCAGAATCCTTAGTCTTTCAGCCACTTAATGCTCCCACCTATTAGTGATGCTAAATGAACCTTGGCTCCATGTCCACCAACTATGCTTTCTTCTTGAAGTAGCCTCTACAAATCGTCAGCACACTCTCATTTCATGTGTTCCCCTAGAACCAACTCACATGCCTCTCTTCCACAAAATACACTCCCCACCCCTAGTCTCCTAAGTACGAGAGGCTCAGAAGCATTTTGTCTGCGCCTCGCTTAGGACATTGGCCTTTCTTTATGATTTGGATTGTGCTTACATTTCATTATATGGATCACATAGCAGAAAGGAATTAAATCTTTGGTATCAAGAGATTTGTTTGTATCCAGCTTTGAGTCTGACACCCTGGATCTCGTCTTTTGATTCCCACAAACTTCTGTATGGAGTGAACAGGGCGAGAACTGGGACTTTCTCTAGGTACCATTGTGCATGAGATGAGAGAGCTTATACAAGTTATAACTGATTATAAACCCCAAAACAAAATCAGCTGGGTCATGAGATTGAATAGAATGTGTTCTGGATCATTTTTAGAACTCTTCCTAGGAAACGTAGGTCTTGAGCCAAAGCTTGAATGAGTTTAAAAGGACGGTCAAGTTTGATAATGAAGGTGTGCCAGACAGGAGAGGTGACCCCTAGTGTGGGAGGACAGTCCTATACACCCACCTGATATGTTTCATTAGTATTTTAAGACTATTTTTTTGTTCTTTCTCAAGAGAGATTTCTTTTTGGGTTATGAGCCTAGCCTTTAACAGCTAAGCCATCTCAAGGTAGATTGCTACAGTGCTATAATGAACTAATTAAACACACGCTTATGAACTGCAACCCAATTTTAAGTGCCTTGGATGTTGATAGGAACGTGTTTCTTCTTTCAGCATGGAAGAATGTGAAGCCCTTTGTACCCGGCTGGCCATTATGGTAAATGGAAGGTTCCAGTGCATTGGGTCTCTACAACACATAAAAAGCAGGTAACCAACAAATATGCTGTTCATATACTATGTAGGGGAATTGCTCCAACAGTTCCTGCACCCCAGCAGCCATTGTGCAATGGATAGAAAAACTGAGATGAAAAGAAAGACTCTTCACTGGAAATAATCATTGACACTCTTTGAATTTAAATTATTTGATTAAGGACTTATTGTATTTTTTTTTAAGTTAAAATTCCCAAGTCTTGGAAGGTTTGAAGCTCCTAATAGTCATAATAATAAATAATTTGCAACCAAGATACTCCCAGGAAGTAGCCTCAAGAATGTACCCAATAACAAATTAGACTTGACAAGTACATGAAGGCATAGATTTTTTAATCTACCACGTTCGTTTGCCATTTGCACAAGCTTTCTGTAAGCTATTTAACATTTTCACCACATTGAAAACCTTTTAATCAAGAATGCATTGGGGAAAGATGCATAAATATCATATTAGCATCACATTAGAATTAAATTATTAGTTTATACTCCCAAGTGTATGTGCCTTTATACATATCTATGTGAATCTCCAGACTACAGGATGATACTTTATACCTTCCCATACAGCAACTTAATTGTCTTATCAGAATTGTTATCTGATATAAAGACAAAATTATGACAGAATCCTTGAGTTGCTTGTAGGGCGTCATAACCTATTTATGAACTCCACTTGTAGTGAGGTTAATACTAGGATAGCAACACCATACTTAGTATTGGAATCTAATCTTCATGGTTGACATCAAATCTCCAATGACATGCCTCTCAAGACTTGCTCTAACTTAGTAAGAACTTAACTCCAGAAATTGACATCTATTATTGCCAATTGATGATTGTCATAGAAAGCCACAATTGTATGTTTTCAAACATTCTGCCACAGTATAGTGGTAGAAATGAAGAAAAATCAACAAAAAAACAAAAGCATGCCATTGAACTATTTCCAGTTTGCAGCACGACCTAACCGTTTATGGCCAAATGACAGTCTTTATATAAGAAAGGGGGCCATGATGGTTGGCTTGGGACCTATTTCATTATCTAGAATTCCAGGGGAGCTATTTTAGCAAAATGTAACTGATACTATATTTTACACTTTTAGGTTTGGACGTGGATTTACTGTCAAGGTTCACTTGAAAAATAATAAAGTGAGCATGGAAACCCTCACGAAGTTTATGCAGCTGCACTTTCCGAAAACATACTTAAAAGTAAGTGGTGGCTCCACCTTTGACCTTGACCGTCTTTTCTAGTGGGTCACAGCTTTGTGATTCATCCTAATCCATTAGTTCAGGATTTGAACTATATACAAAGAGGTAATATCCTCGGGTTATTTTATATTATCTTTGTAGGTATTTTCAATTGGTTATTTCACAATTGCTATATTAGTTTCTTCCTTGCAAAGTCTTTCTGATCATACTGGATTTGTGTTCAATTGTATACACTTCCAGTCTGATAATAGCAACATGCAAACATTAGGGAACCTCAGAATGGCAGGCTGTATATGACCAATAGCATTTCTTAGAAAAGAAAAATTAGTGAGCTCAGAATCCTGCAGCTGAGAGACTACTTCTTTTAAATCTGCTTTGTTCCTCTCCTTTGAAAAATAGGCTCACAAAGGTCTGAGCAATCCTCAGCTCCCAGAGTGATTCAAATATGATATAGCTTGCTCATGCCAGCTTAACCAGTAAAATCAACCAGATGGATGGACTCACAGGGATACACATATTTAAATTTCATATAGTGCCTACTTAATGGACTTGGCAGAAAAAAATCAGTCTAATATCGTTGATAGACAGGTAATATATACAAATCGAGGATGACAAATAATTGTGAAGAGCAAATCAAAGTAAAATAATAAAAAGAAGATTGAAAGCTGTTGGTTGAGTCTGGCTGTGTAGAGGAGCTATCTAAGGAGACCTTTAAAGTCTCTGGACTCTGTTTCTTTTATTTGTAAGCAGGAATAAACATTGACTTTACAAAACCAGTGTGGAAAATGTATGATATCTTCACAAACTATATGGCATGAAATTAATGTGAAGTGGCATTAGATAGCAAAAGAATACAATTTTAAAACAATTATTTTATCTTCATAAAGTATTTTTGGCCTTAGTCTCCCCAAGCCTTGGATGATTTATCTAGAAATATTAGTTTTCAAGATTCTTATCAAAGCCCATATTTTATCATCAGAACTGAAAATTATAGGACACCTTTCCTCTACAAACCATGTTGGTCTCCCTCATTCAGTCAGCTGCTGGGTTGAAATGTTTATTTACTGAGTGGAATTTACATTTTTTTTTGGTGCCCCTGAAGCTACTGAAAGCAAATGAGCTAATGATAAAGACAATTTCTCCCAAAGAGAGTATTCCTTACACTTCTGCAGTAGTGTCTAAATCTATAGATGGAAATAGCTGAAATGATCACTTGAGAAATATGCAAGAAGGCCAGATGACAGAAACAGGCACAAGAAGAGTACAAGTTTATGGGGAAAGCTAGGCTCCAGACAAAGAGGGGAGAAAGAGGAAGTCTTAAATTAAAGGCTCAAAGGATCAACAGACATCACAGGAGTAGATTCCGAGTGAGACATCTGATCTAGTGAGTACTCTAGATGCTTTTGCCATAATAACTCAGAATATCTAGTTTCTCAGCTTCCAAGGAGGCTGTTACAGTCACTCATATGTGGAGAGAGAAACAGCAGGTCAGGAGTGTGAATGATGCAAATACAGGGGAGAGTCAAGCTGGAGAGGTGCCTTACAGAAAGACAAGCAAACCAACACTAAAAACCAAATGAGAAATGGCAACCATTCTGGACAGCAGGAGTTAGCATACTCCAAGCAAGAACAATAAATTATGGAGTAGATGATTTTAGTGTTAAAAGTTTAAAAATGGAAAAGCCTTTTTTTTCATTTGAGGTGTATCAAGAAATGTAGGCAACATCAATTGAAAAAAAAAATGCTTCTTCTAGACCAGACTGAACTCTAGCATGTTTAGCTCATATCAAGCCAAGTCCTGGGATTTTAGGCCTATTTAACATAACAGCAAATCTACTAAAACTTCAACAAGCTGAGCATGAACTTACATATGGAATGCATCCCACAGGGTTATTTTTTTCCCTCTCTAGATGAGAATGTAACTTTCAAAAATGCTCATGAGCCCAGGATGCTTTGAAAATTTTCATTAACTTTTTAATTTGTTTTCTCTCTGATGTTCATAAAATTTTTCATCTCATCTCCACAAGCTGTTAGTTTCAGAAATATGCCCACCATTTACACCATGGCTTCATCCCCACCCCACTCCCCAGCCCCCAGTGGAAAAACTTTCAGCATTTCTCCCGAGCTCCCCATGAAAGTGAACTCTGATGAGGTGGATATTACCTTGCCATTGTAAAACAAGACCTCCCCTTTGGTTCCTACAGGATCAGCACTTGAGCATGCTAGAGTACCATGTGCCAGTCACAGCAGGAGGAGTGGCAAACATCTTTGACCTTCTGGAAACCAACAAGACTGCTTTAAATATCACAAATTTCCTCGTGAGCCAGACCACTTTGGAGGAGGTAAGAGGCGTGCCATGATCCACGGCAGAGTACCACATTAGTTATTATGCATTCTGCTTATTTCTTTTTAATGGCATTTAATTTACTTTTAATTAAATCAGTACCTAATCTTGCACCTGAAAACCTTAGTGAAGAACCTAATTTATTTCTAACTGCATTCAAGACATTAAAAAAAAATAAGATATGAAAGACATTATTTAGTGGAGAAATGAAGGGATTTCTTTCCATTGTGGATGTCACCTACTTCCATAAATGTTTACATGTATACGGGAAGCAGGAAACCACTCTTGCCACCTACAAAATAATTAGCTATTAATGGTTCTTGGTAGACTCTGTAACCAAGGCTTCCGTGGATCAGTTCTGAACTAGGGTGTATGGGTGAGCGACAGAGAATGAACAGACCTCAGGTTTATTAAACTCACACACTTAACACAGCAATTGAAGAATTCCTTTTGCTTAATTACTTTTCCACTCAGTGCTAGCACGTTCCTAGGTCATCCATCATCTCTGTACTGAGTTTTATGTAGCTCAACCAAACAAGACCTACAAAAATAAGTGCTATGCTTGATTTTGAAGTGAGTCTGAAAATAAGTCAATGGATTGTGCTGTGCTTTATAGACTAATATTTTATAAGGAATTAAGACAAGTCTGGCTTTGCCAACACTGAAGGGTTACTTAGACTTACATAACCAACACTGAGCATCCTGCACTGGAAAATTATACTCTTGGTGATATTGGGATAAATCTACAACTGATAGATTTAATGATTTTAATCGTGTAAATAGAGCTACATTGACTATTTTATTGGCAAATTTATATGTAAAATTGGCAAATTTAACATGATGGGAGTTTTCTATACAAATTTTATTTTAGCGCATAACTTCCTGAAACTAGTGAGTTCTCTCTGACATTTCTATTTAAACATTTGATAGAGCATCAGACTCACCCATACATGATAATTATATCAGTGCTATCAATACTAAAGGATCATATGGATTACAGATATTTGGCTATAGCTTTAAATTTAAACTATGACAAAAATATAGTCATCGTCACAGAAATGGGCATTATTTTTAAAATTCAGTTGAGGTTGACTGTATAGAGGACTTCTAGAGGGGATGTGCCTAAGCATATGAGCATGTCCTGAAAAAAATCTTGCTTTTGTAACTTGTTAGAGTATAAATGTGTGAAGGAAGAAAAGGAGCCAGGGAAAGAATGAGAGCAAGAGGGGGGAAAGGGAGAGGGAGGGAGAGGCAGGGGTAACTTGGGAGAATTAAACTTTAGTTCCTCTTTTGTAAACCTGGCACTAATGTATTTCATTTTCTTGAAAAAAAAAAAAAACTCAGGTTTTCATCAACTTTGCCAAAGACCAAAAATCCTATGAAAATGTTGATACCAGTAGCCAAGGCTCTACCATAAGTGTAGACTCACAGGAAGACCAGCTAGATTCTTAGCACCTGCAGAAGATTTGATTTCAGCAACAACTGATGGATGCTTTCTGAAGAAGACAACACTTTTAAACATCTCTTTCTTATAAAGTGTTACACTGCATGGCAAGTGTCCAGCATAAGACTGAAAGATGATAATGGACTGCTCTCAAAATGATTCCCTGTCTTCAACACAGTGAGCATTCAATGTATATGCTGGTGATCCTTAGGGAAAAGGTGAACCACCCACCTCACGATGAATGTGTTAACTTATTGCTTTCAATAAAAGGACAGCTTAAAAGGCATGAATGTTAGTAGTTGAAAAGTAGGGCCAGAGAAGAATAGTAAGGTGAACTTGGGAAGACAGAGTTAGGTGATCAAACAGTGTAACTTATCTCTAGAAAATAGCATGAATCTAGTGCTTTGTGTGAAGTGCTAAGGCTCAATTAACAGAAAGCATGGAGTACACTACACACTGTCTACAAAAGACGTGTGTGTTGGGTTCAGGGCCTGTGAATACATGGGGATATAGTGAGCCCCCCAAAGTTCCTTATGATAGTAATATAGTGAGACAACAGTTTACCCTGGTGGTAAACAAACTTGGACCAGAAGCTTATTGCTCCTTGAGAGGAAATAGGTGTGTCAACTGGGAAGATCCTGCAAAAAGGGGAAGAGAACTCATGTGCTGCTGGCAGACAACATTTTTAAGCTTTTTCCAGAAACCCTCATTCTAGTTTCTCCACAAGAAACTTTTTGGTGAAAGAAAAATTAATATGAAAATATTTTTTATCTTATTTCCTGGTGGATCATACCTATGGTTACAAGATAAGCTACCTGATAATGCCAAGTTACGTGCCCTTTGACTTTATGTACCAAGAGGGAGAGAGAGAGAGAGAGAGAGAGAGAGAGAGAGAGAGAGAGAGAGAGAGAGAGAGAGAGAGAGAGAGAATGTGTATGTATGTATACAAGTTTGCCAGCTTTGACACAACTGTTTCTGTTTCAATGATCAATAAACTCAAAGTATAGAAAAAGCCATTAATGGTGTCATTTTGTTTGATAAGGAAGAGCCATGGATCTAAGACATTAACTAGTCCATGAGGTTCCATAAGATCTGGACCCTGGTTCCTATGCTGCACACGTCAGATCCATCCCCTGTCTTCTTTAGGATCTAGTCCTCTGGCTTCCTGTAGTTTCCATGCTGCTCTGTTCCTTCCCATCTCTGGAGTTTTTCACCTACTGATTCAAAAGCATGGATACTCTTTCCCCACTCACTGTGCCCATCTCACAGTTTTGAGAAATGTTACACTTTCCCAGAGAAGCTTTGCTATGGACCAACCTCACCCAGGAGAGGGGTTCCCTTGATTTAGTAAGAGACAGCAAGCACATTTCATTTAACATTACAAAAGAATTCAGAGATCTGCCTGCCTTTGTTAAGCACAAACAATAAGCTAGCTATGTGGAACCTCACCCCGAAATTACTATTCCTACCACCTCTGGACCTGGACATAGACCTAAACTTCCTCTGACCAAGGTTGATCTTTAACTCAGGAATCTGCTTGCCTTTATAAGCATAAACAAAAAACTTAGCTTAGGAATCTTGCCCTTTGATCATCACACCCTAAATCTCTTTATCTCCTTCCTTAATGTCTTTCTGACAAGCTGACTCACAGTGCAGATGCCTCTGTTCTTTTAGATCTATGAAGCTCCTTATACAATTCATATTGCATCCTTATATTCTGCATAGTTGAGAGATTATATATTTTTGAACTCATGTTTTCAGAGTTCTTTCCCATAGTCGTAAGGGCTGTCTTGATGATCTTAACATTTACCATTTTGCTGAAACATAGCCAGACCTTCAATTCCTGAACTTGTGCCATTTTTAAGTATCATGGAGTCATTAACATTGGCAAGGAGAATACTTCCCAATAATGTTGGCAGGGAGAATATTTCTTGAAGAAGGGATGTGAAGTAAATATATATATATATATATATTTATATATATTTATATATATGTGAGCACAGGTAATATATATATATTATACAAACATACCCACAGCAACCATCAACACGTATGAGGCCCACCCTCTGTTGGCTCTGTTCCAAGGGTGGGAACTATGTCATGCTGTCCCTTATACAGCCAAGCAGGACACAGCAAAGCTTTACTGCCTTGCTTCTTCAGCTTAAATCTGACCCCCCCCCCCCCAATTCTAACATTGTATCACCTGTTCACTTCTATGTGAAATCTCGCATCATAATTTGTTATGTATCTAGACTTTCAATATATATTTTAACAGATTGCAACACAATTTCAGGGGGTGTAAAATGTTCTTAGGAGCCAGGCATGCTTGTGATCCTAGGACTCATGGAGGTAGGGTGATTATGAGTTTGACTACAGCTGGGGCTACCTTGTAAGCTAAAGGCTAGCATCAAGTACATACTGAGTCCTTGTCCAAACAAGTACCTCTCAAAAACAAGTACCAAGTAATTAATTATCTCACTACTTGGTATGGGAACAAATGCTCAGTGTATTTGAGTCCCTGGAAACAGTCTACATTGTAAGAAAATACTTTTGGGATCCTTCCGGTTTCCATTCTCGTCAGGAGCTGATCATGTTTCACAGCACTCCATACCCAAATACCATTGTGAGAGAGCTAGACTCTCAGGAGTGTGGACACACCTGTGAGCACAGGTAAGACCACCACTTCTGCTCAAATTTCTGGCCCAAGAGGGCCCCACCCAGAGCCATGAGGATAGAGGAACCAAGAAACAGCCAGGGACAGGATCCTTCCAGTTTCCATCTACACCCAGGAGCTGACCCTGTGCCATAGCTCTCCATACCCAAATTCCTCCCAGAGAGAGCTGGTCTCCCAGGAGTACTGACATACAGGCTTGCAGGAGGGACAAGCCACAGTCAGAGACAGCAAGACCAGATGGCAAGACTAAAGGGCAAGAACACAAGCAACAGAAACCAAGGCTACATGGCATCATCATAACCCAGTTCTCCCACCACAGTGAGCCCTGGCTATCCCAACACACCATAATAGCAAGTTGTGAGTTTAAACTCACATCTTATGATGATAGAGGACTTTAAGAAGGATATAAATAACTCCCTTAAAGAAATACAGGAGAACACAGATAAACAGCTAGAAGCCCTTGAAGAGGAAACACAAAAATCCCTTAAAGAATTACAGAAAAACACAACCAAGCAGGTGAAGGAATTGAACAAAACCATCCAGGAGCTAAAATGGAAACAAAAATAATAAAGAAATCACAAAGGGAGACAACCCTGGAGTTAGAAAACTTAGGAAAGAGATCAGGAGTCATAGATGCAAGCATCACCAACAGAATGCAAGAGATAGAAGAGAGAATCTCAGGTGCAGAAGATACCATAGAAAACACTGATAACAGTCAAAGAAAATGCAAAAAGGCTCCTAACCCAAAATATCCAGGAAATCCAGGACACAATGAGAAGACCAAATATAAGGATAATAAGTATAAAAGAGAGCAAAGATTCCAAACTTAAAGGGCCTGTAAATATCTTCAACAAAGTTATAGAAGAAAACTTTCCTAACCTAAAGAAAGAGATGCCCATAAACATACAAGAAGCCTACAGAATTGCAAACAGATTGGACCAGAAAAGAAATTACTCCCATCACATAATAGTCAAAACATCAAATGCACTAAACAAAGAAAGAATATTAAAAGCAGTAAGTCAAGTAACATATGAGGGCAAACCTATCAGAATTACACCAGACTTCTTTCAGCAAAGACTGAAAGTTAAGAGATCCTGACAGGAATGTCAAGTCTTTGAAGAAAGAAACTGAAGAAGACCTCAGAAGATGGAAAAATCTTCCTTGCTCTTGGATTGACAGGATTAATATAGTAAAAATGGCCATCTTGCCAAAAGCAATCTACAGATTCAATGCAATCCCCATCAAAATCCCAACTCAATTCTTCATAGACTTAGAAAGAGCAATTCTCAAATTCATCCGGAATAACAAAAAACCCAGGATAGCTAAAACTGTTCTCAACAGTAAAAGAACTTCTGGGGGAATCAGTATCCCCGAACTCAGACAGTACTATAGAGCAATTGTGTTAAAAACTGTATGGTATTGGTACTGCGACAGGCAAGTAGATCAGTGGAATAGAATTGAAGATCCGGAAATGAACCCACAGAATTCTGGTCACTTGATCTTTGATAAAGGAGCGGAAAACATACAGTGGAAAAAAAAATAGCCTTTTCAACAAATGGTGCTGGTTCAACTGGAGGTCAGCATGCAAAAGAATGCAAATTGATCCATTCTTATCTCCTTGTACTAAGCTCAAGTCCAAGTGGATCAAGAACCTCAACTTAAGACCAGACACACTGAAACTAATAGAAAAGAAATGGGAAGACCCTTGAGGACATGGGCACAGGGGAAATTTTCCTCAACAGAACACCAATAGCTTATGCTCTAAGATCAAGAATTGACAAATGGGACCTCATAAAACTGCAAAGTTTCTGTAAGGCAAAGGACATTGTCAAAAGGACAAAATGGCAACCAACAAATTGGGAAAAGATCTTTACTAACACTACATCTGACAGAGGGCTTATATCCAAGATATACAAAGAACTCAGGAAGGTAGACTCCAGAGAGCCAAATATCCCCTTTAAAAAATTGGGTACAGAGCTAAACAAAGAATTTTCACCTGAGGAATATCGAATGGCTAAGAAGCACCTAAAGAAATGTTCAACACCCTTAGTCATCAGGGAAATGCAAATCAAAACAACCCTGAGATTTCACCACACACCAGTCAGAATGTCTAACATCAAAAAGTCAGGAGAAAACAAGTGCTGGTGAGGATGTGGAGAAAGAGGAACACTCGACCACTGCTGGTGGGGTTGCAAGCTGGTACTACCATTCTGGAAGATAGTCTGGCAGTTCCTCAGAAAACCTGTAATGATACTTCCAGAAGACACCACTATACCACTCCTGGGCATATACCCAGAGGATTCCCCAGCATGTAATAAGGATACGTGCTCCACTATGCTCATAGCAGCCCTATTTATAATGGCCAGAAGCTGGAAAGAACCCAGATGTCCCTCAATGGAGGAATGGACACAGAAAATGTGGTATGTATACACAATGGAGTACTATTCAGCCATTTGAAACAATGAATTCATGAAATTCTTAGACAAATGGATGGAACTGGAGAATATCATCCTAAGTGATGTAACCCAGTCTCAAAAGAACACTCATGGTATGCATTCACTGATAAATGGATATTAGTCTTGAAGCTTGGAATACCCAAGACACAATGCACATATCAAATGATGCCCAAGAAGAAGAAAGGAGTGGCCCCTGGTCCTGGAAAAGCCAGTGCAGCAGTGTAGGGGAATACCAGAACAGGGAAGTGGGAAGGGTTGGATTGGGGAACAGGGGGAGGGAAGAGGGCTTATGGGACTTTTAGGGAGGGGGGATCCAGGAAAGGGAAAATCACTTGAAATATAAATAAAGAATATATCAAATAAAAAAAGTAAAAAAAAAAAAGATGATGATGATCCTAGGCAGATGTTATAAAGACCCTAAGAGAACACAAATGCCAGTCCAGGATACTATACTCAGCAAAACTCAATTACTATAGATGGAGAAACCAAGATAGTTCATGATAAAAACAAATTTACACAATGTATTTCCACACATCCAGCCCTAAAAAATATAATAGATGGAAAATGCCAAAACAAAGAGGAAAACTACACCCTAGAAAAAGCAGGAAAGTAATCTTCTTTCAACAAACCCAAAAGAAGATAGCCACACAAACATAAAAATAACATAAAAAATAACAGGAATCAACAATCACTATTCCTTAATGTCTCTTAAAATCAATGGACTCAATTCCCTAATAAAAAGACATAGACTAACAGACTGGATATGTAAACAGGACCCAGCATTTTGCTGCATATAGGAAATGCAACTCAGTATCAAGGACACATACTACTTCAGAGTAAAAGGCTGGGAAACAATTTTTTTAAGCAAATGATCCCAAGCAACAAGCTACAGTGACCATTCTAAAACTTATCCAAAAGGATAAGGAAGGACACTTCATACTCATTAAAGGAAGAACCAAAAAGAACTCTCAGTTCTGAACATCTATGCTCCAAATGCAAGGGCACTCATATTCATGAAAGAAACTTTACTGAAGCTCAAAGCATACATTGCACATCATACTAATAGTGGGAGACTTCAACACCCTACTCTCAACAATGGACAGATCATGAAAACAGAAACTAAACAGAGACACAGTGAAACTAACAGAAGTTATGGACCAAATGGATTTAATGGGTATCTATAGAACATTTCATCTTAAAACAGAAGAATATACCTTCTCCTCAGCACCCCCAATACCTTCTCCAAAACTGACCTTATAATCAAAACAGGCCTCAACATACAAAAAGATTGAAATAATCCCATGCATCCTGTCAGATCACCACGGACTAAATCTGGTCTTCAATAGCAACAGAAACAACAGAAAGCTGAACAACGCCTTACTCAATGATAACGTGGTCAAGGAAGAAATAAAGAAATTAAAGACTTTGGATTTTAATAAAAATAAAGGTACAACATACCCAAACTTATGGAATACAGTGAAAGCAGTGCTAAGAGGAAAATTCATAGTTCTGAGTGCCTCTAAAAAGAAACTGTAGAGAGAATACACTAGCAGCTTAACAGTACACATGAAAGCTCTAGAACAAAAAGAAGCAAATACACCCAAGAGGAACAGAATGCAGAAAATAATCAAACTCAGGGCTGAAGTCAACAAAAAGTAGAAACAAAAGGAACAATAAAAAGAATCAACAAAACCAGGGGCTGGTTCTTTGAGAAAATCCACAAGATAGATGAACCCTTAGCCACACTAAACAGAGGGCACAGAGACAGTATCCAAATGAACAAAATCAGAAATGAAAAGGGAGTTAGATATAAGAACAGAAATTGGGGAAATTAAAAAAAAATCATCAGATCCTACTACAAAAGCCAATATTCAACAAAATAGGAAAATATTGATGAAATGGACAATTTTCTAGACAGATACCAAATACCTAAGTTAAACCAGGATCAGATAAACCATCTAAACAGTCCCATAATCCCCAAAGAAATAGAAGCAGTCATTAAAAGTCTCTCCACCAAAAAAAGACTAGAACCAGATGGGTTTAATGCAGAATTCTATCAGACCTTCAAAGAAGACCTAATACCAATACTCTTCAAACTATTCCACAAAACAGAAACAGAAGGAACACTACCAAATTCATTCTATGAAGCCACAGTTACAATGTGTTTTCTCCCTTGGAGATGGAACAATTTCTGTCTAATCAGGAACTTGTCACAATTTCCTTTCATGGAGGACTTCATAAGAAATTTTATTTTTTCTACTTCTATCATGTTTAATGTTCCAAATAGAATTTTAAAACTGGTTGAGTACATATTACTTTTAGATTCAGAAGATATCGTGTATATTTAAGAGCCAATTAACTATAATAAATTATTTTGATTATTTTGATGACTTAATAATGTCAGTACTGAATTGTATATTTTAAAATAAAACTTATTAGTTTAATAAAAATAAATTTAGAGAGAATACATTTGGTGTATACACACACATATATAGATATAGATATAGATATAGATATAGATATAGATATAGATATAGATATAGATATAGATATAGATATAGATATAGATATAGATATAGATATATCCTTTTAGAATAGAAAATATGACTCTGAGGGCATGGGAGTCTTCAGAGGTCTCTGAGGTATAAAAGATGGCCAGAAACCATGAAAAAATAAAAAGATTTGCCTACTGGAAATTGCCCTTGTTCTGGTTGATTGATTGGTTGATTGATTACTTCTGGGCCATGGAGGAGAGGGAGTCAAAGGTTTGAATTGCCTTGTAGAACCAAGAATACTCTGCTTTTTCACACCCATTTGCTGGGCAGCCTCTTTATGGACTGGTGCTGTTCACATTGCATCTTCCTTAAAGTTAGCCACACTCACAAATACTTTACATGAATGAGGGCAGAAGCTAAGGAAGAGGCATGCCAACACCTTTAATGAGGTATGCAAAGATAATTCTCTATTACAGAAAATGCAAAGCCTGAACAAATACAGACCAGGGAGACTGAGGACATGTGCCAAGGGGAGTTTCTAACCATCCCAGCACATGGGTCAGTGGGTCTAGCCAATCTAATCTACCACTTGGTGAGCAGAAAAGTCTCACCTAGCCTCAACTCCACTGAACGCACATTTGCTAAAGGGCCTGGTACTTGGTTTTCTCACTAGACTTGAATCTCAATGGAGACATCATCTGTTTTGACCTTCCTAACCCTCTCACTATCTGCACATACAAGAAACATCTGTAGTTCTTAGTACTGTAAGTGTTGGTGCAATGGATAAATAAGTGAAGAGGAAACAAAAGAGAAGCTGGTGTGGTTGGCATGGAAACCACACATCCTGATTCTGTTTAAATTTAGGAAATGCAGTTTCCCATGAGGTAACTTATTCAGACAAAAGGAAAAAGAACGATGTTTGATGCCATATTACAGCGAATCTGCTGGGATGGGAAGGTTTTGATAACATCTTTGGAATCAGAATTCTAATGCTATGTTTTCATAGATTTCTGAACATTTATCTTTTCTCTGTCTTGTTGGGGTATGCTACATAAGAGCTCCGTGGTTCCTTTTTCACATCAAAGTAAGAAAAGCACATGAAGAAGTATTTGAGCCTATATTCCTGTGGGCCTCTCTACAATGGAGGGAGTGTTTTGAGAATTCCCAGTTCTCAGAGGAGGACTCTCTACTCTTGATAATGTGCAGAATCTACTATCTTTACAGGAGTTATTTGAATTATCTCTGAGGAGTGTGGCAATTTTCACTTCATCTACAAATCTGAAATTTCATGAGAGTGAAACATTGAATGCAAAATAAGAAGAAATGGAAAGATGCATACACATCTTTTTCCAAAATGTCCTCTGCCTGGATTCTTCTCCCCTCCCCCAGCAGATGAGTGAGGATGACCTAGATGAGGTGAAGGTGGCAGAGATGCTGCTGGGTGCTGTCCTCTGAACCCCACCTGGACTCGGGGGCTGGCTTGCTTTATTAACCCAAACTTTTCAACATGATGCAGTGAAGTAAAAGGAAACAAATAGCATTTTCTTTGGCATCATTCATTACAGTTGATCCCTTGCTTAAAAATACACACTGATCCCCATCATCTGTAAAGATGCAGACACTTTAGCTCATCCTGAACATGTTTTATAAGCTGATGTTATAGTTTGTAGCCTTCTTTCCCAGGAAGACATGAATTCCTTATCCGATCATCTGGGGGTTCTATGGGCCTTTTCCCATACTGCTCCTTCTCACAAGATCTCTTCACTTCCCAACCTTTTTAGAATCCCCTCTTCTTCTTTGTAGCCCTCCTTAGAGGTCTTCTTTCCCACAGGGACAGGCTGAGAGGATTGCTCTGTCCTTTGTTGCAAGAATGTGTTTGTATGTGCCTCTGCTGACGCTTTTCCAGACTGTGCTATAAATCCCTATGTGTCTCTCATCCCACCACATACCATTTCCCCAGAGTACTGACTGGCAAGGCTGTTCACTATCGCTGTGTTTTCCCATGTCCAGAACATTATTAACATGCTATTGTTGCTCAGTAACTCTTCACACAGGGTTTGAGGGGGTATAGCTCAGTAGCAGAACCCTTGCCTAGAATTTACACAGCCCTGGGTTCAATCCCTGGAATTGTAAAATAAGTAAATAAACAGTCTCTAAGGGACCAAAGAAATATCTTTTGATTTTAAAATATTTATATAAATTATATACTATAATTTTTGGTTTCAGAGTTTTGCATTTTTAGGTTTAGGATATTACTAATTGCTGGGGGAGCAGAGGGAGACTGTAGCTAACAATTTTTAATTAAAATGTTGATTCTGTATGAAAACTATTCCATTAAAGTGCCAAGAATTGAACATGAGATCACTTTACTAATAGTGTTGCCCATGATTACATTCACTAAAAACAAAGATACCATTTAAAACAAAATACTTTCAAAAAGAAAGTTTAACTATTTTCCTATTTGTACAAGTGGAAAATAAGAAAATCTAAAGTAAACCAGAGTTATAATTAAAACAATTGTTATCAGCCACTTACTAGTCATTTGCTACATGTGAAATTCTGAGCTATATGTATCATATTTATTAAAATGTTACAGTTATTTATCATTGAATATACTAATTTGAATATGTATAATTTCTGCTTAACTTAGTGGTGAACTGTAATGGTGTTTCTGTGGTTGGAGTGAAAATCTCAGGAAATCTCAGTACACTGGTTGAATTCTGACATCCAGTGTTCTCTGTGGCATGTCTTTCAGGAATGCACAAGACTTGTGTAATGGAAGTAAAAACTTCCTTAGCTCTCTTTTACAAGACCCTGATTCCCAAGGGTTTTTCTCTCATTATGTAAGCACCTGCAAGGTGCTCAGTCCATATGGAATTCTAACCATGCCGATTTTATTCTAAATACAATTGATTCATCTCCTCTTTGGAGTATTCCATGGTTACTGTGTAGAATAGCAAGTCATGTTTGTATATTGATGAATTAATTTATTAATTCCAACAGTTTTCTCATAGAATATTTAAGATTGCTACATTTATTAAAACATCTCTAAGAAAAGGTCATTTTATTTATCTCTTTTTTAATTTGCATGATATTTAATTTTCTTCTTGTCCACGTCTCCAATTAGAATGTGTAATAATATGTTGAATATATATTCAAGTCGTCTTTAGTTGACTGTTACTCACACCTTCATTGTTAAGACAAATTATACAGACTATTCTTTGTATCTGTCCATATATAATCAGCTACTACTAATGGAACAATCTACATTTTACAATAGACAGCATTCATTTAATAGGAGATATAATGAGTCAAGTTTTTTACAAGAATGTATACACACACAAAATCACTCTAGCCTCATTTTAATGCTGCAGAGTATTAGCCCTAGAAAGGGAAATAGGATCAAAGGAATTAAATAGCTTAAAACAATAAACATGTGTTAAATTATGATGGTCATATTTTTATCTGTTCCATGTTATTTCTTAGTTTCTTGTTTTTGATGTCTGGAGTTCTTATTCCTATGAAAGGCTATCTTGATGACACTGTCAATCACAGTGGCCTCTCTCCATCCCAGTAACTGAGGTAGTCATCTGATACACTAGTAATAGTGTTCTGTTTCTTCTAACCATTTTAACTAGTTTATTGATCGGCACATGCAAGGCTAGCCATTCATTCTCAAAATAATACTAAATTTCAGAAGAGACATTTCCTTCTAGAATTAGTAACCTAGGAAAGACGAGTCAAAGGGCTTCTCGTGGGCATCTCATCGAGACCACAGAAAGAGCTTGCCGTTAGGAGTGCCACACAGAACAACGCAGATCTGGTAGTCTAATAGACTAAGTCCTGGTGGTTTGACTTTGTTCTTTGAGCGTAGAGCCCATCAAGCCTGCAGGAGCACTCTAGTAGCAGAGGAGAGCAGAAAGCTAGGGACCTGTTGAAGTGAGGGAAATCTAGGAACCCAGTGTGGCAGAAAGTGGTGGCTGTCGATATGGTAGAGAGTAGTCAAGTTCTGGGTATGTTGTGAAGCTAAAGCCAATGGAATTTGCTGGCAACTTAGGGAGGAAGGTTATAAGTGGAAGGGAAAGAAGACGGAGTCCAAAAGATACATGAAAATGGATAAAGGAAAAGGTCACTTGTTCAAGGTTGGGTATATGGGAGATGCCAAGATACGTGGAGTGCTGGGCTTGAAATTCATTGAGTTTTAAACTCTGATGAGATGTTCACAAGGAAATGTTGAGTACATTGCAGATCTGTGTTTAGAATTTTAGTAAAGTTCCCTATTGAAGAAATGTGTGGAATGAAACTCACAATCTCAATGAAATCACTTAGGAATTCATGCATGACCACAGCTGAGAAACAATTGAAAGGGAGAGGCCAGAGAGAGTCTTTCTGGGGTGGAGAAGGGATGTCCAGAAATTATGCTAAGGAAAAGAAATTGCTTCTAAAAGGGTGGGAGTGGCCGACCTTGTCTAGATAGCTGCTTGTGAGATTAAAATAAAGGCTGAAAATTGACCATTGGGTTTGACACATTCTTGAGTGACCTTGGCAAGAGACTTTTCTATGTAATCATAAGAAGAAAGATTCCGAGATGAATTCAATAAAAAAATAGACAGCAAAGGAGAAGGAGGCATACTGGCTTCCTCGGTGGAGAATGCCGGGATGGAGACAGAGACAGCATTGTTGAAGGGGTAATGAAGAGGATCTTGCCTGCTCTCGTGGTGGCAGAAAAAGATCCTATTTTCCAGAGGCAATGCCCTCTGGGTACGATTATTATTTTGGATTGAAAATGCCCCCATCTCCCTGGGTTCTGTTTTCTTTTCCATGAATGACTGAAGTCTGGACTGATGTAATTTATAATTTGTTCTCTTTTGGCTTCTTTCCAGCTGAGTCGAGCTCTCTACTGGATGTTTGTTACACATTCTACTTCTCCCATGGGCATGGGGACTCACAATTACCTCAGAGGCCACCTGCCAAAAGGACCATGGCAGATCATTCCTTTAGACTCTCACCATGGTAGACTCCATTGCAGGCAGCTTGGCTGGAACTCAGTGCCTCCTTTCTGGTTTCATCCTATGCAGTCTGCTTTTTGGTTTTATGTGACATATCTTAGAGTGCTTAACAGTAGCTCACCAGTTACAGGAAACTTCTTTGACAAATGCTATACCTGGACACATACTTTCACATCAAAGAAGTAGCAAGGTGTCCACCCCTTCCCTCTCAGCTAGCCCCTGGCCTCAAAGCCCCAGGATCGAGAACAGCTAGGCTTTCTCTGCATTTTACATCCTTCTGCAAGGAAAAAAACCTGAATAGGAAGATGGAAAACTATTTCATGTTTCAGGAGAACTTTGTGAATGGGGCAAAGTAAACCTGATATTTGAAGATTGTTTTCTCAAGCTTAATTCTAGACATGTTTGGGAATTTTGAACTCATTCTCTTGGTTTCCTGGGCTAGATTGATTAATTTACTAGGAAGGTGTGTGTGGGGAAAAGGCAAAAACTTTTACTGTCAAAGAATTTCAAATCAATTCATTAAAAAAAAATATATGTAGCTGTGTGAGCACACATGTGTACGTGTACATGTGTGTAAGTGGAGGAGTAATTGGGATATATATATATATACATACATATACATATATATATGTATATGTATGTATATATATATCCAGAGAGAGAGAGAGAGAGAGAGAGAGAGAGAGAGAGACTGTGGAGGCTAGAGAGGAGGATTATGTCCAGGAGCTGGAGTTACACTCAGTTACAAGCTGCCCTATGTAGGTACTTGGAACTGAACTTGCGTTCTCTACAAGAGCAGTATGTACTTGTAACATGAAGCCATCTCTTCAGCTCCTCAGGGAAATTCTTCAGCCAACCCCTCAGCCTTCATAACCATCTCCCTGTTGCATATTCTTACTTCCGTTTGTCATAAGCAAGTATTTATTGCTTTCTTAGTTTCCTATATACACTTTTTTGGAAAACATATACGTTCCTAACCTCTTCCTCTTTTATGCTGTTATTTACCAAACTTTACTTACTAGGGACAAATGTCTTGGACTACATAATTAGACAAGTAGATGAGCAAAAGAATCTGTTGTGTCACATATCCTCATGAGACATGGAGAAATGACAACTCACTCAGATAGCACACAACAAACCACAACTATAGCTCTGCCCAAGCCCAAAGAGTTTATTAACACTACTTAGAGGATGCATGACTTGAGCAACTGATGAGTTTTTGTCTTTTACTGTCTATTGTAATGCTAAACTGGGGGTTGCAGATGGGGGGGGGGGAGACCTGGAGTACACATGTAGCCCCTGGGACCATCAAGTTAACTCTGATTGGTGAATAAAGATGCTGACAGCCAATAGCTAGACAGGGAGACATGGGTGGGGCTGAGGTTTTGTGTGCTTGTGGGAAGACTATGAGGAGAAAGAAGGAGAGGGAAGCCACCATGGAAGAAGAAGAACGTGCAGGAGGGAGAAAGATAGCCCCAATGAGCTAAAGGGCAGGACAGCATGGTCTAGAGGGGCCCAATTGGATTAAGAGCAGCCCAAGTGGAACATAGTAAATAATAAGTGATAACTTGTGGGTTATTGATAGGAAAGAAGATTCTAACAGCATGGAGGGTAGGCAGCTGCCTCACTATTGTGCTGCCTAAGGCTATTTAAAAATATAAAGACTGTGTATTTCTTTCATTAAGGAACATAAATGTTCAAAGGCTGGGAAGAAGCTTTGCCAGGATTTTTATTATTTTTACTATAGGCAACTATGCCATCAAAAGTCTACTCTAGCAGAGAGATAGCTCGTGAAAGACCACTACCTTTCTTTTTGTTGTAGGCATCTATGCTACCAAAGATGTCCTACCCGCAGCAATTGTTAACTGCTTCAACAAGATCAAGAAGGGGATTTGTGGGTCTTATAAGTTTCTTTAGCATAGTAGCCTCAAGCCTTCCTCCAGAAGAGAATGTTTCAATCAGAAGAAATAGCTTCACTCCTATGATAGTCTTGTTGGTCACTTGACTGCCTCTGTAATCAACTAAGACCCATGCCTCTGGGCACTTCCTAGGAGGGTATTTCCTGAAAGAAGTAACTGGAGGGAGGAGACTCTCTTCAAAGAGAAGAGATTTCCTTTCAGTGGCAGCTCAGATATAAAGAGGTAGGAAACAAAAGCAACCGTTTCTTGCATGCTGACCTTAGAGTCCTGCCATTGCTGCTGTTGCTATCCTTCATTTACATGAGAGTCCAGTTTCTTTGGCCTTCCAATGTAGACCAAAGAATTCTCCAAGCCAATATGGTACCATATTTGAAAGCATCATGGAATGGAGAACTACTAGATTCTCACTCTCCAGTATTGATAGATAACCATTGCTGGGCCATTGGATCCACATTGCTTAAATCAGTCTAACAAATTCTATTTCATGATGTACTCATTCTATGTCTGTTAGTCCTCTAGACTTTAGAGTCTATAGCATCCTACTTTGACAATGGCATCAAAGGAAATAGACTCTGGTAGGTGTACTCAGACCATTCCTGCACAAATCAATTAGTATAGAACCTGTCATCAGATCCCTGATCCATATATATCCTCAGACTCTTTGTTTAACAGCACCAAGGGGTTAACATCCTTCTCCCAAGGATGAACTCACATTAAATGTCAGAATGCTGATGGATGAAACGCGAATGCCGAATTATTGATTTACAACAAAAACCTGAACCGAACACGCCTATCCCCCAGCCAACAAATTTTCTTCACCTGAAAGCATGCTACACAGGAAGTTGGGCTTTAATCAGAAGGTTGCTTGCTGAGCAGAGACTTGAAGCAAGTTAAGTTAATTATGTGATTATAGTATTTAATGTCATCAGGCTTCCCAAGCCCGAAGCACCCATCTCTACGGCAGGTTACAGCTTCAAAAGATGCAGCTTTGATCATCCTCTGGAAATCTCTACTCTCATCACTGCTGCATGGACCCCAAGCTCTGCCACCCTTTGTACCCAGAAACTCTTGTTCACTGCCCCTTTGGGAAAAAAAAGGCTTTCTTTGATGGGCCCTTACTTCTTTAAGCATGATAATATAGCACTTTGAATTAAGACACAGTTTGCCAGGTGTAGTGATTTCCTTTCTTCATTACTTATTGATTGTAAAGCTTAACTCAATTCAGTCTTCAAATTCAGAGAATCAAATGATTCTTCAACATAGGAATCATTTAGAGCACTTTCTTTGAAAATTAAAATAAAATAAAATATAGCTTCCAACTTCGTGCTTAGGGAACAAGTTGTATTCTTGACAAGTGTCTAAGAGTTTCTGTCTTCAAGGATGCCTTAGGTTTTACTGCTGTGAACAGACACCATGACCAATGCAAGTCTTATACAGGACAACATTTAATTGGGGCTGGCTTACAGGTTCACAGGTTCAGTCCATTATCCATTATCGTCAAGGTGGGAGCTTGGCAGCATCTGGTCAGGCATGGTGTAGGCAGAGTTGAAAATTCTACATCTTCATCTGAAGGCTGGTAGTGGAAAATTCACTCCTGGCAGCTAGGACAAGGGTATTAAAGACCACACCTGCAGTGACACACTTCCTCCAACAAGGCCACACCTCCTAATAGTGCCATTCCCTGAGCCAAGCTTATACAAACCACCAAAAAGGGGATTAGAGAAGCCTTGTTTACAGTACAATCAGATGTGCCTTGTGTTTGGCTCTTGACTGCATTCCCCACCATGACTAATGCATGCACACTCATTCCAAGTATACTTTTGGAAGCACTCATAACATTGATTGCTTCTCGTCTGAGGGATATTAGGAAGCAGGGGTTTAGAGAATTGCTTCTCAAGTGAGTGTGCACATAAGTCACCTAGAAATCTTATTAAAATGAAGATATTGATCATAAGTCTGGGATGGAGCCCAGGATTCTGTATTTGCAACAAATGCCCAGGCATGTTGATGCTGCTGCCTCCTCAGAAAGGCTATGGACAGCACAGCTAGGGGATGATCTTTGAACCAGTGCCTTGATTCAACTTCTAGTTTTGAAGTTCACCAACAGTTTCCCATCAGCATGACTTTGGACACCTTCCCCAATGTCACTAACCAGTTTATTTTTAGAATGAGCATAAGTACTAATATCTTTCTCGGGGGGGGGGGTTATTTTAAAAAGAGAACTGAATGAATGCTAAAGTCCTTCGGTGAAGTCCTATGGGAAGTTCTAAATAGTGATAGCCATCTTTGACATTGTTGTGCCATGGATTGGTTTCAGCTTGCTAATAATAAATGTAGAAGGCGGCGGCGGCTGCGGCGGCGGCAGCGGCAGCAGTGGCTGCTCCAGCTGAAGGGCCATCAGCAGTGGAACCAAGGCGTCACAGGGACCAGTTAGGCCCTGCGCCCACGACCACTGACCTTCGCTGACCAGCCGGGCAGCAAGCAGCTGCAGTTGTGCGGCGCCTTTCCTGCACGGAGGCCACTTCAGAACTCGGCCTCCCACCAGTCAGGAGAGGAGCATCCATCTTGGTTCCGTACTCCAGGAATCGGACAGACTGAGGCCTGCGAGCGCGCCGCCGCCATTTTGCCTGCAGGACAACAGAGAGCTCTGGTGGGCAGACCTGTAACAGGCATAGCCTAAGGCTAACAAAGCGGGGGTCCAGGCCCCAAAAGGCACAGGACTGACCCCAAGAACTGGGCAGCTTGGTGGGCCATCTGTGAGTCAACCCGCCCAGGTGATTGTTAGCAAAGCAGACTCTCCCGGCGCTTTCAGGGAGCGCGGGCGCGCACGCCCGCCATCCTAGTCACCTGGCAAACCCAATTAACAGTCATAGCCCTAGGGGAACTTTGCTCGGACCTTGGCCTCCCAGGCTTTTGCCTGGACTCAGGGACTGGGCGGCCAGGCTAACCTTGTGTGCGACAGCCCGGTTGGCAGATCGGCTGCCCAGCGGAGTGAGCGGAACACAGGGGAGGTCACAGTAGCATACACCTTCGGCACTCCCTGGGAGTGCACACGGGCTCCATCTGCTCCACAGACACAATCTGGGGCAAGGCCTCAGGCAGAAGCCCTTAGCTCGACTCTCTCCGCTTCCGGATCCAGATCAGTCTGGGCGGCAGCATTACATCTCCAAGTCCTGCAAGTGGCTAGCTGGGCTTCCGGGGGGCCAGCTGGGAGAAGTCAGTGTGCTCCAGTGAATCCAGCGGGCCCCAGCGGGAGCCTTCGGGTGCCTGCTTTGGGATCGGAACAGCCTGGGCAGCAGCACACTGTCTACAAGCAGTGCAGGAGGTAAGCTGTGCACCAGAGGCCAACTGGGAAGGGGCAGCTTGCACTGGTGAGTCCACCACTGACAAGATAAACTAACACCAGTGAGATCTAGATGGCAAAAGGCAAACGCAGGAACGTCACTAACAGAAATCAAGGCAATATGGCAACATCTGAACCCAATTCTCCTCTACCAACATGTCCTGGATACCCCATCACACCAGTAAAACAAGATTTGGATTTAAAATCACTGGTCATGATGCTGGTACAGGAACACATGAAGGTCATACATAAAGAAATTCAGGAGAAAATGGATCAAAAGTTAGAAGCCCTTGCAAGGGAAACACAAAAATCATTGAAAGAAATCCAGGAGAATACAAAAGCCAACAAGGAGGAAATGCAAAAAACACTTAAAGAAATACAAGAGAACTTTGCTCAACAGGCTGAGGTCATGAAAGACGAAACACAAAAATCTCTTAAAGAAATACAGGAGAACTTTGGTCAACAGGCTGAGCTCATGAAAGAGGAAACACAAAAATCTCTTAAAGAATTACAGGAAAACACAAACATGCAAGTGAAGGAGCTAAGCAAAACCATCCAGGATCTAAAATCAGAAGTAGAAACAACTAAGAAAACTCAAAGGGAGACAACTTTGGAGATAGAAAGCCTTGGGAAGAAATCAGGGGACAGAGATACAAATATCAACAACAGAATACAAGAGATAGAAGAAAGAATCTCAGATGCTGAAGATTCCATAGAAACCATGGACTCAACAGTTAAAGAAAATGCAAAATGCAAAAAGCTTGTAACCCAAAATATCCAGGAAATCCAGGACACAATGAGAAGACCAAACCTAAGGATTATAGGCATAGATGAGAGTGAAGATTTACAACTTAAAGGGCCAGCAAATATCTTCAATAAAATTATGGAAGAAAACTTCCCTAACCTAAAGAGAGAGATGCCCATGAATATACAAGAAGCCTACAGAACTCCAAACAGACTGGACCAGAACAGAAATACTTCCCGTCACATAATAATCAAAACACCAAATGTTCTAAACAAAGAAAGAATACTAAAGGCAGTAAGAGAAAAAGGCCAAGTAACATATAAAGGAAGACCTATCAGAATCACAGCAGACTTTTCACCTGAGACTATGAAGGCTAGAAGGTCCTGGGCAGATCTCATGCAGACTCTAAGAGAACACAAATGCCAACCAAAACTACTATATCCAGCAAAACTCTCAATCACCATAGATGGAGAAACTAAGATATTTCATGACAAAACCAAGTTTACCCAATATCTATCCACAAACCCGGCCCTAAAAAGGATAATAGGAGGACAACACCAATACAAGGAGGGAAACTTCACCCTGGAAAAAGCAAGATAGTAACCTTTCATCAAACCCAAAAGAAGTTAAGCATTCAAATTTAAAAAATAACGTCAAAAATGATAGGAAGTAACAATCACTATTCCTTAATATCTCTTAACATCAATGGACTTAATGCCCCAATAAAAAGACACGGACTAACTGAATGGATACGTAAACAGGACCCTACATTTTGCTGCTTACAGGAAACACACCTCAGGGTCAAAGACAAACACTACCTTAGAGTAAAAGGCTGGAAGACAATTTTACAAGCAAATGGTCTCAGGAAACAAGCTGGAGTAGCCATTTTAATATCAGATAAAATTGACTTTCAACCCAAAGTCATCAAAAGAGACCCTGAGGGACACTTCTTGCTGGTCAAAGGAAAAATACAAAAAGAAGAACTGTCAATCCTGAACATCTATGCCCCAAATGCAAGGGCACCCTCTTTCGTAAAAGAAACTTTATTAAAACTAAAAGCACACATTGCACCTAACACAATAATTGTGGGTGACTTCAACACTGCACTTTCCTCAATGGACCGATCAGGAAAACAGAAACTAAACAGGGACACAATGAAACTAATTGAAGCTTTGGACCAATTAGATTTAACAGATATATATAGAACATTCTATCCTAAAACAAAAGAATATACCTTTTTCTCAGCACCTCATGGTACCTTCTCCAAAATCGACCATATAATTGGTCACAAGACAGACCTCAACAAATATAAGAAGATCGAACTAATCCCATGCCTCCTATCTGATCACTATGGAGTAAAAGTGGTCTTCAATAGCAACAGAAACAACAGAAAGCCCACATACACGTGGAAACTGAACAATACTCTACTCAATGATACCTTGGTCAAGGAAGAAATAAAGAAAGAAATTAAAGACTTTTTAGAACACAATGAAAATGAAAACACAACATACCCAAATCTATGGGACACAATGAAAGCAGTGCTAAGAGGAAAACTCATAGCCCTGAGTGCCTCCAAAAAGAAAATGGAGAGAGCATACATTACCAACTTAATGACACACCTGAAAGCCCTAGAACAAAAAGAAGCTATTTCACCCAGGAGGAGTAGAAGGCAGGAAATCATCAAACTCAGGGCCGAAATCAATCAAGTAGAAACAAAGAGAACCATACAAAAAATCAACAAAACTAGGAGCTGGTTCTTTGAGAAAATCAACAAGATAGATAAACCCTTAGCCAGACTGACCAAAGGGCACAGAGAAAGTATCCAAATTAACAAACTTAGAAATGAAAAGGGAGACATAACAACGGAAACTGAGGAAATCCAAAAAATCATCAGATCCTACTACAAGAGCCTATACTCAACACAACTGGAGAATCTGGAGGAAATGGACAATTTCCTTGACAGATACCAAATACCAAAATTAAATCAGGACCAACTAGACCATCTAAACAGTCCCATAACGCCTAAAGAAATAGAAGGAGTCATAGAAAGTCTTCCAACCAAAAAAAGCACAGGCTTCAGTGCAGAATTCTACCAGACCTTCAAAGAAGAGTTAACACCAATACTCTTTAAACTATTCCACAAAATAGAAACAGAAGGAACACTACCCAATTCCTTCTACAAAGCCACAATTACGCTGATACCAAAGCCACACAAAGATCCAACAAAGAGAACTTCAGACCAATTTCCCTTATGAACATCGATGCAAAAATACTCAATAAAATTCTTGCCAACCGAATCCAAGAACACATCAAAACGATCATCCACCATGATCAAGTAGGCTTTATCCCGGGAATGCAGGGTTGGTTCAATATACGGAAATCCATCAATACAATCCACTACATAAACAAACTCAAAGAACAAAACCACATGGTCATTTCATTGGATGCTGAAAAAGCATTTGACAAAACTCAGCATCCCTTCATGCTTAAAGTCTTGGAGAGAACAGGAATTCAAGGCCCATACCTAAACATAGTAAAAGCAATATACAGCAAACCGGTAGCCAGCATCAAACTAAATGGAGAGAAACTTGAAGCAATCCCATTGAAATCAGGGACCAGACAAGGCTGCCCCCTTTCTCCTTATCTTTTCAATATTGTACTTGAGGTACTAGCTCGGGCAATTCGACAACATAAGGAGGTCAAAGGGATACAAATTGGAAAGGAAGAAGTCAAACTATCATTATTTGCAGACGACATGATCGTCTACCTAAGTGACCCAAAGAACTCCACTAGAGAGCTCCTACAGCTGATAAACAACTTCAGCAAAGTGGCAGGTTATAAAGTCAACTCAAGCAAATCAGTGGCCTTCCTATACTCAAAGGATAAGCAGGCTGAGAAAGAAATTAGGGAAATGACCCCCTTCACAATAGCCTCAAACAGTATAAAGTATCTTGGGGTGACTCTTACCAAACATGTGAAAGATCTGTATGACAAGAACTTCAAGACTCTGAAGAAGGAAATGGAAGAAGACCTCAAAAAATGGGAAAACCTCCCATGCTCATGGATCGGTAGAATCAATATATTTAAAATGGCCATTTTGCCTAAAGCACTATACAGAGTCAATGCAATACCCATCAAAATCCCAACTCAATTCTTCACAGAGTTAGAAAGAGCAATTATCAAATTCATCTGGAACAACAAAAAACCCAGGATAGCTAAAACTATTCTCAGCAACAAAAGGAAATCTGGGGGAATCAGTATCCCTGACCTCAAGCAATACTACAGAGCAATAGTGTTAAAAACTGCATGGTATTGGTACAGTGACAGGCAGGAGGATCAATGGAACAGGATTGAAGATCCAGAAATGAACCCACACACCTATGGCCACTTGATCCTCGACAAAGAGGCTGAAAACATCCAATGGAAAAAAGATAGCCTTTTCAACAAATGGTGCTGGTTCAACTGGAGGTCAGCATGCAGAAGAATGCGAATTGATCCATCCTTGTCTCCTTGTACTAAGCTCAAATCCAAATGGATCAAGGACCTCCACATAAAGCCAGACACTCTGAAGCTAATAGAAAAAAAAAACTGGGGAAGACCCTTGAGGACATCGGTACAGGGAGAAAGTTTCTGAACAGAACACCAATAGCGTATGCTCTAAGAGCAAGAATTGACAAATGGGACCTCATAAAATTACAAAGTTTCTGTAAGGCAAAGGACACCATCAAGAGGACAAATCGGCAACCAACAAATTGGGAAAAGATCTTCACCAATCCTACATCAGATAGAGGGCTAATATCCAATATATATAAAGAACTCAAGAAGTTAGACTCCAGAAAACCAAACAACCCTATTAAAAAATGGGGTACAGAGTTAAACAAAGAATTCTCACCTGAAGAACTTCGGATGGCGGAGAAGCATCTTAAAAAATGCTCAACTTCATTAGTCATTAGGGAAATGCAAATCAAAACAACCCTAAGATTTCATCTTACACCAGTCAGAATGGCTAAGATTAAAAATTCAGGAGACAGCAGGTGTTGGAGAGGGTGTGGAGAAAGAGGAACACTCCTCCACTGCTGGTGGGGTTGCAAATTGGTACAACCACTCTGGAAATCAGTCTGGCGGTTCCTCCGAAAACTGGGCACATTACTTCCAGAAGATCCTGCTATACCACTCCTGGGCATATACCCAGAAGACTCCCCACCATGTAACAAGGATACATGTTCTACTATGTTCATAGCAGCCCTATTTGTAATTGCCAGATGCTGGAAAGAACCCAGGTATCCCTCAACAGAAGAGTGGATGCAAAAAATGTGGTATATCTACACAATGGAGTACTATTCAGCCATTAGAAACAATGAATTCATGAAATTCTTAGGCAAATGGATGGAGCTAGAGAATATCATACTAAGTGAGGTAACCCAGACTCAAAAGGTGAATCATGGTATGCACTCACTAATAAGTGGATATTAACCTAGAAAACTGGAATACCCAAAACATAATCCACACATCAAATGAGGTACAAGAAGAAAGGAGGAGTGGCCCCTGGTTCTGGAAAGACTCAGTGAAACAGTATTCAGCAAAACCAGAACGGGGAAGTGGGAAGGGGTGGGTGGGAGGACAGGGGAAGAGAAGGGGGCTTGCGGGACTTTCGGGGAGTGGGGGGGCTAGAAAAGGGGAAATCATTTGAAATGTAAATAAATTATATCGAATAATAAAAAAAAGAAAAAGAAAAAAATAAATGTAGAAGAAACATCAACGAGATGGTGCAACCAGTAAAAAGGTGTTTGTCACACAAACCCGATGGCCTTAGTTCTGTCACCCAGAACCTACAAGGAAAGGGAAGAACTAACTCTTGCCAGCGGTCCTCTGACCTCCATGTTCCATGCCCTGGTGTTTGCACACATTAGCATGCAAGCACAAATACTAATTATATAATAATAAGATTACAATTTTACAAAAGAAAACTCCTGAAACCACAGTTTTCTATGGAAGATGGTGACTGGTTTTGCTTAACATAAAGTAGATGGTGAACTTGCATTGTACTGATTTCAGGAATCCTCTCAAAATTTCAGCTTTTAGAGACTAGTCAGAGCCTAAGGTTTCCAGTTGAAAGAATTGTTTCCATCTCATATTGAGCCCCAATTATTTTTTGTTTCCTTGCTTTTGTTTTGTTTTGTCTCTGGGTTATTCTTACACGTAACAATCAAGTTTATATATATTTTCTATAATTTAAGATTGTTACCAGAGGTAAGAGTCTCTGTGTCGGTATTTCCATGCTCTTAGTCTCTTATATAAAAAAAAAAAAAAGAAAAGAAAAGAAAACTGAAACAAAGGCCCACATGGGTTACAAAGTAGCAAGAAAACTTTATTCAAAGCCAAATGATAAGACAAATCTGCAAGAGAATACACTGTCTAACGTGATAGCTGGCCACAAGAGTATTCAAGGACCTTGATTAGTGTGGGATTTCCTTTTTATGAGTTTCAAGAGAATTTGGAATGTGTTTGCTAAGGAGTGTATTTTAAAGGTTTTTGTGTTTTGATATCACTCTAGGGTTACAAAAGTCTTTGTTTACTACTTCTTCCTTTCCCAGGATGCATTTGACAGTAGCCATGTGAATGTGCTAGTACAAATATACAAAGGGGGAAAATCGGTAATTCACTATAAAAGTTCATTTAGGAGAGTGGGGGCTGAAGAGATGGCTCTGCAATTAGAAATGCTTGCTCTCTTCAACGGAGGAATGGATACGAAAAATGTGGTATATTTACACAATGGAGTACTATTCAGCCATTAGAAACAATGAATTCATGAAATTCTTAGACAAATGGATGGAGCTGGAGAACATCATAGTAAGTGAAGTAACCCAGTCTCAAAAGATCAATCATGGTATGCACTCACTGATAAGTGGATATTAGCCTAGAAACTTTGAATACCCAGGACATAATCCACAAATTAAATGATGTCCAAAAAGAATGGAGGAGTGGCCCCTGGTTCTGGAAAGACTCAGTGCAAGAGTATAGGGGAATTCCAGAACAGGGAAGTGGGAAGGGGTGGATGGAAGAATAGGGGGACGGAAGAGGGCTTATGGGACTTGCGGGGAGTGGGGACCCAGAAAAGGGGAAATCATTTGCAATGTAAATTAAAAAAAAGAAAGAAACACTTGCTCTCTTGCCACGGTCCTGAGTTTAGTTAATTTGGTTTCCAGAACCCACATGACTGACTTAAAACAGCCTGAAACTCTAGCTCTGGGAGATCTGACACCCTCTTCTGACTTCTGAAGGCACTGGAATAACATCACACACACACACACACACACACACACACACACACACCATGTGTGTTTGTGAATGCATACTCAAACGCACTTACATGCACTTTTTAAAAAAATCACTTAGAGGACATAGCAGGCCTTATTATTGTACATGCACCCCAATCCAGTATTGACTAGATCAGTCTTCTTCCTTCATACCCAGCTATTACTGAAGTATGATCAAATAGAAACTGCCTGTGTTTGTTGCTCATTAGTGGGGGGAAACATATTCTACTGTTTGATGTGGAGTATGCATGTAGCTCAGTGCGGGTAGGGGTCCGGGATGACTAAGAAGTTGGTGGGTGCATGGTTCTCAGGGGTGGGTAAATAGTACATGCAGGTAAGAATTGTAAGCATATTAGAACATGGGTGTGTATAATCCAAACCAAGTGGAGACCCAAATTGCTCAGCTTTCCTTCTGCAAAAGTATAAACCTAGTCTAGGTGCTGATCTAATAAAATTACCCACTTTCTGGAACAAACAAATTGCTAATTTTGTAACAGCACTATCCTATGTAATACTTCCGTGAAGATAGAAGTGTTCTCTGCGCATTGTTCAGCAAGACAGCCCCTAACTACAAGTAGCTTCTTACTACTAGAAATATGGACACTCAGAATAAAAAATAAAAATGGTAGTTTAAATTCCACATAACTATTGTGTGTTGTTTGTGCTTATACTTTGAAACAGAATTATGTTTGTGCTTGTATTTTGAAACAGGGTTACCTAGTCCAGGATGTCTGAGAACTTGCTCTAGCAGAAGATGTCCTTCAGGTTCTGATCCTCCTGAGAGGTGAAACTATAAGTACCCCTGCATTCAATTTTACACGGTGCTAATCAAAAAAAAAAAAAAAAAAAAAACCTTAGGGCTTTGTGCATGCCAGACAAGCATTCTACCAAACCAAGTTTCAATCATGTTTAGGTGTTTAGAATTTAAATTAATATGTGACTGGCAGATGATGATGCATTATTCCATAGAGGAATTAACATATAGGCTTATTCCAGGATTCCCTGTAGGCTTTCATTGGTGGGTGCAACAATGTTACTGGAATCTGTAAGAGATTTGTAGATGTATTTATCTACTCAAATAATTAACAACCTAATGCTCAATGAGTCTAGTAGCTAAGACAACTGGTTTGGGGAGTGTTCTTTACACCCATGATACCATAAAGACAGAACAAACTAACTCAGCCTAATGTAGGACATACTAAGCTCAGTGAGCCTCTGCATAGATTATAGTTAAATACAGAATAATAAGACAGTTCCTAGGAGTCCTGTCCCACCTTCGTTTAAAACAATCTGAGATTGTGCCTCACAATACTATACTTTATATTTATATTGTACAGGGAAGAGCTTCACTTCGAGCATACTTCTGTCTGGCATTTCCATTTTTAAAAACAAGGTTTATTTTATTACTTATGTTTATGTGTCTGTATGCATGCACATGTGCTTACATGCAGGTGCTCTTGAGGGCAGAAGAAGGTACCCAATCCCCTCAGAACAGTAGTTGCAGGTGATTAGGATCTCACAAATGTGGCTGCTGAGAACTGAACACTGCTCCTCTGAAAGAGCAAAACCTGCTCTATTCTGCTGAGTCATATCTCTGTAAGGGTCGAGAATCACTGAAGGAAGACCCCAGAGTCAGATAGTATGCAAAAACAAAGAGTGTTTATTCTGAAGAAACAACCAGCGTGAGCATGCGAAGCAAGTTGGGGAGGAAAGGGTTTATTCAGCTTACACTTCCACATTGCTGTTCATCACTAAAGGAAGTCAGGACTGGAACTCAAGCAGGTCAGGAAGCAGGAGCTAATGCAGAGGCCATGGAGAGATGTTTCTTACTGGCTTGCTTTCCCTGGCTTGCTCAGCTTGCTTTCCTATAGAACCCAAGACTACCAGCCCAGGGATGGCACTACCCACAAGGGGCTCTCTCTGCTTGATCACTAATTGAGGAAATGCCCCACAGCTGAATCTCATGGAGGCACTTCCTCAACTGAAGCTCCTTTCTCTGTGATAACTCCAGAGAAGTCAAGTTGACACATAAAACCAACCAGTATAGGCTGCCCAGAGCAGATAGCCCATCCTGAGATATTTCCCCATTTTTGTGGTTATTCCCAGGCTGTTCTTTGGGAGGCCATCTTATGATCTTGTTCTAGATTTTATGATCTCTTCTTAAAGCTGGTGTCTTATGACTTAGTTTCTGGCATGTATGGTTTATTCCTGAACCTAGTGCCTTACGACCTCTTTTGGAAAGTAGTCCTGGTCCTTAAAATGGAGACGAATGGGGTCTCTGTTGTCTTTCCATCTCTAGCCCCCACTGTAGCATTTTTTACATCAGAATTTTAGATGCACATTGAAATTACTTGGGGGAAATTATATTGATCTGAGGTGTCATTCATATAAATAATAATAATCACTAGCAATGCAACATAAACACAAGAACTTCTAAAGTTTCTCAGATGTTTTTAATAAGTAGCAAAGGATGAAATCCATGGCTCTGATCCCTAAGAATAGTTGATATTTTACTGAAAAATGTAAGTTCAAAAACAATATGCAACTCCAGAGCCTTATTAAATTTGTTGGACTTTGGTTCCAAAGATTGAATTATAAATTGCATTGCCTCCATACAGATCCCATGAAAACTTGCTTTACAATCACCCACCAATTGCAGTTAAAAAGAAGAGCTTTTAGAGAAATGGAATTCTAAATGATGTGAAAATCACGTTTTTCTCTAGCCTTTATATTTGTAACCATATTTAAAAACTAATACTGAAAAACAGACGGGTGCTCAACCACCAAACACAAGAGAAAGGAACAGATGATCTCACTCACAGCCATTATTTTCAGACCCCGCCCCCAGACCATCCCTCTCATAGCCATTGTTTTCAGACCCCACCCCCAGCTATGATATGTAAAATGATGACAATAAACTCTTCTGCTTCTCAAGTATTTCTCCCATCTGCTTTGCAGTTGATCTATTCTTTGTTTTCTTAACATAAAATATAGAATATGAATTGTGTTGGTTGCTCTGTTCTTAGGGAAGAGGCTTTGTCTCAGTGTCATGGTGTGTTCATCATTTAAATCCCACCTAGCAATCCAATTAAGTCATTAAGACATTATGTGATGTACCAGTGAGCAGGAACTACCACATAGAGAGAGCTTTCTTAGTGAGTCGATGGATTTAAACAAAATGGTGACACAGACATACATGAATCATTCTGTCACTGTCAGAAACAGAAATACTGAGGTTGCCTCAGTTCAAGCAAGCAATGCCTGGAATGATTTTCTCATTTGTTTAAGTATCTTTTGATTAAAGTAAAGTATAATAATACTTATATTAAGCATACATGAAAGCATTCTTAAAGGAATATCATATAACTCGGTGGAATATGATGTAATAGAGACAAAATTGTGTGGGCAAGCCAAAAATATACTAAAGAAGAATAAAACTGCAGGTATTTATAAAATTTTGCATTATGCTTTATTTCATTGATGTTTAATTATATAATATTCAATGATTTGAAACTCAATCTCCAATAAAACTTAACATGTTTTAGAAAATATTAAGTTGAATTTTGAGTCCAGTCCTTTGGGCTCCCTCTTCACTGCACCAGGGATGACCACCATAATATCTTTAATGTGTTGCACTTAAGAGTTTTAAATTGGGGGATGAAAAGATGGCTCAGTGGTTAAAAGTATATTCCTCTCTTCCAGAGGGACTGAGTTCAATTCCCAGCACTCACATTGGACAACTTACAAATGCCTTACCTCCAGCTTTAGGGGATCCAACGTACTCTTCTGGTTTACATACATACATACAGATACATACATAATTAATAAAAATAGCAAAAATTTTAAAAGTTTAAAATTAATGTACACATGTATAATCACAAGCATGTACAACATGTACAAAAAGAAACAGCACAAAGTTGGTTCTAAGTCCGTGCTTTGTGGGATACATCTTTTCTATAAAAACAGAAATGACAACAGGTCAAAATCAAACCATAGCTGGATTCTACAACATCAACAGACTCACAGACAAAAGATCTGAAATCCTGCTTCTAAGAGACTGTTTGGGGTGGTAATACAATCCCTGGGAAGTAAAAGGGACTAAATTTAACTCCAATGAGATGAGGGGAACCAGGCTCAGTTAGTTCAGTGTCCACCACTGAGTCTTCATTTCTTTAGATACAGTGATTTCCCTTAGCATACATAGAAAATCAGATCAAGTAGGATGTGGTGGATTGAATATGCTTGGCCCAGGGGGTGGGACTGTTAGGAGGTATGGCCTCATTAGAGTAGGTGTGGCCTTATTGGAGGAAACGTGTCATTGTGAGTGTTGGTTTTAAGACCCTCCTCCTAGCCACATGGGAGCCAATCTTCTCCTGTCTGCCTTTGGATCAAGATGTAGAACATTCAGCTCCTCCAGCCCCATGTCTGTCCTTGATAAAGGACTGAACCTCTGAACCAGTAAGCTAGCCCCCAATTAAGTGTCCTTTATAAGAGTTGTCATGGTCATGGTGTCTCTTCACAGCCGTAGACACCCTAAGACAGAGGGGAAATATGATGATTTGCCAAGCTCTCCTAGGAGAGAAGATGTTGGCAGGTGTACAGAGGGCAGTGATTTTCTTTGAGATAAAACCCTCCATCTCGGAGGGAAGGTCCTTAAGTGAACCATTCCACTCTGTAGGAAAGCTCCTTATTAAGCTCAAGAAGCAAACAACTCAAAGGTTTCAGGAAGTCCTGGAAACTGACATCTACTAGGCTTTGTCTCCCAAGCTAATATAAGCAGTAAAGACTACTGAGAGACACTCAGGCCAGCCACATTGCCCCTTTGCACTATGAGAAATCAGACTGCTCAGCCCAGCCATATGGACACGTCTGGAAGAGGTCAGACCAGCTGAGCTGCTTGAAAGAGACATTCTCCAAACCTGGTGAGCTGCCTGCAGACTGCAGTATGTTTCAGGTTTCTAGATTTCATGAACTGTCATTCATTCTGGTGTAGGCAATGTAACTCTCTCTGAGTCATTTCAAGTAACTCCTCACTCATACTCCTATAAGTGACCAGGAAAACTCACAGTTCACCAAATTGATCCAAAGTATCCATAATTTGGTCTCTCACTGGTTCCCTATATGAACTTGTTGTCCCCACAGGAATTGTGCTAACCAAAAGGGTACTAGGAAGTTCAAGTGTGTTCATGACAGTTTTTCCTCACCTGTATTTCCTTTCCCTTTCCTATGCTTTTCCCTGGTAGCTCAAGGTGTGTGTGTGTGTGTGTGTGTGTGTGTGTGTATGTGTGTGTAGTGGGGGCATGTCATATGTGTATGGTATATGAGGAGTGTGTGGGTATGTAGTGTGTGTGTGTGTGTGTGTGTGTGTGTGTGTGTATACATATATATGGTATATGAGGGTATGTGTTTGAAGTGTGTGTGTGTAATCTCTGTGGTCATGTGCATGGTGTGAGAATATTAAGTACATAGAGGAAAATAGAATAAAACCCATTATTTAGCATAATTAATGTATATTAATTAAAAAAACACGAAAATGGGTCAGGCAGTGGGATCTGCCACTGTGGTACAGACAAAATTAGGATCCTATCTTTGTAGAAAATCTAAAAATAGTAATAAGACCAATTAAAATGATTTTTTTTAATTTTAATTGCATGTCTTTGACTCCAAACAAAATCCACAGTCAATATTGTTACTAGGAATGCAATCTTTCACAGGGCTAAATTTGAAATGGTTAACAAGGCTACTAATGGGCTTTACTAATAATATACTTCTGTATATTCTGGAAAACCAAAGTCAGATGGGTAAAGGCAGTTGAGATGCCAACATACAGGCCAAATGGATGCAAGGGATCCAACTTCAGTCACAGCTACCTGCAAGTACACTTTGACCCTGTGCATACTGCTGAATCCTCTGCCGAGAGCTAGATTTTTCATTGGAGCAGAACATTCTAATCCTACAAATAGCCACCAGGGTTGTCTCACTCCTAACCCCTGTCTTTACTGAAGATTTCTTTGTTCTTGTGCTCCCTCCTTTCTTAAAATGCTATAGTCACATTCTTTAAATAACTGAGTCTATTGTAAGACAACTTGCTACCTTCCCTGCACCAAACTATGTTCTTGAGGAAGAAGATATATATATTATCTTGTGTGCATATTAGATATATTAAGCGTAATATCTTTTACAATATATTCATTAGAGGAGTAAGTCATATTGAAAATTAAGAGGCAAGAAACCACTCAGGTCTGTCGTTCATAAATTCCACATTTCATTAATTCTGGGTTTTGAAGTCTATCATCTGTCTATTTGTCTGTCTGTCTACCTACCCACCTTCTTATTTAGTACTGGGGGTTAAACCCAAGGCTTCCAGCATATTAAACAGAGAACATTGCCACTGAGTTACTCTTTCAGCTCCCAGGTATTTATTTTTATGATATTGATAATAGAATCCAGGGCCTCATGCATGTTAGTGGAGCATTCAGTGTTTTGACAGCAAGGCCATTTGAAAGTGGCTACAATCAATCCTAAAGAGAAAAACAAATGGAGAAAATTGTGCTTGCGAGGATTTATTGTGAAATAAGATTTTTTTCAGGGCTGGAGAGATGGTTCAGTGGTTAAGAACAATTAATGTGATGATTCTTGGATCAACTAAGCGTGAAGATAGTGTAAATGATTGACTTACCCATGATAATGAACTTAAATATCCAAAAATGATAAAATCATTGACAAATTTTCAGAATACTTGAATATAGGGACTATTTGATGTAATTCACTGAATGATAGACCAATATCTAGATGTCAGTTTTCCCTTTAAAGAATTCATGATAATAAATAAGCATCATTGCTTTCTTCTTTACTGATATTTATTTTATTATTTAAATTTATTAATTTAACTGATATGACTATTAAATTTAATAAAATGAAATCTGTAGTATTTCTACTGATTTAAAGCTATTTTCTCAAATTTATTTCATAATTTATTTATTTTTTTGTTTCCTCGGGGAAATCAAAGCTTGGGTCTCATACATGCTAACAAAGATCTTGCTCCCTTGGCTACTAGTCACAATTATTAGAAATAATTTTGTGTGCATAGCAAGATGATTCAGCAGGTGAGAGTACTTTACAGTATGGGCATGGACACACGAGTTCAAGTTTCTGGCAACTTTGTAAAATGCCAGGTAGTATAGTCTGGTATAGTGTTGTAGTAAATATTTAATATTAATTTGGGCTTCTACCTCACCTTTGTTCATTCAGTTCCCAAATAAAAGACACAAAACCATTATATTTATTTATAATAAGCCTTAACATCACTCGTTCTGGAAGATATCACCACTCCAATCTATTCTGTCTGCTTCCCTGTCAATAACCCCAAGATATTCCTTGCCATGTTCCATCTGGCGTGGTCTTACTCCGAAGGGCCAGCCCTCATGGCCAGTTCTCCTGATCCCTTACCCACAGCATCTTCTCTCTTCACTTTTTTTCCCTTCTCCTCTTGCCCTACCTCTTCCTGGAAACCAAAAATCCTGCCTACCTCTCTTCTGTCCAGCTCTATAGGCTATAGGCATCTTTATTAAGCTGATAGTTTTAAATGAAGAAGCATTACATAGCATCACTTGCTGTTCGTGACAAGTTCCTCATGCCTGGGGCAACCAGACCTTGGTGGCAGTATTTAGCATTACAATTTATAGCAACAGACCAATTCTCTACAATATATTACAGTATAATATAATATGTTATAGTGTGGTATAGTACAGTATGGTATAGTGTGGTATTGAGTATTATATTATGGTATAGTGTGCTATAGTTTGTTATATAGTGAGAAACCCTGTCTTAAGGGACTATAGTGGAAAATGATAGAGCAGTTCTTTGGCTTCTGCATACAGTCATATACAAGTGCCTCTACATTACACACATATGTTGTATATAGTCAAATAAGAGTTTTGTCACCTAAAGAAGGGAGATACCCTCAAATTCACACATGCTAGATAAGTCCCTATTTGTCTTACCACTAGGTCCCTCAGTTCATGAAGCTGATATGTAAAGGGGTACTGATCAATAAAAGGTACTATCTCTGGAAGAGAATGTTAATACTTCTTCATTATTTACATGTGAAAAACTGGACTGATATACCAGAAAGAATTTGACTAGAGATACGGTAAGCAATAGAGTCACCAAAAAGGGACTCCAAAAAGTCACCAAAAGGAAAGATACACTTTAACTAACTTGTGCAGTGTTTCAGAAAAGAATAAAAATGTCAGCATATTATATTCTAATTTTTCATTTAAAATTCAAGTTTCTGATTCTGAAAAATGGCAAAACCGACATCACTGAGTCACCATCTCTGTATGATAAGCATTGCTTGCCCAAGGGCAGCTGTTTTCAGCCAAATGCAACAGAACTACTTCCAGGCACAGAAATGGACTTGATCTTTCCTGGGTTTATTTGATTTTGCTCCAGACATAAGAAATTCTTGAAACTGTGACTTGCCACATTGCCCTGAAAGGCTTATTTCTGTCTATCTTATTTTTAGTGTTTGTGTGTGTGTTTGTTTGTTTTCTATATTCTTTTTTTTTTTTTTTTGAGACAGGGTTTCTTTGTGTAGCCCTGGGTGTCCTGGAACTCACTCTGTAGATCAGGCTGGCCTCTAACTCAGAAATCCACCTGCCTCTGCTTCCCAAGTGCTGGGATTAAAGGCGTGCGCCACCACCGCCCAGCTTGTTTTCTATATTCTTGAGAAAGTTTCTCATTATGTAGATCTTGGCTGGCAGGGAACTCAATATATAAACCAAAGATCCTTCTGTCTCTGCCTTCTAAGTGCTGGGATTAAAGGTATGCACTACTATGCCTGGCTTTTCTTTTTAGCTTGGGTCTTAGTACTTGTTACATAAGAACCATCTTTTTTTGTTTATTTCCATTCACTCAGCAAATATTTGTTGAGTCTCCCTTATTGCTTTAACACTTCTTTACCATTCAGCTTTAGTGATTGAAAGATTTGATATAGGATGGATGGGTTACCTAGCATATTTGATTTTAAGAGTGGACCTTTTTCTTTTTTTTTTTTTTTTTTTTTTTATTATTCGATATAATTTATTTACATTTCAAATGATTTCCCCTTTTCTAGCCCCCCCACTCCCCGAAAGTCCCGCAAGCCCCCTTCTCTTCCCCTGTCCTCCCACCTACCCCTTCCCACTTCCCCGTTCTGGTTTTGCTGAATACTGTTTCACTGAGTCTTTCCAGAACCAGGGGCCACTCCTCCTTTCTTCTTGTACCTCATTTGATGTGTGGATTATGTTTTGGGTATTCCAGTTTTCTAGGTTAATATCCACTTATTAGTGAGTGCATACCATGATTCACCTTTTGAGTCTGGGTTACCTCACTTAGTATGATATTCTCTAGCTCCATCCATTTGCCTAAGAATTTCATGAATTCATTGTTTCTAATGGCTGAATAGTACTCCATTGTGTAGATATACCACATTTTTTGCATCCACTCTTCTGTTGAGGGATACCTGGGTTCTTTCCAGCATCTGGCAATTACAAATAGGGCTGCTATGAACATAGTAGAACATGTATCCTTATTACATGGTGGGGAGTCTTCTGGGTATATGCCCAGGAGTGGTATAGCAGGATCTTCTGGAAGTAAGGTGCCCAGTTTTCGGAGGAACCGCCAGACTGATTTCCAGAGTGGTTGTACCAATTTGCAACCCCACCAGCAGTGGAGGAGTGTTCCTCTTTCTCCACACCCTCTCCAACACCTGCTGTCTCCTGAATTTTTAATCTTAGCCATTCTGACTGGTGTAAGATGAAATCTTAGGGTTGTTTTGATTTGCATTTCCCTAATGACTAATGAAGTTGAGCATTTTTTAAGATGCTTCTCCGCCATCCGAAGTTCTTCAGGTGAGAATTCTTTGTTTAACTCTGTACCCCATTTTTTAATAGGGTTGTTTGGTTTTCTGGAGTCTAACTTCTTGAGTTCTTTATATATATTGGATATTAGCCCTCTATCTGATGTAGGATTGGTGAAGATCTTTTCCCAATTTGTTGGTTGCCGATTTGTCCTCTTGATGGTGTCCTTTGCCTTACAGAAACTTTGTAATTTTATGAGGTCCCATTTGTCAATTCTTGCTCTTAGAGCATACGCTATTGGTGTTCTGTTCAGAAACTTTCTCCCTGTACCGATGTCCTCAAGGGTCTTCCCCAGTTTTTTTTCTATTAGCTTCAGAGTGTCTGGCTTTATGTGGAGGTCCTTGATCCATTTGGATTTGAGCTTAGTACAAGGAGACAAGGATGGATCAATTCGCATTCTTCTGCATGCTGACCTCCAGTTGAACCAGCACCATTTGTTGAAAAGGCTATCTTTTTTCCATTGGATGTTTTCAGCCTCTTTGTCGAGGATCAAGTGGCCATAGGTGTGTGGGTTCATTTCTGGATCTTCAATCCTGTTCCATTGATCCTCCTGTCTGTCACTGTACCAATACCATGCAGTTTTTAACACTATTGCTCTGTAGTATTGCTTGAGGTCAGGGATACTGATTCCCCCAGATTTCCTTTTGTTGCTGAGAATAGTTTTAGCTATCCTGGGTTTTTTGTTGTTCCAGATGAATTTGATAATTGCTCTTTCTAGCTCTGTGAAGAATTGAGTTGGGATTTTGATGGGTATTGCATTGAATCTGTATAGTGCTTTAGGCAAAATGGCCATTTTAACTATATTGATTCTGCCGATCCATGAGCATGGGAGGTTTTCCCATTTTTTGAGGTCTTCTTCCATTTCCTTCTTCAGAGTCTTGAAGTTCTTGTCATACAGATCTTTCACATGTTTGGTGAGAGTCACCCCAAGATACTTTATACTGTTTGTGGCTATTGTGAAGGGGGTCATTTCCCTAATTTCTTTCTCAGCCTGCTTATCCTTTGAGTATAGGAAGGCCACTGATTTGCTTGAGTTGACTTTATAACCTGCCACTTTGCTGAAGTTGTTTATCAGCTGTAGGAGTTCTCTAGTGGAGTTCTTTGGGTCACTTAGGTAGACGATCATGTCGTCTGCAAATAATGATAGTTTGACTTCTTCCTTTCCAATTTGTATCCCTTTGACCTCCTTATGTTGTCGAATTGCCCGAGCTAGTACCTCAAGTACAATATTGAAAAGATAAGGAGAAAGGGGGCAGCCTTGTCTGGTCCCTGATTTCAGTGGGATTGCTTCAAGTTTCTCTCCATTTAGTTTGATACTGGCTACCGGTTTGCTGTATATTGCTTTTACTATGTTTAGGTATGGGCCTTGAATTCCTGTTCTCTCCAAGACTTTAAGCATGAAGGGATGCTGAATTTTGTCAAATGCTTTTTCAGCATCCAATGAAATGACCATGTGGTTTTGTTCTTTGAGTTTGTTTATGTAGTGGATTGTATTGATGGATTTCCGTATATTGAACCAACCCTGCATTCCTGGGATAAAGCCTACTTGATCATGGTGGATGATCGTTTTGATGTGTTCTTGGATTCGGTTGGCAAGAATTTTATTGAGTATTTTTGCATCGATGTTCATAAGGGAAATTGGTCTGAAGTTCTCTTTCTTTGTTGGATCTTTGTGTGGCTTTGGTATCAGCGTAATTGTGGCTTCGTAGAAGGAATTGGGTAGTGTTCCTTCTGTTTCTATTTTGTGGAATAGTTTGAAGAGTATTGGTGTTAACTCTTCTTTGAAGGTCTGGTAGAATTCTGCACTGAAGCCATCTGGTCCTGTGCTTTTTTTGGTTGGAAGACTTTCTATGACTCCTTCTATTTCTTTAGGCATTATGGGACTGTTTAGATGGTCTAGTTGGTCCTGATTTAATTTTGGTATTTGGTATCTGTCAAGGAAATTGTCCATTTCCTCCAGATTCTCCAGTTGTGTTGAGTATAGGCTCTTGTAGTAGGATCTGATGATTTTTTGGATTTCCTCCGTTTCCGTTGTTATATCTCCCTTTTCATTTCTAAGTTTGTTAATTTGGATACTTTCTCTGTGCCCTTTGGTCATTCTGGCTAAGGGTTTATCTATCTTGTTGATTTTCTCAAAGAACCAGCTCCTGGTATTGTTGATTTTTTGTATGGTTCTCTTTGTTTCTACTTGATTGATTTCGGCCCTGAGTTTGATGATTTCCTGCCTTCTACTCCTCCTGGGCGAAATAGCTTCTTTTTGTTCCAGGGCTTTCAGGTGTGTCATTAAGCTGGTAATGTATGCTCTCTCCATTTTCTTTTTGGAGGCACTCAGGGCTATGAGTTTTCCTCTTAGCACTGCTTTCATTGTGTCCCATAGATTTGGGTATGTTGTGTTTTCATTTTCATTGTGTTCTAAAAAGTCTTTAATTTCTTTCTTTATTTCTTCCTTGACCAAGGTATCATTGAGTAGAGTATTGTTCAGTTTCCACGTGTATGTGGGCTTTCTGTTGTTTCTGTTGCTATTGAAGACCACTTTTACTCCATAGTGATCAGATAGGAGGCATGGGATTAGTTCGATCTTCTTATATTTGTTGAGGTCTGTCTTGTGACCAATTATATGGTCGATTTTGGAGAAGGTACCATGAGGTGCTGAGAAAAAGGTATATTCTTTTGTTTTAGGATAGAATGTTCTATATATATCTGTTAAATCTAATTGGTCCAAAGCTTCAATTAGTTTCATTGTGTCCCTGTTTAGTTTCTGTTTTCCTGATCGGTCCATTGAGGAAAGTGCAGTGTTGAAGTCACCCACAATTATTGTGTTAGGTGCAATGTGTGCTTTTAGTTTTAATAAAGTTTCTTTTACAAAAGAGGGTGCCCTTACATTTGGGGCATAGATGTTCAGGATTGTCAGTTCTTCTTTTTGTATTTTTCCTTTGACCAGCAAGAAGTGTCCCTCAGGGTCTCTTTTGATGACTTTGGGTTGAAAGTCAATTTTATCTGATATTAAAATGGCTACTCCAGCTTGTTTCCTGAGACCATTTGCTTGTAAAATTGTCTTCCAGCCTTTTACTCTAAGGTAGTGTTTGTCTTTGACCCTGAGGTGTGTTTCCTGTAAGCAGCAAAATGTAGGGTCCTGTTTACGTATCCATTCAGTTAGTCTGTGTCTTTTTATTGGGGCATTAAGTCCATTGATGTTAAGAGATATTAAGGAATAGTGATTGTTACTTCCTATCATTTTTGACGTTATTTTTTAAATTTGAATGCTTAACTTCTTTTGGGTTTGATGAAAGGTTACTATCTTGCTTTTTCCAGGGTGAAGTTTCCCTCCTTGTATTGGTGTTGTCCTCCTATTATCCTTTTTAGGGCCGGGTTTGTGGATAGATATTGGGTAAACTTGGTTTTGTCATGAAATATCTTAGTTTCTCCATCTATGGTGATTGAGAGTTTTGCTGGATATAGTAGTTTTGGTTGGCATTTGTGTTCTCTTAGAGTCTGCATGAGATCTGCCCAGGACCTTCTAGCCTTCATAGTCTCAGGTGAAAAGTCTGCTGTGATTCTGATAGGTCTTCCTTTATATGTTACTTGGCCTTTTTCTCTTACTGCCTTTAGTATTCTTTCTTTGTTTAGAACATTTGGTGTTTTGATTATTATGTGACGGGAAGTATTTCTGTTCTGGTCCAGTCTGTTTGGAGTTCTGTAGGCTTCTTGTATATTCATGGGCATCTCTCTCTTTAGGTTAGGGAAGTTTTCTTCCATAATTTTATTGAAGATATTTGCTGGCCCTTTAAGTTGTAAATCTTCACTCTCCTCTATGCCTATAATCCTTAGGTTTGGTCTTCTCATTGTGTCCTGGATTTCCTGGATATTTTGGGTTACAAGCTTTTTGCATTTTGCATTTTCTTTAACTGTTGAGTCCATGGTTTCTATGGAATCTTCAGCATCTGAGATTCTTTCTTCTATCTCTTGTATTCTGTTGTTGATATTTGTATCTCTGTCCCCTGATTTCTTCCCAAGGCTTTCTATCTCCAAAGTTGTCTCCCTTTGAGTTTTCTTAGTTGTTTCTACTTCTGATTTTAGATCCTGGATGGTTTTGCTTAGCTCCTTCACTTGCATGTTTGTGTTTTCCTGTAATTCTTTAAGAGATTTTTGTGTTTTCTCATTCATGAGCTCAGCCTGTTGACCAAAGTTCTCCTGTATTTCTTTAAGAGATTTTTGTGTTTCGTCTTTCATGACCTCAGCCTGTTGAGCAAAGTTCTCCTGTATTTCTTTAAGTGTTTTTTGCATTTCCTCCTTGTTGGCTTTTGTATTCTCCTGGATTTCTTTCAATGATTTTTGTGTTTCCCTTGCAAGGGCTTCTACCTTTTGATCCATTGTCTCCTGAATTTCTTTACGTATGACCTTCATGTGTTCCTGTACCAGCATCATGACCAGTGATTTTAAATCCAAATCTTGTTTTACTGGTGTGATGGGGTATCCAGGACATGTTGGTAGAGGAGAATTGGGTTCAGATGTTGCCATATTGCCTTGATTTCTGTTAGTGACGTTCCTGCGTTTGCCTTTTGCCATCTAGATCTCACTGGTGTTAGTTTATCTTGTCAGTGCTGGACTCACCAGTGCAAGCTGCCCCTTCCCAGTTGGCCTCTGGTGCACAGCTTACCTCCTGCACTGCTTGTAGACAGTGTGCTGCTGCCCAGGCTGTTCAGATCCCAAAGCAGGCACCCGAAGGCTCCCGCTGGGGCCCGCTGGATTCACTGGAGCACACTGACTTCTCCCAGCTGGCCGCCCGGAAGCCCAGCTAGCCACTTGCAGGACTTGGAGATGTAATGCTGCCGCCCAGGCTGATCTGGATCCGGAAGCGGAGAGAGTAGAGCTAAGGCCTTCTGCCTGAGGCCTTGCCCCAGATTGTGTCTGTGGAGCAGATGGAGCCCGTGTGCACTCCCCGGGAGTGCTGACGGTGTATGCTACTGTGACCTCCCCTGAGTTCCGCTCACTCCGCTGGGCAGCCGATCTGCCAACCGGGCTATCGCACACAAGGTTAGCCTGGCCGCCCAGTCCCTGAGTCCAGGCAAAAGCCTGTGAGGCCAAGGTCCGAGCAAAGTTCCCCTATGGCTTTGACTGTTAATTGGGTTTGCCAGGTGACTAGGATGGCGGGCGTGTGCGCCCGCGCTCCCTGAAAGCGCCGGGAGAGTCTGCTTTGCTAACAAACACCTGGGCGGGTTGACTCACAGATGGCCCACCAAGCCGCCCAGTTCTTGGGGTCAGTCCTGTGCCTTTTGGGGCCTGGACCCCCGCTTTGTTAGCCTTAGGCTATGCCTGTTACAGGTCTGCCCGCCTGAGCTCTCTGTCGTCCTGCAGGCAAAATGGCGGCGGCGCGCTCGCAGGCCTGGGCAAAAAACCTCCTGGTTGGGTTGGCACCCCGATGGCCCCCCGACCCGCCCAGGGCCTGGGTGCAGGCCAACGCCCGTCGGGCTCAGACCACCGCGGTGTTGGCCTCGGATTATGTTTGTGTACCTCAGTCTGTCCGATTCCTGGAGTACGGAACCAAGATGGATCCTCCTCTCCTGACTGGTGGGAGGCCGAGTTCTGAAGTGGCCTCCGTGCAGGAAAGGCGCCGCACAACTGCAGCTGCTTGCTGTCCGGCTGGTCAGCGAAGGTCAGTGGTCGTGGGCGCAGGGCCTAACTGGTCCCTGTGACGCCTTGGTTCCACTGCTGATGGCCCTTCAGCTGGAGCAGCCACTGCTGCCGCTGCTGCCGCTGCTGCCGCCGCGAGAGTGGACCTTTTTCTTATCAGAAACCTGGAATGAATCATTATTCCAGTAATCCCTGCTTTGGTGAATGGAGGTTTTGTGCAGGTATGTGCATACTGGAGGATTGTTTTGAAAACTTTCATTACCTAGGGTTTTAGAGAAGGGACGTTGACTATTGATACTTGTTTGTTTGAACTCTACATAGCCTAGAAAGATAAGAGTAGGTGGCTTGATTGACTGAGCATGAGTCCCGGTGTGCGTAGTACAGTTTTGCTTCCATCCAGCACCAAGTTCAATAGTGAAAATGATGATCTCAGTGATACACAACCAGTCATTTAATGGCAGGACCATAGAAGATGACATAAAATGTTAAATGATATACGTCAAATTTTCGATTATATGTTTATACTGCTTAGAAGGCAATGAAAGATGTCATAAGGTATTAATGGTATCAAAGATACCCCATGAAATGTACCTTAAATTTAAACTGTGTTGTAAGAAAGTATATGATTCTCAATAGCTGATAACTGTAGACCGTATGAGTGCTAAATGCATTGCTAGTTGTTTCTGTGACAGGGACAGAACAGACAGCTTGAAGTTGACAAAAACTTGTCAGGAGAAAAGGTCATTAGTACCAGAAGGCAGACAGAACAAAGGAAACAGGATTCCCCTCTGTACTGTGTTTTAAACACATATTAATTAGTGTTATAGGCTGAATTTTAGATTATGCTGAGGACTTACTCTGGAAGTGAGCTGATTAACAGTGATTTGGAAGTGACACATTTAATAGCGTGAATAAGAGGAGTTAAAAGATGCCTTCTACATTCACACAGAAACTGAGCACATGAAAGCAAAGCTAAGCAAAAGATGCTCATCAATAATTGCTTACTTTCTTTTTTTTAAGAGTTCCATTTAGTGTGCGTTGGTGGGAGAGGGATGCTCCCGTGTCACAGTGTGCATGGAGAAATTGGAGGGAAGCTTGTGGAAGTTGACTTTCTCTTTCTACCACTGCTGGTCTGGGACCAGTCTCGGCTTATTAGGCCAGACAGCAAGCATCTTTACCACCTGAGCCCTCTTCCTGTCCTGTTTGCTTATTTCCTGGAAGGAACTAAAGGAAAAATCAGACTATACTCTCAGTAACCAGACTAAAATCAAAACAGATATTTAATATCTGTTTTCCTAGCAAGACTCAAACGTGCCCAGTAACTACATCCTGGGGCTCAAGTCCACACCATCAAGTCTGTCCAAATGGTTTGCACAAATCCCTTCCCGGAACTACTGTCTAACGCAGAACAAGCTCATTTTGCAGAAAGAACAGCTTGAGGCTTATTATGTCTCCAAATAGACATTTAAGGGAAAGGTCAAATGTCATTGTTTAAGAACAAACAGTTTCCTCCAGTTTCTCAGAAAAGAAAGTCTATGCAGAAGGTACTTTTCTCCCAGAATCAATATTATATGCTTTAGCCTCTTCAAAGGACATAGCATTCACTAAGACTTCCAAAAGAAAAAAGAAACACAGCACAGGTAATTTCTATCCAGGATCTATTTAACATGTACCTCTCCTACCCAGAATACCAAAAGAAGAGAGGAGGATGAAAAAATCAGCAAAGAAACTAGAGCGATGAAAGTCATTGAGTTAGGTGTGTTTCATAACTGCTTATGTGTGCTAATAGATCCTCTGATGCTTAATTCAAAGTGAGCTGGCTCATTTCACAAGTTCATGTTACCACGCGGGACGTTTCATTTCTTACCTCCACCACCAGCCTTGTCCTTCTGATTTTTAGCACCAAAAATGATCTGATGGCCTTTTCCTATGGCCATCACTCCTTGCCGAGATGTTGTTCTGTGGAGGATATTTCTTTTTGTCTGTAAGAACCTTGGTTTTCCTTTAAAAAATTTTTTTAAAATGGTATAAATCCTAAAAGTGTAATTAGTCTTAATCTTTTAAATCTTTTTATCATTTATTTCGTGTGTGTGTGTGTTTGTGAATGTGTATGAACATGTGTGTCACATGTCACAGTGTTCATGAGTGGGACAACTTTTGTGATTGGGTTGTCCTTTCACCTTATGGATCCTAGGGATTGAAATTAGGTTGTCAGTCTTAGAGGCAAGCATCTTTAAATTCTGAGCCATCTCTTCGGCCCAAGAGTTTATCCTGGCTAGCTTTTACCTGATTATTTTAAGTAATTTTAAAATATCCCACTATTAAACATGTTTTACAATACAATCTATTTTCATCAGTATTTGTAGATCTAAAATGTTTCACACTTAAAGGGAAAAAATAAAACTTAGTCAAATGTTGCAGAAATTATCTTGTGATTAGTTTCAAAAGAATATAATGAAGAAGTTCTTAATTGTATAAACATGCTAATTCTTGTCTGTGAAAAGGAATAGAAACTTGCTTATAATGCTCTAGGCTGCTGGGGTGAAACAAAGATTCTCTTAGAGAAAGCAAGACGTTAATACAATGTGCATGATATTTCCAAGAATCATAGTTTATGTTGAGATCTGAAGTCAGATAAAGAAATGATGGAAAATGTTCCCTACTTAGAAAGGAGCCTGCCTAGGGCCAATTATTGTCTACTTCTTCCCACAAAGCATGTGTTTAAATTAATTTTATAAAGTAATTAAACAATAGCTATAGACCAGAATATTCCCTCATTAAACTGAAGAACTAGTATCTACAATTTGCACATTCCTTCTTTCCATTTATTTTTCATTTCAGCCAGAGAAGGACTATAATTGAGAAATGAGCACATTCATAAATATGCCTATAGAATATAGTCCTTAATAAAGTCCCTGGTTAATCATAACTAATGTCTTATTGAGTATTCCCAGGAGGATCATGGTGGAGTCCTGTGGTCATAACCTGAGGGGATGAGAGTCAGGTGAGAGTCAGATCACTCTTTCTGAGGGATTTCTCTCTCCAGTATGACTCATTTCATGCATATTTCTGGAAAGACTGGCTAGACTTTATAAATATCACCTCTGGATGGTGTAGACATTAAGCCAGGTTTGACCTTAAACATATTGGGCTATGTTAACATCAGATTAGTCTTAAAATAATCTAGAACAGAAGAAAGAGTTGGAGTCTTGGTATCCTCTACCCTCCTCCTGTATTCTGACATAGTAAGTTTCTTAGGATGGAATATTGGTTGACAAATGACCTGTGTTTGTGTGTGAACATTTAGAACGGAGATTTCTCATTAAGACCTCATTTAAAACTTCTCCTGGAAAGTCCTATCTATCACCATGGTTTCTCCCATTGCCAAGTTAAGTGGAAGGAGCCAGCAGAACTTCAGCACAGCTGCCTGTTTCAAACCCAGAGTTTCTTCCAATCCTGGTGCTAAATGTCAGTTTCTCTGAGGCCATTTCTTATCATTCCAACTGAAGAAATCCCCCACTTCCCAAACCTGGTGTTTTTACCCATGTTATTCCTTTCTGTTTCCTTGACATTTATCATTTGCTGAAAGTATTTTTCTTGTTTCTAGTTTCCATGTTAATTCTTGTTGGGGTTGGGAGTGTTGTTTGGGAAGGGTGAACAATGTACATGTGTGGGTAGGTATCTTAGTGTTCTATTGCCATAGATAGATACCGTGACCATAGCAACTCTTAGCATGGAAAGCATTTAATCATGGCTTGCTTTAAAGCAGAACAGCTTCAGAGTTTAGAGGTTTAATCCATTGTCATCATGTCAAGGAGCATGGTGGCATATATAGGCAGTCATGGTGAGCTGGGAGCTCTACATATGGTTCCACAGACAGCAGGAAAAGAGAGAACCAATGTCTCATCACAAATTTATATTTTTGTAATGAGAAGGTATAAGATTAACTCGATTATTGAAATATACATTATTACTAACTGTAGTCACCACGCAGTTCGTGACATCAAAAGCTTATTGCATCCCTGGCACCTTTGCACCCTCCACCTTCCACATCTTCCAGCCTCACGTGCAGCTTCTGGTAACTATTGTCTCCTTTTCTGCTTCTATGGGTTTCACAGTTGCAGATTTTACCGATAAGTAAAATCATGTACGAATTTGCCTTTCTATGCCTGCTGATTTCCCTAAGCATTATGGCTGCTTTCATTCAAATTTCCATAAGCAGGATGGTCTTGATTTTAAGGGTGAGCAGTACTCTTTATCTGTTTGTCTATCTCTCTGTCTGTCTGCCTGCCTCTTTCTCTTTATGTCCCTGTCTTTCTCTGTGTCTCTGTCTCTCTCTCTTTGTTTCTGTGTCTGTGTCTGTGTGTGTGTGTGTGTGTGTGTGTCTGTTCCCCTCCACCCCATGACCCTAGACAAAATCATTCTGAGATCATCATCCCTACAAAAATAACAAAACTGAGCAGCAAGACTAGAAAGATGTAGATCGTGGCTGACAACACTGTGTGCTCTTCCAGAAGACCAAAGTGTAATAATAATGCCCATCACCTACGTGGATGCTTACAACACTCTAACTCTGTCCAAAATCCTCTTCTTATGTCCTTGGGCAACAGGCACACACATGGTGCTCATATATGCATGCAAGCAAACAGAACATTCATACACACAAAATAAATGTTAAAAAGTCAATTCAAAGTGTATTGAGGGCTTAAAGAGCCCTTATTTTAAATATTAGAATCCATATGAGTTTAAGAGAATTTGATTAAGTGGTATTGGATGTTGCAAACAAGTCTCTGCATAAAGTTCAGTGGACATCCCTGAGAGGCCTGCTCTGTTGTGTTTTGGTTTGGTTTTGAAGGGAATGGAGGAGGAGTGGATCTTGGTAAGAGGGGAGGAGGAGGGGAGGACTAGGAAGAGTGGAGAGAGGGGAAACTGCAGTTGGGGTGAATGAATAAAAGAATAAAAGAAAAGTCATGCTTGGAAAAAACCCAGAAAGGACTGTACATATCTACAGGGTTTTATCTTTTCCTGGCTACTAGTGTCACTGGAGAATCTGTCCTAAAACAAGTTTCAGAGTTCTCCACTGGATCCTAAGGAAAATGATAAAAGAGAGAAAAAAGATTGGAAGTTGAGAGCAGAAACTCCAATCAGTTCACTGCTGTTATTCCAACATCCATGAATATATAGTAGGTGTTCGAAACATTTACTTACTTACTAACAGATGGAGCAATCAATTGTTGTACTCTTAATGACCAGTGCTGACTTCAGTGCTTCAAAGGCTTAAAACAAATATATCCAGCTCAATTATGCTACAATGTAATAACTACTGGCTTTATTGTATTGTGTCTTAGAGGGACAGCATTTGTCCCCATGATAAATAGTGATTGCCTTAAGAGCTTTGGAATACCCTGTTGGGATGCATCCAGCTCCAGTCACTTGAACATGATTTCCATTTTGGTTTAACACACTGAGCTCCCCACATTTTTAAAGCCTATTAAAAGGCTCTGTGTCCTGTCACCAGGCAAATCTAGGTGGATTTAGACATAAATATTCATTAGATTTTTCCCTCCATCTCCCCTTAAAAACACTCCATTGAAATGGAGATTTTGACTTTTAGGATAATGAAGAATATTAAGAGCCTTTATTCTTCAAAAATTAATAGATTATTAAAATGGCATTTCTCTACATTCATTATGATGGTTTTGCTTTTTTAAATGAATTTTGCTGTAGTGTGATTGTTTGGGGTGGGGAAGGATCTTTTCTTTCAGTGTTTGGAACAACTCCAGCATCATGTGCTCCGTGCTCCATGCTCTCTATTAATCCTCAATTAAATGCAGCTCAGATTGCAGTTATTTTAGTGTTCAGAAGAATCTTTGACAACATCCTGTCTTTGAAGAAAATATAGGGGATTTTAGATTTCTGTCTCTTTAGTTGGGAACTTTCTAACCTATCTTAAGTCCCTTCCCAACTCTCAGGATCGTTTTCTTTCTGGTCAAAAGATGTAAGCAACAAAATAAGACATCATGAGTTTGGCTCTTTGAATCCCCATTGACACAATGTTCTTGCCTGACATTTTTACGGTAAAGTGTGTTTGTTTGGGTAGAAGAACTGTATTCTTTTAGAATAAAAGCAGAAGCCTGTGATCAAAGAAATAAGCTTTCAGAAAATTTCAGTATGGTAAGATTAAGAAGAGGGAGCACTCTTTGTTTTGTTGTTATTTCATTTGTTCTTTTTTGTCATTTTTTTTTTCCTGAATGTAGTTGTCCCAATCTGGGAAAATCTAATCTAACTTGCCTGTTGAGTGAATCAAGGCAAGCGATAAGAGGATTCTGTATTGTTACCCTCTGCCTCTCCCATGGTGCCCATAAAATCTAGCGTTGGCTTGTGCAGAACAGGTGCACTGACGTTTTCAGTTCTGCATCTGCTGAGGAATTTAATTGTGGCATTGATTGTCTCTTGCATCTGATTGGCTCCCATTGTGCCTTGTTGTGCTAGGGTCTTGTTTCCTAATCATTTTACTAGTCGTTTGGTCTTTGCCGTGTCCCATTGAAAGAATGTGATTTAGTTTTTCAATTCATCACATCTTATTGTTTTTATTATTTGGAATTGTAACATCACAATATGGTTTCTTTGTCTAAGGATGTTTAAAGGGAATCTAACATTTTAGAGAAATTCAAAAGGTTTAATTAGAATCTTCCACAAAACATATCTGTCACTTAATGATTCTAATTTCTTTTCAAAACCAAGCAAAAGTTTATTTTAAATGAAATTATACTTAATTCTAAGTAACTTTTTCTTACTTTGCTATAGTTTGTATATGCAATTTATTCAAGGAGATCATGTCCCCATCTGAATTTGTGACTAGGAGGTGGTAGAACCTTTAGAAGGTTGAATCGAGAAGCTCGCTGGGAGCTTGTTTTTTAAAGGGACAACAGACACTTAATCTGTATGTCTGTGTGTATTTATGTATATGTGTGTGTTTGTATGTATGTATGTATGTATGTATGCATGTGTGTATGCATGTATGTATGTATGTATCATCTATCTAAATATCATCTATCTAATCTATTTATTCATCTATCTATCTATCTATCTATCTATCTATCTATCTATCTATCTATCTATCTATCATGTGGTTACCTGGCCATGAAGTAAAAGGTTTTCCTCTATTCTGCAATCCTCTTCAAATGTGACCTATTGACAACTGGCCCCCCAAAATTGAACCAACCAATCATATATTGCAATCTCTAAAAACAAAATCCCTAATCATTCTTGTTTCTCTCTAATTTATTATCTCTAGCATTTGTTTACATGACAACTAACTAACACACATCAGAACTGGCTTGTGTATGTGTGTATGTGGGGGGGGGTAAGGGGTAGGCAAGATGCCTTAGAGGTGAAAAGTAAACACTGTTTTTGCAAAAGACCTGAATTCGGTTCCCATAACTCAACTAGGGAAGCCCACAGTTGCCTATAACTTCAGATACAGGAAATCTAATACCCTCCCCTGTCTTCCTTGGACATTGTATTCACACGCACAAACTCACATTCAGGCACACACATTTTTTAAAAAATCTAAAAATAAAATTAAAATACTTTTAATATATTATAAATTATTGACAGGCAGATGTCATTGTTCTCTACTGTCTTTTTTTTTTTTTTTAAATCTAATACTCTTTCCTGGCCCAGATATCATTCTACTAAAAACTGACAAAATGTCACACAGAATTTTCTTAACTTTCCTTGCAGATATACCATAGGAATGTGACCCAATTCTAGCAAAAGAGACCGACTAGAGAGTCTGCTAGGAAGCTTCTGAGAAAAGTTTTCTTTTCCATTAAAGTATGAGGTAAAGAACTGTCCACCTTTCATGGCAAACAATGTCATCTCTACATGCCAAACCTAAGCTACAACTGTTCACATAGAATCAAGAGATTAAATAAAGCTAAGAATCAAGATTCTAAGAGATGAGAGCTGAAATACAGACATAATTGTACATCACTACTCCATACATCACTACTCGACATAAACTACTCTCCTTCCTTCACTACTCTCTGAATACACCACTACTCTGTTGAGTAAATCCTGAAAACATACGTTTAGGCTTCTTTTGGGATGAGACAATGTGCTTGCTGAGGCAATTAAGGTGGGTGCTCTATTACTTTTACTCAAAAAAATATAAGAGACAAATCTCTACACTAGCTAATAGGCAATTTGATTACTTTTAGGCAGCACAGGGCTATATCCATATCAAATAATATTGTCCTAAAATTGTAAGGTCCATGCATTTGGATAGGGGTTAGAACATTTTCATACTTAATCTAAAATGGACTTCTGAGATAATAATTATTTTTCTAATTTTATGTGAAGAATCATATTTCAATTGATTCAAACTCTAATGACATGTTGCTTCTTATAGAGGGGATTTTGGCCATTTACATAGATTTTGTTGTTTCTGGGGAGAAAGTTGGGTAAGGAGAGAGAGCAATCTATGATGCCAAATAGAGTTCAGCATTAAAATCTCCTGCCATTCAGCACTGGCGTAATGAATATAGTGTACAGTAGGATAGGCATAAATCCAAGAGCCAAACTGCAGAATGTCAGTGATCAAGGTCTTTATCTGGTGCAATCTAATGTTATATACTCTGGTTCAGATGCAAAAGAATCTTTACATTACTTCACTTTAACATGTGTTTCTGGAAAAACATTCTTCAGTTTATACCAACCTTCATGAAGACCTATACCTATGAAGACCATCACCTACTCACAACCCACAGTAATGGAGGTACCTGTTTTGTTTTGTTTTCCCCCAGCAAGGTCAGAATAGAGGGCTAGTGTGCCTTGGGTAATTTGGAAGAAGAGATTGGCTTTAGGAAGGAAGTAAACAGGATTCCACTTTGGCTGATAGCCTAGATAAATTGAATGTGTGAGTGGAGTCATCGAAATGGGATGAGGATTAATGGAGAGACGGAAACATGAATTTCACATTAAAAAGATTAGGGAAATCCCAACCTTTATTATAAAATATCTGTGAGCCTATAAAGATGATTTATAATACTAGAAAAGCTTTGGCTAATGCTCCTGGAAGGCTCAGAAAACATAATCCAATTTACTTGTGGTGTACAAAAGAGATATACTTTAAAATAATTGCTATTTTAAACTGTAGCCTTCATGCAGCTTTGGCACCTAACCACGACATAAGGATTAACCAAAACTGTTAAACTGCTGTTGGTTAAGAAAATGTAATACTGTTGTGTGATGCATTTCACATCCACTGGCATGAAGAGCCAGCTGTGTGAGAGAATCCTGTCAATGAATGCATTACCTTGCATTGGCTGAATCACCTTGGTGAGGAAACTCAGGAGTCACAAACTTATGCCTCCTCTTCCCCCCCCCCGATATATTTTTTATTTACATTTCAAATGATTTCCCCTTTTCTGCCCCCCCACTCCCCGAAAGTCACATAAGCCCTCTTCCCTCCCCCTGTTCTCCCATCCACCCCATCCCACTTCCCTGTTCTGGTTTTGTCTTATACTGCTACACTGAGTCTTTCCAGAACCAGGGGCCACTCCTTCATTCTTCTTGTACCTCATTTGATGTGTGGATTATGTTTTGGGAATTCCAATTTTCTAGGCTAATATCCACTTACTAGTGAGTGCATACCATGATTGATCTTTTGAGACTGGGTTACCTCACTTAGTATAATGTTCTCCAGCTCCATCCATTTGTCTAAGAATTTCATCAATTCATTGTTTCTAGTGGCTGAATAGTACTCCATTCTGGCTATTATAAGTAGGGCTGCTATGAACATAGTGGAGCACGTATCCTTATTTCATGCTGGGAAATCCTCTGGGTATATGCCCAGGGATGGTATAGCAGGATCCTCTGGAAGTGACATGCCCAGTTGATTTCCAGAGTGGTTGTACTAACTTGCAACCCTACCAGCAGTGGAGGAGTGTTCCTCTTTCTCCACATCCTTGCCAACACCTGCTGTCTCCTGAATTTTTAATCTTAGCCATTCTGGCTGGTGTAAGGTGAAATCTCAGGGTTGTTTTGATTTGCATTTCCCTAATGACTAATGAAGTTGAGCATTTTTTAAGATGCTTCTCAGCCATCCAAAGTTCTTCAGGTGAAAATTCTTTGTTTAGCTCTGTACCCCATTTTTAATAGGGTTATTTGGTTTTCTGGGGTCTAACTTCTTGAGTTCTTTGTATATATTGGATATTAGCCCTCTATCTGACGTAGGGTTGGTGAAGATCTTTTCCCAATTTGTCCTTTGGATGGTGTCCTTTGACTCACAGAAACTTTGTCATTTATGAGGTCCCATTTAGTGTTCTGTTCAGGAACTTTCCCCCTGTACCGATGTCCTCAAGGGTCTTCCCCAGTTTCTTTTCTATTAGCTTCAGAGTGTCTGGCTTTATGTGGAGATCCTTGATCCATTTGGAGTTGAGCTTAGTACAAGGAGATAAGGATGGATCAATTCGCATTCTTCTGCATGCTGACCTCCAGTTGAATCAGCACCATTTGTTGAAAAGGCTCTCTTTTTTCCATTGGATGTTTTCAGCTCCTTTGTCAAGGATCAAGTGGCCATAGGTGTGTGGGTTCATTTCTGGATCTTCAATCCTGTTCCATTGATCTGCCTCCCTGTCACTGTACCAATACCATGCAGTTTTTTTTTTTTTTTTAACACTATTGCTCTGTAGTATTGCTTGAGGTCTGGGATACTGATTCCCCCCAGAAGTTCTTTTGTTGTTGAGAATAGGTTTAGCTATCCTGGGTTTTTTGTTATTCCAGATAAATTGAGAATTGCTCTTTCTAGCTCTATGAAGAACTGAATTGCAATTTTGATGGGTATTGCATTGAATCTGTATATTGCTTTTGGCAAAATGGCCATTTCAACTATATTAATCCTGCCGATTATTGAGCATGGGAGATTTTTCCATTTTCTGAGGTCTTCTTCCATTTCCTTCTTCAGAGTCTTGAAGTTCTTGTCATACAGATATTTCATATATTTGGTAAGAGTCACCCCACGGTACTTTATACTGTTTGTGGCTATAGTGAAGGGTGTCTTTTTCCTAATTTCTTTCTCAGCCTGCTTATCCTTTGAGTATAGGAAGGCTACTGATTTGCTTGAGTTGATTTTATAACCTGCCACTTTACTGAAGCTGTTTATCAGCTGTAGGAGTTCTCTAGTGGAGTTTTTTGGGTCACTTAGGTAGACTATCATATCATCTGCAAATAATGATAGTTTGACTTCTTCCTTTCCAATTTGTATCCCTTTGACCTCCTTATGTTGTCTAATTGCCTGAGCTAGTACCTCAAGTACAATATTGAAAAGATAAGAAGAAAGGGGGCAGCCTTGTCTAGTCCCTGATTTTAGTGGGATTTCTTCAAGTTTCTCTCCATTTAGTTTGATGCTGGCTACCAGTTTGCTGTATGTTGCTTTTACTATGTTTAGGTATGGGCCTTGAATTCCTGTTCTTTCCAAGGCTTTAAGCATGAAAGGATGCTGAATTTTGTCAAATGCTTTTTCAGCATCCAATGAAATGACCCTGTGATTTTTTTCTTTGAGTTTGTTTATGTAGTGGATTGCATTGATGGATTTCTGTATATTAAACCAACCCAGCATCCCTGGGATAAAGCTACTTGATCATGGTGGGTGATCATTTTTATGTGTTCTTGGATTCAGTTGGCAAGAATTTTATTGAGTATTTTTGCATCGATGTTCATAAGGGAAATTGGTCTGAAATTCTCTCTTTGTTGGATCTTTGTGTGGTTTTGGTATCAGCATAATTGTGGCTTCGTAGAAGGAGTTGGGTAGTGTTCCTTCCATTTCTATTTTGTGGAATAGTTTGAAGAGTATTGGTGTTAGGTCTTCTTTGAAGGTCTGATAAAATTCTGCACTGAAACCATCTTGTCCTGTGCTTTTTTTTGGTTGGAAGACTTTCTATGACCCCCCTTCTATTTCTTTAGGGGTTATGGGACTGTTTAGATGATCTATTTGGTCCTGATTTAATTTTGGTATTTGGTATTTGGTATCTGTTAAGGAAATTGTCCATTTCCTCCAGATTCTCCAGTTGTGTTGAGTATAGGCTTTTGTAGTAGGATCTGATGATTTTTTGAATTTCCTCAGTTTCTGTTATTATATCCCCCTTTTCATTTCTAATTTTGTTAATTTGGATACTTTTTCTGTGCCCTTTGGTCAGTCTGGCTAAGGGTTTATCTATCTTGTTGATTTTCTCAAAGAACCAGCTCCTGGATTTGTTGATTCTTTGTATGGTTCTCTTTGTTTCCACTTGATTGTTTTCAGCCCTGAGTTTGATGATTTCCTGTCTTCTTCCCTTCCTGGGTGAAGTAGCTTCTTTTTGTTCCAGAGCTTTCACGTGTGCCATTAAGCTGCTAGTGTATGCTCTCTCCCATTTGTTTTTGGAGGCATTCAGGGCTATTATTAATTTTCCTCTTAGCACTGCTTTCATTGTGTCCCAAAGATTTGGGTATGTTGTGCCTTCATTTTCATTAAATTCTAAAAAGTCTCTGATTTCTTTCTTTATTTCTTCTTTGGCCAACGTGTCATTGGGTAGAGTATTGTTCAGCCTCAATGTGTATGTGGGATTTCTGTTGTTTTTGTTGCTATTGAAGACAACTCTTATTCCATAGTGATTTGATAGGAGGCATGGGATTAGTTTGATCTTATATTTGTTGAGGTCTGTCTTGTGACCAATTATATGGCCGATTTTAGAGAAGGTACCATGAGGTACTGAGAAAAAGGTATATTCTTTTGCTTTAGGGTGAAATGTTCTATAAATATCAGCCAAATCCAATTGGTCCAAAGCTTCAATTAGTTTTACTGTGTCCCTGTTTAGTTTCTGTTTTCCTGATTGGTCCATTGAGGATAGTGGAGTGTTGAAGTCACCTACAATTATTGTGTTAGGTGAAATGTGTGCTTTGAGCTTTAGTAAAGTTTCTTTTACGAATGACTATGCCCTTGCATTTGGCGCATAGATGTTCAGAACTGAAAGTTCTTCTTGGTGGATTTTTCCTTTGACCATCAAGAAGTGTCCTTCTGTGTCTCTTTTGATGACTTTAGGTTGAAAGTCAATTTTATCTGATATTAGAATGGCTACTCTGGCTCATTTCCCGAGACCATTGGCTTGTAAAATTGTCTTCCAGCCTTTTACTCTAAGGTAGTTTTTGTTTTTGACACTGAGGTATGCAGCAAAATGTAGGGTCCTGTTTCCTTATCCAGTCTGTTAGTCTATGTCTTTTTAATAGGGAATTGAGTGTATTGATATTAAGAGATATTAAGGAATAGTGATTATTACTTCCTGTCATTTTTTAATGTTATTTTTACATTTGAGTGGTTATCTTCTTTTGGGTTTGATGAAAGAAGGTTACTATCTTGCCTTGTCCAGGGTATAGTTTCCCTCCTTGTATTGGAGTTTTCCTCCTATTACTCTTTGTAGAGCTGGGTTTGTGGAAGATATTGTGTAAATTTGGTTTTGTCATGGAATATCTTGCTTTCTCCATCTATGGTGATTGAAAGTTTTGCTGGGTATAGTAGTCTTGGCTGACAGTTGTGTTCTCTTAGAGTTTGCATGAGATCTACCCAGGATCTTATAGCTTTCATGGTCTCTGGTGAGAAGTCTGGTGTGATTCTGATAGGTCTTCCTTTATATGTTACTTGGCCTTTTTCTCTTACTGCCTTTAATAATCTTTCTTTGTTTAGTGTATTTTGGGTTTTGATTATTATGTGATGGGAGGTATTTCTGCTCAGGTCCAGTCTGTTTGGAGTTCTGTAGGCTTCTTGTATATTCATGGGTATCTCTCTCTTTAAGTTAGGGAAGTTTTCTTCCATAATTTTGCTGAAGATATTTGCTGGCCCTTTCAGTTGTAAATCTTCACTCTCATCTATACCTATAATCCTTAGGTTTGGTATTCTCATTGTGTCCTGGATTTCCTGGATGTTCTGGGATACAAGCTTTTTGCTGTTTGCATTTTCTTTGACTGTTGAGTCAATGGTTTCTCTGGTATCATGGTATCTTCGACATCTGAGATTTTTTCTTCCATCTCTTGTATTCTGTTTTTGATATTTGCATCTATGGCCCCTGATTTCTTCCCAAGGTTTGCTATCTCCAAAGTTGTCTCCCTTTGTGATTTATTAGTTGTTTTTACTTCTGTTTTTAGATCCAGGATGGTTTTGCTCAGTTCCTCCATTTTTTTGTTTGTGTTTTCCTTTTATTCTTTAAGAGAATTTTCTGTTTCCTCTTTCATGACTTCTGACAATTGACTCACTTTTTCCTGTATTTCTTTAAGGGTTTTTTTTTTTTTTTTTTTTTTTTTTTTTTTTTTTTTTTTGCGTTTCTTCTTTATTGGCTTCTATCTATATCTTGAGCCTTATTCTCCTGAATTTCTTTAAGTGACTTTTGTGTTTCTATTATACGAGGTTCTAGCTTATTCAAGTTCCCCTGTATTTCTTTAAGAGATTCATTTATGTCCTTCTTGTGTTCTTCTGGCAGCATCATGACCAGTGATTTTAAATCCAAATCTTGTTTTTCTGGAGTGTTGGCGTATCCAGGACTTACTGATGTTGGAGAGTTTGGTTCAGACGCTGCCATATTGCCTAGATTTCTGTTAGTAGCATTCGTACGTTTGCCCTTTGCCATCTTGTTATCTCTGGTGTTAGATGGTCTTGTCTCTGGCTGATGTTTGAGCCTCCTGTGAGGCTGTAGGGTTATTTCCACAACACTGGATGGCTGGGTTTCCCCTGTCACAGATTGCTGATGTGCTACCCTACTCTTGGGTGCCCTTGGAGCCCTAGTATGCCTTGCCCCAGATTGTGTCTGTGAACCAGGTGGTGCCCGTTTGCTCCTTCATGGTGTATGCTGCAGGTACCTTTTCTGCAGGGATCAGTCGAGTGCTGATCACTCTACTGGGCAGCAGCATCCCCAGCCGGGTTAGTGCACACAAGCCTAGCCTAGCTGCTCAGGCCCTGAGTTTAAGCAAAAGCCTGGCAGGCTTAGGCCTGAGCAATGTTTGCCTTGGGCTGTGACTGTTAATTAGTTCTGTCAGGTAGCCAAGATGGTGGCGTGCATGTGTGCTCCCAGAAAGTGCCGGGAGAGCCTACCTGGCTAACAACCTCCTGGCCAGGTTGGCACACAGGTGGCCCACCGGACAGCCCAGGGCCTGGGTGCAGTGCAACTGTCAGGCTTAGACCCCAGCTATATTAGCCTCAGCCTATGAGTGTTAGCTGGCTTTGCCTGCTAGACCTCTCTGGCATCCCGTAGCCAAAATGGCAGCTCGCACATGCCCGGACAGACTGCCAGGCAGATAACCTCCTGGCCGGGTTGGCACACTGTTATGCCTCCTCTTAATCATGCCTCTTAGCTCATGAGATTGCTCATCCTTGGGAAAAGAAAACAGTGACCATTGTACAATGACTGTATTCTTTGCAAACATTTCCTTCCTTCAGGCATTTAGTCTAAAGAAGCTCCCTAGAAGATTTGGGATCGTTATAGTTTCAGAATTAAGTGTAGGAACAAAGTGGATCAATGTAGAGGCATAATTACCTGCCTGGCTTCTTGGGCACTCTTATTGTGACCTCATTGAAGAACTAGATTCTTGGAGGATTTCTCTAGTTTGACTTGTGTCTCAGAAGGAAAGCAGGCTCCAGGAATTTGAGTTAGCTCTGCTTTACTTTCTCCCAGTCAGTAGCCCATAAATGTTTTTCTGCTGCTACAGACTACTCTGATTGTTTCCTCCATTGACAGCCAGTTTTATGACTCATGTATTCAATAGCATCAGACCAGAGTCATGCAAGTCTGTTCTAGTGCCATTATGGATAAGATGGACTTTTCAGTATTCAGCCTAATACACACTTTAGTAAACAGCTTCTGAAGGTTAGAAATCTACCAAGTTGAAGGTCATTCTCATTGCTGATTTACCCAGAGCTATTGCTTCATAACCAAAGAATCCCAGCAACTAATCAAGAGATATTAGTTCCAGGAAAAAGAAAAAGCTATAATGTTTCTAATCATTTTGCATCCCTCTGACAACAGATATAGATTCCAAATTGGTAGTTTTTAAGTAGCTTATGATATTCATGTTTAAATTGAGCACAAAACTTGAGTTCCATTATAGGTCCCTCACAGCAACTATTTTTCTTAGCCATAAGAACATAATATAATTTTCATATAAAATATTCAGTCACTCATTAAATACTGTATATCACTCATATTTTGGAAATGTCTTTGAGCACTATAGCTAGTGTATATATATATATATATATATATATATATATATTATATATATATATATATGAGAGAGATACAGTCCCAGACTTGCTTTAGTATGAAGTACATGTCTATAAACCCCAACACATAGGAAGCTGAAAGAGGAGGATTGCAAATTTGACTCCAGCCTGGGCTAGATCCTGTCTCACAAAGCCAAATATAAAATAAAACTAAACAAACCAAAATAAAATTAACCAATTGTGAGTGTGGGGGTAGACTTAATAAATGAAGCATGGGGATTTTTAAAAATGATTTTGTTACATTGCTACTTAGTTCCTGAGAGTTTGTTACTCGTATTTTAGTTACCTTTGAAATATGTCATTAAGGTATTTGTTAAAGAAAATAACATAGATGATGGTAGTGGAGAAGTTAGAAAGAAACAAAGAAACAGTGAAAGAAATAAAGAAGGAAGAAAAGAAACAAAGAAAGAAACAAAAAAAGAAACAAGGCACAGGATCTGCTATTAAGCGATGTACAGGAAGGTGTGTATTCTACAAGACCTTGAAAGTATGAAAAAATATACTATCATCAGTCATTAGGAAAACATTAAAACATCAAGATTCAAACTACTAGAGTGGCTAAACTAAAAATGAAAAATATGAAAACATGGAAGAGTTATGAATTCTCAGGCCCTCGAGTGAAAAAAAAACTCATTGGAAATCCACTTGGAAATTTATTTGAAAGTTAGACATTGACCTACAACATGTTTCACCCATTTCACTTCCAGCTGACTGTCCAAGAAAATGAAAGCATGCCTATACAAAGCCTCAGGTTCAGATGTGCACAGAACATACTTAAAATAGCCCCGAACTGCAGACAACTGGAACTAACTCAACAAATTGGGATATACATGTATAATGGAATCCTGTTCAGCATTAGCAAGAATTGAACTCTTGATATGTGTAGAATATATGAATCTCAGAAGGATATGGTGACTGAGAGAAAGCCAGTCTAAAACACTATAGAGTCTGCTGGACTGTGCACACACAGCATTTGTGAAGAACTCTAGTTAGTTCACAGCATGCTACAGTTCAACATGACTCAGTGCACATATGAAGTGTGTAGTTGCTGTACATGTGACTGCCCTCAGTGGCTAGGGATTTTCTCAAAACCAGAGAGGCTTCAAATGAAAAGTAGATCCTGGTGTCTTTAGAAAATAAGGCCTAGGAGCTCAGTTTTGTCCCTTTTATTCTCTCTCTCTCTCTCTCTCTCTCTCTCTCTTTCTTTCTTTCTTGGTTTTTTGGATTTGGTTTTTTTTTTTCAAGACAAGGTTTCTCTGTACAGCCCTGGCTGTCCTGGAACTCACTCTGTAGACCAGGCTGGCCTCGAACTCAGAAATCCACCTACCTCTGCCTCCCAGAGTGCTGGGATTACAGGCGTGCGCCATCACCGCCAGGCTTTGTCCCTTTTTACTTACATTACTTTTACAGATTATGTTGAAGCATTGCACAAAGAGTGGGGTAAGAGGCTCGTACAATCACTACAGTGTTTGCAGCGTGTGTGCGGACCAAGAAGTGAAATATGAGCTGATTTGGTTTTATGCAGCATCCATGCAAGTACAGGTCATAAAGTACATAACACATAATTTTGGCCATTCTGCAATTTAAAATTTACAGTGAAAGCTGCTATTTAACAATATAAAAATGGACACTAACTTTTGCCCTAATAATTAAAAGGAATTTAATGGTCTCCATTTAAGACATTTAATGGCAAGTGAAAATACTGTGATAAGTTGAAAGGGATTCCAGAAGGAAAACATGTTTTATTTTATTACCCTAAATAACATTTTTCCATATTTTCTGAACAGAGCACAGCATATTTTTACCTTGTCATGAGATGTATATAGTCTCAGTCCTGAAGGGTGGAGGGAAACTTGCTATTGGAACAAAGTGATGCGTAAATGTGAGGGTAAATGCATTAGATACAAAGAACCCAGATCAAATAATGGGCATAGATGTAACACACAAGGCTGGCAGGGAGAAGAGGGGCCTGTGTGTTCCACGCTAAAACCCACATTGCTTGTTGAGATGATTTTGTTCTCTTTCCTTTATTGAGACCCAAATCCTGAAAAGTACACTCAAAACTGTCTTCTAGCCAGTGTTCCCCCAAGCTTCTGGAAGCTGGAGATGTATCTTGGAGAGAGAGGGAGGGGAGGGAGGGAGGGGGAGAGAGAGGGAGGGAGGGGGAGAGAGAAAGAGAGATGTCAGCAGTCTAAACAAAATCATCAATTAATGGGGGAGACCCATTTGGGCATCTCTTGTATCCAAATGAAGCTTCCAATATTGGAATTTGGTTACATCTAACTTTGTTGTGGCCAAAGAGGTCCCAAGGGAATCCCTAAATATCCCAAGCTGTTGCGTAGACTAGTTTGCTCTTCACAAGCTGACAGCAAGGCCCCATTGCTGGGGATACCTACACAATTAATTATGCACATAGTAGAGCTGATGCCTGCTTCAGCCCTACACGTCAGTATCTTTGGTATAGAAAGGTACTCTGCATAATACCAAAGGAGAAATGTAAACACCAACCCAGTCACAAACTTTCTGACTGAAAGATGTGCTAGGTAATGGTGGCACAGCTTGCGGAAGTAACCAACCAATATCTGATTTGAGTTAAGGTCCTGTCTTTGTCAGGGTTTCCATTCCTGCACAAACATCATGACCAAGAAGCAAGTTGAGGAAAGGGTTTATTGAGTTTATACTTCCACATTGCTGTTCATCACTAAAGGAAGTCAGGACTGGAACTCAAGCAGGTCAGGAAGCAGGAGTTGATGCAGAGGCCAGGGAGGGATGTTACTTACTGGCTTGCTTCCTCTGCCTTGCTCAGCCTGCTCTCTTATAGAACCCAAGACTACCAGCCCAGGGATGGCACCACCCACAAGCATCCCTCCCCACTTGATCACCAACTGAGAAAAAGCCTTACATCTGGATCTCATGGAGGCATTGCTGCACTTGAAGTTCCTCTCTCTGTAATAATTCCAGCCCCTGTCAAGTTGACACACAGAACCAGTCAGTACAGGTTCACTCCATGAAATGGAACTCATACAAGACATTGCTCAGGTGATAAAAAAACCCTGATGAGACTAATTAGCCTGGGGACCTAAGGTAAAACCAAATACTAAAAACAAACAAACAAACAAACAAACAAACAAAAGGTAGCAGTAAAATAACTCCTAAGGACATTCTGCTATAGTTTGGAGCTGTTCTCAACTAGCATCAGATTCCTCCTGTGGCATTTGGGAACAAATACAAATACCAACAGTCAGACATTGCACAGGGTATGAGAGGCCTTGGAACACTCATCACTAAAAGGAATAACTCCATCAAACCCCTCCCCTTGGGCTCAGGGAACCTCATAGAAGAACAGTTGAAAACAGTGTAAGAGCTAGTAGATGGTGGATACCAAGGAAACAAAGCTCTCTAAATCAAAAATCAGTGCATATATGAACTCACAAAGAGTAAGGCAGAATACATACAGCCCTGTATGGGCCTGCACAAGATAGGGTCCTAGAGCTGAAATGCGAGAAGTAGACACATTTTGCCTGTTCTGGCTGGTTTTATGTATCAACTTCATACAAGCTAGAGTCATCAGAAAGGACTGGAGTTCCCATATAGGCCAAAAAAGGGCATCATGTTCTCTGGAACTGGAGTTAACAGAGAGATGTGAACTGTCATGTGGGTACTGTGTTAAACCCAGGTCCTTTGAAATGACAGCTATGCCAAACAGCCCCGTTTGTTTGTTTTCAGATAGTCTACTGCATAGCTTTATAGAAGGCCCATGCCTCAAACTCATAGAGCTCTACCTTCCCCAGTCTTCTAAGTGTTGAAATTACATGTGTATAGCACTGTCCCTGGCTAACACTGAATATTTGTTTAGAAGGAACAATTCAAAGGCTTGGTTCCTTCTTTATTTTTATGTGGCTTTAGTACCTTTGTCTGTCCCTTCTCCGGAAAGATTTATGACAACATGTTTTGTTTAGTTAGATTTCCAGTGGCCTAAAGGCTCTGAATGCTAACAAGATAATTTGGCAATAAACTCCAGACTGATGCAATTAAATCATGACCTGTAACAAGCTAATTGTGCCTTAATTGCAAGGTAATTGAAATTCTTTTTTTTAAAGAAATGTGAGTTTATTTAGTCACCTGGACTAACTTTTATTAAAATGGAATCACTAATTACACTAAGTACTATATTTTAAGGGGAAGAAATGTACAAATTGCTTTTCTTGGTTTATTATCTTCTAAAAACAGACCAAAAATACAGTTTATGATGATTCTTGATTGTAACTTTGAAAAGGTATAAACAGTACAAAATGTGTTAACCCATGAATTAAAGTGCTCATGGTAATATCTGAGAAACATTAATAATATATTCTTTTCTCCTTCAAAAAGATTTATGTTGAATCAAAGTTGTACTTTTGTGGTGGTTTAAATGAGATTTTCCCCATAGGCTCATGTATTTGAGTACTTATGTCATTTCCAGCTGGTGGAACTGTTTGGAAAGGATTAGGAGGTGTGGCCTTGTTGGAGGAGGTGTTCCCCTAGGGGTGGACTTTGATGTTTCAAAAGCCAGTGTTATTCCCAATCTCTTGTTCTCTGCCTCCCGTGTGCAGATAAAATGTAAGTTCTCAGCCACTGCTTATTTTCATGCCTGGCTGTCTGCTGTTTGATGTTCACGGTCTCACCCTCTGGAACCGTAAACCCCAGTAAACTCTTTCTTCTATAAGCTGCAGTGATCATGTTGTCTTATCCCAGCAACTGAGCAGTAACTAAGATGGCTATGATTCAGATGTTAGATAAATTAGTGAATACACCCAGAGCCTTAAGTCAGCAAGTGAGAAGTGCACTGCCTGGTGCCCTCTTAGGACACATTTAATATCTGAAGAGGCCACCAAGAATCAGTGTGATGGGAGAACTCTTGGACACAATTGCCAGATTTTCAATTTAATCTGTTGCTTAGCCACCTGTACATCCCCCAGTAACTCACATGTTGAAAGTTTAATCCTCAGCTCATAGCATCTTTAGAAGTTGGGGGGGGGGGGGCAGATGAAAGAAAATTACGTCCCTGGGGGCCTACCCTTCAAGTAGCTGTGGTGCTGCAGTCCCTCCTCCGTCTCTCCTTGCTTCCCTGACAGCATGAGGTAAAGGGACTGTTTTAGCAGACCCATACCTCCAAAGTCAACTCATAGACTAGAACTTGTGAAAGTGTGAGCCAAAACCACCTTTCCGCTCTTTGAGCTTCTTAACTCAGGGATGTTACTAAAGCAATGGAAAACAATAACACAATGCACAGAATAAGCCAGATGATTGAATTGACACTCGGTATAATAAGTTCATGCTAACACTGGAAGCTGAGACAGGGAAAAGCACTGGATTTTGAAGAGGCCCGCCTCAGAGTCCCCCAGGTATGGCTCAGATAATTGGCAATGCCATTTAACCATAAAGGAGGAGGGCATCCTGGCAGGAGGAGAAACTTAGGAAAGCTTGGATTAGAAGTTCAGTAGTCAGGAAGTCAGCACTGGCGATGACCCCACACAAAGTGGAACACAGAGTCAGCAGATGCATGTGCAGTAACTACTGGGTGCTACCTGGACTCTGACTATGAAGGATTTAGACAAACGTTGTCGGCATAAGGCCTCTAACAACAGATGTCTAGCATGAAGCCAAGTAACAGGAATTATCAAAATCAGGGGAGGGGTTCAGGAGAGAGAAGGTCATATGCAATTACAAGAAAAAAAAAAAAAAAACTAAACCACAGCATGAGATCTACTGCACTGATGGGACAATGTCAAGCCTCGGAAAGTGGTCGTATAAGTAAGTGTTCATGTTTCTATTGACCTAAGAGCTGGGAGTGAAGCTGAGTCTACAGGGATGTGCATGGCAGGGGATAATAGATTGTGGGAAAGGGGAGAATGTTAACAGGGTATGCGAGCTGTTTGGCTTAGCGGCTGCATTAGTTCTTAGTATTGTCAGGAACTTGCCTCTAGCAGCATCTTCCATTTCTGGGAAATTATTATTAAATGTATTATCGACTGAAATACCACAAACTGCATATGTTCTAATGGTGTGTCAGGTAAAAGGGAATGGGTTCTGAGTCAGACCAGACTGGCCCTCTCCTGAACACATAGATAAGGTTGAATGTGTAGACCTTAGACTGCTATTTTGGCTGTGCTGCAATCCTATCAGCTCTGCTCAGTATTGTGCTGTATACTGGAGAGAGCCAATTAAGAACTGTCAATGCAGGGTGATGCTGACATTATTTCCCTGTATTCCCTGCTTTCCATTCAACATGCTCACAAAACTGACTCAGACACCCTCCCTTCCCCAGCACAACAGCGTGTGTTTCCCCTTTTAGGGAGGTTTGAAGTCTGCTCTTGCTGTCTCTGTTGAATGCTCTCCCATCAGACTTATCATGTCGTGCTGTTGTGGATCATCCCTCTTTAGTTTCCATCTTTGTGGGGCGCTACCCTTCTGAAATGCCAGCTAAGTCCTGAAATCTGTGTCATGGTGCTTCGTGGTGACCAGGAATCTTATAAGGTCACAGCAAAGGGTCACAGGTAGCCACAAATGCTTTGTCACCTCTCTCATCGAGAGACATAATTTAGCTCTTCTGCTGTTCGATGCACACTGGCCTTGGAGACTTATTAAATAGGAAGATGTGACAGAAACGACATTTCAGAATTCCTAAGGTGGGAATATAAGAAGCTTCCTGCTCACTCTCGCATTCATAGTTTCTGTGTAAAAAAAAAAAAAAAAAAAAAAATCTTGACATCCCAGAGGCCATGTTGCTGGCAGACTGTGTGAGAAGAACACTTAAGGAGCCTATGAGACTTGTGTGAGAGAGACATACATGCTTGGCTGCCACTGTCCTCAGCCCTTGACCATCCTCCATCCCTGCAAGTATGAACTTCCTGGTCCACATGTACGAATACGCTTGTTGTTCTATGGCTTTCTGCTTTGGAACTGGTATGTGATGCCGCAAGGTAACGGCTAGAAAAGCCTTCTCTCTTCAGTACTGCTAGAGATGTGGACAGTAAATCCAGATTAGCACACCAGGTGTTCAGAGAAGTGAACACTTCCTTGATAAAAAGCTAGGGAGCTTTCAGGAGATATGTTTAGCATAGATGGCAGTGGATCATGCAGAAGTATTAAGAGAGAAGGCACGTGTACGAATTGGGCCTTGCAAAGGAGGTCACCTCAAGGGTGCTGTGTTCAGCTGCTCAGTTCTCCAGTTTCCAGGCACCTGAGTGAGCGCCCCCCCCCCCACACACACACATCACCTTAGTTCCACGGATCACTCCCCCTCACCATAAATCCATCCTCCTTGCCTTAAAAATAAACTCCTTGCCTGGTGCTTGAAGTGGAACAGCAGGCCCAGGATTTGACAGGGTGATTAGTGAAGCTACTCAAGCCTCACAAACTAGGTGAGGAAGGATGGCACTGAGCCATTGTTAATGGTAAGCAGAATCAGTGGTGTGTGTGTGTGTGTGTGTGTGTGTGTGTGTGTGTGTGTGTTCATGTGCCCATGCATGTGCCATTTAACTTGTTTTTGTTGATTTATTTTACTTTAAACGTTATAAAATAATTACACCATTTCCCCCTTCCCTTTTCTCCCTCTAAACCCTCCCATATGTCTCTCCTTGCATGACATTTTTTTCATTCATTATCGTCACGAATATATGAAACTATCAATATGTATATATGCTATACATTCCTAAATATAATCTACTCAGTGTGTATGATGTTGCTTTATGTATGTCTTTAGCGCTGACCATTTGACACTGGATGAACACTTGGTGTGCTCTTCCACAAGAAGATTCTCTACTGCTCTCGGCACTGCTTAGTCACCTGTAGCTCTTTGTTTAGGTCTGAAGTCACGGATCTTGGAGAATCTACAATCACCACTTTAATAAGCCAGCACATTACATTCTACATATTCATCTTTATATCTGCATGTAAGTGTAGAACGCATCCCCTGTCAAGGAAATTTCCCTTTGCAAAAGATGTAGACCGCCCCTGAAACCATAACCAATAAAATAGTTACCAGGCAGTGCTGACACATGCCTTTAATCCCAGCCTTTGGGAGGCAGAGGCAGCAGATCTCTATGAGTTCAAGGCCAGCCTAGTCTACAGAGTGAATTCCATGATGGCTAAGGCTACACAGTGTAACCCTGTCTTGAAAAACAAAAAGCAAAATAAAACAAAAAAAAAACATAAAAGACAGAGTTGTGGAGCCCAGTCCCTGCATCTCAGACTTGGGAAGGATGTCAGCAGAAGGGGCAGAATTCAGTATTTCTACCGATCCATGTGCAGTTGAGATGATCTTTATTTAGACTGTTTGAGTGGCACACATATCTAATAGAAACCATTGGGAAAAAATAAAGCACTCTGAAATAAGAACCATATATTGAGGCTTTCAGGCTTTAAGCAAGTCATAAGTGGTATTGTGGTGCTTTGAATAAGAATGGCCCCAATGGGATCATACAGTTGAAGGTTTGGCCCCCAGTTGGTGGTACCACTTAGGAAGGATTAGAAGATGTTGCCATGCTGGAGCAGGAGTATCACTGAGGGCAGGTTTTGAAGTTTCACAAAGCCCACACCAGTCCCAGTTAGCTCTCTTTCTCCCTCTGTCTCCTACTTGTGGATCAAATGTTAGGTCTCAGCTACTGCTCCAGTGCTGTGCTGTGCCTGCCTGCCTGCAAGTTACCATGATCTGCACCATAATAATCCTGGGTTCTTACCGCCTGGAATCATTAGCCCCAGTAAAGGTTGTCTTATATAAGTTGCCTTGGTTATTGTGTCTCTTGACAACAATATAAGAGCAACAAAGACAAGTGTCATGGTGGCGGAAGAGGGGGCAGAGGGGTACCATGGCAGGCTAGGATGAGTGTGCGTGCACCGTTTCACACCTTCAAGGTCTGCTCTTTTGCAGGAATGTAGTTGTCCCACACCTCTCTCTTTCATCAGGTAACTGAACTGACACTATCATCCCAATTTTAAAACATTTAACAGGCCAAAAATTAATACATATACATTAAACAGGGAACAGCAAATGAAAACATAATTTTTAAGCTATGTGTATTTTAATTTTAATCAATGATGAGACTTGAACCAAAGCCTCATGGAGGGTCACCAAGCTACACTTCCACAGCAAACACCTGACATTTTTAGAGCTGTATTTTGTTGTGACATTTTCATACATACAACATGTCTACTACCTGCCATTACGATTCTTGTCTCCACTCTTCTCTCCTCCCCTTCGTCTTCCCAAATAGTTCCCTTTCCTACTTTAATGTTGTTTTTAGAATATTAAACAAACATGAGAGTACGCTGCTCAACTTCCAGTAAGGTTACCAATCACATTTTGATAAATGTGTAAGTTGGAAATAGTATAAAAAGGCACTTAATGCATCGGTTTTGTAGCTGTTTCTCCTGGGCTACAACATCTTGTGTCAGCAGCTGTGGTCACCCTCACAAGATGGTATGTGGATTCCCTGGTGAGGAAATGAGGGAGGTGTACCAGAGTCATGACTCTTTGTGGGATTCCGGGAGCTCACAGGGATCATGAGGCTGATGAGACCCACAACTTCCCTCTTTCCCCTAGGTTATGTAAGTGATTAGCAAGGACTGAGGCACAGCACAAAGATGGAAATGATCATCAGTTGCCCAAGGGGCTCCAATGGTCCAGCTTTTCTTGAGTTCTCCATGCTGTGGGGGGTGAATCTTCCATGGCACAGCTGCCAGTCGACCAGGGGATCTCCTAGTGATGCAACTGCCTTTGAATCATGATGTTCCTGAGGGTAGCCCTGCAAACTCAGTGGCTCACCAGGCTAGATTTGGTCAGAATTGTTTATTTTACCTGTTTAGTGAATAGATGGGATTTTTGTCCCCATCTCTCCAGGAAAATTCACAAACACCGTTACTGTAGATATTCTACAGAATATCTTAGCTACAGCATGCACTGTAGGCCACGGAAATTTACTCACAGGATCACATGACTGGGAGTTGTGGTTTGTTGCCACTGCTCGGGATCGTCACAAGAGACCAGGCACCAAACGTCATTTGTCTGAGAAAAGACCAAACTTCAATCCTTCTACTGAGCATGTATTGCTTTAATGCCATTGCAAAATTGAAGAATACTTTCTCTAAGAAACAACCCTAAATTAGGAACTGACTACAGCAGGCATAATTGCTGAGATACCTTGGTGTTTCCCAGCCCCATAATTATACTGAGTAACATTTAGTTTCCTTCTTGCTTCAAAGGTTCCATCTGAATAATAATTATATCGGCCTTTAATATTGACTTCAATTTGTTCCTTAGAGTGACTCTCAGTTATGATTAATTCCTACACTTCAGCCATCTCCCTGTATGTGGAGAATGTATGTTTGCCAAATTTTTTCTCTACAAAGTTTTAAAGATATTGAGAAATGACCTCTATTACAACATTAATTCTGAACCTGCCGCCTTCTAATTTTTAAGAATTATTATTAGTAACAGTAGTAGTAGTGTGTGTGTGTGTGTGTGTGTGTTTGTGTGTGTGTGTGTGTGTGTGTAATGGATACGACCATACTAAAGTGTATGTGTAGAGGTCAGAAGACACTTTTATTGAGTTTTTTTTTTCCTTTTCCACTTTACATGAGTTCCAAGGATAAAACTCAGGTGATGAGGCTTGAGAGGCAGACACTTTTACCTACTGAGCCATCTCATCCTGTCTTACGCAATACTATATTAATATTTGTGCTTTTATATTGGAAATAATTTAATAATATCTCCCTGTAAACAACCTTTGATTAGTCCAGTGTTTAAATGCTTACAAAATTATTTTATTCTATGATGTTAGTAAATCCTGCATTAAGCCTTCCTTCCCGTTGCCCCAACCTGTCCTGAGGTAATTCTTTACACTGGCATGACATGTATTGTGTTCCAAGATCTCTCGGTCTTTGAGGCCCCTTCCCCTAGTCTAGACAGTAATTTCAGTAGTTTCATTATATCCATATGGGAAAGGAAGTCGTTAGTCTTTATTCTTTATCAGTTGCAACATCAATATATGTCTAGATGACATCCAAAATGTTTTCAGTCATCTAACTAAAAGTAGGCTTTTAAATCATGTCCATTGCCCCGAATTCCCAGTAAACACTCCTCAGAAGTAGGTAATTAGATCCTGAAATTTAAGGTGATTAGTCCTATGGTCCTGCAACTTTCATAACTTGGGAGTCCTCTATAAGAAAAGTAAATTAGAGCTAGAGAGATGGCTCAGCAGTTAAGAACACTGACTGCTCTTCCAGAGGTCCTGAGTTCAATTCCCAGCAACCACATGGTGGCTCACAACTATCTGTAATGGGATCTGGTGCCCTCTTCTGATGGGTCTGAAGACAGTGACAGTGTACTCATATATATATATATATATATATATATAAAATAAAGAAATAAACCTTAAAAAAAGAAAAATAAATCAAAATTCCTAGACAAACAGATTCAAGGTATACACACACAAAACAAACAAAAAACTAAATGTGAAGGATTACTCCTTTAATGTTTGTTGTTACTGCTTTTTGTAATGTTAAGATTAAACCAAGAGCCACACCCCACCTAGGGAAGTACTCTATTGCTGAACTACCTTAGTCTGCTCTATTTATTCTTAGATGGTATAGGAAAAGGACAGTCACTATCAAGAAGTAAAATCAGGAAAAATGATCCAGAGAGCTACTGGTTGCTGGATTCCAGCAGTATTGGCTAATTAGCCTAGAACTTAATAAAATCCTTATATAGCAATACTCATATAGAGACAGAAAGAAATGGCCTTTGGGGGTGTTTACAATCCCATTTCATAGTCATTTTAAAAATATCTGTTATAGATATCAGAAATGATATAGACTGATCTAAAGTGCATAGACAGTAATTTTTGTTTTCATGGTCTCCACAATTCAGGCTGTGTAAATAATGCTTTTATCATACATAAACTTATTTATTAAAAGTGTGATGCCAAAGAGTACTGGGAATTGCAGATTTTAACCATGATACACTGGTATCTATGAAAAAGTGTAACAATGAAATGATATTTTGTATGCTAACTTAAGTACTAATAAAATAAGAATAATAACAATAAAAGCAAGCCTTGCGTGACTCCAGAGAAAGGAAGAGAGACTTATCTGTTGAGATTTAACCATATCTTAGATATATGGTATAAGAAAAATAAGGTATCAAGGCATAGGATTGTGTCTACCCTGAGCTGTTCTGAATAAAAGGTAAAAAATAACCTAAGAAAATCCAGATTAAAAATAATAAACCATGAGGAATAAAAAGTGGTCAAATTTATAGATTACTTTATCACTAAATAGAAAAAGTTAAAACAAAGAACAAAAACAGAAAATGTGTGCAGGACAAAATGATCAAATCTAAAACAGGGACAGGGAGGTGGAGGAGGAAGAGAAGAGGTGGGGGAAGGGTTGGAAGGAGGAGGAGAGGGAGAGGAGGAGGGAGGAGAGGAGTCTTTCCAAGGGTATACACAAACTCAAAGTTGAAATCAACTAATTAGAAAGAAAACTACACAAAGAATCAACCAAACCAAGATCTGGTTCATTGAGAAAATCAACAAGATAGAAAAACCCTTTGCCAAACTAACTAAAAGACACAGAGACTGTATCCAAATTAATAAAATCAGAAATGAAAGGGAGAGATAACAACAGAAACTGAGGAAATTAAAAAAAAACATTAAGTATTACTTCAAAAGCCTTGCTCCTCAAATTGGAGAATATAAATGAAATGGATGAATGGACAGATACCACTTAGCATAGTTAAATCAGGATCAGGTAAACTATCTAAACAGTTCCATAACTCCTAAGGAAATAGAAGCAGTCATTAAAAGTCTCCCAACCAAAAAAAGCCCAGGACAAGACAGTTTAGTGCAAAATTCTACCAAACATTCAAAGAACTAAGACCAATACTCCTCAAACTATTCCACAAAATCGAAACAGAAGGAACACTCTCTAATGAGGCCACAATAACCCTGATACCTAAACTACACAAAGACTCAAAAAGAAAGAACATAGACCAATTTCACTTACAAAAATTGATAAAAAACCCTAAATAAAATTCTTAGAAACTGAATCCAAGAACATATCAAAAACACCATTCATTACAATCAAGTAAGCTTTATCCCAGGAATGCAGGCATGGTTCAATATATGAAAATCCATCAATGTATTCCACTATATATATAAACAAAGTGAAAGAAAAAAATCACATGATCATCTCATTAGATGCTGCAAAAGCTTTTGACAAAATCTAACACCCTTTGATGTTAAAAGATTAGGGATTTAAAGTCCATATCTAAACATAATAAAAATAATATAACAAGCCATTAGTCAACATCAAACTAAATAGAGAGAAATGAAGCAATCCCACTAAAATCAGGAACAAGACAAGGCTGCCCACTCTCTCCCTATCTTTTCTATGTAGTACTCAGAGTTCTAGCCAGAGCAATAAGACAACAAAAGAGGGTCAAGGGGATACAAATTGGAAAGAAAGAAGTCAAGATATTGTTATTCCCTGGTGATATGATAGTATCCATTAGCAATACCCAAAAGTCTGCCAGAGAATTCCTACAGACAAACAAATTCAGCAAATTGGGTAGATATAAAATTAACTCAAAGAAATCAGTAGTCTTCCTTTATACAAATGATAAATGGGCAGAGAAAGAAATTAGAGAAACAAGACCCTTCACAATAGCCACAAATAATATAAAATATCTTGGTAACTCTAACCAAGCAAGTGAAAAGTATATATGACAAGAACTTCGAGTCTCTGAAGAAAGAAATTGAAGAAGATATCAGAAGATGGGAAGGTCTCCCATGATATTGGATTGGTAGGATTACAGAGTGAAAATGGTCATCTTATCAAAAGAAATAACTCAGGTAACTACATATGCTGGCGAGGATGTGGAGAAAGGGGAATACTCCTCCACTAATGATGGGATTACAAACTTATACACCCACTACGGAAATTGATCTAGTGGTTTCTCAGAAAACTGGAAAAGGTTCTACCTGAAGATATAGCTGTACTATTCCTGGGTATACACCCAAAAGATGCTCTACCATACCACAAGAACATGTGACCCACTATGTTCCTAGCAGTTTTATTCACAATAGCCAGAAGCTAGAAACAACACAAGATGTTCCTCAACTGAAGTATGGATACAGAAAATGTGGTACATAATTGAGTTTTGCATAATTGAATTTTGCAGGCAAATGGATGAAACTAGAAAATAACATTCTGAGTGAGGTAACCCAGACTCGAAAAGACATGTATGATATATACTCACTGATAAGTGAATATTAGACATAAAGTACAGAATACCCAAAGAAGGCCCAAGTGAGGTTGTTAGAATTATACTTAGAAGGGGAAACAAAATAGTCATAGGAAGCAGAAAGAGGGAGGCAGGAAAGGAGGGAGGGAAAGAGGAAGGGAGGGAGGGAAGAAAGGAGGGAGGGAGAAAGATTAGGGGACAGGTGTGGAGAGAGACAGGAGAGAGACCCACAGGACCAGTAGAATGAATGGAAATCTGAAGCTACCAGGGCTGATAGTGGGGAATCCTTAGGAAGTCCCAGAGACCTGAGATTGGGATGGCTCCCAGGAGTCAATTCAAGAACCTTAGCCTAGATGCCTAACAGTGGAAACATGCAACCTGTAGAGGCCACCCCCTATCCCAGTGGAGAGATAAAGACATTAACCCACCCACAAAACTTTCAACCCAAAATTGGACCTGTCTACAAGAAATGCAGGGACAAAGATGGAGCAGAGCCTAAAGGAATGGCCTACCAATAACCAGCTCAATGTGAAATCTGTCCTATAGGCAAGCACCAATCCCTGACATTATTAATGATACTCTGTTATGCTTGAAGACAAGAACCTAGCATAACTGTCCTTTGAAGGCTCTATCCAGCAGCTGACCAAAAGAAACAAGACACAGATACCCCCAGCCAAACACTGGTCAGTGGTTGGGGACTCTTATGGAAGAGTTCAGGGAAGGATTGAGGGGATGGGAACACCACAGGAAGACCAACAGAGTCAACTAATCTGAACCTCTGGGGGTTCTCAGGGACTGAGCTACCAACCAAGGAACACACAGGTACTGGATGAGGTGGATGACACATATGTAGTAGATATACGGCTGTCTTCATGTGGCCCCCAACAATTAGAAGGCTCTCCCTGAATCTGTAACCTGACTGTGGGGTTTGTTCCCCAAGAGGGCTGCTTTGTCTGGCCTCAGTGGGAAGGGATGCCCCTAATAAGACACCAAGATGGGGGATTCCCAGTGGGATTCCACCCTCTCAAAGAAGAAGGGGAGGAGGATGGAAGGAGGGTCTCTCTTAGGGAGGGTGGGGAGAGGGAGCATTTGAGATATAAATAAATAAATATGCAAATAAATATAAATTTAAAAAATAGTCATGTAAAGGTTTCCCACTAGACTCTGGCTCTTATAGGTACCCAGCACTTCCCAACCCTGCCACTCTGGACACCAAGGCTCTGTATGTGAACTTTGGAGAATATTCGGCATCAAAACCACAGAATCAAAACACATGGGCTTAATAAAATCCAATTAAAGCTTCCTTATGGCTTATTTGGAAATAGGAAGGTAGACATTTCTTTCTTGACTTTGAGGCATGTAGCCAAAGAAAGGGATCGAGGAGATGCCTAACTTTCTGAAAAGAGAACAAGGGATGTGACTCAAGTTTTCTTGGGTCAAATACTCAGTCAAATACTATTTCCAAAAAGGGGATTCTGAGTTTGAAAATCCACTAGTCCGGGGAGAGGGGGAGGAGGGCTGTTAAGTGTTGGTAAGGATGTTATCATGAATTTAACTGGACATCATGAGGAGACTCCTAAGTAGTGATTCTCAACCTGTGGATCGTGACCTTTTGACAGTGAATGACCTTTTCACAGGGTCACCTAAGACTATCTGAAAACACAGACATTTACATTATCATTCATAACAGCAGAAAAATTACAGTTATGAGGTAGCAAACTCATATGTATGTTGTTGGGGGATTACCACATGAGGAACTGAATCAAAGGGTCACAGCATTAGGAAAGTTGAAACTCACTGCTCTTGAGTGTGTCTTTTAATTCTGTCTCCACTGCTTTGTTTTAACAAAATTCTAATTCACCCCACCTCTTAAACTGTCCACCTATCAGCTTCAGCTTTTATCTATAGTCATATTTCTGTTAAGATACAATATGCTTTCTACACTATTGTAGTGTCCATATAGAACCATTTTCACTAGATATTTGCCATCTTTTGTATAAACCCTTTTGGGGTTTTGTTCTGTTTCTTTAAAATTACCAGCTACTATGTCATCTTAACACATTTACTTCTGTGACTCACTGTATGTATGTATGTATGTATGTATGTATGTATGTATGTGTTTATTTATCTATTTATTTATTTTTGCATATCCTGTGCCTTCTATGCTATTTCTGGTATTTCTGCAGGCTTCCCCACTTGCTGTTTGGAACGTGTCCTTTGGCTGAGATTTTTGTGTTTTCTTGTTTAGACTGTTCTCGCAATGGGTCTCATTCATAGCATAAGTGAACATGATTTGACCACTTAGGCTGTTTTGCACAAAGAAAGGTACGCACTATTTTCTAGGATCCATCTTTGCCCTTTCAGAGTGATGGTCTTTAAAGCATACTAGTATTCTCTGAGCCAGTTAGCAACTTCACTTTGGAAGTCCTTTAAGCTTTTCCTCACCAAGCAACCATTTTTAAAGGCACACTAATTGAGAATCCCTGAATAAACACAGCTGGCTAACAAAGGAGAGTTCCCAACGGAGCTACCAAACACTCTGTAAATTAATGAGCAATTCCTGTCGTATTGGAGACATGGATATATGTATGAATGCCATTTTCTTACTCTAACCCAGAACCATGTGGAAATGAGCTGTCCACGCTGATCTTTGTCTTCTTCTCAATGCACATAATTTATAATCTGTCTTCTACCTGAGATCTTCATCAATCCCTGTAACAAAGCTTGTTACATGAAATTAAGAGCCAGTGTTCTATTTGTAAAGTAAAATGCAGTCCTCGTTGCCAGTGGCCAGTGGTGACTGTGATGTTCAGTAATGTTTCACAGTATCAAGTCTCCATCTGCTATACAAAGGGGAAATGGGTTGTATCACTGATAAATACTCACTTATATAAACAAATTGATATACTGAATAAGCAGTGATATGTATAGTTGCAATTTTTTCTAGCTCTCTTTTTCAAACTTATTTTTGAAGCTATATAATTAATCCACTAGTTAAATTTTTAGGCAAGTCAGTTGGTATGTTCACAGTGGCTGGTCTGAACTGTGATTTACCTCAGATACACATCCAATTACTTCTCACAGAACAGGTTCATAAAAGAATAAACACACCAGAACAAAGCCCTGAATTGTGACAATTTGCATACGTCTGTGTTTTTCAATTTATTTTTGGAATATTGTCTTAAACTTTAAGAAAACTTTAGATATGCCACCTTGAGTAACTCCCCTTAGAGAAGCATATTGAATTAACATGAAAGTGAGCCAGAGTCTAAATCAGGTTATATTTCTGGGATCCTGCAAAGATTTAGTATGAACCAGTCAGAGGTTATGTCAGGAAGCTGTGAGGAATGAATTTCAATTTATTGGTAACTGAGAAAATAGGATTCAGGTCACAGCAATATACTATAGATTAGTTCAGAGGTTGGCACTCTATTTAGTTCGGAATGACTACATCAAAGTGATGTAGAAAAATAAGACAAAAGAAAGGAACAGCCAGAGAAGGTTTGGAGAGAGAAACCATTCGGAAGATGGGGAAAGGGTCAACATAGGGAAAGGAATAGCAGTAGAGTCAACCTAGGGTGTTATGGGCTGACTCTGAGTTTCAGTGCTGGCTATTTGATTCTTTTACTTTCTTATACATAGAAAAGACTGCACAGTGTCTGCATCATAGGCAGAGGTGGGTGGGTAATGTAACCTACACATGGGATATTGACCACAGGTATGGGAAGAATACAATGCTGTAGTATTACTTCCTAATTCAGCATCCAGCAGCATCACAAATTACTTCTACTAAGGGTGTCTGTCATGTGATGTGACCATGATACATATGTTCCTTCACTTCAGGCAAATGATGACATCAGAAAGCAACTTGTTTTTAGCAGTGGAACCAACATCCCAAGAATATAACAATGACAATATAGATGTTTCAGGTTTTGCAGTGTTCATAACAATGAGAAGAAATGATGGCAACAACCTGAAGAAAGAGTTAAAACCAATTAGAGCCAAGTCAGAGTAAAGCGGAAACACTGGAGCTCCTGCCTATCTTCACATAACTCTGCTCCTGTCCCATGCCAGTATAAAGTTGGCCATCTGTGCTCTTTCCCTTCACAACATGAAAAACCTTTATTTTCCAAGTTAAAATTAATAATGATTATCCACACTAGAGGAATTTGTATTTCAGTGAAAATCAAAGCAGTAATAAAAAAAATTCAAATACAATGTGCTGTGGGGGGCCACACCATTCGCCATTACAAGATGGCGCCGAGGAGTGTGATAAACAGCTCATTTTGGCCTTTGTCCCAGCACAAGTCTGCCCGGCAACAGCAAGCAGCCTATCCCAGCTTGACTAGCTTATCTATAGTAGAAACATCCTGTCCTGCCTATATATGCCGCTCCCTTTCCTTCTCCCTCGCCTCTCATCTTCAACTCTCCATTAATCCATCGGTGCTCCAATAAAAGTGTGATAAGAGAAGAATCCTCGTGTCGGTGGTCTTCTTCCCTGCCGGTCAGGGGGGCTCGCCACAATGTGCCTCACTATACTTTGATCACGACAACACAGAACAACATGGCATTCTTTCCCATGGACTTCAGTTGAAGTCATAGAAACAACCTCAAAATTTGTGTTCCAGCTAGCCACAAATGACTGAATAAAGTGATCAAGAAACCAAAGGTCTTTTGGTGTTTGTTTCTTGAGGTAGAGTTTCTCTATGCATACCAGGCTGTTCTAGAATTTACTATGTAAACCAGACTGGCCTCAAACTCACAAAGATCTACCTTCTTCAACCTCCTGATCCTGAATGCTTGGATTAAAGGCATCTACCACCATGCTGGGTGTTTAAATTTTATTGAAAATTCAGGATCAATTCTATAAAACTAAAATGGTTTCATTGAAAGTATAAATTGAGGTATATGAATGCAGAGAAAAATTGAAATATATGGGATGATTTAGTGATTTGGTTGGAAAGATGATAACCCATAGAACTAAATGTCTAATTCTATATTACTTTAATATTGAAGTATGGTATTAACAAAATTGATAGTTATCAAGGGTAATGATAAAGTAGACTGTCTTAGGGTTTCTATTGCTGTGAAAAGACACTATGGCCATGGCAACTTTTATAAAGGAAACACTTAACTGTGACTGGCTTATAGGTTCAGAGGTCAGTCCATTGTTGTCATGGTGGGAGGCATAGTGGCATGCAGGCAGACATGGTGCTGGGAAAGGGGCTGAAAGTTCTACATTTTGATTCGCAAGCAGCAGGAGACTGTATATCACATGCATGTAACTTGACCAAATAAAGCCACAAAGTCCACTTCCACAGTAACACAGTTCCTCCAACAAGGTCACACCTCCTAATAGTGCCACTCCCCATAGGCCAAGCATTCACACACATGAGTCTATGGGGGCCATTCCAATTCAAACCATGACAACAGACATAGCCATTAACAGAAACTGTAGAGGCCAGATTCAAAATCTTAGGTGTCAATTGTTGTGCAAAGATTGAGGCACTGGCTGAAACTATTTAAATTTTTATTGTTATGGTTGTTTGCAGAATGGATGGCTATCATTTCCTGCACACTTGATGTATAATGTGGTTCCAGTGTTCAAGAAACAAAGCAGAAATTACACAACCAAATTGCCATATCTTTTTCAAGTAGCTGCCCTGACAGGAGACACATTTATTCCAACAGTACAGACATTGCTTAAAGTAGTTTGAGAAGTCCTCCTGAAATTACTTTCAGCGCCTGAAGCTAATTTCCTTGACTATCTTCAATAGTGACAAATCTCCATCCTTTGACAGGGGATTTGATTTTTTTCTAAGAGTTTGCCAAAAGTCAAGACTAGTGAATAAAGTGTTGGTTAAATTGGATTATACTGCTTGGTTTCATAAATAAGGTAAAGGACAGAGTTATCAGCCTGGTTTTCTCTTGTAGCTCACAAACCACTTTAGAAGTCAATTACAAAAGAGATACTTTTTCCTTTTATTGAAAATAGTTTTTCTCACAGAGCATATCCTGAATGCAGTTTCTCCTACCTCAAGTGGAAACTTCTGGTTTCTTTGGAAAGTCGGTTATGTCAAATGATGTTTTGCTGAGTCATCCAGGTGAAAGGATGTTTTGCTATAGCAGACACATGAAAGAATTGTGATATTTAGAAAGAATATAAATATGACCTCACAGACAGCGGGAGGTGAGTGTTGGTTTGCCTTGTTTTGCTTTGATCGTCTTTTCAAGCATAAATTTTTTGCAACCTACTTTTAAGAAACATTTAACCTCTCTTCTTACCTACTACCCACCAGAGGTAGTAGAAGAGAAAAGTTATTAGGACATGGGGGAAGAGGACCTGTTTACCAGTGGTTCTATGGAGGCAAGTTTGATCTTCTTTGGCAGCAGTTCAGTTCTGTAGCAAACACCAAATACAACTCAGCAGCTGCAGACCGGTCCTCTAGGCAGGTAGACACCACCTAAGAACTTACAGCTTCAGTCTAGTCCTCTTATCAGGCAGACACCAGGCATGAACCAGCAGCTGTAGTTCAGTCCTGAAGAAACCACAAGGCTCACCAACCTGCCTGAGGTGAGGCCGTTGAAGAAGCAAGTTGCAGCAGGAAACTCACGAACAGTAGTTATTGGGTGAATTTCTATCAATGGCAGCATTACCACAGCTGAGCTTAACACCACTATATAAAGTAAACCAATACATGCTTGCTGTTAGCAAAGAATAGAGAATTGGCAAAACTCAGACACTATTATTGATGCCCACAAGTACTTGCTAACCGGAGCCAGACATAGGTATCACCTGGAAGGCTGTGCTAGTGCATGGCAAATACAGAGGGGACACTCTCAGCCAGCCATTGAACTGAGCACAGGGTCCCCAATGGGGGAGCTAGAGAAAGGATCCAAGGAGCTGAAGGGGTTTGCAGCTCTACTGGAGGAACAACAATATGAGCCACCCAGTACTCCCAGAGCTCCCAGGGACAAAACCATCAACCAGAGTATACATGGTGTTACCCATGGCTCCAGAGGCATAGGCAGCAAAGGATGGCCTTGTTGGACATCAAAGGGAGGAGAAGCCCCTGGTCCTGGAAAGGCTCGAAGCCACAGTGTAGGGGAATGCTGGGACAGGGAATCAGGAGAGGGTTGATTAGGGAACAGGAGGAGGGGAGATGGGTTATGAGACTTTCGGGGGGGACAGGAAAGGGGAAAACATTTGAAATGTAAATGAAGAATATATTTAATAAAAAATTTAATATATTGAAGAAAAAAAAGAATAGTGAATTGGAGCGAATCAAACCAAAGCTTAGTGCTCGTCTCCCACTGTCTGTGGGGTTGTATTTATACTCCTTCATCCTGGGTCCTTTCACGTGTCTGCTATCATGTGAAACATCCTTTCACCTGTGTCTGCTTCAGGAAAACATTCTTCTACATGTCTGCTTTAGCAAGACATCCTTTCACCTATGTGCCCCAGCAAAATATCATTTGACATAACTGACTTTCCAAATAAACTAGAAGTTTCCACTTCAAGTCTTCTCTGACAACACATGTGTTGGCTTGCCTTACATTACTTGGCTGAGCTTTGCTTGTGGTGACGTCATAGAGAGAAACTCACCAAAGACCTTCTAGTGAGGTTCCTGTGGCTTCTTGCTGTTTCACAGACTCAGGCTGGTTGACTTGGCATTTCTTCTGGATTGAACTGCCATTGCTGACTCATGTGTAGTGTCTGCTCAGTGGACTTTATTGCAGCTGCTGTTTGGTGCTTGCTGGTAGAATGGACTGAGAACAACAAAGATTGGAATTGCCCCCAAAGAACTATTTCTAAACAGGTCTACTTCCCCCATAGCCTAGTAACCTTTCTTTTCTACTACCTCTGGTGGGTTGTAGGCAAGAGGAGAGGTTGAACCCTTATTAAAGTAGGTGGAGAAAAATATACCTCTACTCCTCCCACTTTCCCATAATCTTGCCTCCCATACAACCCCCCTTTTCTGTCTCTTATTAAAAAACAAAAAAGGCATCTAAGGAATAATAAAATATAATTATAACAAAATAAAATACAGCAAAACAAAAACTAACATACAAGAATTGAACAAAATAAACAAACAGAAGGAAAGAAACCCAAGAGAAGGCACAGAAGACAGAGACCCACTGGTTTGCATGCTCAGGAATACAATAAAAATACCAAACTGGAAGCCACAAAAAAACACACAAAGGACCTGTAGGATAGAGACAGAGCGAGAAAGAGGAGGATATATCTCTATCTCTGTCTCTGTCTCTGTCTATCTCTATCTCTTTATATAAAATTTTAAAGGAAAAGTCTTGACATGGTATTATGAAACAGCATATCTTCAAGATGCCCTTGAATTCCTTTTCCATAGGTTATCTACTGCTGATCTAAATAGCCTTAGTTGGTTTCCCCAGTGAGACTCCCTTGGAGGAAACTAACTTTTATTTGTAAGTGGTTACCAATTGGAGATTATGGCCAGGTTAAGAATGGGAGCGTGTGTCCACTTTAAACTCTAGAAGCCCATTTGGGACATACCCATGCAGGTCCCAAGCCAAACTGCCTCAATCTCTGTGAGTTGATATTAGCTTTATTCATGTTGATTTAGAGGGCCTTATTTATTTGATGTCCTCCACCCCATCTGGCTCTTAGACTCTTTCCTCTTCTTCTTCTGTGGAGTACCCTGAGGCTTGAGGGATGGTATTTGCTGGAGACAGTCCATTTGATGCTGAGTGTCCTAAAAATCTCACAGTCTGTATCATGTCTGGCTGTATATTTGTTCACAAACTGCTGTAGGAGTGAGTTTCTCTGAAGATGGCTGAGAAAAGCACTGATCTCTAAGTATAGCAGAATGTCACTAGAAGTCATTTTATAGCTGCATTTGGGGGGGGGGTTGTTTGTTTTTGTTTTTGTTTTGTCTTGTTTTGTTCTGTTTTAGAAGAGTAGTATTTGATCTTACCCCAGGCTCTTGAACTGTCTAGTCTCAGATTCTTGGTCACCCAAGCAATGTCTAGTATGTGCTTCATCTCACGGAGTGGGCCTTAAATTAAGTCAGATATTGATTGGTTGCTCCCACAAGTTTTATGCCATCATTGCACTAGCGTATCTTGCAGGCAGGACGCCACGGTAGACCAAAGGGTTTTTTAGCTAGGTTTGTGTTTATGTTTCTCCTTCGGTAGAATACAGAATACCTTCTTTACAAAAGACCCTAGCATATAGGAGTGAAGGCTCTGTGTAGGCACTGGCTCAACTTCTCCTTGTTCAATGAGTTGTGTGGTTGTTGTCTTCAGCATTGGGCCCTTGTGAAGATCAACCTTCAATCTTGGTAACAACTTGAACTGTTTGGGAATGCCCATGGTACCCACTTGATCAATAATCTCATCACCAGAAGTTTCATTTGGTGACAAGATATCCAGTTAGGGCTCTGTCTCCCCCAATATTTGGTGATTGCCTTTATATTTCTGTATTAGGTTTCCATACTATTTGTCAAAGGGCCCTTAATTGTAGCTGTCTCTCCAATCATTCTTCCTTTGACTCCCATTTCACTCCACCTCTCTACTTTATCCTCCATCCCAGCAGTCCTGAACTATCTATTCTATTTCCCTTGCCTAAGTAGATCTATCTAAACCCCCAGTACCTTACTCGATATCTGACCTCTGTGGTTCTATGGATGATAGCTTGGTTATCGTTGACTTATTCATTTGTAATATCTACATATTTTATTTGTCATTCTGGGTCTGGATTATCTCTTTCAGAAAGTTCTTGTTCTTTTCTAATTCCATCCTTTCACCTGTGAATTTCATTCTTTTTAATGGCTGAGTAATACTCACTTGTATAAATAAACCATATTTTCTTTATCGATTTTTCTATTTAAGGACATCTAGGTTGCTATTAATAAACACAGCAGCACTGAACATGGTTGAGCAAGTATCTCTGCGGTAAGATGAAGTATCCTTTGGGTACAAGACCAAGAGTAGTATAGTTGGATCTTAAAATAGATTGATTTTCATATATCTGGGAAGCTGGCACACTAATTTCATAGTGACCACCAGGAATGGATGAGTGTCCCATTATTCCACATGTTTCTTGAGCATAAATGGTTGCTTGTTTTGCTGATTTTTAGCTGTTCTAAGTGTGTAAAATCTCAGAGTTGTTTTGATTTGCATTTCCCTGATGGCAAAGGATGGTAAACATCTTTAAAAATGTTCCTCAGCAATTTGAATTTTCCCTTTTGAGAATTCCTTGTTTAGATCTAATACAATGTTAAAATTGGGTTATTTGTTTTCCAAATATCTAGATTTTTTTAGTTATATATATATATATATATATATATATATATATATATATATATATATATATATATATATATATATTAGCCCTCTCCCAGATGTGGAGTTAGTAAAAGTCTTTCTCCATTCTGTAGGTTGCCACTTTGTCAAAATGACAGTGTCTTTAGCCATACAGAAGCTTCTCCATATTATAAGGTCCCATTTATTAATTGTTAGCCTTAGTTTTTGGACTAATGGTGGTCGATTAAGAAAGTCTTGCCCTGTGGCAATGTATGTAAGTCTATTCCACACCTTCTCTCCTATCAGATTCAGTATATCTGGTCTTATGTTGAAGTCTTTGATCCATTTAGAGTGTGTTTTATGCAGGGTGATAAGTATGGATCTATTTGCATTCTTCCAATGCAGTCAATCGGTTTAACCAGCACCTTTCCTAATAGTATCTTTTTCCCATGTGTGTTTCTGGCTTCTTTATCGAAAACCAGTTGTCCATAGGTGTGTGGATTTATGTCTGGCTCTTCAATTCCATTGATTAGGTGCATTTTTTGTGCCAACAATACATTCTTTTTGGTACTATAGCTTTGTAATACAACATGAAGTCAGAGATAGTGATACTTCTAGCAGTTCTTTTATTATTCAGGGTGGTTTTTAGCTAACCCAGAGTATTTGGTGTTATATTTATTTTGTTTTGTTTTGGTGTGTGTGTGTGTGTGTGTGTGTGTGTTTCCATATGAAGGTGAAAATTCACCTTACACTTTGTGAATAATTATGGTGGAATTTGGATGAGGATTGCATTGAATCTATAGATTGCTTTTGGTAAAATGGCTAGTTTTACTATATTAATCCTATTGATCCATAAACATGGAAAATCATTCCATCTTCTGAAATCTTCTTCGATTTCGTTCTTCAGTGTCTTGGAAATTTTTATTCACACAAGTCTTTCCCTTGCTTGGTTAGAGTTACACCGAGATATTTTCTATTATTTGAGGCTATTGTTTTTTATTTGATATATTTTTTATTTACATTTCAAATGATTTCCCCTTTTCTAGCCATCCACTCCCCAAAAGTCCCATAAGCTCCCTTCTCTCCCCCGTCCTCCCACCCACCCCTTCCCACTTTCCCGTTCTGGTTTTGCCAAATACTGCTTCACTGAGTCTTTCCAGAACAAGGGGCCACTCCTCCTTTCTTCTTGTACCTCATTTGATGTGTGGATTATGTTTTGGGTATTCCAGTTTTCTAGATTAATATCCCCTTATTAGTGAGTGCATACCATGATTCACCTTTTGAGTCTGGGTTACCTCACTTAGTATGATGTTCTCTAGCTCCATCTATTTGCCTAAGAATTTCATGAATTCTTTGCTTCTAATGGCTGAATAGAACTCCATTGTGTAGATATACCACATTTTTTGCTTCCACTCTTCTGTTGAGGGATACCTGGGTTCTTTCCAGCTTCTGGCAATTATAAATAGGGCTGCTATGAACATAGTAGAGCATGTATCCTTATTACATGGTGGAGAATCCTCTGGGTATGTTCCCAGGAGTGGTATAGCAGGATCTTCTGGAAGTGAGGTGCAGTGTTCTTTGTGTGGTTACCTTCTCAGTCCCTTTGTCATCTGAATATGGAGGACTGCTGATTTTTGTGGGTTAATTTTGTATCCGGCTACATTGCTGGAAGTGTTGATCAGCTGTAGGAGTTTTCAGGTAGAATCTTTAGGATCATTTATGTACACTATTGTATTATCTGCAAATAAAGATTTTGTAATATCTTCCTTTCCTAGTTGTAGCTTTGTCTTATTGGTCAAGTACTATATTGAATTGGATTGGAAAGAATGAAAACCTTGCCTTATTTCTGATTTTACTAGAATTGCTTTGAGCTTCTCTCCATTTAAGTTGATGTTGGCTCAGAGTGAACTGCCTTTGTTATGTTGAGGCATGTCCCTTGTATCTCTAATCTCTCCAGGACTTTTATAATGAAGGGGTATTAGATTTTGTGAAAGGCCTTTCTGAATTGAATGATATGATCATCTGGTTCTTTTCTTTCAGATTGCTTATACTATGGATTACATTTAATTATTTATGTTGAATCATCCATGTATCTCTGGGATAAAGCTTACTTGATTTTAGTGGATGATGTTTTTGATATGTTCTTGGACTCTGTTTGTACTTTATTGAGAATCTTTGCATTTATGTTCATAAGGGAGATTTGTCTGTAGTTCTCTTTGCTGGGTCTTTATGTAGTTTGGATATCAGAGTAACTATGGCCTCATAAAATGAACTGGGCAATATTCCATCTGTTTCTATTTTGTGAAATAATTTGAAGAGTATTGACATTAACTCTTCTTTGAACATCTGATAGAATGCTTAGCTGATACCATCTGGCCCTGAGCTTTTTTTTTTTTTTTTTTTTTTTTTATTTTACTTTATTCTATTTGGTTGAAGAGACTTTAATGACTGCTTCTAATTCTAGGGAGTTATAGGTCTGTTTAAATTGCTTCTCTGATCTTGACTCAACTTTGGTAAGTGGTATACATCCATTTCTTTAACATTTTCTGGGTTGGTGAAATACAGGTTTTTAAAATATGTCTGTAGGATTTTCAGGATTTCCTTGGTGTCTGCTATTATGTGTTCCTTCTCATTTATAACTTTATTAATTTGAATAGTCTCCCTCCTCCCATTAGTTTACTTGAATAATGGTTTTTCAATCTTATTCATTTTCTTAAGGAACTAACTCGTTGGTTCCTTTGTTCATTTGATTATATTATTAATTTCAGTACTGAGGGTTTTTTTTTTTTGCCATCTACTCTTTTGAGGTGTGATCTCTTCTTCATTCTAGAGATTTCAGATGTGCTGTTAAGTTAGAAATATGAGATCTCTCTAATTTTTTTTTAATGTAGACACTTAGAGCAATGAACTTATGTACCTCTTAGCACTGCCTTGATTTTGTCCCATAAGTTTACATATGTTGTACATTCATTTTCATTCAACTCAGAAACTCTTTGTTTCTTAATTTCCTTCTGTATCCATTTTTCATTCAGCAGTGAATTATTCACTTTCCATGACTTTGTAAAAATTGTTTCCTTATTTTTGATATCCAGCATAATTCCATGGTGGTCTGATAGGATTCAGGGAAGTTATTTCAATTTTCTTGTATCTGTTGAGATTTGTTTTGTGTCTGAGTACATGATCAGTTTTGGATAAAATTTTATGAGGTGCTGAGAAGAAGGTATATTCTTTTGTGATTAGGTCAAGTGTTCTGTAAATATCTATGTCCATTTGGTTTATAACATTAACTAGCTCCAGTATTTTTCTGTTTCATTTTGTCCTGTGTATTGTCAAGAGTGGGGTATTGAAGTCTCTCACTATCTGTGTGTGAGTCAATATGTATCTTAGTGTAGGAGCATTCCTTTTATGAACTTGGGTGCCCTTGTATTTGGTGCATACATATTAAAAATTACAATATCCTCTTTGTGGATTTTTTTTTGATGAGTAAGAAGTATCCTTCCCTATCTCTTCTGCTTAGTTTGGTTTGAAGTCTATTTTTGTCAGATATTTAAATGGCTACCCCCAGCTTGCTTCTTAGGTCCATTTCCTTGGCATATCTTTTTTCCATTCTTTTACCCTGAGGTGATGCCTATCCTTGATGTTAAGGTATATTTCTGGAGTACAACAGAAGGATGTATCCTATTTTCATATCCATTCTGTTAGTCTGTATCTTTTTATTGGGAAATTGAGACCATTGATGATGAGATATATCAATGAACAGTGTGGTTTTGTTGTTGCTGTTGTTGTTGTTGTTGTTGTTGTTGTTGCTGTTTTTCTATTACTGTTGTCGTGGTGGTGGTGGTTGTGGTAGTGTGCTAGCCTAGAGTTATATATTGCCTACATTTTCTTGGGTGTGGTTAATCTCTTCATGTTGGGGTTTTCCTATTATGGGGTTGCTTTATGTATGGCTGTATTTATAGATATAGATAGATATTGCTTACATTTGATTTTATTGTGGAGGGTCTTATTTTCTCTATTGTAATAGAAAGTTTTGATGCTTATACTAGTCTGAGCTGGCAGACGTGGTCTCATAGAGTCTGTAAACCATCTGTCCAGTCCCTTCTGGCTTTTATGTTTTCATTGCGAAGTCCACTGGAATTCTAATAGGTCTGCCTTCTTACGTTACTTGGTCTTTTTCCCTTGTACCTTTTAATATTCTTTATTCATTCAATATTTGATGTTTTAACCATCATGTGTTGAGGGGAGTTTCTTTCTGGTCCAATCTACCAGATTCTGGTATTTTGTACTCTTCTTGTACATTGATAGGATTCTCTTCTACAGTTTTGTTGAAAATATTTTCGGTGTCTTTGATCTTGGTTTCTTCTCCTTCCTCTCTTCCCATTATTCTTAGAGTTGAAATTTCACAGTGTTGAATGTTTCCTGACTGTCTTGTGCCAGGATGTTTTTTATCTTTACTATTTCCATGACCAAAGTATCAATTTTTTATCATGTCTTCAGTGCCTAAGATTTTTTCCTCTGCCTCTTACATTCTGCTGGTACATCTTGCCTCTAAGGTTCCTGTTTGAGTTCCTAAAGTTTTTATGTACAGATTTTTCTTAGTTTGGGTTTTCTTTATTGATTCTTTTTCCACTTTCAGGTCTTAACCTGTTTTAATCATTTTCTTTTACTGTTTTGTTTTCATAGATTTCCTTAACAGATTTGTTTATTTCCTCTTTAGTGACTTGCATTATATTCATAAAGGTTTTTGAGACTATATCCTGTGCTTCAGCTATTTTGCAATATCAGGACCTATTGTGGTAGGGTTTCTGGGCTTTAGTGGAGAAACATAGTCCTGACTGTTGTAGTTATTGGTTGTATTTTTATGCTGGAGTCTAGGCATCTATTCCCAAAACTTATTTTGGGAATCTTATGAACCTTATAGGTGTGGTCACTCCAGGTTCTGGGTAAAATGTATTTCTAGGTATTTGGAACTGACACATAGAAATGAGGATATACTAGAAAGAAGGGGCTTAGGGACTCCACTGGAGGGAGGAAAGGTAGGATGTTCTGCCAGGATCTGCTTAGTCCATGGTTAAAAGAGAGTGAGAGAGTAGAGAGTGAGGGAGTTCACAAGCAGGCGTCTGCTAGAGAGCTGAGGTTGAGACTGGAAGAGTGAATTATGAGGGAGAGTGGAGATCTGAAGCTATCCTTCCTTCTGTAGCCTCCTTGTTTCTTTGGAAGGCTTGGCTGACTGGTTTCCAGGGAATGCCTGCTGACATTGGGGGCTGAAATAACAGGATGAGTAGTGAGGAAGGTTGGAGAAGGTCTGAGTGAGCCTCAGAGAGGAAAGGAGGTCATAGTAGGTAGTTTGCTACAGAGATGGGGGTGGGAATGGGGCTTGTTTCCCTGGCTAAAATTGCAAAAGTAATTCTGGCTTTTCTATACCCACTCTAACTTCCAAATAACGACAGAGACCTTATATTTATTAATAAGCTTTAAGCTCTATACTTGGAAGATATCCGTGTATTCTAGGCCTTTATGGCTGCCTACTGTCCAGCGACGTGTCCCATTACTTGCCATTTTAGTCTTGCCTTGGCTGCTCCTGCTACATCAGTGTCCTCATGGTGACTCCCCTGGTGATCTGCTCATGGTGATCTGCTTATGGTGAATGCTCATGGTGAATCCTCTCTCTCTCTGGTCCCCATCAGAGACCCCTCTCCCTTGGACCTGGGACTGGAAGCCCTGCCTCCTCTCTCTTCCCCCAGATATTGGCTGATCAGCTCTTTATTGACCAATCAGAGGTGATGAAAAACAATTTTTATACAACATTGAGACAGGGGATGCTTGACAAAGTTAACATCCAGATTGCAAACAGATCTCTGGGCAGAAAAATAAGCATCTGAATACACAGTGCATAAGATCATCCCCCAACAGAAGAGAGAAAAGTGAATTTAAAGTAGGTTCTCCTTCTCTTCTCCATAAATAAGTGGCTTTCACTAGCTAATCCCCATATTCCTTCTGGCCATATGAATCTGTAATTCTGTAATTTTTCTTTTCAGGCACCTTAGAAATTTTACCACTACTTTAAAGAAAAAAATAGAACATCTCAATGTGATTGAAAAATCTTTATTATTTTCTTTTTTTGTTTCCAAAATATTTTTTAATTCTAAAGAAACCATTAATCATATTATATAACACAGACATGTTCAATGTACTTATCCATCATTAAGATTCATTTTTCTCTGCCACAAAATGAAAGAAGTTCTTGGACAGATGACTCTCCAGCTGTACAGTGATACGTCATTGTATTAGTGCCTTCATGATTTTTAATAAAAATACCATGACAAAGCCAACTTTAAGAGAATGGGATTATTTTGATTCAGTTCAAGGGTAAAGTCTATAAAGGTGGGGAATAAGGCAGTTGATCACTATACATGCCCATTCAGGAATCACAGAGTGCTAAGCTCAATTTTTCCTTTTCACGTGGTCCAACATCACAACCCAGCGAATGGTGCCAGCCACAGCAGGTAAGTCTACTCATCGAGATTAACCTAATCAAAGTAATCCCTTGCAGACATGCCAAGAAGCCAATCTCCTAGATGATTCTACTGCTCATCAAGATGAGCATTTAAGAATTTAGTGCTGTTAGGACTGAGTGGTCCCTGCTTAGTTGTGTGCTTTACTTCAGAGTCTCTCAGCAGCTACCAGCAAGGTGCTGTCTGGGTTGCCATCCTTACAATGATCAGGTGGGGAAGATTGGTGTCCAAAGTCAATTGATTTGGTGCCCCATGATCCTCGGTCCTTAGGGGTGTGCTAAAGATTGCTCCCATTTCTTTGTTGCATGAGCCTTTCCATGAGAAATCTCACAACAGTCAGAGAAAGGAAGTGTGAACAAGATGGTGTCATGATCTGTACAACCTCACCTTAGAAGTGATATGTGGCATGTTTGTTACATTCTATTCTTTGCAAGTTAGTAATTAGGGAAGGAATTGTTTAAAGAAGTTAACAGCAGAGATCTACATAACGACACTGGAAGAAGGAAGATTTACTCTCTCTCTCCTTTGCCCTGTGGGACTGAGTAACTCCTAGATCCTTGGACTTCCATTTACAGCCTTGTGGGACTGAGCAACTGCTAGGTCCTTGGACTTCTATTCACAGCTGCTGCTGACCACTGCTGGGAGTTATACTACAGACTCTGGGAATCCAGGGATTGGCAAGTAATAAAGACTTGGTTGGCTCTGCTCTGGAGGACATACCCAAAGTGTTCTTCACCCAAGTGTTCAAGGAGGCCTTCATTAAGAGACAAAGAAAGATTGTGAATCACATGGTAGCAACTCGGCCCTACCCCAACCTCGATCTTGGCCCCCTTATGGACAACTACCATATTGATAGTTTCCAGGTTGTGTTGGATGGAATAGATTGGCTGAGTGGCCAGGAGGACTGGCCTAGGAGGTGTAGACTCAAAGAGCTCTATTTTCTTGATGTCAGTGATGACTTCCTGGAAATGTAGACTCCAACACATGATCTCCAAGTTCCCTGGCCACAATCAGAAGAAGATTACACAATACTGCTGATGCAACTGTCCATGCTAATGATAGTGTCCTGTTGGACATTCTCAAATATCATTATCATAAGAGATAATTATCCGGGTTCCACCTCTGGAGTTCTACCAACTTTATTCAGGAGATTGGTTAAGAGATGACGGCCAGGGTTCACTAGAACTTTGCTGAAAAGGTCCATGTGCTTCATAGTTACAGCGTGGATCTACTATACATCTGTTTGCAATTGAAGAAAACCCTGGCCAGCAAGAGAAGATTTCAGTCTCAAGACTCCCTCCTGTCTACCACTGATGGGTCTCTACAATGCCCTAGAGACTCCATAAAGACATTGCCCTGTTACTGTTGGAACTAGCTAGACAATTTGTGATATTGTGTAGAAAATGAAAACACTGGGGTAAAAAATAATTCAAAATTTCACGTTGGCATCATAGCTCAGTAAACTGCATGGAAACTTCTGAATGAAAGCAGAGACCACACACCTACATAGCCAGCCCAACATGGTACCAAACTTTTGGATGAAGCTTCTGGAATCTATTCTGTGACCTTTCAGATGATACAGAAGATCACTTTATTTTTTTTTAATTTATTGATATATTTATTTACATTTCAAAGATCACTTTAAAACAAAACAAAGCAACAACAACAAAAAAAAAGAAAACACCTAGGATGGCAGATTGTGTTATAACAGCAGCCTGTTGACCTTCTGGAATTCTCAGTTCTTAAGCATAGAACATGTTATATGCTCAGCACATCTTATGTTCTAAACCTCATCAATTACAGCATCAGATCAAAGCCTTCTCATTTTGCATCCATATACAGATGACCTGTCTAGATTCCAAGATTGTAGTTTCTTAGGAGCAACTGCAGGAATACTATTCCTCTATGTCTGTGAGCTTGTAAACCCGGAAAAAAGCTCTCCGCCCCATCCCCATACACCTCAGAAACAGTGGCAAGGTAGACATAATATATCAGAAATAAATACTCTTATTTCAAAAGGAAGCTACCTGGGAAAAATGGTTTTACCTCTTGTTTATTTCTGGATGTGAACTCTTTTTTAAGATTTATTTATTTATTATATATGCATACACTGTTGCTGTCTTCAGACACACCAGAAGATGGTGTCAGATATCATTACAGATGGTTGTGAGCCACCATGTGGTTGCTGGGATTTGAATTCAGGACCTTTGGAAGAGCAGTCAGTGCTCTTACCCACTGAGCCATCTCTCCAGCCTCTTGTCTATTTTTAATCTTGCTGTAATGTTATTTAAATTTGATTTGTGTGTGGTTGGTTGGTTTGCTCATTGTTTATTGTGTGTGTAGGCATGCAATGCTATGGCACATGTATGAGACACATCAGAGGACAACTTTTTGCAGTAGGGTCTCTCCTTGAATGTGTGGGTTCCCAAAATTGAACTCAGGTTATCAGCTTGCTAAAAATCACCTTTGTTTATTGAACCATCTCACTGACTTCTTTGGTTTTTAGGACATAGTCTCATGCAAGATGGTCATGAACTCATTCTTTAGCCAAGGATGACTTGAAATTGCTAATCCTCTTGCCCCACTGGATAAAAATCTGGGAACATTAGTACAGAACACCATACCTGTGGCAATATTTTTGTGCTGACGTAATTTCTCAGAAATTCTGTGGATTTTCTGTGAATCCCTTTGATGTCTCTACACCTTGTCTAACAAGGTCACACCTTGTCTAATAAGGTTCTCTGTAAAAGATCTTTATTTGGGGTTTCTATTGAAAGCCTGAAACTCATGTACTAATTAAGCTTCCTAGAGGTCTCTCATGTGTGAAGAGGATTTAGGGAACACATCCTCAACCTCTTCAAAGGTTTTTGACAGCCAGTCAGATTGCTCAGCTTGCTAAGGCGCCTGGCAACCTCAAGCCTAATGACCCAAATTGCCTGCATGGTGGAGAAGAGAATGAACTCTACAGGTTGTTCTCTGACCTCTTTCATGGTTCTCAAGAACAGGGCTTCTTAAGCGTTCTCTACTGGTAACCCCAGGATTATACATATACATATATGTATATATATATACATATATACATATATATATACATATATACATATATAGTGTGTGTACAAATAAAACATTTACTGAATATAAACTATAAAGAAATCTAATTTAATTGTTTGACATATATACAATTTATCAGTTATTAAAGACAAGAGCAGATTTTATGAGGTTGATGTTCTTGTTTATTTACATAAGGAATTAATTTTGGCTGACTTTTTCATACTTTAGGATATAAGAGCATCTTCGGAGTTTTTCTGATTGTTGATTGATCTTTTGATTTTATAGTAGTCAACCCTGAGAGTGCCACTTCTCACAAACATGTAGTAGAAAATGGCGGAAACACAGGAGGATCTCAGAAGTTATTGAGAATTCTTTTCTAATCTCAATCCAAAGTTCATTTAATAATTTTTAAAAAGAATTTTGTGTATATGAGTGTTTTGCGTGTGTGTGTGTGTGTGTGTGTGTGTGTGTGTGCCTAGTGTTCTCAGAGGCAGACTAGGTACCCTGGAACTGGAATTACAGACGCTTGTAATCCTTCAACTGGGTGCTAGGAACTAAACCGAGGTCTTCTGTAGAGCCATGAGTACTCTTAATTGCCAAACCATCTTTCTAACCCCTAAAGATTTGTTTTTAATGAGACTTAAGTCAGCAACTCAAACAGCAATTTTTAAAATCAAACATTCTAATATTATATAATCTAAAGACACATGTTACTCACGTCAAAAAAATGATGTTAGGAAAAACTACCAAACAATTAAAATTTTTTAAAGCATCTGGGCTCTAGAACATGGTTCCAAATATATATATATATACTGGCTGGGCCGTAGTGGTACACACCTTTAATCCCAGTACTCAGGAGGCAGAGGCAGGCAGATTTCTGAGTTCGAGGCCAGCCTGGTCTACAGAGTGAGTTCCAGGACAGCCAGGGCTATACAGAGAAACCCTGTCTCGAAACACACACACACACACACACACACACACACACACACATATATATATATATATATATATATATATATATATATATATATATGCTGGTGATTGAACCAGTGGCCTTGCAGTACTAAGCATGTGACCTACCACATAGCTACACACCAGCATGCATCTCAGTATAGAGTACTATAGACTAAACTCCTAGTATACTTATCTTGTTACATTTGTGCTGTCTGGTTGATGTAATACAATGCCAGAAACGTAGTGCACTAATGTGATGTTTTGGTGTATTCATTTGTCCATGTCTGTCTAGAAAATGTGCTAGAAGGTATAAAAGTTAACCAAGTAGCTGCAGGTGTAATTTGATGCTAAAGGTATTTGCATTGAGTGCACTGGCTCCTGTAGCTGCTCCTCAGTAAAAAGAAAAATAAAATATTACCTCAGAAATGTAACAAATCAGGGAAGCTTATCTCATATGGATACAAACTGTTTCTGATCTCTTCTAATAGAGATTTTTATTTGATTGTTTGAAACAAGGTTCCTCTATGTAATCCTGGCTGATCTGGCACTTGCTATGTAGACCAGTTGGCCTCAAATTCAGAGATCCACCTGTCTCCCAAATATTGAAATTAAAGATACGTGCCACCACACCTAGCTCCTGATAGAGATTTTTAAAGGGACAGGTTTTCTATATTAGATTTCATTCTATGCACCTGGAGGATATTAGCGTTAGCATTCTATCTAAACTCCACCCTCACAGTTAACCTGCCAACAGCCTGGTATACTCCTCCCTACAATTACCTGGCAACAGCCAGGTAGACCTGACCCACTATAAAAGGTGCTGCTTGTCCCCTCCTCCCTCTCTTGATCTCTTGCTTCCCTCTTGCTTCTCTCTTGTCCTCTTGGGCTCTTCCCTTCCCCCCTCCCTTCCCCCCTCTATGTGTTCATGGCCAGCCTCTACTTCTCTTCTCTTCTCTTCTCTTCTCTTCTCTTCTCTTCTCTTCTCTTCTCTTCTCTTCTCTTCTCTTCTCTTCTCTTCTCTTCTCTTCTCTTCTCTCTCTCTCTCTCTCTCGCTCTCTCTCTCTGCCTTTCTCTGCCTCTTCTATCTTCTCTTCTCCCTTCCCCATGTCCTGAATAAACTCTAGTCTATACTATACCTTCATGTAGCTGGTTGGTCCCTCACAGTGAAGGGCCCACCAAGATGTCCCCTTCCTCCATACCTGACTACACCCCCCCAGAACATACTTTTATCTCTCTTTATCTTTTTATAAACACATCATATGGGGCCGTGATTCAGATTTAGAAACTCTGCAAGTTTGCATCCTACCTCAGCTACCACAAGAGATCCATGATTGCTAGCCAAGAACTGGTAAGCCCCCATCCCCCACCGGTGAGACCAACAATTAGTGCATGCTTATAAAGATCTGGAACAACAATTACAGTTCTACTTTGTTCTGTATGCATGTATGGATGTTTTTTGCCTCCTTGTAAGTCTGAACACCACATGGATGCCTGATGATAGGATAAAATGTAATCGAGGGTGATAGATGCGGTGGGGGGTGGGGGGGGGGTTGGAGATACCCTTGGCAGGCAGTGCCAGAGTGTGCCTAGGATAAATTTACACCATGCAACAGATCTAGTGTAATCTGGGTTATTGGGGAAGAAGAGAGGGTAAGGCCATCTCAGAGTGAGGACATTCAGGAGAGATAGAGGCAGACAGGGAGTCAGGGAGTTGGCAGACAGAAAAGGAATGAGAGGGGGAGTGAGGGAGAGAGGGAAGGGGAAAGAGAGAGACAGAGACACCGACAGACAGACAGACAGACAGACACACACACAGACACACACACACACACACACACACACACACAGGGCGCTACAGTTTCAACAAATGGAAGTTTTGCTGAACTAGTTGGTTGAATTTATACTAATCTACTTTAATCTATCCAGATTCATGTTTTCTAGGAACCAAAATAGTGAATTAAATGGAGATATGATGAGACCATGAGCCCTCATCTTTAGGTCTTCTGCATTTCTCCCCAGGGCATAGAAGACATAAAACCAAGAAGACATCAAATATTTACATAATACTCTCCACTAGGTCCAAGCATTTATATAACAATTCACTTAACAATAACAGTAAACATTCTTTTCAAGCACAAATGGAACATTCACCAAGATGGACCGTAAATGGACCCATTAAACAATCCCTATTAAATTAAGGATTAAAATTGAATAGACTGTGTTCTCTGGGTATAATAGAATCAAATTAGGAATCAAAAGCAAAAATGTATTTGGAAAAAATCCTCACATATTCTGAAGTTAAATAACATCCTTCCAAATATTCTATGAGTCTTAGAAGGAAAAATGCTCAAAAGAAAATAGAAAAGCTCAAAAATTCTTTAAACTCAAGGAAAATGGAACATGTAGGCAGAGCTCATGCTTGCATTCTGTACCTGTCTGAATTATCTGGGTCTGTCCAGAAAATATGCAGGCAAGGTAGAAGTTAACCTACTAACTGAAGTTTCAAAAGTAGAACAGACAGAGTCCTCTAGTTAATGTTTCAAGGTGCCTGGCACCACCAGGAAAAAAGTCAGAGATAAGGAAAGGTGAGAAAAGAAAGGGGAACAGAGAAGGACAGAAAGGGGGAGGGAGGTAGGGTGAAGGAGGGAGAGAGATGCAGAAGGGGAGAGGAGGAGAGGGGGAGAGAAGGGGGAAAGCGGGGCAGGGGGAGAGGGGAAGAGGGAGAGGGAGAGAGAGACAGAGACAGAGAGGCAGACAGACAGACAGACAGACAGACAGAGAGGCAAGCAGTCTTTTAATGCCCTGCCAGCATCTGGAGGCAGGTAATGGCAGCAAATGATGACCTAAGGTTTTGCTTAGGTCCCTGGAAGGAGCCTAGCAGAATTGCCCATAACTAACATATAGTTTTGATTTTGAATAATTCATATTCATAAATAAAATATAAAACTGAAGAAAATACAAAACATCGTCTTTGTTTTGTGACAATGTTTGAATAGGCTTCTGCAGAGAGATCATTTCCAAAGGTTTCCAGGAGAGTGATCCTTCCCAATAACTTCCTACAGAATGGTTACCTCCCAATAGTTTCCGCAGTGTGCCTACACTGGATCCGCTGCTTCTGTTTGTATCTTTGTGACAGTTGTCATCCTTATATAGTAAATCCATACAGATTAATATTGTGCCTGAAAATTAGCTGCATGGTTGTTTTGATAAACCATGACCACGTGTATAGACTCTAGGAAAAGCCAACAAAAATATAGAATTCATAAAAAAAATTAGAACTTCTAATAAAGGTCAAAACACAAACTAAATATTTGTATATTTTTAAATTCTGCCTTAATCAGCAGAGGAGCTCCTGCCAGTAAGCAGTCAAAGGAGGTTCACTGGAGATGGGTGAGAATCCTGGGAGTTACTCAGCCTTACTAAGGATCAATGCTTTGATGAATCATTGTCTTCGAAGATGCCGATTTTCATTTTTGTCTTAAACTGATTTATTTTCTCCTTAATAGTGTGTTAGTTGTACATTGCCATTAAATATAATTGTGGTAACTATATTTTAAAGGGTTAGGTGTACAGCAAAACTTGAGAAGTTATGCTTCTATACTGGAAAAATAGTTTTCCTCTATTTCTAGCAAAATAAAAAAAAAATCTGTTGTGCATCTGAAACATCAACTCCTTCCCCATGTCCTTCATCTGGCTACAGTTACTGTTTTCTATGTGCTCTATCCTAGGTCACTATCATTTCTGCAGCTACCTCTTCCAACACTCTTATTCTTTTATCTCAATACAAATTCGGAAACAGGACCCCTAGTGTACTGGCTGGTTTTGTGTGTCAACTTGACACCGGCTGGAGTTATCACAGAGGAAGGCGCTTCAGGTGAGGAAATGCCTCCATAAGATCCAGCTGTGGGACATTTTCTCAATTAGTGATCAAGGGGAGAGGGCCCCTTGTGGGTGGTGCCATCCCTGGGCTGGTGGTCTTGGGTTCTAAAAGAGAGCAGGCTGATCAAGCCAGGGGAAGCAAGTCAGTAAGTAACATCCCTCCATGGCCTCTGCATTAGCTCCTACTTCCTGACCTGCTTGAGTTCTAGTCTTGACTTCCTTTAGTGATGAACAGCAATGTGGAAATGTAAGCTGAATAAACCCTGTCCTCCCCAACTTACTTCTTGGTCATGACGTTTGTGTTGGAATAGAAACCCTAAGACCTAGTTTATTGTTAGTGCCTCTCACCAAAAATTTCTATTCCCACTTCAGCCTACTCTGGGTACATAGTGCGTCTGTGTTTCCTCTTAGAGCTATCTGTGACCTTGAACTTGTGTCACACAAGCCTCAGTAGGAGAGCAAAAGGCATGGATATTATTGTGGACTTACACCGAAAAGTCAATGCATGACCCATCACCTTGTCTACTTACTCCCTTTGGCCGATGTCTGGGCCATTCATCTTGGATCCTGGAGTGAGTATATTAATGAGCAGAGCCTTATCTTGGCATAATGGATTTGAAATATGAGCTAGGACTTTGTGAATTCTTTTTTTTTTTTTTTTTTTTTTTTGGTTTTTTGGATTTGGTTTTTCCAAGACAGGGTTTCTCTGTGTAGCCGTGGCTGTCCTGGAGCTCCCTCTGTAGACCAGGCTGGCCTCGAACTCAGAAATCCACCTGCCTCTGCCTCCCAGAGTGCTGGGATTACAGGAGTGAGCCACCACCGCCCGGCCGGACTTTGTGAATTCTAAGCCATGGATTTTTGTGGGTTGGTTGTTGGTTTGTTGGTTGGTTGGTTAGTTAGTTGGTTGTTTTGCCGTTGTTATTACTTCACAATAACGTAGTTCTTTCCAGCTGCTTCCTGAATTATTAGTTGTTTCCACATCTCTGAAGCATGGTACCCCAGCCTCTGTCCTGAGACTTCTTATATTACCCTTCAAAGATGGTGGTTGTTTTTGATGTTGCAGGTATTCAGCCTTCTATGTATCTATGTATGTCAGTTGTTTGACATATCATCAGTCATGGCTATTTATCTTACTTTGATTACACTAATATGTATCTAGTAACTGTGACTCTATTTTTAAGGAATGAGAACAAAATTCCTAGGCTCAAAACAATTATTTCCAGTACTACTTCTTCAAATGAAACTTTGAATCCATCTTTGTATGCCTGTAGTAGCTAGGATACATGCTAAAACCACAGGATACTAAGCCAACCTGTACTGCCAGGTATACATTCTGTTCCTAGTAAGGTTGCAAGACTGCTCCCTGGTTAGACCTAAAGTCTGCACACAGACTGTTTGGAGTTCTGCAAATAAGCCTGTTGATCAACAACAAATCCCTCTAGGAAACCTCAGAGTTTTCTTATGACAGATAATGGCATATTTTAGAAAGCTTTGGCATGGAAATTAAGCTGTCTATGACCTTTCCACGCTCTACTCAGGGCAATTACGTCTCAACTTCTACAAGAAAATTGATGTAAATCAAAGTTCCCATTCTCATCAAGATCCCCTAATGTGTCTTAAAGCAATAATATGTGACTTATGTTCTTGCTTCAGAAGCTTAAATATAAATGATATATCATTAGCCAAAAGACTATCTTTTGAATCTGACAGATATTACCCTTCTAAAATCTTATATGGCCTATATATGTCTTAATAAAAATACTAAATTTTCCCATGTAGAAGCCAATATTTAATTATTAGGCCAATTCCTTTGAATTTGCAAATATTTAACCATTTTGACCTATAAAATGGTAATTTCATATGATTTAGCTAAATAACTTTGCATATATTATGCTGTTGTATTTTTCTCTATGTACATAATGAAAATGTTTTAAAAGAATCTGGTCATTAGTATTCCTAAAACTATGCTGATCCTCCTTATTATTCGCCTTTATGGATGGACCATTGGTATCCCAGTCCTCCAAGCTGAACAGGTGCTTATAGCTAAGTCATAATCTTGCTTTACTCTTGCTTCCAATGCCTAATGATCTGCTCCTCCTTAACATATGTTTGTTTGTTTTTAATTCTTTTCTGGCTCCATTGCTACTGTGTCTTTCTGGGCTCAATTATAATTTGATGGAGTCTCCAAAGAAGGTGACTAAAATAAGATTGCATGCAGGTGATTTAGCTGGGAGAGTTCTTCAACTTGTAGTATGTTTTGAGGGAAGAGATGGAAGCAGGACCGAGACATGGGAAAAGTCTGGTTGGCTGTGGTACGCTCACAAAACCTGCAGCAAACCCATCAAGGTGTTTTAAGGCTGAAGTGGCCAAGTTGGGATAAAGGGATGAAACCCCGGTGCCTCTGCATAACAAGCCATGGAAGGCAACCTGGATAAGGACCAGCTTTGAGAAGGCTAATCTCTTCTTTCACAAAGCTTCTGTCATGTGATAGCTATGGGAAAATAAGCTCTCCATAGCTATGGGAAAATAAGCTCTCCAGTTCTAAGGGAATATCTAGGTGGTGCACCACATCATCTACTAATGCCTCTTCTTTCTGGGGCTTAGATTGCTTATTAACTCTGGAGGCAGTTCCTGCAGGAGCTCACAGGCATCTTTTCCATGTGAAAGTATAAGGGAGAGAACAGGAATGAAAATACAGTCTTCATTTTGGTCTCTAGTCTCTAGTCTAGAACTGCTCCAAGATGTCCTCCTTTGCTGTTCCATCCAGATAGTCCTCTCTTGTTAAGCTGCCCTTTGTGCTGAGGTCAAATCCCCCCTGCCCCATACAGAGTATAAAGTCAGTGCCTGGTAACTTTGCATTTCTCGGACCTCAAATGCTTTTAACATTAAAATTGGGGAAGGGTTTACCAAGAAATATTCAAGTGTTTACCTAGATGCCAAATATATTCCTCACTACTCAAATAGGTCAAAACAGCTCTCAATCTTGCTGACTATTAGGGCAAATTATTCTTATAAACAGGATGACTCCATTTCTTGCTTGCTGCTCCCTGCTTATAAAGAGCTTAAGGTTTCTAAGCAACAGCTATAATGGACTCCTGGGTATTTATGAGGTAGAGTCTTCCCTCTGAGAACCAAGCCTCTCTCTAAATTCATAAATCTAGGAGTTGAGGGAAATAGAAAATCTTCCTAAGTACATACAACCATAGTGATAGAAGATGAAATTATTTCAGCTTCTCATTTATAATTCCCCCCCCCATTAGGGGTAGGGATATAGCTCAGTGGTAGAACAGTTGTTTAGCCTGTGTAAATCCCTGAATTCAAGCCCAATAAGAAAGAAAGAAAGAAAGAAAGAGAGAGAGAAAGAAAGAAAGAGAGAAAGAGAGAGAGAAAGAAAGAGAAAAAAAGCAAAAGACCACATTGACACAGCAACTAAAATTGAAGGCACTAGTTGATTGAGCTTCCTAATAGACAGCATTCATCCTCCAGATCTGTCTAGTTTTTGAAGAGGTGAGGCTGACGATGTCTTAAGAAGAGATACAGAAAGGAATATTACCCTTGGATCCTTCACACCTTAAGGGCTCACACTAATCTCCATCATTTTTTTGGGGATGCACTATTGGTTTTGATTTACTTTATTGGCTGAGGAGGGGAAAGTTTTAGAGCACATCCAATTTTCTAGATCTTTTCAACTTTGCACCATTGGCTCAAGTCTTTAATATCTTAGTTATTATGGGTCATCATGTTTTTCCATGCTTCATGAAAAAAAAAAACATACCCTGCAGTCTTTCCCAACTATTAGATTCTATATATTGGAACAATCGAATCAGTAAGCAATGTATTTGCCCCCTTTAATCCAGTGTTCTATGAATCCATTCCCAAGTGTACACTCAAGCTCTTGACAGTATACTTTTGCTATATCCCTCAGCAGTTTGTGGGTTCAATTAGTTTTCTATTTACTGGGAAACAATTCCAAAAGAGAGGCTAGGTTCTCTCCTCAGGACTCAAGAAAGCCTGAAAACCATGTGTCTACCAGATTAAGTTCTCATCTTAACACCCTAGGGAAAATTTGCTTCCCAAGCTCATTACTCCTACTGACAAAATTTATTTCTTGAAGGTGATAAGACTGAGGTCCCATTTTCATGCTGCTGCCTACACAGCAGCCTCTCTTAGTGGCTAGAAAGCTCAGGCATCTCTTGACATGTGGATCCCTCTACTTTCAAGCCAGCAGTCCTGGGTTTCATTTCTTGTTTGCTTCAAATCACAAACTTACTACTTCCCCAACAATTGGAGAGACTTTTTTTTTTTGTCGCCCTGGAGATGGAATGTTTATGCTAGACACGGACTCTGCCAGTCTCTTACATTTCTAGCCATGTCTTCAAGACAGGGTGCATTAGTTACTTTCCTCATCACTTTGACTACATGCCTGTCTCAAAAGCAACTTTTTTTTAATGTAATCTTTTTTTTTATTCGATATATTTTTTATTTACATTTCAAATGATTTCCCCTTTTCTAGCCCCCCACTCCCCGAAAGTCCCATAAGCCCCCTTTTCTCCCCCTGTCCTCTCACCCACCCCTTCCCACTTCCCCATTCTGGTTTTGCCCTATACTTCTTCACTGAGTCTTTCTAGAACAAGGGGCCACTCCTCCTTTCTTCTTGTACCTCATTTGATGTATGGATTATGTTTGGGGTATTCCAGTTTTCTAGGTTAATATCCACTTATTAGTGAGTGCATACCATGAGTCACCTTTTGAGTCTGGGTTACCTCACTTAGTATGATGTTTTCTACCTCCATCCATTTGCCTAAGAATTTCATGAATTCATTGTTTCTAATGGCTGAATAGTACTCCATTGTGTAGATATACCACATTTTTTGCATCCACTCTTCTGTTGAGGGATACCTGGGTTCTTTCCAGCATCTGGCAATTATAAATAGGGCTGCTATGAACATAGTAGAGCATGTATCCTTATTACATGGTGGGGAATCCTCTGGGTATATGCCCAGGAGTGGTATAGCAGGATCTTCTGGAAGTGAGGTGCCCAGTTTTCGGAGGAACCGCCAGACTGATTTCCAGAGTGGTTGTACCAATTTGCAACCCCACCAGCAGTGGAGGAGTGTTCCTCTTTCTCCACATCCTCTCCAACACCTGCTGTCTCCTGAATTTTTAATCTTAGCCATTCTGACTGGTGTAAGGTGAAATCTCAGGGTTGTTTTGATTTGCATTTCCCTAATGACTAATGAAGTTGAGCATTTTTTAAGATGCTTCTCCGCCATCCGAAGTTCTTCAGGTGAGAATTCCCTGTTTAACTCTGTACCCCATTTTTTAATAGGGTTGTTTGGTTTTCTGGAGTCTAACTTCTAAGGCTGGAAGACAATCTTACAAGCCAATGGTCACAGGGAACGAGCAGGAGTAGCCATTCTAATATCAGATAAAATTGACTTTCAACCTAAAGTCATCAAAAGAGACACAGAAGGACACTTCTTGCTGGTCAAAGGAAAAATCCACCAAGAAGAACTTTCAATTCTGAACATCTATGCGCCAAATGCAAAGGCACCCTCATTCGTAAAAGAAACTTTACTAAAGCTCAAAGCACACATTGCACCTAACACAATAATTGTGGGGGACTTCAACACTCCACTTTCCTCAATGGACCGATCGGGAAAACAGAAACTAAACAGAGACACAGTAAAACTAATTGAAGCTTTGGACCAATTGGATTTGACTGATATTTATAGAACATTTCACCCTAAAGCAAAAGAATATACCTTTTTCTCAGCACCTCATGGTACCTTCTCCAAAATCGACCATATAATTGGACACAAGGCAGACCTCAACAAATATAAGATGATCGAACTAATCCCATGCCTCCTATCAGATCACTATGGTGTAAGAGTGATTTTCAATAGCAACAAAAACAACAGAAAGCCCACATACACATGGAGGCTGAATAATACTCTACTCAATGACACCTTGACCAAAGAAGAAATAAAGAAAGAAATCAGAGACTTTTTAGAATTTAATGAAAATCAAGGCACAACATACCCAAATCTTTGGGACACAATGAAAGCAGTGCTAAGAGGTAAACTCATAGCCCTGAGTGCCTCCAAAAAGAAAATGGAGAGAGCATATACTAGCAGCTTAATGACACACCTGAAAGTCGTGGAACAAAAAGAAGCCAATTCTCCCAGGAGGAGTAGAAGGCAGGAAATCATCAAACTCAGGGCTGAAATCAATCAATTGGAAACAAAGCGAACCGTACAAAGAATTAACGAATCCAGGAGCTGGTTCTTTGAGAAAATCAACAAGATAGATAAACCCTTAGCCAGACTGACCAAAGGGCACAGAGAAAGTATCCAAATTAACAAACTTAGAAATGAAAAGGGAGATATAACAACGGAAACTGAGGAAATCCAAAAAATCATCAGATCCTACTACAAGAGCCTGTACTCAACACAACTGGAGAATCTGGAGGAAATGGACAATTTCCTTGACAGATACCAAATACCAAAATTAAATCAGGACCAAATAGATCATCTAAACAGTCCCATAACGCCTAAAGAAATAGAAGGAGTCATAGAAAGTCTTCCAACCAAAAAAAGCACAGGACCAGATGGTTTCAGTGCAGAATTCTATCAGACCTTCAAAGAAGAGTTAACACCAATACTCTTCAAACTATTCCACAAAATAGAAACAGAAGGAATACTACCCAGTTCCTTCTACGAAGCCACAATTATGCTGATACCAAAGCCACACAAAGATCCAACAAAGAAAGAGAACTTCCGACCAATTTCCCTTATGAACATCGATGCAAAAGCAACTTGAGGAAGGATATATTTTGGCTCACACTTTAGACTATAGTTTGTCCTGGATGTGCAGGTGTCCTAGTGAGTGCAACTACACCCAGGGCACCAGGAACATGAAACTGCTAGTCACACTGCATCTGCTGCCGAGATTCAGAGAAAGATGAACACTAGTGTTCTACCTACATTGTCCATTTCATTCAATCTGAGACCCCAAACCATAGACTATATCTTCTTCAGCTAAACTCTCTAGAAACACCACCTAGGTTTACCTCCTAGGTGGTTTTTAAATCCCCTCACATTGGCAACAAAGACTACCTTGGTGCCCAAGACATATCACTTTTAAGCCGCCCCATTCTGCTGCTGATTGTTAAACTCTCATGTTCATCGATAAAAGTCTCTAAAGTCTTCACAGTTTATTGTTCAAAAGTGTAAGCAGAATCTCTTCTTAGACTCAGGCAATCTCATAAGTGTCAACCCCTGTAAAATCAGAAGTGCAACTTATGTATTTCTGATATGCAATAGCACACGGTAATGCTGTCACCCTGAAAATGAAGAAAGGTAGCATAGCAAGGGTGAAGACTAAAGCCTGCAGCTTTGTCTAACATTTGGAGTTTGTGGCAGAAATGTCAGGGCTCTTATGGCTTTGGATAGTCTGATCCATGCAGCCCTGGTGCCAATAAGACAATGTGTGATATTTCTTATGAGCCAGCTCCTCTCTATGCCTATAGCTGCTTTCTCCACACTTGCTTTGTTTTCATTTTTAACAGGTTCACATTCCATTCGTCACCCAACTGTACAATTTTTCTAACTTTCTTATATCCTGTCCCCTCCCCTCCCCTCCTCTCTCCTCTTCCTCTTCTTTGATTCTACCCAATTAAAGCAATGGACTAGATCAATGTCGGGACCTGAATGTCACCCTGTCTTAAGATTTCCTCAGCTGAACAAATTATACACATTACTTCTGAATTCAGTTCTCTGTCAAATTATCGAGGCATGGGTAGGATGTTGCACAGTGTGTGGAAACATCACCTATCAATAAAAAGCTATTGGCTTACAATCAAAAAGCAGGAAATAGGTGGGGCATCCGGCAGAGAGACTGAAACTCTGGAAGATAGTACAAGGTGGGAAGATTTGCTGTTGTGACTCTAGGAAGTTGGACATATGAAGCGAAAAGATGCAATCAACCATGTGGCAGAACTTAGACTGGCTTAAACGGAATAATTGAGTTATGAGCTAGCTAGAACAAACCAAAGCTTAAGGCCTAGGCATTTATTATCAAATAAAATGCCTCTGAGTCATTATTACAGAACTGGGGTCCAGTTGGAAAGCCCATTTGCATGATAAATCTGGATTCGTTTTGAGAAAAGCCAGAACTTTGTTCCCCTCGACTTAGGCTTCTGCTGTTCTCCCTTTTAGTGTTATCTGCCAAACTCTCATCAGAATGGCTAAGCTCTGCCCACAGCATTCAAGGGCTTTTCTAGCCCACAGCTCCGAACTCTTCCACATTGCTTACACAAAAACTGGTTTCCAAGGTCTAAAAGGCACACGGTTAGCTTCATCACAGCAGTAGATTGACTTCTTAGGACCAGTTTTCTGTATCGTGAATTTTTTTTCATTGCTGTAATAAACACCTGACAAAAGCAACTTAAGGAAGTTCTTATTTTGACTCAGAGTTCAAGGATTTATTTCTTCCGGAAGTTTAAAGGTACACTCACATCGTGGAGGGGAAGTGGTGGTAAGAGCCTGGGCCAAGTAGTCATATTCATGGAGGGAGATGTGGGAGGGAGGAGGAGGAAGAGAGGAAGGAAAGAGACTTGATACAGGCTCACTTGCGTGGGACCCCACCCCATAGGAAGGTGATGGCCACATTCAGGCTTGGTCTCCTAATCTCAACTAACCTAATTTAGATAATCTCTCATAGGCACTCTCAGAGTTTTCTAAGTAATTCTAATCCTGCCAAGCTAATAATGACAGTCAATATAAACCATCACTGGGCTGGGCAGTGGTGGCGCATTCCTTTAATCCCAGAACTTGGGAGGCAGAAGCAGGTGGATTTCTGAGTTGGAGGCCAGCCTGATCTACAGAGTGAGTTCCAGGACAACCAGGGCTACACAGAGAAACCCTGTCTCAGAAAAACAAAACAAAACAAAACAAATAAAAAAAAATCACAGGAACAACAGGCTTATTTTGGCCCATGGTGTTTGAGAGTATACTCCATTACAGAGGCATGGAGCCGGGCAGTGGTGGTGCACACCTTTAATCCCGGCACTTGGAGGCAGAGGCAGACAGATTTCTGAGTTCGAGGCCTGCCTGATCTACAGAGTGAGTTCCAGGACAGCCAGGGTTATACAGAGAAACCCTGTCTCAGAAAAAAAAAAAAAAACCCAAAATACAGTGAGGCATGGGGGTCAGGAACATGAGATGCCTGGTAACATTGCATCCTCAGTCAGGAAACAGGAAGATATGTGATGGTGCACTACCCATTTTCTCTACAGGAAGCTTAGGACCAGTGCACGGGCTGATGGCACTGATGTTCAACCAAGTGACTCTTTCTATCTCCTTTCCACCTCTGGAAACTCTCTAACAGATATCTCCAGAGGTTTGTATTTTAGGTGATTTTGCATCCATCCAGCCATGATGAAAATTAAGATTAACTACTACACAAGAGTTTGATGCTATCTGAACTAGCCTTGAGTGTGCTCTGTAACTTATTCAAAGAAACCTTAGACTCTGAGTTTGACTGTATCTACCTCCCCATAGACTGTATCTATGAGTCCAGACCTGAGCCACTGGAAAACTTTGTTTTTACAGGTTCGTTTAGAAGGCAGGTATAGTGTCCCATGTCTACAATGCCAGCATTTGGTGGACTGAGGCAGGATGGCTATGAGTTCAGAAACAGTCTGGGTTACACATTATGTTTTAAAAATCAGTGAACTAAAGTAAAATGAAAGTTTACTGCCATAGGTCAAATTTGTCCAGGAAAAGAATTCTCTATCTTAAAAACAGATTTTAAACCTTTAATTAAATCTTCAAAATTATTTCACAGTAGCATTCATATTGGCATTCAGTTGCATAGCTGAGAGGGTATAGCTGTACTTTTCAGGGGTCTTCAAGACATTCTTAGAAACTCCTCCTGTTTCAAAGGAAAGGAGCATTTATCCCCTTGCATCAATAATATATTAGATATAGGCTGTCCTGAGTATGGAGGATGACCTTGGCAAAGATTAATCTGTGCAGCTGAAGCAATTCTACTGAGGACTGAAAACTGAGAACTGAGACCTGCCTGTCGGTTGCACTCTCAAGAGCTTGGAAGATAAATTCTTCCAACCAATAGAAGGATCAGGACTGTTTATCTCTTCCTTTTTATTGTCACAGATCTTACTAGGTCTCAATTACTCTATCTACATTCCAGGTTTGCCCTCCTCTAATACATTCTTTACATGCAAATTTCTTCCTACAAACAACACAGAACAAGCAGTTCCTTGAATTAAAGCAATCCCCTAATAAAATGAAATTTTGTGAATAGCAAACATAGCCTTATCCATAAAAATATGATCTGCCCCCCTTGCATATATGTGCTTCTAATTTGGAATTGATCAATATGAACTATAAGATTGGTTATTATATGGTAATACCAGTATCAGATTGCTTATTATACTAGGATCCCAGCATCAAATGCTATTTTCTTACTAATAAAGCTTATATTTCTTCTTTATTTTATAAAAGGGAAAATAACCACAAATACCCTACTGTTTTCTTATTGACTTCACTCTAGAGGCCAGTGCTACAGACACCAGATTTTGAAACAACTTTAAATTTCACTTGGATAAACAAACTTGCCTGATAGAAAAACCCTGGTGTACCACAAGGCACCTAGTCTGCACAAAGGCACTGTTTTGATCCAGGCAATCCAAGGCCTTAAGATGGAAAGGCAGCCTGAAAACAAGATTGCTCCAGGATTTCTTTATATTGTGATTGTTCACCCTGGTGACTGCAAATGGAAGGAATTGATTCCATGAATTCATGATCTGAAATCATTTTTAAGCAAGCAGAGGAGCTGTTGGACCACCCTAGACTGTAGGTGTGCAAACTTGCAGGGACAACCAGGGGAAGAAAAAGATTGAATGTGCAAATAAAAGAACAAAAACATAAAAACAAAACAAAACACACACACAAACATACACACACACACATAATCCTGCAAACACGAATTTTTAACTCTAGTTATGAAGAATTATAAAGTACAGAATATATCACTTACTGGTCTTGGGATTTGTAGCAGGTCATGGGCATAATCCATAAGATGATTTTAGCAGGATGAGGTACTGGTAGGAAACTCACTAGAAAAGCTCATTGAAAGAGCTCAGGGAGTGAGGGTCCAGAAAAGGGGAAATCATTTAAAATGTAAATAAATATATCAATAAATTAAAAAAAAAAAGAAAGAGCTATTTACAGGCATGACTCCCAGCTTAGGAGGTGAGGCCTCCATCTTCTCTCCAGCAACTGAGCAGGCAGGTATAGCTAGGAGCACAGGGAACACAGGAGTGCAGAGAAGCTGGGCCAGGGTCCATCCAGGCTCCATCTGTACCCAGGAGCTGGGCTGTGCCACAGCACAATGTGCCAGGGGAGAGATGGTCACCCAGGGGTGCTGAGACAGACTTACAGGCCCACAGGAGAGACAAGTGCCAGACATAAACAGCAGGACCAACAAACACCAGAGATAATCAGATGGTGAAAGGCAAATGCTACCAACAGAATTCCAGGCAACATGGCACCATCTGAACCCAATTCTCCCACAACAGCAAGTCCTGGATACCCCAACACACTGCAAAAGCAAGAATTAGATTTAAAATCACAGCTCATGATGCTAACAGAGGGCTTCAAGAAGGACATAAATAACTCCCTTAAAGAAATACTGGAGAACACAGGTAACGCAAAACATCCAGGAAATCCAGGATAAAATGAGAAGAACAAACCTAAGGATTATAGGTATAAAAGAGAATGAAGATTTCTAACTTAAAGGGCCTGTGAGTATCTTCAACAAAATTATGGAAGAAAACTTCCATAACCTAAAGAAAGAGATGCCCATGAACATACAAGAAGCCTACAAAACTCCAAATAGATTGGACAAGAAAAGAAATTCCTCCTATTACATAATAATTAAAACACCAAATGCGTTAAAGAAAGACTATTAAAAGCATTAAGGGACAATATACAGCAAGCCAGTAGCAAACATCAAACTAAATGGAGAGAAACTTGAAGCAATCCCAATAAAATCAGAGACAAGACAAGGCTGCCCTCTCGTTCCATATCTTTTCAATATAGTACTTGAGGTACTAGCTAGGGTAATGTACTAGCTAGTTTTGTGTGTCAACTTGACACAGGCTGGAGTTATCACAGAGAAAGGAGCTTTAGTGGGGGAAGTACCTCCATGAGATCCAGTTGTGGGGCATTTTCTCAATTAGTGATCAAGTGGGGAGGGCCTCTTGTGTGTGGTACCACCCCTGGACTGGTAGTCTTGGGTTCTATAAGAGAGCAGGCTGAGCAAGCCAGTGGAAGCAAGCCAGTAAGGAGCATCCCTCCATGGCTTCTGCATCAGCTCCTGCTTCCTGACCTGCTTGAGTTCCAGTCCTGACTTCCTTTTGTGATGAACAGCAATGTGGAAGGTGTAAGCTGAATAAACCCTTTCCTCCCCAACTTGCTTCATGGTCATGATGTTTGTGCAGGAATAGAAACCCTAACTAAGACAGGCAATTAGACAACATAAGGAGATCAAAGGGATACAAACTGGAAAGGAAGAAGTCAAAATATCACTTTTTGCAGATGATATGATAATATACTTGAGTGACCCAAAAAACTCCACCAGAGAACTCCTCCAGCTGATAAACAACTGCAGCAAAGTGGCAGGTTATAAAACCAACTCAAGCAAATCAGTAGCCTTCCTATACTCAAAGGATAAGCAGGCTGAGAAAGAAATTAGGGAAAAGACACCATTCACAATAACCACAAACAATATAAAGTACCTTGGTGTGACTGACCAAACAAGTGAAAGATCTGTATGACAAGAACTTCAAGTCTCTGAAGAAGGAAATGGAAGAAGACCTCAGAAAATGGAAAAATCTACCATACTCGTGGATTGGCAGGATTAATATAGTTAAAATGGCCATCTTGCCAAAAACAATATACAGATTCAACACAATACCCATGAAAATCCCAACTCAGTTCTTCATAGAGTTAGAAAGTGCAATTTCCACATTCATCTGGAATAACAAAAAACCCAGGATAGCTAAAACCATTCTCAACAACAAAAGAAATTCTGGGGGAATCAGTATCCTGGACCTCAAGCAATACTACAGAGCAATAGTGTTAAAAACTGCATGGTATTGGTACAGTGACAGGCAGGCGGATCAATGGAATAGGACTGAATATCCAGAAATGAACCCACATACCTATGGCCACTTGATCTTCGACAAAGGGGCTGAAAACATCCAGTGGGAAAAAAGATAGCCTTTTCAACAAATGGTGCTGGTTCAATTGGAGGTCAGTATGCAGAAGAATGTGAACTGATCCATCTCGATCTCCTTGTACTAAGTTCAACTCCAAGTGGATCAAGGACCTCCACATAAAACCAGACACACTGAAACTAATAGAAAAGAAATTGGGAAAGACCCTTGAGGACATGGGTACAGGGGGAAAGTTCCTGAACAGAACACCAATAGCTTATGCTCTAAGATCAAGAATTGACTAATGAGACCTCACAAAATTACAAAGTTTCTGTAAGGCAAAGGATACCATCAGAAGGACAAATTGCAACCAACAAATTGGGAAAAGATCTTCACCAACCCTACATCTGACAGAGGGCTAATATCCAATATATACAAAGAACACAAGAAGTTAGACCCCAGAAAACCAAAAAAAAAAAAAAAAAACCTATTATAAATGGGGTACAGAGCAAAACAAAGAATTTTCACCTGAAGAACTTCGGATGGCTGAGAAGCATCTTAAAAAATGGTCAACATCATTAGTCATTAGGGAAATGCAAATCAAAACAACCCTGAAATTTCACCTCACACCAGTCAGAATGGCCAAGATCAAAAACTCAGGAGAAAACAGGTGGATGTGGAGAGAGAGGAGCACTCTTCTTCTGCTGGTGGGGTTGCAAATTGGTACAACCACTCTGGAAATCAGTCTGGCGGTTCCTCAGAAACCTGGGCTCGTCACTTCCGGGCGGGGGGGTGGGGAGGGCTGCTATACCAATCCTGGGTATATACCCAGAGGATTCTCCAGCATGTAATAAGGATACATGTCCCACTATGCTCATAGCAGCCCTATTTATAATAGCCAGAAGCTGGAAAAACCCAGGTGTCCCTCAATGGAGGAATGGATACAAAAAATGTGGTATATATATACAATGGAGCCATTAGAAACAATGAATTCATGAAATTCTTAGACAAATGGATGGAGCTGGAGAACATCATACTAAGTGAGGTAACCCAGTCTCAAAAGATCAATCATGGTATGCACTCACTGATAAGTGGATATAAGCCTAGAAACTTGGATTACCCAAGTCATAATCCACATATCAAAAGATGTCCAAGAATAATGGAGGAGTGGCCTCTGGTTCTGGAAAAGCTCAGTGCAGCAGTATAGGGCAATACCAGAACAGGGAATTAGAAAGGGGTTGATGGGGGAACAGGGGGAGGGAAGAGGGCTTATGGGACTTTAGGGTAGTGGGGAGCCAGGAAAGGGGAAATAATTTGAAATGTAAATAAAAAAATATATTGAATAAAAAAAAAAAGGAAAAAAAGCAGTAAGGGGAAAAGGTCACGTGACATATAAGGGCAGACCTATCTGAATTATCCCGACTTCTTGCAAGAGACTATGAAAGCCAGAAGATCCTGGGCAGATGTCATACAGACCCTGGCAGACAACATGTAGATGGATGCAAATTCTTATCTCCCTGTACAAAGCTCAAGTCCAAGTAGATCAAGGACCTTCACATAAAACCACATACACTGAATCTAATAGAAGAGAAAGTGGGGATTAACCTGGAACACATGGGCATAGGGGAAATTTCCTTGAATAGAACACCAATAGTTTATGCTCTAAGATCAAGAACTGACAAATGGGACCTCATAAAATTACAAAACTTCTATAAGGCAAAGGACACTGTCAATAGGACAAAATAGCACCCAACAGATTGGGAAAAGATCTTTACCAATCCTACATCCAATAAAGGGCTAATATCCAATATGCACAAAGAACTCAAGAAGTCAGACTCCAGAGAACCAAATAACCCTATTAAAAAATGAGGTACAGAGCTAAACCAAGAATTCTCAACTGAGGAATAGTGAATGACTGAGAAACACCTAAAGAAATGTTCAACATCCTTAATCATCAGGGAAATGCAAGTCAAAACAACCCTGAGATTCCACCTCACACCAGTCAGAATGGCTAAGATCAAAAATTCAGGGGACAGCAAATGCTGGAGAGGATGTGGAGAAAGAGGAACATTCCTCCATTGCTGGTGGAATTGCAAGCTGGTAAAACTACTCTGGAAATCAGTTTGGTGGTTCCTCAGAAAACTGTACATAGTGCTACCTGAGGACCCAGCTATACCACTCCTGGCCATATACCCAGAAGATGCTCCAACATGTAATAAAGACATATGCACCACTATTTTCATAGCAGCCTTATTTATAATAGCCAGAAGCTGGAGTGAACCAGATGTCCCTCAACAGAGGAATGGATACAGAAATTGTGGTACATTTACACAATGGAGTACTACTCAGCTATTAAAAACAATGAATTCATGAAAGGTTTAGGCAACTGGTTAGAGCTAGAAAATATCATCCTGAGTGAGGTAACCCATTCACAAAAGAACATGAAGTATACACTTGCTGATAAGTGGATATTAGCCCAAAAGCTCGGGAATACCCAAGATACAACTCACAGACCACACGAAGCTCAAGATGAAGGAAGGCCAAAGTGTAGATACTTTGATCCTTATTGGAAAGTGGATCAAAACACCCATGGCTCGAAGCCAACCAATAGAATGAGCATAGGGTCCCCAATGGAGCATCTAGAGAGACAACCCAAGGAGCTGAAGAGGTTTGCAGCCCTGCAGGAGGAACAATAATATGTACCAACCAGTACTCCCAGGGACTAAACCACCAACCAAAGAGTACACATGGAGGGACCAATGGCTCCAGATACCTATGTAGCAGAAGATGACCATTTCAGACATCAATGAGAAGAGAGGCCATTGGTCCTGTGAAGGCTCAATTCCCCAGAATAGGGAAATGCAACTCAGGAAATTGGGGGGGGGGGGGGTGAAGGGAGGGCAGTAAGGAGGGTAAACAGGGGGAGATGAGATAGGGGGGTTTCGGAGGGATAACTTGGAAAGGGGTTACTATTTGAAATGTAAATAAAGCAAATATCTAATAAGAATAATAATAAAAGATGATTTTAGCTATCTTTTAAGAGAGGACTTTCGTAGGGTAGTTGTGATATGCCTTTAGTTCCAGAACTCCAGTGACAGAGACAGGTGAATCTCCTTGACATGAAGGCCAGCCTGGTTTACAGAGTGAGTCTAGGGTACCTAGGACTATACAGAGGAACCCTTTCTTAAAACCAAAACACAAAACAACAAAAAGCAAAAACAGAAACCAAAAGAAAAAGGGAGGAGTACTTTTCAAGAGAAGGATGGGGGGGGGGATTGACCAAATACATTGTATACACATATGAAATTATAAAAGGATAAGTTAAAAAGAAAGAGAAGTCCCGCTTAAATTTTTTATTGAATTGAATTTTTCATAGTTTGTTTATTCGACTTTGGTTCATAGTTTCTTTTAATCATTTTTCTAGCATGAAATAAACTGAACTTTCTTGAAGCACATTTAAGTATGTCAAAATCCAATAACATCAGTGGTCCAAGTTTTCAAAGTTGTTTCAATAGTCTGACTTTTGTAAACAAAGTTATGGGTAAGGAGTCATCTCTTTTTAAGGGGATTTTACATAATAAGAATATGGAACCTAAATTAAATTGATCTCTCTACTACTATTCATTCTGCCATGTTCCCTCTATGAGATTGATGCTTCATCTTCAATTGTTTAATTTCAACTGAAATTGGAAAACTAAAGCAACTTAGGCTATTTAATAATAAAATTACCTTTTGCTGTTACAGTTTTATATATTTCAAAGCACTTTTTCTTTATTAAATTTTGTTTTACAACAAACCTAGTTATTATTGTTTCTCTTCTGATGTATGAGTAAAAGGAGGTCCCAAATAATCTTTGTTTAGTTATCCATTTAATCAGTGATGGAGCTAAGGCAAAATGGAAAGGCTGCTGTTTCTGTGATAGAATTGTTTTCTTCTCTATGTCATGACTCCTGACATATTTATAGAAATGAATCAAAGAGTTTATCTCCATCCTCTGCAATGAAGAATCTATAGCCATTATGAATTTGGGTTTGGATAGTGTAATAAAATTAGTAATACAGTCTTGAGATGAAGGAAGAATGATCAAGAATATGTTAACCCAAGTAAGGGTGGGACAAATGCCCCATCAAAAACATTGGTCAAAGTTGAGGAAGCCTAAAAGGCAACCCAACGAGGCAGAAACTGATGGTTAATACAGGCTTTAGTTTTTCCTCTAATAAGAAATTTTGATTGGGTGAGTGAGTGAGTGTTGAGAGCTTTTGGTGCCCCTTCTAGGAATTTGGCATTTGTCACTGGGCTCGTACAAGGAAATAGACTCAGATAAGAATATCAGAAATTGTGACTACTTTGCTGAATTACTTCCTCTTGTGATCTCTTTGCTTACTACTTTAATTATTACCATGTGAGATCCTTTTTGCTTATTACTTTGCTTAATTACTGTCTTGTGTGATCTCCTTATTTACTACTTCACTCGATCACTTTGTCCTTGATGTAAGAACTCACCATGGTACCTAGAATGATATAAAAGCAGACTGGGAAAGAATACAGCTGCTTTAGCCTCAGCATTGGCTTGGAGTCCTGTTATAATTTTGTCTCATTGTCTTTGTCTTTTCAATCCTCCCTTCTTGTTGACTGTCTGAGCTGGCTTGGTCATGTGAGAATTAAAGCTAGATAGACTGATTGAGGATATTTTAGTCCTTTGGTGTTTGAATTTCCAGAAAGAATCTGTTAAGTTACATGTTACTAGTAAGTGGAAGCACTTTAAGTTACCAATATCAGGGTCTGGAAGGGAAGCTGGTTTGGATGAAATAACACATTAGCATTACAGGTTGGCGAGATTGCCTAGAAGTTAAAAACACTTGCTGCACATGCAGAGGACCCCTTTGTGGGGGCCTGGGTTCACACACTGTAGTTTACAACCATCTGTAACTCCAGTTTCATGAGATCTGATGCTCACTTCTGGCCTCCATGGGTGCTCAAGTGGTACACATACATGTAGATGGCACACTTATATACATAAAATAAATAAATATTTAAAGATATATTAGGCTGGGTATGATAGCACATGCCTATAGTCTCAGAACTCCAGAAACAAAGGCAGGCAAATCCTGGCTAGTATGAGCTACTCAGCAAGATTCTGTTCTGTTTGTGAATGGATTTTATGTTTTTATTTTTTTTTGGAGATGTATTCATTGAAAATTATTCAAAGTCTTAAGCCTCAAATGTCCTCTGCCACCTAAAACAAATATCTCAGTATACAGATATCAAAGAATATCAGGGTTGCCAAGATCCAGTATTTCATTTCTGAATATTCAATTATAAGGAACCAAGGTCTCTTCCTGTGTGCTAGAAATAGAGATTGTGCTAACATGGTTTCAAACAAAGTCAAAAAAAGAGTTCTAGTTGCTATGCATTATGTGAGGAATTTACAGTCAGCTTTTGTTTTTGAAGAAGCAGCAGGTTTCCTATGAGACAGAAGCCATATGAGAAAGAAGTTTACACCAATTATGGTATGAATAAAGGAAATTTGGAAGGAAAGAGATTTGGCTGTTCTCAGATTACACTGCCTGGAATGTAGTTTGAGCAGGAATGTTCTGATTTAAACTTGGGCAGCTAGAGTTACTTATCATGATTTATTCCCCCATCTTCTGCCCATCACCCTGCAAGAGCAGAAAAATAAACCTCAAGAGGATGAACTCACTATGTGCCCTAAACCAGCCCATAGGTAACAGGATAGGTAACCCACCTGAAAATGAAGCCCATGGTGTCTGTCTTAACCCATGCTGCTTTGACAACTGATCAACTGGGGACTTAAAAGATGAACACTAACGTTCATAGTTATGGAGGGTGAGAAATCTGAGGTCAAAGTACCAAGTGCTCCAAGTATGGTAGGCATATTTTCCAATTTGCAAATGACTATCTTCTCACCATGACCTCACTGCTGGAAAGTAGAGTGCGAACCCAGACTCGGAAAGCCTTTCAGACCTTGTAAAAGACTAACCATGCTCAAGACTAACCCTTTGCCAAGGAAGGTCCCATCTCTCAATACCACCTCACTGGGGACAGGGTTTTCAGTTTATGAACGTCAGGAGACACAACCTTCAGTCTATAACACTTGATATTATAAGGAAAGCAGAGTGTAATGTTCTCTTTGAGAATGAGAAGATTCACTACTGAAGGGTAGGCCTATCTTTGTGTTCCGACAAGGAAAAAGCTATTCGGTCCTCCAGAAATAAGAGAGGATGAAGGGCTCTTCCTTCTTCCTTGGCGCTGCCCACGAGGTGGCTGCCATCTGTTTTGCTGTATCATGGCTGCCCTCCTGCCTCTAGTGAAGCCCAAGATCGTCAAAAAGAGGACCAAGAAGTTCATCAGGCACCAGTCAGACTGATATGTGAGAATTAAGCGAAACTGGCGGAAACAAACCCAGAGGCATTGACAACAGGGTGCAGAGAAGATTCAAGAGCCAGATCCTCATGCCCAGCATTGGTTATGGGAGCAACAAGAATCCCAAGCACATGCTGACCTACTGGCTTCCGGAAGTTCCTGGTCCACAATGTCTAGGAGCGGGAAGGGCTGCTGATGTGTAACAAATATTACTGTGCTGAGATGGCTCACAATGAGTCCTCCAAGAACCTAAAAGCCACCATAGAGAGCGCAGCACAGCCGGCCATCAGAGTTACCAATTCCAATGCCAGGCTACACAGCGAAGAAAATTAATAGATGGCTTGTGTGCACGTTTTGTGTTTAAATAAAATCATAAAAACAGAGAGAGAGAGAGAGAGAGAGAGAGAGAGAGAATATGAAGGCCCTAGGAGATATGACTTGCTAGGTGTGTCTTCTCACTCTCTTTCCCGCACTTACAAGGAGCCTGAAATAGAGATTGACATCCCAAAGTCTAGCTTTAAAGACAGTAGGAGGTAGGGAATGATGATGAGCATGAAGATGAAGGTTCTGGCTTTGGGGTAAGTGAGGCCCTAGCTGAGACTCTGAACCTATTCTAACAAGCAACTTTATATATATCCCCAGGTGCTTGTAAATGAGCTCATAAAAATTCAGATTAGCCAGTCTGCAGAACTACAGAGAAAAAAAAAAAAGCTAGACTGGGAGGTGAGGTCGGGTGAGCCAGATGCCAAGGGGGAAGAAGTAGAAACATTTCCTGTATCCAGATGTTCACTCATCCTAGTGTGATTGGCTGAGTCCGGAGATGAATGAAGCTTGACAACCACTTATAAATCTTGTGTTTTCCTTCCACTCATTCAGACTAAAGAAAGCAAGTTGATAAATGATTTGTTAAAATGACAAATATCTTCTCAGGGGTATATATAGTACCTGGAGGAAATGTTCTTTTCCCAGCAGCTACTTGAGAAGAATTCCTTTGTAGAAAAAAGTACAGATTTGTTGCAGGGATATTCTACTCACGACAGTGTCCCATGAAGCATCCTGCTGTCCTCTAAAATTTATTGGCAGGAAAAACATTAACTTGTATAACAAAAGAAAGAGGATAAGCAAAGGATCTGCAGGACACAATTTTCCAGGATGAAGAAGGCAACATATTTAGTTGTCTGACTTATCAGATATTAGAGAAAAGAAAAATTACTAAGTCGTTGGCTAAGTGACTTGTGGAGTGAATTCCACCAGTTCCATTACAGAATTACTTATAATTAATACCTTCATAGAAGGGTGTATATTGTATGAGAGTGTGTGTACATGAGTGTGGGCATGCATGTATGTGTGCATGTGCATGTGCATGCGTGTGTGTGTGTGTGTGTGTGTGTGTGTGTGTGTACGTGCGTGTGCATGGGCCTGCAACCTAAAATAATGAATTATCTGCCAGACATTTGATGTAGCTTATATGATAATTAATTTTCTGTGTCAAGTTCACTGGGCTAAAGGATTCAAACAAAACATTTTGTTTGAGTCAGTGAAGATACTTTGTGGAGAGATTGGCACTGGAATCTATATACTAAATAATATTGTCCCCCATCTCTGTTGTATGTGTAAGTGTATGTGAGGGTGTAAGGGGTAGAAAGAACCTATTGATAGTAAACTCTCTTCTTGGCTCAGAACATAACACAGGAGTGCCTGGAAGCAGTCTTCATATGCTACTGGAATGAATCCTTGAAGTCTGAAGATGAAGACCGTCTGGAGTGAAGACACCAACAGAGTTCTGAGTAAAGGGTCCCAAGGCCCAAAGAGATGTGTTTATTACATGAGATCATAACCCTGCTCCGGTTACTTGGGACTATGGGAAGATATTCTATACTAAAATCATAATCATTATGCCAATAAGGAAGTAAGGCAGGAGTACAAAACAAATCTGCAAAAATATCAGATTTGGGCCAGAATTGACAGTAGAAGGGACAGCTATAAATCCGAGTGCCCAAGTAATAACTGAAATAATATGATTTTAGACTGACAGAACCCAGATGCCACCACTTTATAATTAGAGATGAGGTTGACATGATTAGTAGAGCACACGTACAGGGCATATAGTAACCAAGGAAACTTGGCCAAGAGGAAAATATAATGCTGCTTAGTTGGGAAAGTGGGGGATGCGCACAAAGTGTAATGACGCATACATATGAAAATGTCATATAAAGCCAATTATTTTGTATGGTAAACTAAGAAACTATTTTTTGATTACGATTTTAAAAGCTCAACATTCTTTCCATGAAGTCTAATCTGTTGGTTGATTTTTTTTCTCTCCAAAAGGGTATTTCTTGGAGTTTGATTAATAAGCCACCAATAGCAATTATGATTTTTATGACCAAACACATTTAAAAGCTAGAAGTAAAATCACTAATTCCAGCCACTGCAGTAGAAAATCATGCTGGCGTCTAGATAGAGTAAGTACTCAGATTTAGAACTCTGTGTTTAAGATGCCATGTTAATTCAAAATGAACCTGTACTACCATATAAAGTATATAAAATAAATATTTCACAAACCTTGAATTGAAAGAACTTCATGGCTTTTGTATCTTAAGTTTTTGACAGCAAATATTAAGATGGTCTTGTCAGTCATAAGGGAACTGGAAAGCAGATAACCCTAGGAAAAAACTCAGGGTGTGTCAGTAACATTTGTATGATTCAAAGATTCTGATCATTCCAGTACATCTCTTCCATGTAAAGAGCAAATTATTATGCCATGTGCCTTTGACTGCAAAGAAAAAAAAAGAGTCCTATAGAGCCTTTTGAATTTTTGAAATACTTAATCACTTAGGTTCACTGCCGTTCTTTGTATGGTATAATTCAGAGACATAGTTGCATGTTCATCAAAGGATCCTCACCAAGACTAATCCCCAGTTATTCACAACAGTAATCCGTTTGTGAACATTAAATCTGTAAGTCAGTTTTCTCCCCATTTCCCACTCCTTGACAATGTTTCCTGGGTACTTACATCCTTGCTGAGGACCTATTATTGGAGGGACCTAAGCCTTGGCAGTAGATAAGGGAGAGATAAGGAAAGTAAAGATAAGGAGTTATGGTAATGTCACACAGGAAATGAGGTAGCTTGTGGTGGTGGTACTTTTTAGGGTAGTTCATTGGGGGACCAACAGGCTGAGAAAGCTGTAAAGTCCTGGCTTCTAAAGTAATCAAACTAAAACAACTCATTGCAATAGTCTTTACCAATTAGTATAGTTTCTTCAATTAAAAAAAAAATGACTAACACCTGACTAGGCCAAAGTAGCCAATCAAAATTTTCTTTACCTTACCTCCTCATTTACGTTCAAAAGTCTTCCCTTCTTGCCTTTTTTAATGGAAACCTGAACTGTGCTAGCAGTCTGTAGCTGTGTAATTCATGACCCGCATCTTTGATCAGATGACTTATTTAAAATTTAATGTCCCACACTATCTTTTACCACACAAGGTAATTTAATATAGCCAAGAGTGGCTGTATTTTGGAAGCATTTGAAGTTAGATGAATGATGGGAGAAAGAAGGATTGGGGGATGTCTGAGAAAGTCTTGCCTGGGTTATCTGGGATGATTAAATGTCTTTCAAGTGAGATGAACAAGAGTTCAGGAAAAGTAAACAAAAAATATAGAAAATAAAAAAAAGTTTAATTTTCTGAAAAAACAAGGAGTTTGATTTCAGTTGGCTTAAATTGGGTGTATATAGTCAACATTTAGAAGCATTCAAGGGAACAGTTTGATATCAATTTAGAATCCAGGAGGAAAATCCACATAAGAGATACAAATTTTGGGTCACTGAGAAATGGATAATATTTCAAATAATAAGAGTCGATGAGTATATTACAGGAGTAGATGTAGTAATAAAGAGAGAGGATGGGAACCTGAGCATGGAAACCAGCAATGCTAAACACTTGAAAGAAGAAGAAACATCGATGACGCAGACAGGAAGAGACCATGAGCAGAATGGAAGATAGCCCAGGAACTTGTTTGGGAGGCCACTGGGTGAGAAAATAGTGTAAATTAACAAAGAGGAAAAAGTTGTCTCTAATGCTGCTGCTAAGTCAGCCCAAGTAAGGACTGGTCATTTATGAGTGGATCCAGCAGTGCCTGAGTCATTTGAAACCTGATGGCCACTTATCAGAGATTGCATTCCATGTGTATTCCTTTGTGACTGGGATATTAATTAGCCCAGAAGCCCTGAATACCCATGGCACAAATCGCATAACAAATGACTCCCATGAAGAAGTATGGAGAAGGTCCTGATCCTGGAAAGGATTGATCTAGCATTGGAGGGGAATATAAGGACAGAGAAAAAAAGGAGGGAGGTGATTGGAGAATGGATGGAGAGAAGAAGGTTTATGGGACATATAGGGAGGGGGGATCTGGGAAAGGGGAAGTCATTTGGAATGTAAACAAAGAATCTAGAAAATAAAAATATTTATTAAAAAAAGACAAATAAACACACACACACACACACACACACACACACACACACACACACACACACACACACACAAGAAACCTGATGGCCAGGTGCATGGTGTCCAACTATATCATAAGAAATCACTTTTCGAGTCCCCTGCGGTTCAATGAATATGTGATTATTTCTAGGACTGAAGACAAGACAGACTTTCTCAAGGAATTTGGAAAAGCATACATGGACAGAAGGTAGGACTCCTAGGATGAACTACAGCTACTTTCCAGTTTGCCTAAGGCTAGTGAAGATGTTGGCAAGAAACACTTTAATATGAATGGCAGATGAACAGCCCGCCTTGGTGCCCTAGGGAGAGAAAATCCACAGAACTCCTGTGGCAGTCAGGCCAGACTAATTTACTGAATGCTTTTGCAATAGATTTTGCTGTAAAATAAATTGGATAGTAGTTTCAATTGAACAATAGTACCAAAAAGTGTCCAAATTCAGAGTGGTTGGGCTTCGTAGGATCGATGGGGAGCCCAGTACGTGGCCTGGAAAGGATTCGGGTTGGTGTTGCAGTCCAACAATAACGCTGGGAAGTCAGTTAGCAGTAAGCACCAGTAGTTCAATGAGAACTCAAGAAGGATAAATCCTATCCTGCAACAGGACAAGCAACTCAACTCACCACCCCACCCCACCCCACTCCACCCCCGCCACCCAGAAGAGAACAAAGTAAGTCCATAGAATCATTTCGTTCATCTCATTACCTGATTCCAGACCGGTGCTGGGTCCAGTTGTGTCCCTTTGGGTTAGACTGTCTCAACTGGAGGAAGTTCCTCCACAGCACCTTTCCCTGTCCTTTGCTAAACATGCGTTGCTCTTTCCTGATGATATCTATATGCCAGAACTGCTAAGGCACAGGTAAGCGACTGCTCACTGTTTCTTCCCTGTTGTGCATATGAGCTTTTGAATTTTACTTTTCTTTGGTTATTCCCTTCATTTTTGAAGAATATCAAAATGAAAAGTTACAACGGTTGAGTTTTAGGATATTAACTTTCTTTTTACAATTCTAGGATCAGACAATACTTCCCTCTATAAACAACAATAAGTCCTCTGATGCGCTGAGGCGAACAGGTTGGTGTTCCTCCGCCAGGATAGGCAGAGAAAAGCAGAGAAAAGAGAACTCCGGTTATTTCCAACGTGCTCTCTTTATAAGGAAATGGAGCCTCTTCTACACTGGTAACACAGTTGTACACTGAGGTCCCAGTGGAGGCTGCAAACTTTGATAATTGGGTCCAGGCTTTCTCCTTCCAGGTTCTGATACTTTCCCAGATGCCATGAGGAGTAGGCAAGCTACATCCAGAATCCCTAACCGCGAACACTTCCGGATCTAGGAGCTGCATTACACTTCTCTCCATCTTCCTCCTGAATTCATAATCGATAACACCCACCACCATTCCTAGTCGATTTTCTTTTATAAAACAACATTTTAACTCTGCACACCAAGCCCCAGGTCTCCACTCACACTGAAACTGTGATAAAGCAAAAAAAGAGTTCTTAGGAAAACACTTCAAAACAGTTGTTTCTGATCCATTTGTGTGGAAGTACAAACAAAACACAAAGTATCTTCGTGAACTGACACATAGTGAAATAGGCTAGGCCATTTCTCTGACCCTCATGTCTTCCCTGTACTTTACCTCTTTCTTAGCTAGCTAACTCCTACTTACTTGCCACATCTTAGTTTAATTTTTATTAACAACATTAAACTATGGCTTGATTATTTAAATTACTTCTGAAAGTCAAAAACTAGCCATTTCAAGAACATAGACTTCCTCATACAGGATGTCAGCCATCAGAGTGAGGGCAAGGCGGGCTCCTGGTGATCTCTGGATGAGATCTCCTTTTGTCCAGGGATCTCCTCCTGTAAAGGGCATGCCTTTCCAGGTATAGGCTTTTCTTTCCAATCTCTATAAATTGTGCTGAGCCTCCCAGGGCAATTGCACACTAAAGGATGGTCTCTATGGAAAGAGAGAGTCTTTGTTCTCCAGGAAAGTAGAGTTAAACCAGAGACAGATTTTACTTACTTCAGTTCAGTCTTAAGTGACTTTGAGCCTGCCCTAACCTCTCTCTATCAGTAAAATACTGCTGAATGTATTCTGGCTTTCCCAAGGGTTATTTTGGAAACCAATGTGATAATGTATTCGAAAGTGTCCATAGGAATAAGGGGTGCACCAGGGCAGAGTCTATTTTTAGCAAGCTCTGTGAGTTTAACACTCATAAGCACTCCTGACCAATCTGAAGATTTCTTATTTCAGGTCTCTATGTTGAATTCTTCTGCTTGGCATTCAGGAGAAGCTGTAATTCCATGTAGATATAAGGACAGGATCAGACTGGTTTCAGAAAGCAAGAAAACATTTTTCCCTGAAAATAATACAAACGTTTCATAATGATTTTTTTCATAATCTTGTTGAATTTTCTTCTCAGTCTCAGTGGGAATCTTCTGAGTTTCCTTCTGTTTTCAATAGAGAACATATATTTTCCCACATAAGTTGAAGTATTCTGTCAGACTCATCGTACTGGCTGGTTTTGTCTTGTCAACTTGACACTGGCTGGAGTTATCACAGAGAAAGGAGCTTCAGTTGGGGAAGTGCCTCCATGAGATCCAGCTGTGGGGCATTTTCTCAGTTAGTGATCAAGGGGGGAGGGCCCCTTGTGGGTGGTACCATCTCTGGACTAATAGTCTTGGGTTCTATAAAAGAGCAGGCTTAGCAAGCCAGGGGAAGCAAGCCAGTAAGAAACATCCCTCCATGGCCTCTGCATCAGCTCCTGCTTCCTGACCTGCTTGAGCTCCAGTCCTGACTTCCTTTAGTGATAAACAGCAGTGTGGAAGTGTAAGCTCAATAAACCCTTTCCTCCTCAACTTGCTTCTTGGTCATAATGTTTGTATGGGAATAGAAACCCTAAGACAAATTGGTACCAGCATAGTGGGGTATTCCTGTGACAACTTGACCACGATTTGGGGAGGACTGTGGAAGGACTTTGGAACTTTGGGTTAGACAATCTATTCAGTGTTAAGAGCTCTGTGAGATGTTGTGTAGGAGCTTGGAAGATAATGTTGAGAACAGTGTAGAAGATGGGGGCCTGGCTTGTGAAATTTCAGAGGGAAGATTAAAGACTCTTATCAGGGCCATGTTTTTATTGTGGAGATTCTGTGGTTTTGGTTAGCTGGGGCTAAAGAATCAGATGTGATTAACAAGATACCAGAACCACTAAAGCAAACCTTTGTGTTACTGGGACTATTGATGCTGGTTAGCTGGAGCTAAGAAATTAGCAATGATTAAGAAGAGACCAGCTTCACTGAGGAGAAATCTTCTGGGAAGTGTTTTTTAGCCACGGTTGCATTTTGTGCTGTGGCTGGACTTGGTAGTATGTAAGAGTCACCCAGGTAGTCCTGGTTTTGAAGGCATGAAGGGGTCATGAATAGCAGCTAAGGCTCTTGCACAGTGAGAGGCCACAGAAGGCCATTGGTGAAGGTGCAGCCTCAGTTGCAATGAATGACCCAGGACTGAAGGGGTCATGCAAAGGAGTTGAGATTTGGCACCATGTGAAGAGCCTATGAGAGGCTATTGGTGAAGCCTAGTTATAGCAGAAGACAGCAGTGTTTTGGAGATGCCAGTGCCATGTGATGACCCTCAAGAATAGCAGCAGCAGTGGAGTACAGGCAGCTGAAGCCTAGAAGACAAGCTGTGTGCTACAAAAGGCAGAACTGGAGAAGTGACCTAAGCCCTTGGAGGAGCCCGAAAGATCGTGAGTTGGATGCCAGACATTGAACCATTGGAGTTTGAGTTTTGCTTTTGATTGTGACTATGCCCTGATATTTTTCCCTCTTGATAGAAGAAAGTATTTTAGTGGAGCCCACAGTTAAGAGAACTTTGAATTTTTAAAAGACTTTGAATTTTAAAGATATTGGACATTTTAAGGTAATTGAACTTTTAATATATAAAGACTGTGGAACTTTTAAAGTTATTTAGATCTTGGGGATGAATAAGAAAGCAAGGGTTGAGGTTTAATAGTAATGTGTTTGTGTGACAAGGGGTCAATTGTACTGGCTGGTTTTTTGTGTCAACTTGACACAGGCTGGAGTTATAACAGAGAAAGGAGTTTCGGTTGGGGAAATGCCTTCATGAGATCCAGCTGTGGGGCATTTTCTCAATTAGTGATCAAGGGGGGAGGGCCCCTTGTGGGTGGTACCATCTCTGGGCTGGTAATCTTGGGTTCTATAAGAGAGCAGGTTGAACAAGGCAAGCCAGTAAGGAACATCCCTCCATGGCCTCTGCCTCAGCTCCTGCTTCCTGACCTGCTTGAGTTCCAGTCCTGACTTCCTTTAGTAATGAACAGCAATGTGGAAGTGTAAGCTCAAAAAACCCTTTCCTCCCCAACTTGCTTCTTCATCATGATGTTTGTGCAGGAATAGAAACCGTAAGACACTCATCAACTGAATTTTGATTATTTATTAAAAGCTAGTAGTTTTTTCATTTTTCAGTAAGAATTGATTAGTTCCTCCAGAGAAAAAATTTTGTGGATTATTTCTTCTAGTTAAATTATGTAGATGTAGACTTATCTTTAAAAAATACATTTTTGTGCTATAGCTAATATGTGTAGTTCAAACATTAGCATGCACTTCATTTCCTGCCTGACACCAAGGCACTATATTTCTCCTTTTATCAAATACTGTGAATTTTCATCATTAAAAGTAACCATTGCCTGCTCACATTGGAGGTTTAAAGATTTCTAAGCAGTTTAAGTTTTTTTTTATTAGTGTCTTTATAAAGCTGTTTCTCCCTGGAACCAGAAATATTTTAAGTTGGCAATTAATTATGAAAAGAATAACACAAAGATCTGTGGTTTATTTTATTTTATTTAGTGTTTTGGTCATACTAAGGATCAAACCTAAGTGCTGCTTTACTAACAAGGGCTCGGCTGCTGAGCTCCATCTAGGTCCAGTGTGCCTCCAGTAGGGTCACGACGGTTAGAGGTTAGCCCAGAACAAACCTGTGGCCGTAGGTGCAAGCTGAGCTATTTACATAGTGTATGTACATATTCCCTCCCACAATACAAACATGTATATTGTATATACATACACCTTTGTGTATAATACATTGTGTATAAATGTATAGAGGCATTGTATATAAATGTGCTCTTATGATATAAAAGTGCCCCTATCTGTCCTCTGTCATTACCAAAAGTGCCTGGAACTAGATGTATGTCAGATTGTGTATTTTCCCCCCAGATTTTGAAATACATAATGAAATATCTTGGGGCTGGGACCCAAGTCTTAAAATAGAAAGTCATTGATTCTTTATGTACCTGATTTTCATACATTAAAAAAAATGTGAGTTGCATTTTGACTGCAATCTTATATATGAGGTCAGATATGGAATTTCCTACTTGTGATGGCTTGGTCAATTCTCAAAAATTTCAGAATTTGGAGCACATTGGATTTCTAGATTTGGGATACTTACCCATATTTGGAGTGAGAAACAGAACAAAGTAGAGGCCACTTGCTTGGTCCCAAAGGGCAGGTTATTATCAATTTTAGTAGACAATTGCTATTATGCAATGAAGAATCCCATTATGACAAAATTTTTCCATTTTTCAGAACAGGAAAACCCCCACTTTTTAAGCATTACTAAATCCAGAGGTGTTTTCTTTTGTTTGTTTGTTCGTTTGAAACAAATACTTCATGGAGCAAATAAACATATTGATTTGATCTGGCTTTTTGACTCCTTAACTTTGACCTAGAATGTATCTTTCTGGGTCTTCCATAGTATAAATTGCATTTGTGATATACTGGCCACTTTTTGAGTGGTTTGTAACATTTTAGATGACAAACATCTTTGAGAATTTATGAATGCTGTCCTTGAATATCCTCAGTGATGATATCTGGATAAAATTTCAGCATGTCCTTAAGGTTGTTAATAAATAATGTTTTAAGAATTACAAGGATGAAGCCGGGCAGTGGTGGCGCACGCCTGTAATCCCAGCACTCTGAAAGGCAGAGGCAGACGGATTTCTGAGTTCGAGGCCAGCCTGGTCTACAGAGTGAGTTCCAGGACAGCCAGGGCTATACAGAGAAACCCTGTCTGGAAAAAACCAAATCCAAAAAAGACAAAAAAAAAAAAAAAAAAAAAGAATTACAAGGATGAAGTCTGAGACTCTTTGGCTTAATGAAAACAAAACTAAAATATAATGGCACCTAGCTTTTTCTAATTCCCAGGAATTCAGACCAAAGTCTGTGGCTCAATTATAATAAATAATTACACATTTTAAATAGCTACTTTTCAGTTTGAGTTTTCTCCTTGGCCCTGATCCTGTACTCTGTTTCCTTTATTTTGGTGAATTATAGCCTTTTCATTTCTTTTATTGTTTTTGTTTTATTGCTTTCATTTTTTCTGTAGTCAGTCCATCCAAAATTAGTTAAGCAATAAATAAGGGAATAAATGAATAAGAAATGAAGTAACTTGCAATACAAGTAATAAAAACGTATTCACATAATTCTGTAGCAAATAAGAAAAAGAGAACATAACTGTGAGCCAGAGAACAGTTTGTCTCTAGGGTCCTCATACTCTGCCTACCCCTGTTATTTTTCTCTGTGGGTATTCTATTAACCCTCCTAACTGCCCCCTTGCTACCTCAGCTCTTCAGAGCTCACTATGGTTGTCAAGTGTGTTGTCTTATAGCAGCAATCTAGGTCACAAACCCACACTGGGATGACTTTCTTAGCCCCAGGTGATTTCTTTCTCTTTCAGGAGAAGTTCAGAAACCCTTGCTAACTGTATGTCACTCTGGGCCTTGATCACATTGTGCTTTGTAATGTCGCTGCTTTGGGACATGATTGTCCATGGTGCTACGTGAGACTTGGCGCCTTGTCTCTCTTTTGTAAGCTTCGTGGCATCAAGCAAAGTGGTGAGGATGGATAATGGCTTGGTAGATATAGATTAAGTTTGATAGAACTGCTTCTCCTTCAAAGATTCCTAGTTTTCTAGATTATTAGTTTTTTTTTTTTCCAAATGGGGTTAAATCACTCAACAGGAAATGTCAATTTTAAATTAAGCTTCACCAGGTTGATGTAATGAGAGCTGGAGCTATATGGGAACCTAAGGATATGGGCGGATGAAAGATGTTCGCTTCTGGAAGCTGCGAGAGCTCACGGTGTAAGAGATTTGAGTGGATTCCAGGGAAGATGGGGTGAAAATAGATCACTGGTTGCTGTAGATTAAAGAGGGAATATAATCTTTAATCTAGAATGGTAAGGTAGGGGCTATGGCTTCTGATAATTTACCAACCCATGTTACACTTTTATTAAACCTGTGTTGTTGGAGTAGAAGTTATTAGGCTTTGGATATAGCCTGTTATTCACTGCAAAACATAGCCTTCAAGTAAATGCTAATATGGCTTCGAAAGGTTAATGTTGCCAGTGTCAGACTTTTCTAGGCGGCAGTTTAAAAGGCTTGACATTTGCTGAGTAGCCCCTGAGAAAGTGCCTCTTATTAAAAGTGCATGTCCTCTTACAAAGCAGCCTTCCCTGGAGCTAGGCTCATTTTGGCTAACACTGAGTGTCGGCCATATATGAGCTATACAAGTATGGGAAGAAAGAAGCTCCTGCCTTTAAGTCAGTAGAGACGGGGAGACTGGGCTTTTAAAAGACAAACACCTGCCTCTCTTCTCACCTCACTGAGTAGAGAAGAAACAACTCAGGCAGGACAAGTGCCTGAACTCTGTCCCTGAGCTATGTCCTTACATCTGATATTTATATTCTGCATCAGTGCTGTCTGTGATTCATCTCTTATTTATTATTTTTTTAAATTTTCATTTATCCCTGATGCCAGAATTACAAACACACACTACTCTATCCAGCAGGTTTAGAGGGTTCTGGGCATCAGGCTCAGGTCTTCATGCTGTGAGGCACCTTTTTTACCATCTGGGTTCTCTCCTCACCTCAATACCCTGAGATCCATCAAGATCTTTCTTCTAAAATATTGGGGCATAGATAAGCCAAAATATGTGGCACAAAGTCTAGAAAAGTAGCCACTCACTTGAAAAAGTCTCTGTTTCTCTGTCTCTGTCTTGCTATCTCTCTACCTCTCTGTCTCACACACACACACACACACACACACACACACACACACACATACGCATACTTAAGTAGAATAATTTAAACACTACAATTTTATACTTTCAAGTTTTATGAGACTGGCTTCCCTCCTTGCCCCTCTCCCCAGGGCCCTCTTGTTCCTCTTTTCACGTTGCCAGTATTCATCGCTCTTTCCATCTATGGACAAACTTTTGTTAGCTTGGGGGCTGAGCTTTGTCTCCTACTGCAGGAAGGGCAGGCACCAAGTGAGGAGCCGATTGTGAGCCACTGGCACATGTCTGAATAGGAATATTATTCCGTCTCACCTGGAGTACTTCTGGCTGGGGTACCTTGTTCATTTAGGCACTCTCTTTTGCCAACATAAAACAGCTGGAAACAAGAGCCAGGCAAACCACGATTTCTGATTTCCATACTCAACTACGAAGTATCCTTCATGTGTACCTATGACAGCAGTCAGCCTCTCCTCGAATGGCTCCTGCTCCTATAGCTCCCACAGTGAAGATCTGCTCAACCCAGGCCTGATAGCTGCAACCAATTTTCCCTCCTAACAGAATTTATATTCTGTAATTATAACCTATGTTCACACTTTGGATTCTGGGTTCATAAGTCATTGTCAACTCTTAGGTCTTGAAGAGATAAGGTTTACATAGAATATAGGTCATTAGAGTAATGCCTTTGAAGGGAGTATTAAGACCCTGGCTTATTCCTATCCTCTTGCTTTCTGGTTGCTTGAGATAAACAGGTTTTGTCTCCCACACGCTCCCCTTTTTTTGTGTGATATACTGTGCTACTATGTGTTCAAAGCAAACAGGGTCATGAGGCTGTGGAATCAAGTGTCTGAACTGTGAACAAAAAGCAAACCTTTCTTCCCTTTAAATGATCAGTCTTAGTTATTTTGTTACAGTGATGGAAAGCTAACTAACACATGGTAGAGGAAAGAGACATTGAAAAGCAATACAGGAGATTTACTGTATGTAAATCTCACAAAAACTTTGAATGTTTATCACCTAATCATTTTAAAAGAGCCTTGAAAGGAAACAGTTTTCATACATTAATGTTGATTTAAATAAGTATAAAGATAAGAATAAACATAAACTCCTTAAGGGGAAAGTCCTTATAAATTAAAAATAAATGTACAGATAAATTTGTGAATTAAAGTATATCATAAATGAAACTTTAGAAAAATGTGTTTCCAGTTTGTTAAACCTGAAAATGGATTAGAAGATTATAGACAGAGCTCACATTTATGGTATAACCTCAATAAAAATGACACAGAAAATGCCATTCACACTCATAACTTTTAAGTGTTTGGTTATTAGTTGAGAACAAAAAAGTACCCTCATGCTTCATCAAAGTTTTGCCATAGTCATCCCTGATTGTGAACTTGGTAAGCTAAAATACCATATATTTGTTCTTTCTCAATTCTTGAGGTCAGTAGTACAAAATCAGTTTGTCTGTGCTGAATTTAAAGCACCAATAGGGTCACAGTCTTTGGGGAAATTCGAGGGAGCAACATGTTTCTGTGTCCTTTCCAGATTCTAGAACAGCACTTCTTGCATTTCTTGACTTGTGACCCCTTGCTATATCTTAAAAACCAGCACCATAACATCTTTTAATCTCTCTTTATCTCATCGTGTTTACTCTCCTGTTTTTGTGAACAAACCCCCATTTCCCTCTTCTAAGAACACTGTGCTTGTTTTCAGGGCTCACTGCAAGCAATCAAGAAGATGTCATCTCCAATTTTTAATAAAATCACAGTCATAATACTTTAAGGATATAAAATGATACATATTCCAGAGCTGAGAACCCAACTGATAAATTTCCCTGGAACATGTCTGTAATGCTGGATGCTATGGTAAAGGACTTTTGAGCCAGCATGTTTGTATGTTCATTAAGTACTTCCAAGGATCTTCAAAAGCTCTATTACTGAGAAACTGACATTGAGTCAAGTTTGTTTTAATTCGGTATACTGAATGTGAACACAGCAGACACAGCACAGCATTGTGTGACTCTGACTAACCATATGTTTGCCACTTCAGTGACCCATAGTCTTTTCAGTTGCTGTTTCAAACTATCACACTACTACTAGGCACTCATATCTGGTGGTTTCCAAGCTATAGATAAGTATCCATGAGTCCAGTTAATGCCTAAAGGACTTGGTATGGGCACGTCTTTCTGAAGATTCATTGCAGGGTAGGTGGTTTTCAGAGGAGTGCAGTCTACTTTCAAGTGTAATTGCATACTCTCTTCAGTAAATGGAAAATAGGTTCCATGATTCTGAGTCTATGGAATCATCTGGATCATTGAGTCGTTACCAATTGATGTAATGAATCCAGAGGAGAATGGTCCAATGTATGCAAGGCTAAAAGTATTGCTGGGTGATTCAGATAAAAAGAAAGTTATACTGGATCTAGGTTAGAAGCCCAGTAGTTGTCTATCTTTACTGGTTTTCTTGAATATATTTCTATATAGGAAAGATCAGTCCAACAGACAAATTAAGTTGAAATACGGCAAGTGGGACATGAAACTGAAACTGAATTTATAGGTATTCAGACTTCTCTAGGAAGTGGGAGCTATATGTAAAACCCCATGATCTGGACCCATCATCCAGCCTCTCTCCAACACAATGTGACACCTGCCATTTATGCTGTCATGGATTTCCATGCATTAGAGAGATGGAGTGAAATGAGAGATGATGTTTTCAGCACTTACAGAGATTGTTAGGATCTCCTTTCTGTCATTTCTATTTCATTCTCTTCACACATAAGTTGTAAAGCCCATTTGGAATCTTTTTTTTAATCATTTGGTAATTTTCAGGTCTAGCTAAGTTACTAGGAGCTTACCAATTTTTGATACTTGCATGAATTAAACCTGGTGTGTAGCTGAGTTTACTGATGAGTTCAATACAAAGCAAGACTAAGGATAATTGTGAATCATTTTAAGGCTGCCTTGTTATTAATGTTACTCCCTTGCCCTAGCCTCATTAATAACACTTTTCCATGTTCATTAGTTGGGGAGGAGGACATAGGCTAGTTTGCCCTTTTCATAAACCAATGTCAAAACTCTCATAGTCACTGCCCTACCAAGAATTGATGGACAATGTCTGATATTGCTAGAATATATATGGGGCAGATAGTTATGAAATAGTAAAGAGTAAAATTTAAAGACTGTATCCTCTATTCAAAGCAAATAAATACAAATACATCTTCAGAACTCCAAATGAAAAAATAAAATGAAGCTCAGTGTTCCAAAAGGAACACACAGCTGATCAAACCTTAGAATATAAACATTAATGGTATCACTCAGGAAGCTTGTCTTATTCATTTAGTGATTTCCTATTTGCCAACAACAGTTCAAGTTCTAATAAACTATTCTTAATTATTTTTCAGAAAGCACTAAAACGGCCTAAATTTGATTCACATTTTTCTTATGGTAACTCACTGTTTCAAGATAAATTTCCAGAGTAGATCAATACATACCCTGAATAGACAAGTTCAGAAATACTAATTCAAAACAAGAACTTTACTTCAAACTTTAACACAGCAAAAAGTTATTTTCTAGCAGCAAGTTTCATACCAATACTATAGTTGTCTGACAGGAAATATGAATTTTAGTATATAGAGAAAGAAAAATAATGTTATTTCTGTTCTTTTGACACAGATTTGTCAGCCATTAACAAGATCAAAGCAAAAAGTGTTTTTGTTATGTATGAGTGTGTGTGTGTGTGTGTGTGTGTGTGTGCATATATACAGTATGTCACTAGACTTGGGTGAGGGTGGAGGGACTTTGGGAGTAAAATCTCTCACTATTTGACTTTGTCCTCTGCTTTCTGCTTGTGAGCTTGCAACATTCTGCCCTTGTCACTGATGCTTGCTGCAGCATCTCCCCACCATGGTGGACACGCATCCCTCTAAGACCATAAGCCCAAATAAACTTTTGTATAAGTTGCTGTGGTTGTGGTGCTTTATCACAGCTATAGAAAAGTAACTAGTACAGTCACAAAGATGCCTATGGTGCCATTTCCAGATTGATAAGAGTCTACGTTTGTTAGAGCCAGGTACAGGCAGTGAGGGTTTGCAATCCCAACACTCAGGGAGGTTCGCTACATCTCAAAACCACAAGTAAGTTAATAAAAATAATTCTCTTCAGTGAACAACACTTGTACATTTTTTTCTAGAGAGGGGAAGAGGCCATTCCTGTATCTATCTGAAGTGATGTCCTGCTCTTAAGCCAGATAGGAAGAATACAAAGTGCTTTGCTTTAATCTGCTTTTCTTAACTGCTTTCAATTCAATGATTAAAATCATTATGCCAAAGGCATGTTTTGGAGGGTGACATATGCTGGTCTCAAAATAACCATAAAATTATAATTGCATTTCAATTGTCATAATTTATAATTATGTTTCATATATATGTGTATATGGATGTGTATATATAAGAAAAACGACCTTTAAAAAAGAACAGTCTTAAGAAGCTAATACTTTTTTATGCATTCTTTTTTTTCTATGCTGCAGATCAATTAAATAAGCCTTATGATGTGAGCCAAATGCTCTGCCACTGATCTACACTCTCAGTTCCAACATTTACAAATCTAAAGTATCATAAAGAAAAATGTAAGCTGGGCAGTGTTGGCACATACCTTTTATCCCAGCACTTGGGAGGCAGAGGCAGGCTGATTTCTGAGTTTGAGGCCAGCCTGGTCTACAGAGTGAGTTCCCGGACAGCCAGGGCTACACAGAGGAACCCTGTCTAGAAAAAATAAATAAATAAAAATGTATGGAAATAAAAAAATCTTTTACTTGCTAAGAGATAATGAGCCATGTTTAATAATTTCAAGCAATTACTTTTCTCTACTTGTATATTTTGAGATTAAAATTTTGAGACTTACAAAAACTAGGAACATATTCTCCAAGTTTGTTAATGTGCCTGAAGAGGTCAGATGACAGTTCTTAAGAGCCATTTTTCTCCTGACACCTCATGGGATCCATGGATTGATCTGCTGTCTGGCAAGTGCCACTACTTAACTGCTGAGCCATCCTACCAACCCAAGCACTATCTTCTGAAGTGCCATGTAAATCAAGTAACATGTTTTGAAACAGATTTATGCAAGAATGTATAGGTGGAAGGTTTTTTTCCTGACAAGGCCTCAATCTATAGTCCCGGCTAGTCTCAAACCCCTAGCAATCCTTCTCAACCTGGGGCTGGAATTACAAGCATAGATCACCATACTCAGTGTTCATATGACCTGGTAAAAACATACACTTCCCAAATCTTATAAAATACTTTCTGAGCCAAACAAACAAAATTCATTTTTTTACATGAAAATCAAGTTTTAACCAATCAACCCCAGCAGAATACACAAAACCTCAGGAGTCCCCTGTTGTATTATTATTTTCTACTATATAAAAACAAATCTCCACTCTGGATTTGAAATTTAATCTCTTCCCTATCCATTGTACTTTTAAAAAAAATTCTAAGTATCAGAGACTCCCATTGCTTGAATAAAATTTGATCTCTTCCTGTACTGAGTAATTGAAAAGGGGATATGTTTGAATAGCCTTGTTTATTGTGATTCAGCCAAGGCCATCCACGTAAGTAAGGGACAAGCTATATTGGTACATTTGCTCCTAGTACATTCTAATGAACCATGGGTAATGGGTACTTGATTATTTGGATACTGCTTGTTCTGGTTTATGACAATAATGACTACTGAACACACAGTTGGGTTGAGGCCCATTCTTAAGGGGTTATCTATATTTTAAATTATATTTTCAGATACCTTGTGGCTTATCTTAATAGACTGTTTTGACCAGTAATAAAGCTTCACATACAAAAGGTAAAATGATTGCTTGTCATAGAAACATGTTTTATAAAGGGTTTGATTCCATTTCACTTGAACAATTATAGGTAAAGTACAGACTTATTATTACTGACCCATTTTTATCAAATATTTCATGATATTTTAAATTTCATACATATAGAAAACATGCTTTTGAAGAAAGAAACTTATGTTTTGTTAAAGTCCTATTGGATATAAATTAGAAATTGGAACATAATTCACAATTTAAAGTTTCTTTTCCTTTTATTTCATTTTTTAAGCTAAAATAATGATTTTTCACAAGCACTTTTTTAGGTTTCACTTTATTAAAAATCATATTAAACTGCATAAAATAGCAAGTACAGTATTTTTGTTCCAAAGTTTCTTCCGGGCATTTTAACAAACAAGCCATGTCTGTGTATGATGTGCTTTATGAGAAACAAACCGTGAAACAGAATGTCATACCTGGGTAAGACCTCCCTGGATGATGGCTGTATTTCACATTCCTGCCATTTCTTAGCTTGAATTCTTTCTTTGCTTGGAATTCATATTGCTTTCTTAACTGGGCTAGGATTTTTGTTGTCTTGACAAGACCCAGAGTTCTTGATTCCTGTTTACATAGGTTGAAAGCTCCACAGTGCATCCTCACAAGCCTTCAGCTACTCCACTAGCTTTCTGTCACAGTGTCAATCAATTTAAAAATACCTATGATCTATCAAGGCAAAGGACACATTATTTTTGCTTAAATACTATGTAAACCTTTATTGGTCTGAATTCATCTTTGTTTTTTTTCCCCTTCTTGCTTGAATGGACACATGCTTTATACTTTAGAAATGTCTGACTGTCTACAGTAATTTTCTGAGTAAAGAGAAAGACCTCCTGTATTACTAGATTATGTTTCTCATTAGTCTTATCACTTGAGTAATAATTAATCAATAGTGATGGGTACATCTAGATTCTTCACTGGAATACTCTTACGCATTATGCTTTGGAATTACGCATTACGCACTATGGAATATAGTGGTTGTGTTCTAAGATTACAGTTGTAAACTTAGAGAACAATGGAGAAATCCATCCAGATATGAAGACATACTTCATTTTGTGAAAAAGACGGTACAGTTCTCTATGATTCTGTTCTAGGAGGTCTACATGGGTGCCGTTCATTTTTAATGTTAGCAGTGATCAATGAGATAAGCACCATTACTTTTGACAATACAGAAATAAGGTATTCTTGTTTGTTATAGCAACGTTATAGCAACATTGTAGGAAGGGCAGTGTTTTCCCTGTGTTAGAGCTAGTGAAAGGAAACCACAGGTTGTAAATTCTGTGAGAACTTTGATTGGGTCACTCATTCACCTTTGTCTATCTGGAACCCAACACAGTGTCTTAGTTACTTCTGTTGCTATGCTAAATTATCATGACAAAGGCAATGTAAGGGAGGAAGGGGGTGTCTTCATTTCTCTTACCCAGCAATAAACACAGATGCCTTCTCTCTTTCCTGGGCACCATGAAGTATATAGGAGAACTTCCAGCAACCAGTCAATCAATTCTGTAATAGCCAACTGTCATGAAGTACTGATTCAATTCAATTCAGATATAGTCTACCTGGAGGTAGCATTTCAATCGTCAGGTTGAGAACTTCAGTCTTACAAGACTGTGCACATCCTCTCCATCACTTCAGTGGCCAACTGAAAGCACCCACCCCACCCCCATGACTCTGATTACTATTGTAAAGGTGGCACACTGATTCAGAAAAGTACCTATGCACATTTATTCATAATGGATGCAACAGAGGAGAGAGGTAAAGAAATGCCTCATGCAAGGTATGCAAGAAGGGAGGCATGGCTTTCCTGCCCTCCGGGAATCTCCAAGTGTTGCATTGTCTGGAGGCTCGCTCAACCCTGTGGCACAGGGTTGTGATGGAGGTTGTATTATGCAAGAAGAATTGATCCACTTATTTCCACCCGTGATTGTGATCTCCTTAACTGTAAACCTCCTTCTCCCTTCTAAAGAGCTTGAGGGAGAGGTGTGAGGTTAAAACTCTCTGAGAGCTTGGCTGGTCTCCCTCCCTATTCTGTGGTTGCCTGGGATTTCCAAAAATGACCTCATTAATGATAAACTCAGGTGTGAATGAAAGGGGCTTATTAAATAACAAAGGACTGTCTCTTATATCAGAAGTCCTTCAAGAACCAGGTAAGACCAGTATTTTAACAAAAGATACTTATTGCTCCAATCATTTACACAATGGCAAGGGTTATAGGAGCTGAGGAAGGAACAGGGCGATTCCCTCAAATATCTATCATTCTGTCATAGCGTCATTTCAAAACTGGTATGCTTTGAACCAAGTAATACTTGGAAGACAAGAAATACTCATTTTAAGCAAGCTTAACCTTTTTTTTTTTTTTTTTTTTTTTTTTTTATAATTATAAACCACTTAACAGAACTGAGCTCATCAAGACTGCGGTGATCTTCAAGCATGTTTAAGCTCTCCTTTTATTTAAAGAGGCAGTATATAAATAACAGGAGAGGACATTAATTAAGCCATGGTTCTGTTTGATTCAATACTAAATTTATCGCCCCCAAATAACCAGATAAAATGACTATTTTAATTCAATATTTTTAAAACTTATTTTTAGGGGTGGATTTTTTTTAACTATCTTATACAAATGTTGTATAATAAAAAATTACCTAGAGTCTGGGGATATTTCTACTTAAATTATAGAGCTTTTTTGTCTGCAGTTCACCTACTAGGATAGAAATAGTTAGATTTTGTGATTCTTGTTCAGTACTTCAACAGTTTGTTCTGGCACCCTATAATTCAAGAAAAGAAATTTAATTCCTGCTTGGAGATGAAATATAGAAATTTCAAAGGAAGTCACATTATCTATTGATCACAATGGGAGTTGTACAAACTTTTCAGAGGTTTTTAAAGGAAGATATTTTTTTCTCTAAAGGCAATTGTGCACTGACAATTGAAGTTAATAATTTTGTTTTAACTTAACAAAGGTGGAGTTGGCTGAGTCCTTCTTATTTTAAGGTTGAACAAAGAGCCGTATAATAATCATCTCTGACATGGATGGTTTACAAACTGCTCTTACATAAGGCATTCCCATTTGATCTTCACAGCAACACTAGGAGAAGGCAATTATTATATTTCTTATTATAGAGTTCATGAAGGGAAAGCAACAGCTGTAAACTCCGAGGACAGGGCTCAGTTTTGTCACTCTTTCTCCTCTGTCCTTCTAGCACCCAGCTGTTTTTCTTGTTGCCATCGCTGTGATAAAATCTGCTGACAAAAGCAACCTACAGAAGAATGGATTTCTCCTGGCTCACAATTCAAGGGTATATTAATCACCATGGTAGCAAGAGTGGTGGTCTGTAGTCCAGAGGCAGACAAGGATGACTGCTCCATGATTAGCTAATTTTCTCCTTTTTATTAAACAGTCCAGGATCCTAGTCCAGGGTGTAGTTAAAAATATTTAAAAATCCTGACACAGGGCTTCTACCTGCCTTAGACACCATTTATATTCTCAGATGAAAGACACACACAACCTTGTATTTTTAAATATGCCTTAAGCAGCACAGTAGCTGGACAACTGGTCTACCCTCCATACTGTTAGCATCTACCTTGCTATCCATAACCCATGTTCTTACTTACTGTTTATCTGGGTTGCTCTTAGCTCCATGTGGCTAGCCTACATGGCTACATTTTTATGGTCCAGCTAACACATGGCGGCTCTTCCTTCTCCTCTCCTACATGTTCTTCCTCTATCCCATGATGGCTTCTTCCCTTTCCCCTGTCCTCTTGTTATCTCTCTTATGCCTCCTCCAATCCGCTATATAGGGAATGGTGTCACCCACAATGGGCAGGTATTACTTCAATTAATCTAATGGAGACAGTCTTCCCCAAGTGACCATAGATTTCATGACATTGACAATAGAGATGAGCCATCACACATACTGACTGGTATGTGATAAACACTCCATAAATCATTTGCGTCATGAGACTAGCTAGAAAGATTAAATCTTAAATGGCTTATCCAGGGCAATAAACACATCAAACAGTCAGGTATGAATACAAAGCTTGTAGCTTCAACAACATTGTCACCGTCTTTTATTTTCCTGGTCTCCAGTAGCTTTGCCTTGCCCCTATCTCCTGTCACCCACACTGACACGCATGACCTTTAAAATTATACATTTAAAATATATATCTCCCATTTGAGCTTTAAATACTCCTCACCACTAAAAAATGTAGTTGGAAAACAAAGTGTATGCTTCCCTTTTGCTGACCATTGGGTTTTGAGGATTATTATCACAACATCCACTTCACCTATAGCACTAAGCCAGAATGTTGTGACAATCTTTAACATGAAGTTACCAAGTGAGAAAATAAAAGATAATGCAATCAGGTCCTACGCTTCACCCATAGGGCTGTTGTTTCTTGCTTCTGGCAGAATAAGCTCATGCTGTGTGGGTTGGGGAGAGAGTCCTGAGAAGTATATGACAGAACTAGCTCTGGAGCCTTTGACCATCTTGTTCTGGAAGCAGAATGTTTCCACTTGGGACAGGGGAATATTTATACATGTCCATAGCAACAGCAACAGCAACAGCAACAGCAACAGAAAACCATCTGAGTATGGTGGCACATGCCTATAAACCTTAGCCCTTAAGAAGGCAGAGACCTGAAGATCTTTGTGAACTGAAGCCTGTTCTGCATATCAAATTCCAGTCCAGCAAGGGCTCCACAGTGAGACCCTGTCTGAAAAACAAACCAAATAAAATACTCACAAAACAACGAAAAGAGACCTTCCTTATCTAGTTCTTCTAAGATTGGGTTTCAGACTAGACTTTCCCTCTTCCTCTCTCTCTCCTCCCTTCCCTTTTCTTCTTTCCCTTCTTTGCCTCTCATTTCCTTCATCCCTCCCTTGCTCCCCGCTCTCTCTGTCTTATCAATTCATATACAATGTATGCAGTCACTTTTGCTTACACAAAAGGATTTACTGGCATATGAAACTTCTTCACCCTTACACTCCTTTTCACAGTTTACATGGCCTTTTCCAAGGAGCCAGATCTCATAAATGTATGGATTTCAGATTTTTTTCAGAGTACTTCTATGCTTCTAAAAAGTATTCTACAGTTGATGTCTCTTGTTCTTACCGTGCTCAGCTGCCCAACTCCTGACCTTTTAGCTTGTTCTCACTGCCAGACTCCTCGCTTCCCCATCTTCTCTTCTCTTCTTCCTTCTCATGCCCCCAAGCTGACTTTTCTTTCCTGGTCTCATGATAAATAGCTTGCACATTGCCCATCGCTGCTTTGGATTTTGCTAAATTTATCACCTTAGCCAACCACCTCATTAAGTATTTCCTCAAGCTACCCCCCCTAGAGAAGTTTGATCTGAAATGTTAAGAAAAAAAATTTTTTTTTCTTTGACATGGGGTCTTCTTTTAGAACCCAGGATGACCTTGAACTCTTGGTGTAGCTTAGGCTGGCCTCAAACTTTTGATTCTCCTGCCTCATCTTCAGAGTGCTAGGATTGCAGTCCTACACTACCATGATGCTATGGTTATTCTCAGTTGTCAGCTTGACTATATCTGGAATGAACTACAACCCAGAAATGGAGGGGACACCTGTGACTCAGAACTTGAGGGAGGAAGACATGTCTTTGATCCAGATCTTGAGGCTAGAAGACACATGATTTGGATCCAGATCTTGAGACACATCTTTAATCTGGGTCATACCCTCTGCTGGTGGCCGCTATAAGGATGTTGGAAGAAGGAAGGGTTCCTTTGTTCTTTGACTGCTGGCATACACTTTGCCAACACATCTGTTGGAACCTATTTCTTCAGGAGTCCAGTTTATACAGGAGACCAGCAGAGACACCCAACCCCATGGAACTGAGAAACTACTAGATTCTTGGGAGTTCCCATTCACAGCTGACTATTATTGGGTTAGTTGGACTGCAGACTTTAAATCATTCCAGTAAATTCCCTTTAGGTATACAGATTCATTCCATAGCTCTGTAACTCTAGAGAACTCTGACTAATACACATGTCTATCTTTTAAAAAGTTTTAAGGTGCTTTAAAAGAAAGTGTAGGTACTGGGCTGTAGCTCAAAGGCAGAGCATTTGCTTACAGTGAAAACCTGTTGCTTTTGCTTTCTAGTGCCCCATCCCCATTTCCATTTCCATGTTCCATTTATTTTCCTCCAGATACTTAGGGAACATAATTGTTCTAATTACAACTGTATGTACAGATAGAAGATGGTGTGGGGAGCAGATGTAGAGTAAAACTTAGCTTAGGAGCTTGAAGAATTGATTCACATTAGAGAGCTTGTTGAATATAAATGACCAAGGACTTTCCAGGGAAGACAAACTTAGGAGAGAGGAGAATTGGGTCTGGAAATAATATTACTGTTGAATCAAAATGTCAAATCTGTTTTGACTAAGGCTTTCTACTACTTTGTCTTCACTGGATGATTCATATGTCCATATGAAAGTATCCTTAGTACTGTTGGGGTAGTAGAGATATTATGGTGGATTCGCAAAAGTCCTTGCTTTCTTAACAGATGTACCCTATTAAGAAATACAGATAACAATTTAGGAGTAAGTTAAATATATACTGTCTTAACCAGAGATAGGTGCTGGAAATACATAAAGAAGGGACAGAGAACTGGGCCTGATGGCATAGGTGTGTAATCACAGCTTCATACTAAGCTGAAGCAGTAGGATCTAAGGTCCATGGCCAGCCTGGGCTACAAGGCTAGTTCAAAGCCAACCTGGCCAACTTAGTGAGACCTACCCTCAAGATATAAAGTGAAAAGAGGCTGGGGATATGGCGCATGTGTGGACATGTGTGGAGCACCTCCCTGATGAGGACCTGGGGTCTATCCCCGGTGCTAGGGTGGTGAGAGAAAAACTAAAGAAGAAAGGGGAGTGGTAAGGAGCATTCATCCAAACCAGCCCTCCATGGACTTGTGCTATGAATATAAAAAGCACAACAAAACCTAAAATGCTGATTTCACATAAAGTGTCTGAGAGATAAGAGCTCAGAACAACACTAGGTCAATGTTGGAGTCAGGCAAAGGCATTCTCCCCGTCTGAACAGAATAGTGTTGTCATCTTGTGTCTGGAATGTTAGTTTTATACTGGAGGGATGTAGAATCCCCCAAACTGAGTGAGGACTCATAACTTGAGGCCATGCTAAACATAATAACCTAGAAACAAATGAACAAACCCAGCTCCTGTGGATCCCAAATACCATGAGACATGGACAAATAGGCTATATTATTCTGGCAATAGTGTGCTAAGGAATAATTATGAGAACAGGCTGAATGCCTATCAGGTGGTAGTCAGGGAAGACGCTGGTAATGCTAAGTGGGGACCTTTCTAAGTGTAGTTTCAACATTATCTTGGTTAATGTTCATGTTAAATTAGTGAGAAAAATCTAAAATTGTGTTGCCTGTGTGTGTTTTTTTCTTTTCTGATTATCTTTTGAACCCTGCAAGGAAATATGACTGACTTTGGGTTGTCTATTCACAACACAGTAGCAACAGATATGACATACATATGCCCTTGTGCATGTTCGATGTAAATGCTCTCAACATGGTTGCTTCCAAGCTACCTTGGTGATGTCATTGAACATAATGACATCACACTAATCACACATATTACCTTTGAGGGTGCCACAAGAGCAGACAAAAGTCTCAGCTAAATATCCCTTCAAATGCCACAGTATTTAGTGATAAAGATAAAAAAAATGTAAATAATATCAAAAGCATAGATAAAGAAAATACAGTAACATATTTAGGAAGTGCTAAGTTTAAATATTTTGTTTAAAAACTATAATAATCTGCATAAGCTGGGAGAGGTAGTATATATGTGGAGTCCCAACACTCAGGGAGAAGAGGCAGGAGGATCAGGAGTTCAAGGTCATCTTCAACTACATCATGAATTTGAGGCTAGCCTTGGCTACATGAGAATAATCTCAGAAAATCAAAATAAATAGTAATACATTGTGAATTTTATAGTCACAATTGATTTTTAAATTCTAGTTATTTTAAACAAACAGCTTGTAAAATCCCTGAAAGATTTAATCAGTGGTTCTTGTAAGCCTACATACACCGGGTACCACATGCCATGGATGATGCCAAAGGTAGATAAATGTAGATGGGGCTAGGCCTTGGTGCTGTGGGCCTGTAATCCTAGCACTTGGGGGGTACCAGAAGGGGGGCTGCAGCAGTTTCGAGGCCAGTCTTATACGGTGAGTTTCAAGTCAGCTAGAGCTGCATAACCTATCTAAAAACACAAAAACAAAACCCCAAACTCTGTGCGAATAAATAATGATTAATTTTAATGTAGCAACACTTACTTCCAATCTCAAATAACCCTGGGCTATTTTAGTTCTTTAATTTTTCTCGTTTTCCTTTGACTTGACTAGGGGTGTTTCTCTGCATATCTGAGCACCCACATTACCAACTGTCTCCGAGGGCGACACATGAGCAGACAAAAGTCTCAGCCATTAGTGGCTGATTCCTGGGAGCCTCCTTGTGTAAAGGTGACTTTTCACTGATTTCGGCCCAAATTTTGGCAGTTCCTTAATGCATCGAGATGTGTACTTTCTATAGCCAGTATTGTCTAATATGAATTAGGCTGGACTGAATGGATGCTATCGTCTGGTTTTGACTGTAGAAAACACATTCTATGCGTCGATTCAGTATCTCAGCTCTTCAGTGAAATGGACGGCATGCTTCTCTGTCCTGTGTGTGTGTTCACAACGTTGCCTATCTGGAATAATCCTCGTCCCTTCTACTATTTTCAAGCTGCTTCATTTCCCAGGCTTCACGTTCCTCTTTCCCCTCTCCCACAAAGCTAGCCACAGCCACACCAATCTTCTCAAAGCAATTTTAAAGTCTTTCCCCTGACCTCTTGTGATACTTAATGTTATCACACACGCAACCAAATCTTCTATTATGAAACCCACAAACATTTCCACTGATTTTTATTAGCCTTGCCAGTGACTAGGCAGCTCTTTTCCTGAAAGTAGAGACTATAACTTAAAAGTTCTGTTACGTACGATGCACAGTTGTCCGGGAATTAGTGTGCACTCTTGGTATTTCAATAGATTTGGCCTTAAACGTCACCCTTTGAAGTTGAACTAGACACATACTAGGTTACATAGGTTCTGAAAGTCTGGGCTTTGAAGTCAGGGAGGCCTGGATCTATTTCTGCACTGTCCTGCTTGTAAGCTGTAAATCCCCATGAAATCTGCCAATACTCAGGGCCCTGTTTCTCCTAAGACCGAATGATGACGGGACCTACACTATAGAGTGATGTTATGATTACTCCAATGAATTGGAGTTATATGGAGTCTTTTCCAGAGATTAAAACCAGTAGAATACATATGCTAATATATGTGCATTTGTATGTTTGAATGGGGTCACTATAGCTTGGGCTGAATTCAAACATGTGGTCCTCCCAACTCAGCTTGCCCAGTTCTGAGATTAAGGATGTGTGCCAACCAGTCCAGCTCTGATTTAGTTTGTTTTTGAAGAAGGACCTTGCTGTGTAGTCCAGGCTGGCCCAGACTGCTCTATATGCTCTAAGTTGACCTTAAACTTGGATTTTCGTGCCTCATATTCTAGCGTAGAACTATTCAGGACTAGAGGGGAGCACTGACAGAATTACTTCCTTTCATTGTTCATTATTTTTGATTGATTTGTTTAGTTTCATACAAAGGAATAGGTCTATAATTTTATAATTCTTGATCTTAGGGTTCTAAGTGCTGGAATGTATCAACATTTTGATGCAAGCATACCACTGTTTATGCGCTTTTTTATCCATATACTAGGGATGGGATATTTTCTACTATTCTTATTTCATATGAAAAAAATAGGTAAGGCATCTTTTGAGGTAGTGAGAAAGGTTATTAAATAAAGGCATATTGCCGGCAGTGGTGGCACACACCTTTAATCCCAGCACTTGGGAGGCAGAGGCAGAGGCAGGCAGACTTCTGAGTTTGAGTCCAGCCTGGTCTACAGAGTGAGTTCCAGGACAGCCAGGGCTATACAGAGAAAAACCCTGTCTTGAAAAACCAAAAATAAAATAAAATAAAATAAAATAAAATAAAATAAAATAAAATAAAATAAAATAAAATAAAAAAGGCATATACAATAAGATCAAGGTGAGATTTAATAATGTCACATTAAGTGAGGAGATGTAGGTACTTCTAAATTCTAAGTGCACTGCCTAATGGCCTTAAAGGCTTCTACCAATACTAATGAAATGAATCCAACAAAGCAAGGCATAATCCTCAACACAGTATATATAAGAAAGCTGCAAAGCCATTTATAATTGTTCACAACCTTTATGTTAATGGAATATAGCCATTTACTTATTTTCTCCCATAGTTATTGAACGCGCATTGTTTATGAGGTATATCCAGATCTATTGGCTACTTCTCAGTTGTCTTTCGAATGAAATTTTAATCATTGCATGAATTTGATTAAATCGGTTACAGGATTTTGAAGCACAATGGAACCCCAGGAAAGCCGGCACTCTTAAATGAACGCTTTATGTGTAAACAAGCAGCTGCTGGACTCCAACGGAACTGTAAACAAGCTGTTTTTAAAGTTTACTGACAGCTGTTTGTGGTGATTTTTGTCAACAGAATTTTCCAGCTTTGCATCACAGCCCTCTTTTATTACAGTGTCCCCTCAAAGAATAACTTGCTTGCCTTAATCACGTTTACAGAGATTTACGACTTAATGCTTATTCAGTGGTAGGGCTTCTCAACACAAAATGTCAGCGAGCCTGTTATAAATTGCCTCTGGCATTGCTACTCTATCTTTTATTTGGCGGGGAGTGTTTCCACCTGAAAGTGATAAATTCCTGCTATAAGCGCTTTATGTGCTTCAGTAATTACACTGTACCGAAAACGGGTGGGGATGGGGGTTTCTCTTGAGGTATTTCCTTAAAAATAGCAAGTAATAAAAGGCAGTGGAATGGGCTGAACTCTGACATCTGTTGAACAAAAAGCAATGACCAATGAGCTATCTGTGTCAGAATGAACTTGACAAGTGACCAGGAAGTACACAAAAGCCTTTCAGAAACAATTTCTGGAGGGGCCTGTTGTTGTAGCTATGCCTTTAGACTAGCTGCTTTTGATCCTGTGACTGGGATGTGGGAGTGCCCACAAAAAAATGCTGTTTACATCCTTCTAAAAACTATCTCAAACATCAACTGGATGCTTCTATTGCCTTGGGTAATTTTTCACTGAATGCCAAGGTCTACATGACATTGAGACCTAATCTGTATGTGCAAGTCAAAGAGACTGCAGCCTGTCAAAGGCATTCAGTTATGCAAACAGTCCACTGCAGCCAATATCTTGATCAATATATACAGGCGCAATTGGGCAGATCAAGAGGAGATCCGCATTAATCATTATGATATCCATGGGTGGTGGATATTGACTAATTTTCATCCTGCTGGTATGTTTTCTTCATAAAAGTCTGTGTATTGTATATAGGAAAACATAGCATTAATTGCTGAGGATGTTTTCCTCATGAAGGAGCAACACAGTGATATAAACAAAAGGTGTCCAAGTTAATTAAGCACGGTCAGGAAGAGTCTTACTCTTGTGTCCTTATAGCAAAGAAGCTTAGGGACCCAGTAGCCGCTTTATTTAAGGTGATCCTGAAAGTGCCTTGATCATTAAATCATCTCATCTTCCTTTCACAGCTACTGCACCATTTTGCAAAGCAATTGCTATAGCAAGAATCTCTCTAATAGAATGAGTTGGATCTTGCATAGAATCCTTATTCTTTCATTAAAGATGTTATAAGTATATATACCTGGCATAGTTTAATTCGACGATAATATAACCAGTTCTAAATGTGAGGGAAATATACTGAGTGCAGATTTTGAGTTAACTTTTAATCGTCTGTGTCCATACCATCCATGGTGAAGGAGGCTCCATTGTTCTATACGTATGGCTTCCCACAGTTTCCAACTCTTGTGACTGCTTTCAACAACCCTATGAGTATGAAGTCAGTACTTCTTTACCTTTTCTTGTTATCCTCCCCTTCTCTTCCTCCAGCTCCTTTTTCCCTCCATCCTTAAGTCTTCCCTGCCCCTCAATATATGAAATGGGATTTCATATTTGTGAAGTTTGTACTTCTGAACTGAATTATATATGTCTGGCTCAGACATTGATATAAATTAATCTGAATTTTACAAAAGGTGAAGAGAAATCCTAAAAGAGGCAAAACGACGGGTCCAAGGAGACGATCCTGGGAAACGACAGGGCTTGCCTTAGCCCAGCTCCAAGCTCTGTGTTCTTAATCATTATGCCATGTGGATTCCAGAGGGAGACAAGCCGGCATCGAACGTATTACTTTAGCTTGCTTTAATAGCATTTTAATGCAGGAAGGCTAGCTCAGTCACACGCACACAGCTCAGTCAGATGCACACAGCACACACCATGATCCTAAATTCTGCAGTTTGTTCATTTCATTAATTAACATCCTTGGTTGCACTCCTAATCAATTGCTTTCAAACTGCATATATATAATATATATTATACATATACATATGTTTAATTATATATATATATATATATATATATATAAAAGCTCTGGATTTCATAAAAGTCTTAGTTTTATTTTTTTTATTTTTTGTTTGCTTTTTGTTTTTGTTTTTGTTTTTGTTTGCAAAAGTGTTTCTCTGTGTGCGGCCCTGGCTATCCTGAAGCTCTCTCTGAAGACCAGGCTGGCCTCAAGCTCAGAGATATGTCTACCTCTGTCTCCCAGCACTGGGCCATAAAAGTCTTTTTAAATAAAATTTGAATTGGACAAAGAGAATGTACTCCAAAAATATCAAAGTGATTGAACCTATTGCATTCTATATGGCATTCTATATGGATTCTATATGGCAAGGCAGAGAAGAATTAGTGTGAGGGTAGGGATTTGTGAACTATCTTCCCATTCCATAGGCAAAAAGTCTGATAGTCTATCTATTCCATTCCTGTTGTTATATATGCTTTATTTACATAGCTCTGAGAAAGTTTTATGACGTGTAAAGCCCTTCAAAACACAGGCCAAGAAAAGTAAGAGTGCTGTGACAACTTTCAGCCAACCTTTACATGACTTTGAATCTGGAGATCAGGAAGGAGATCCAGGCTGAGCTGCTCTGTGCACAGAAACACTGCAGGGGAGAGCTGCAGGCCTGTGGGGAAGGTGCGGGAGTGTTGGGCACAGGAGAGGTAAATAGGTTAAAGCAAGCAGTTTGTATGCCTCAGAGTCCTCTTAGGAACAGAGTGTTAATTCGGGGGAGGAGGAATAGTTTTGAGAGTCTCAGGAACTTTGGAATATTGCTTAGTTGGGGAAGACATGCAGAGAGAAATGGAGCAACAAGCCTAAATTTCTGTAAAAACAGTTAGCTCTTAGGAAGAAACTTAGAAAGCAAATAGGAAACCACTTAGAATCTTTAAGCTGAGAAATGCCACAAACTAAGGCTTTAGCAACACCTTATTGATGGACTGGAGTTCTGTACAGATTTTTCACCCCTCTGATCGATTAATTTCAGTATTCATTTGCCACTCCCCATTATTGTTGGGAGGAAGGAATAGATTTTTGTGAAGTGCTCTACCACCTCCCCCAAATTAGTATTTTTTTGCAATTGGCCTCTTTATCCTAAAAAGGCTGGCTACGTTTTACGCACACACACACACACACACACACACACACACACACACACACACACACACACACGCACCTGAAAGAGTTGGCTCTTGAAATTGAGCATTTATGGGTGAGATGAGGAGCTCACTCTTAATTCGAAACATAAAAGCCATCTCCAGTAATAGTAATGATCTAGTGCCTTTACTGAGGCAGGCTGAGCTGGAAGGGAGGGTGTAGACTGTTGTACACAGGTGGACATGAAGTCTACTATCCCCGCCATTAAACAGCCTTTGAGAGTAACAGGAGCCCTGGGGGAGATGCATCTGGCCTGTGGCAAAGGGAAAGAAAACAGTAAATCAAGAGAGAACCCATTGTACCTGCGTCACAATGGCTTAAGAAATGAGCCAATTGCAATCATCTGATCTCCAAAGTATTTTATAAAATGTGAAATTTTCATTTACTCCGATCACAGTTAAGTAGTGTCATAATTAAAAAAGCCCTTGATAAATGTGTTCCTTGTTTTTTAGAAATTATGTGACTGGACTCAGTGCTACTATTTCTTGGATGTTTATCGGTACAGGCAATTCATACTTATACTCATGTGATAATCTAAAAAATCTATATGACTTATTATCTCCATTTTTCAGATAATGTTTAGAGAGCTGAAGATCTGACCTAAATCCATGATCCTAGCACTCAAGAGGCTAAGGGAGGAGGGTGAAAGGTTCAAATCAGCCTGGGCTACCTGGCAAATGCTATCTCAAAAATTAAAATCTGACGTAGGTCACATGTTTGTATGAGATTGTAATGGGACTGAGTCCTGAAATTATTGTTTATTCATGAATGCTGAAGCGCCTTTCTAAGTTTCATCATTTAAAGTGACCTAGAAGTTGATTATCCTTTGAGGCTTAGCGAAGAGTAAGCAACGGCTTGACAGAGTTTGTAACCAAGGACTAACTCCATGAGAGCCTCTGAGTCGTAGAAAACTAGGTGGTTAGTGTGCTTGTGTTAATGGCTCATTAGAATGTTTTAGGAAACTAATCCGGAGAAGCTGGGGTGTGGCTCAGTGGTAGAGTACCTACCCAGAATGCACTTGGGGGTAGAGGTGGGGACCGGTTGGATTGGATTTTTGTTTTGTTCGCCTACTTTTCCTACTCGATTCTGGTGAAGTCTTTGAAACTCGTTGTGCCTTTGTAATGTAGTGGAATTACTTAAGTTCAGACAAAAAGAGCGCTGGAAATAAAGATAAATTAAAACACCCGGGCCTAGATGAGCCACACCATAAATGCTTCTTTTCATAAAGGATTTTCCTCGGCTGGATTGCTATTACAAAATGATAGTTCTGGTGACAAAAAACATTAAGAGTTTACAACCACCTGGAAGGCAGACACCCAGGATCAGCATCAGCATGCCATGGTTCTAATGAGGGGCTGTCCACTCTCTGTGCTCTTACAAGATAGAAAGTGAGCGAGTTCTTCCTCAGCTGAAGATTACGGTAGTTTCTGCAGTTCCCAGAGATGGAGAAGACCAACACAAATCACTGTGGCCACACTGCTTAGAGCAAGCAACGAGTTAAGGCGGACATTGGTATTCATGCACCCTGTCTGCTTCTGCCTCCCCCTAAGGGTGGGTTTGAGAGGTCAGTGTTAGATGGGAGGAAGACAAGGGTTTTATAGCTCAGGGGTAGGGGTTTTCCAAATGGGGGACTTGGGGAGCAAAGGTGGAGTTACAGGAGCAGAAAATAAGCATAACATGTTAGTCATAATGATCTCCTGAAACAAAGAAATGATTGCAAGGTGGTCTTAAAGTAGACGTAGCAACAGGTAGTCAGTCGTAACAACCTTTGAAACAGAGGTAGGGTTGGAAGATGGTTATAACTTTTTGAAACCAAAACATGATTGTTGATTCCTGGAACAGCCAGTACCCATTTGTAATTAAGGTTACAGGTTGGGCATAGGCCATTCCTTGAGAAATGGAAGTTTAATCACAATCAGGAATGAATCTGGTTTGTTTTTACTCTAAGATGATGGCTTTCAAGCCTAAGATGGAGGCAGGCTGGTTCATCCGTTCTAGCCTCAAAATCTCATGTAAACCTAGGTGCTTTCATAAGGCCTGCCTCCAAATGCTGTCTCATTAGTAGCTAGTGCTTCCACTCATGACCTTGGGACAGACACAATGATTCAGTCCCACACTGAATTCAGCCTCAAGTTGTAGTATTCATATGATGCTTGAATTAGATAATTAAGTGAAACACTTGCAATATATATCCAGGAGCTCAAAATCTCAGCTCTAGAGCTTTATACTACATGTCCATCCTGGCTATATTAAAGGACAGGCTGGATGTAGTGGATTTCTGGCCTTTTGGGATTGGGGTTAAAGGGGGAAAATACTCTTATAAATGTGCATGCTACAAACTGTGAGGTTAAAAGTACCTGAGAGAATCTACTCACATTCGGGATCAGGAAATCCTTTCAAGGATTTTTGTTTGAGCTGAGATCGGAAGGTGTACTACCTAAGAGGAAAATTCCAGGTTCCAAAGTGAGTCTTTGCGTAAAAGCCCAGAGGCAGTGGAGGCTTTTGATGAAGAAAAACCCAGAGGGGGAATAATAGTTTGTTTTCCCTGGTTGGCACAGGCCTCACATCTCATCAAGTTAATACCTTTAGAGTTTTATTTTTATTTATTTATGTTTTTGATAGGGTTTGTCTTGGCTATCTTAGAACTCTGGTGATCAGGCTGGCTTTGAACTAAGAGATCCATCTGCTCCCTCCCATCCCCCCTCCCCAACATGCCTCTAGTGCCTGGATTATAGGAGTGCCCACCAAAGGCCTTCCGACCCTTAAGAGTTTAATCAGGGTAGTTCCAAGACTAATTCTGTGTTTGATAATGTTTTGGATATCTTTAGTGAGGCTTAAGGATCGGAGGCAATCTAGACAGAAGTGTGAATTCCAGGAAGAGCACTGCAGGAACAACTTTAGGGTAAACAGAGGCAGCTGGGGCAGTCAAGCAGAGACATTGAAATAAAAGGGGATATGCAAGAATGTTCATGGTTGGAAGCTGTGGAGAGGCAGTGCTGGGCTTGCCCAGTGTTAATGTTCAGATCCGCAGGAAGGATAGGGATAGGGCTGGTAGAATATTGCTAGCTGAAAGGAGGCTCTAAACTCAGTTCAGCACCTAGTCAACTGGGCACGGTGGTGCATATTTGTAAACCCCTATCCAGCTAGAGGTGGAGGATCACAAATACAGGAGTTCAAGGTCACCCTTAGCCTCACAGTTTATGCAAACTTGGCAAACAGACGCTGCTTTAAAAAAATAATCCCCGAGGAAGGTAGATAACTCTAGAAAACAAAAACGTTTTATGCAATTTATCATATTTTAAATGCACACCAGAACTTACTTCTAACAGATGCCCTTGGTCGGATATTAACAGCTAGTTAAAAGTTAAATTGAAACTTAGTATTTAGCGGGTTCTTGTAGTCTACAGCGAGGAGAAAAAGAAAACTTTCTTATTTAAAGAGTAGTACTTAGCTAGGTAGTGGTGGTGTACGCCTTTAATCCCAGTGCTTGGGAGGCAGAGGCAAGCGGATTTCTGAGTTGGAGGCCAGCCTGGTCTGCAGAGTGAGTTCCAGGACAAGCCTGGGCTACACAGAGAAACCCCGTCTGGGTAAAACAAACAAACAACCCCCCCCCCAACAAACAAAAAAGGGTAGTACTTTTATTGTCAAGGGAAAAACTTTTCCAAATTCACCAGTAGCAAGAAAGCCACTCTTTTCTTTGTAGATAGCCACAGTGATGAGCTCCTGAGGCTATAGGAGGGTTAGAATCCGACCTCAGGAAAATAAACATTTTCTCTAAGGCTGGGTGGTGTGTGTGGGGTGAGGGGGTGGGGAACCCCGCCTCTTTGAAGGCGTGGCCTAGAGGCCCTGCCGCTCTGTTTCCGGTTCAGGAAGTTTGAGCGGGTTAGTTATGTCCCGCCTCCTAGGGCTTGTAGTCGCGACCTCTACCTCCTTCTTCTCAACCCTATTCCCAGGCGCTTTGGTTTCCCGGATCCGTCCTATAACTTCCGAGGGCGTGGCTTCTCAAGACTTGCCTCTCCATTTCCGGAACTTTGACCGGCTTTTTAAAGCCCCGCCCCAAACCTTAGGGCGTGGTCTCAAGCTGCGTCCCTCCTTCTCTGGAAGTTTTGCCGCGTTTTGGCAGCCCAGCCCTCGGTGTCCCACAGATTCTGAAACTCCGCGCGCAACGGGATCCGGCGGTGACCAGTGGGGTGCGGCGCTAGAGAAAACCTGACCTCCCCACCTCCACGGGAATGCCGCGCCGGCCGCCGAGGGTCAGCTCCGGGAACAAGCCTCCTTCCGTGCCCGCCATGGCGCCGGCTACCGACGGGCTTTGGGCCCACAGCCGCGCGGCGCTTGCCCGCCTGGAGAAGCTGCTGCGCTGCTCCCGCTGGTAAGGACCGGCCTAGCGACCTAGTGTGGTCTGCCCCTTCATGTTCCACTCCTGTGTTTTCTGAGGGGCTCTTCAGTCACCTGCAGCAAAGAGGATTCAAACGGCACTTTTCGAATTTTCGCGGGAGAACTGCCTTGGGGGCGTGGCTCAAAGCTCAGCCCGCTGGCCCCTCCCCGAAGGTGACGCTCGGAGCTGGGCGGGGCTAAGGCTTCCGGGATCCCTGGAAGGTGGTCCAGTGGTTTCGTGCCACAGCGCCCCCGTGACGCTGACCTTTGGTCCATTTTCTAGTAGCGGACTCGGCGTGGGGGATGGGGTACTAGGGTACTAGCTAGGGCTAGTTTGGGGATGGCAGTGTGATGGACATCGAAACTTTTCCTTAGTTTGATGGAAAGATTGTGGCACTGTACCACTGAACCTCCAATATGCCCTCTCATGGATATTTTTTTGGGGGGGGTTTAAAATTTTTTTTTTACTTTATTCATTTATTTATTTATTTAGAGACAGGGTTTCTCTGTATAGCCCTGGCTGTCTTGGAACTTACTCTGTAGACCAGGCTGGCCTCGAACACAGAAATCCTCCTGCCTCTGCCTCCCAAGTGCTGCCACCACACCCGGCTCCTCTCATGGATTTTATATAGTCCAAAATGCTTTCAAGAGTGGTGTTTTGCTTTTTGTTTTTATTTTTGTTTTTTACCTGTAGCTGTTTATCGAATACTACCCAGGAAGTGCCCTTCTTTTCCCTTTTTCTCTTTGGCCGTGGCGAATGTTGAACCTTCAGTCTTTAGCACTCAGTTACTACAATGTAAACTGCAAGTTTTTATTTTTTTTTAAAGTTAACTGACAACAAATTTTGCACTTACATTAAATTACTATTCTTTACAAAACTCTTACTATTTGAGAAAATGACATTATACTCCTTAGAAGAGCGGCAATTTTGTTAGCATGAAGACGTTCTGAGCTCTGCTTGTGTTTTCCTAAAGCATACGGATCATCCTGGGCATAGACGTTATCAGAAACTCTGTTTCTACTTGTAGTAGCAGAAGCCAGTGATGGCTCACACTTGAAATCAGCAGTTGTCAACTTGTGGGTCGCGACCATTGGGAAACACATTTTCGATGGTCTTAGGAACTGAGACTGCTTAGTAGCAAAATTACAGTTATGAAGTAGCAAAAAAAAAATTATGGTTGAGGGTCACCACAGCATGAGGAACTGTATTAAAGGGCTGCAGCATCAGCAAAGGTTGAGACCCAGCAACTGCTTTAGATAGTTGAACCAAAGTTAGACTCACAGATGGAAACAGCCTTGCACTTAGAATGTATCAGGCCACATGAGTTCAGGTTCCAGCCACATCTTTGGACTTCTCTGTACCTCAGTAATAATAATCTGCTCATTCATGTATTAATTTGCTAATCCTAAAATTTGATTATATTGAATACATACCAAATACTGTTCTGAGTATAGAGAACTCATTGGTGGGCAAAGCCTACTTCCCAGGTTTCTGTCACTCCCTCACGTTCTTTTTTTTGGGGGGGGGGGGCGGTGGAGAGAAAAAATTAAATACATGTAAATTGTTTCCTGTGGTGATTATCCAAAACGGTAACGAAAAGGTGTGATGAAAAAAGATTTAGTCTGCTTGCTGAATCATTTGGAAGACACTAGGTAAAAGTATATGAATAATCTGTAGACTGTCCTAAAATTAAGCAACCAGTTTCCCTTTTTACCAACTGCCAACTCTTTTTCTTTTAAACTAAGTGAGCTTGCTATCAGAGTCAAGGGCCTGAGGATAGTAGTAATTAGGCCCAGACTTTAATATGTCACATCCAGTTGTCCAGAGAATATGGGATTTCTGTGGTTTTGTTTTTTAGTTTCTCTGCTAGATGAGCTTATTTTAAATATTAGAGGATATAATCTCATATAGGACTTTGAATTAATTTTTCTCAATGAAATGCCGATAAATATGACTTAGGTTTTTCAGTCACAAATCATCTCTATTTTCTTTCTTTAAAAGGGTTAAGAGATTGGGAGTGGGTGGCCTACTCTTAGCTTTCTGGAGGCGGTTATAATCAGATGTCTTTCTGAGTTTTTAGCCAGCCTGGTCTACATTGAGTTCCTGGCTTACAGGACTACATCATGAGACCTAGTCTTAAAAACCAAACCAAACTAAACCAAAAGTATAAATATGTTCTTTTTTCAAAGGGCTGTGGGGAAGCAGGCTGTTTTGGCTTCATTTGGACCAGAGGCAAAAACTTGCCAAACTTTTTTCTTTCTTCTTTTTTTTTCTTTTCTTTTTTCTGATACAGCAGATTGCTCTGTAGCCTAGGTTAGCCTGGAACATATTGTGTGCCCATGTTATGTTTAAATTAAGTGACCTTCTGCTGTAGTGTCCTTAGCACTAGGATTGCAGATGTATGGCGCCATGACCAGCCTCAGGCTCAGTTTTGACAAAGCAAACATAAGTTTAAAGACCCTTTGGTTATACCAGTTGACACTGCACAGGAAATAAGTTAGGTCATATGGGAAATGCTTTTCTTCCCCGGCTGGCTTTGCTGTCTGTCTCTCAAGCTTTCTGCCCCTCCCTCCTTGCTAGAGGAGAGCAACCTGGACGGTCTGCTGCTCGCATCATTCAGCTGTCATGACCCCAGACCTCACGTTCTTTGAGATCGCGTGTGTCCTCTCACCGAGCGAGCTTCCTTGTTCTCCCCAGTAGGCTGCTGATTACCCCATTACCCTTACCACGTTCAGCTTGCAGCTGTCATCTCTCAGGTGTTCCCAGCTGTCACCTGTCTTGTGTAGCACATTGGATCTGTTTTGTGGCGAGCGTGGCTTGCTCTTGCAGTGGACTGGCTCTGTTACAGGGCATCCTTTCCTGACCTTTTAATATGACTCTGGCTTCAAGGTGAAGCCAGTGAATGTTGAAGAGGCCAGATGTGACATTGGCGTTAGGGCCAAGCCTCACAACCTAATAGAAGCTATTTAAAGATGGGGGAAGGAAGTGGCAGAATGTGTTCCTAAAGGAGGCAGGAACTGCCCTGTTAGTGTAACCAGGTGTCCTGTGATGCTGTTTTGTGAATTAAAATTAATTTAAGTACTTCTTGGCATATGTTTGGAGTGAGGAGGGTTGGGCTTTCTTTTTATGTTAATTTAATTTTGTGCTTTTTATATCACTTTAGAGAAGATTAAAAAATAATCATAACTTTGAAAATAGTTGTTGTTTTTTTCCAAAATATACCTGTTATTTAAAAGACAGATTCATTTTATATATGTGTATGTGTATATATAAACTTAAAGCATGCTGGGTGGTGGTGACGCACACCTTCAATCCCAGCACTTGGGAGGTAGAGGCAGGCGGAACTCTGAATTCGAGGCCAGCCTGGTCTACAGAGTGAGTTCCAGGACAGCCAGGGCTACACAGAGAAACCCTGTCTCGGGAAAAAAAGAAAACCAACCAACCAACCAAAAACAAACCTTAAAGCACATGCACATTATGCATATATATGTATATAACCGTGTATATGTATGTACACACACACACACACACACACACACACACATGTAAATACATAATGTGCATGTGCTTCAAGTTTAGGGGTCCTTCTGCCTCAGTCTTGAGGTGCTGGGACCATAGCTCTATACATGGATTCTAGGGGCTGGGGAGGTTGTTCAGTTGTTAAAGCGTTGGCTGTACAAACACTTGAACAACAGCATGAGGATCTGAATTCCGATCCCCAGCGGCTATGTAAAAGTGAGGCTGCTGTACCCTTCTGTAAGCCCAATGTGGGGATTTGGGGGAGACAGGTAGATCTCAGGGCTTGCTTCTCAGCAGTCAGGCTGAAATGGTTATCAAATTAGGTAAAAGGCTGTTACAAAAACTTAGGTGAAATGATTGAGTGCTGTATTCTTAATTAGCCCTTGGCCTCTCTATGTACCCATACAGGCATATACTGCACATGTATCTTCCGTGTACACAAGAATACATACAAATAAATGAGGTAGATGCAGCCACTGCATCCCCGCCAGCTTCGGATCCTGGGTCAGGCTTACTATTCTTTGTCCACTTCCTTGTTTTCTAAGTGTTAATCAAATTGCCCTTTGTACCAAGTTATGTATGGATGTTCTTAAAATAAAGCACAGGTTTCCCGACTCCAAGCATGTAGCTTTTGCCTTTCTTGAGGAGTTTTTGACTCTGCAGAGTGATTCTTACAGGCCAGTGATCCTTAAGTAGGATGATTGCTCCCTCTGGTTTGCTGCGGCACTGGCTGGTTATTCATTAGAAGAAGAAGTCACTGAGACATAAAAGCAGCAATGCATTTTCTCCTTGTAAGGCATCTGTGCTCAGTTTTAAGGAGTACAAAGGATATGGACGCAGTTCAGGGTAAGTTATGAGAAAGGTCCAGGAGATATGGAGGAGACAACATTGCTAAGGTCCGTATGGTGGAGCAAAGTCCTTAGGCTTTGCGGTTAGACCTTTGAGATGTGGGTAGATTTTTATTACAAGAAGATCCATTGGTCACAGTGGTGGTGTTGGTGATATTAGCAAATGACTAAGCTAGGAATGGTAGAATAAACAGAATGGGTTAGATGGTCTAAGACTCAAAACCAACTAGGTCTTGAAAGATAAGTAGCCTAAAACCAAAGTGTCCACTTACTAGTTTCTTTATTAGTTTACATAGTTATTGTTCTAGTTTGCTTCCCTGGTGCTGTGATTAACCCCATAACCAAAGCAACTTGGAATGAAGGGATTTAGACTTTAGTTTATGCTTCTAGGAAAGGGTCACTGAGGGAGACCAGCATAGGAACTCAAGACAGAAAGCTAGAATTAGGAACTAAAGCAGAAACTATGGAATGCTGCCTGCCCTCTAACCAGAGCTCAGCAGACATACTTATCCAGCCTAGGCCCAACCTCCTAGGGAGGGAGGGTACTGCCCACAGTGGCCTTGGCTCTCAACATAGCCAATCTGATAAGGCAGTTTTCAGTTGTAGTTCCCTTGACCCAAGTAACTCTAGGTTGTTTCTAATTGACAGTTAAAAGAAATAAAAATAAAAGAACTAGCACAGTTTACTTCCTACGGAGGGCTGTTCATATGGCTTTCCTGAAATCTGATGTCCTTAGCTATTAAATGATGAATATAAATGAAATGGCTTTTAAAACTGTTTCCAATATTTAGACTTCATAATTATTAGCATTGTTTATAGCTTTTGATAAAAATTAACATATATGTAAAAGGGAGGGGCACAGATTGTTAGTGTCCACATCCTCCAGTCTAGAATTTCTTTATTCATGAAACTTATTTATGTGACACTTTACTTACGCTTGATGTCTACTTCCTTCAATTATGGTATAGTTCTCATAAAGACAGGCTCACATTTTTAGCCATAGTGCCCAATATAATGTTTCTAAGTGTTAAAATAATGAATGAAAAAATTAGGTCACATTTGTCCTAGCTTCAAAGTGGTGATGCTAAGATGACCTACTTAAAGTCACCAAGAGCACAAGAGATGCTCTTAGATGGTCTAAGACTCAAAACCAACTAGATATTGAAGGATAATCCTGCATTGGTTTCTAGTGTTAATTAGCAATACTGAACGGTGGTTCAGGCCTCAAGGCAGATGATGTACATGTAGGTCAGTCTGACTTCTGAGAGTCAGAGTTAAAAACTACCATACATGCAGTCCTATTATGGGTGAAGGCCCAGCAACTGGTATTATATAGGGCTTGTGATTTCTACAGAAATTTGTCAAACACAGGGGACACCTTTCATTTTATTTAATTTTAAGACATGGTCTTACTATGTTGCTTTGGTTGGTCTCAAACTCCCAGATTCTCTCTCCATAGTGTCCCTGGGGGTTGGGTTTGCCCCTGTGTGCTTCTGAGCACAGCTGGATGCCCCTATTCTGTCCTTTACAAGTGAAGGTATTACTGATAAGCAGGTCTGGACTCAGTGGAGACACTAGAGAGTGACAGTGAATATGAGAGTTACTTGCATGGGACTGAAGAGTCTCTAGGAATGAGAAGGGAAGAAAGGAAGCCTCAGTGTGAGCCTTGAAATCCAGAACGACAGGTGAAAGGGATGAAGCTTTAAAAGACTCAGGGCAGCAGTTGCTTAGATGTTGTTTTACTTTGGAGGACAGGGAATAGAAGACAGATTCCACACTGGTCACATCTACATGATAGTCATTGGGGCTTCTATAGTAGATTCTCCTAGGATACGATTTACTGTAATTAGTCATTACTAGAATTCTGTTGTGTGTTTATTTTTGGAATAATTGTCTCATTCGACATTTGTTGCCGCTAAGCAATTAAATACAAATTTAAAGTTTTCCCTTATGATTTACCTGAATCTGACATATAAAATAGTCACAGAGAGACTCCGGCCAGGGAAGCAGATCAATGCCTTGCTCAGCCATTATCAGAGCAGTTTCCTTCTGCAGCAGATGGGAACAAATACAGAGACCCACACAGCCAGATCACTCAGTTCTATATAGGATGTCTCCATCCACTCTTTCTCCTTAGGGCTCAGGGAACCCTCTGAAAGAGGAAGTGGAGTGTAAGAGCCAGAGGGGATGGAGGACCCCAAGAAAGAAGGCCTTTAAAGATAACACAAACAAAGCTCCTGAACTCAGACTAGATAGAGCAGCGTTCACAGGGCCTCCACGGCTCTGTTCCAGGGCTTTGTGTGTTGACTATGTCTTCCAGTTTAGTGTTTGCTATTATGGGATTCCTGGGTGCAAGCAAGTGGTCGCTTCATTGTTCCTTGTGCCTTTTCTTGGGCTCTGTTCCTTCTGTTTGTTTGTTTTGTCCTATCCTGATACGTTAGTTTATGTTTCAGTGTACTTTATTATCATCCTTAAAGCCTGTTTGTCTCTACTGAGAGACAGAAAGGTGGTGGATCTGGATGACAAGGGAGGTGGGAGGAACTGGGAGGAGTAGCGGGAGGGAAATCATAATCAGGACACATTATGTGAGAAATAAAATCTCTTTTGAATAAAAGGGAAAAAATAGTCACAAAGAGTAGAATGCTTAGTTTGGCATGAGTTCATGTCTGTGATCACAGAGCTGGGTAGAAACAGGAGCATTAGGAGTTGAGATTAGCCTGAAGTCTCTTTCTCCCCCCTTCTCTCTCTCCCTCTCTCCCTCTCTCTCTCTCTCTCTCTCTCTCTCTCTCTCTCTCTCCCCCTCCCTCTCCCTCCCCCCTCTCTCACACACACACACACAAGCAAACATAAAACCCAAACCAAACGAATTCTCTTCTCATTCTCTCATTCTCTTAAAGGGAAATGTAACACGTTGCTTAATTAGCTTGGGAAGTTTGTACAATTTCATGTTAAACACACTGATCTGTAACTTAAAAATACCTTGAGGATACCTTACAATGTAAGAGCACTGGAGTCCTTGTTCCATCTAATATTAACCAGCAGTTGGTACCTCTTGGGAGTTTAGAGAGCCATTCAGTTAAATACTTCCCCTTCATTAGTATAATCTCAATTGAATTCAGTTTTCCTTTGTAAAGAAAATGTTATCAGTAGGTGTGCTGGCTAGTTTTGTGTCAATTTGACAAACTAGAATTATCTGAAAGAGAGAACCTCAATTGAGAAAATGCCCCTATATGACCTGACTGTGGGGCTGGAGAGATGGCTCAAAGGTTAAGAGCACTTACTGCCCTTCCTGAGGTCCAGAGTTCAATTCCCAGCAACCACATAGTGACTCACCATCTATAATAGGCCCTCTTCTGTTGTGCAGGCATACATGAAAATACAACACACACACACACACACACACACACACACACACACACAAATCTTTAAAAAAGTCTGGCTGTAAGACATTTATTTTCTTGATTAGTGGTTGATGGGGAGGGCCAAGCTCATTGTAGGTAATGCCAACCCTGGCCTGGTGGCCCTGGGCTCTATAAGAAGCAGAAGAACAGGCTAGTAAGTAGCATCCCTCCATGCCCTCTGCATCAGCTCCTGCCTCCAGGATCCTGCCCTGCTTTCATGTCCTAATTTCTTTGGTAATGAACAGCAGTGTGGAAGTGTAAGCACAATAAACCCTTTCCTCCTCGGCTTGTGTTTTGGTCATGGTGTTTTTGTTGTGGCAATGGAAACTGACTAAGATAGTAGGATTGTTTTAGAAATGCTTGTTTTCACTGTTTAGTTTGTTTCTAAGTTACAGTGCACTGATCTTTGCAAATCCACTATACAGAGAAGTGTAGTTAAAAGAATTTAAGCTGAATTTTTTTTAAAGGTATGGAGTTTTTAAATATCTTATCAAGGAAGTGTCTTTTCTGCATTTTTTTCCTAGTATATTTAAATATCATAGAAAATAGAGTAAGGGTAGCGTATAAATGCTAATAAAAACGAAATTTTGCCTGGTCTTTCATTTGCTTTTATCCACTGAGGGTTATTGAGGTCCATGCTAGGTAGATAAAAGAGATCAGGGAACTCAAAACAATTTTTACGTCTAATGTGGAAGGAAATGAGAATCTGGCAGGTAAAGTAAAAAGTATTTGTTTTCAGTATTAAATTCCAGAGCACCAATTATCACTGGAACATTTGAACATCTTATATCTTCCTTAAGTCTTATGTCATTTGCTTATGTTGGGTTTTAGGAATTGCCTCACAAACTACGTGAACACCGATCTCAGTCAAACAGTGATAGTTTGCTGAGCATATGCCCCAAGATTGAATGACCAGGGCCACAGTCCAGATTCCGGAACTGAATTAAGATTCTATAACATTCTTAAACCTGAGATCTACAAACATCTGTGCCAAGTTATCCACTAGTCAGGATTTAGGGATGGGGATTTCTTTACGAAAATATTTTTGTTGTACACTTATCCTGCTATCATTGGTTGGACTTGCCTTGTCTGATATTCTTGTCTTAATTTATCTACTCGGGTGGGACTTGTCTAACACAATATCTTAACTTGCTAACCAGGATGTCAGTTACCCATGTTCATGTCTCTTTCTGCCAAGTAGGAGGTCAGTTCCCAGGAAGGCCTTACCAAACTTTAATCGACTACTACTCAAAATGGAAGTCATATTCCAAATAGTTTCTTATATTGGTGCCGGCGTCTCTCTTATGTTGGGGTCCATCCCAGGGGCAGCTTATACACGCAGTTATACATTCAGTAAGTGCTTCTGGGTTGTTGGTTTGGGTCTGAGAGCTTATTCTGGGTAACTATACCAAGCAGTTCAGAACATAACAGACTATGTAATCAGCTTGGACATGAGAAAGTTTTCTAATAATTTCAGAGACAACATATGAGAAAGTTTTCTTTTATTAGTAACAGAACAGTGTGGCAGGCTAGCCAAGAAACAGTTACCCAGGCATTACATTACCACTTTATGTAGGCCTTAACATTCCATTGAGGCCTTAATATTTTACCTAGGCTTTAATATACTACCCCACTTGATTCTAAGTCCCTTAGGAAAGAATGAGCCAGCTTAGTGCCCTTCATGTGTCTGGTAATTGCATCAAGTCCTGGGTCATTTGTTTACTAGTGTCATTGTTATTATGTTCCCTGTCTAGTGTTTGGGTAGTGTGTCATGCGTGTCAGGCCTTCGTATTTACTGTGGAGAAGAAAGTGTGGTCTAGGCATGGAGAACATGCCAGGCAAAGCTGTGGGACTGGAGCTGGACAGAGGCTAGTAGCGTAGGATTTGTTACAGACACTGGCCCAACCATAGCAGAGCTCTGCTGAGAAGCAGCAAGAAAGGTCACACTACATGACTTTACCATTACCAGAATCTGAAGGGCACTGCAGTCCTAAAAATGTTTACTTTAAAGTAACACCTCTGAAGGGGCGAATGTCAGGTAAGTCTGAGTCTTGTCTGGTAACTCATGGTCATCAGTTTCTTATGCATATTTTAAGAGATTCTCTATGTATGCCTTCATATGAGAGGATGCTGTACATGAAGTAGCTATGGTGTAGCTTAGCTGTGACCTTCCTGGTAAAGATTCAAGCTGCTTGTGGTCTTCTGTAGTAACAACCCATTGTGAAATGAGTATTGTTACCATGATTTTAAACGCTAATGTATGAACATAGTTGACAAAGGCAAATGCCTGTGGTGAATACACTCTTCATCACTCGTCACTCCTGAGGTCTGTAGCTTGGTTCAGTTGGCTTTGTACTTCTAGGTTTCAAAATAGCATATCCCCATTTCTAGGTTTTGTTTTGTTTTGTTTTTGTTTAGATGCTATTTCCTTCTTACTCTTAAAGCTAAATTTTCTTATTTTCTATTAACCTTGCACTGTAGAAGGTTACCAATACATTCAAAGTACAAAGTAATTTTCCCTTATTAAGTCCACATTCTACTATTTTGTCTCATCTCTTATAACCTTTGAAAAGTTCTATGTGCTGATTTCTTTTAAAATAATATATATGACATTTTAATTGTATTTCTTTTTCATGTTTTGAAAATTTCGAATAGCTTCATCCAGGGGCTTTTATGGCAGCAAAACTAGTTTACTTTGTAAACATTTTTCTTTAATTTTGAGGATTTCATACATGTATACAATGATACACGATCATAGTTATCCCCTGCAGTTCCTCCTATATTCTCCCACTCCACCCTGCTCCTAACATTGAATTTGTTTCTCCTTTGAGCACATGATTAGTGATTAGTGTTGTCCTATGTGAATGGGTGGTGGGCCATCCCCTGGAGCCTTGCAAGACTACCGGTGGCCGTCCCCTCCCTCCAACTCTCTGTAGTCCCTTCTTAGTAAGGCTCGAGGCCTGGAGATCATCTAGCTTGTCTGTGCTTTGGATGTCTTGACCTTTGGTGTGTTGTTTCTTCATCTCTGGATGCTTTTAAAAGCTTACCTAGAGGATGTTTGGTGTTTTGATGTTTCAGTATTTACAAGTAACCCAACAGAAATTGCTGCAGCTGAAATAATTTGGTTAAAATTGGGTTCATTTAAGATTCTGGTTAGTATCTCTTAGTTGTAAGATAAAGTTCTTTCATTCTTGGTATCCTAACTAGAAGCTGGCCGTTCCCTGAAGTCTGTCTCTGATACAGATGAACTCCACCCCTCCAACACTGTCTACCTTGTATCTGCCCTTGAAGTTGGATATGCTCTCTCTCCACTTGGCCATGTCACTGTCCTCACTGCTCCTTTCCTCAGAACCCATGCAGAACTCACTACATTCCCCACAACCTCAAGAAATCCAGTCTAGTCCCCTAATTAGAAAAGGTCTACTTATCACTTTCCCATAGATGTTATGCCACTGCTAATTACATGATAGGGTATCATTGCTAGGGTAAAGGGGAGGAACTATAAAAAAGATTCAGAATTATCTTAGGAGAACTTATATAAGATCTTAGGAAGGAAATAGGTTTAGAAACAAATTTTAGACATTGAATTCAGTGGTACCAGAGAAAGCCAGTAGGCTGTGGGCTGACTGCATCGTGGAGATGTGCTGATGATGGAGGGTCAGGGGTGAAACAGCCAGGCGGTACTGAAATAGCCAGGTGAGGGTCTGTAAGAAAGTTAAGGAAGGAGAGGCCTTAGGAAGAGGATGAGGTCAGTGTGAACTCACAGAGAGGTCAGAGGGAGGAGGAACCAAAGCACTTGGGAGGTTTTCAAGGATGGGACTTTCTAGAGAGCACTTAGTTGAGTTGGGAGAGATGCTAGAATGGGTGGCAGGTCTAATACAATGTTTTTTAGGTTGAAGAAGAGGCTACCTGTGCATGCTTACATGTGAGTGTCAGGAAGGAGATTTAGATGATGAGGGTCACAGACTTTAAACAGGGAAGATTTGGAAGCTTGACAGCAGCGCCTCTCAGGGTGAAGAGTAGCTGAGGGAGGGCGTCTGAGTCAGAGGTCGGAGGTCTAGCCACTGGGCTAGAGGATCACAGGTGCACACCATTTGAGGTGCTTAGGAACACAGGTAGTCTTGAATAACCATGTAGCTACATCTTCGCATTTTATTTCATCATTGTAGAGATACATCGGTGAAGAAATACTGCTTTTTAAAGACATTTCTTTCTTTGGATGGCCTGGAACTTTATGTAGTGCAAGCTATCCTTAAACTTAGGATCCTTCTGCTTCTGTTTTCTGAGTGTAGGGAAATTAGATGAGCACCACCACATCAACCTTTCTTCTGTCTTTACTGTGGAATCCAGAGCCAGGACAAACAGGGCAGGGAGCCCTGGGGACTGCATAGCATTATGAACTTACATTCATGAGTGTCTTAGGAGCTCAGCAGTCAAGGTGGTTCTGAGTCACTAAGCCTTGTAGTCTGGGCTGAATAGGGAGTCCTAGGAACTACAAGGATGGTCAGTATTTTCACTAGATGGAGAGCAGTTGGCTTTGGCCAGGATGTTGCAACAGGAGATACACAGACAGGTATAAGAGGTTCATGTTGTAAGGGACCAAGTAGGATTTAGTTATGAAAGAGGAGGTTAGGTTTGACCTATTAGTTCATGTAATAAAAATTATAGGAGCCTCACAAGTATTGTTTACAATCATCATATTGCCGGAGTCACCAAACTTATATTTTGTCAATTTATCTATCCCATGTAGTACGGTCAAAAAAAAGGTTTTGTGAGTTTTTGAAAGTAATGGGTTTTATAATGTCAGTGAGCAGCATTTTTAATAGCTTCAGAATAACGGGGCTGTGTACTCTCCTTAGCCTCTTCCTGAAAGCTCAATTTTACTTTAATGTTCATATCTATTAAAATGTGCACTGTGAAACTTTTGATCTTTCCAGAAATGTGGAGAACTGTGTTTTCCTGATATGTGGTTCTTGTGCAGAGGTAATTGGATAATAATGGTGTAAACACCTACAGGTCCTGGGGTGGATATAATAAGCCAAGTGAGGAAGTGCTCATCCTTTGAAGGCTTTACTTGTGTGCTATGCTCTTGATGCAGTACCCTCTCTGAGCATCCGGGCTTAATGCATGTGTATTAATAAGAGCCCATGCTTTTGCATGGCACAATTCCAGAGGGAGCAGGCATTCTGAGCGACAGCACCAGGGAGCTTTTGCTTCTGCTTATTGACGCCTTTAGTCTGCAGACTGCCAGCTTGATATGTGTCTGCAGCTGCTTAAGAACAAGAGCATCAGTTAGCTGTGTATTGGAAGAATGGTCGTATTTGGTCAAAACTAGTGTAAAAGGCCGATGCCTTCTTAATAGCAAGAAACAATGGGCTTTGCTTGGGTTTTGTTTTTAAATGGGAATCCATGGATTGTTATGGTCAAGATGTCCTGATGTCCTAGGTTTTTAGGAAAGTTCTGGTTTGTACCCCTTATCCCAACATGCTATACAGTAAGGCACTCCTCTTCTCTCTGAGAAATTCACTCTCATTTGGATGGCAGGCCACATTTTCAGATTTATGAGTTTCATTTCAAGTCATTCAGGGAACGTATACCTAAGCTGTTGAAAGAAGTTTGGAGGTGCTTGCGCACTTACTTGTTCCTTTTCTCTAACCTCCCAACAAATAAGTCTTAAAAGGTGCTAAAATGTGTGCCAAGAATTTCTATTTGAATATAGCAAGAATGTCCATGGGGTATATAACCAGCAGAATCAACCTTTGGAATAAAAGTATCCTTAATATTTTGTGGTTTGGTAAAGAGAGAAAAGTAGTGTTGGGTCTTGGGTTTGTAAAATCCTGAGCATGAACTGTCTAACAATGACTTACGCCTTCTCTCTTCCTTTCTTCAATCAGTGCTAATATTCTGAAGGAGCCCGTGTGCTTAGGAGGGTGTGAGCACATCTTCTGTAGGTGAGTTGTTAGAGCCTGACGGACGCTGTGATGCATGAGTGATGTCTGTGTGCTATCTTGGCTTGACCTTTATTCCTGCTTCTGTTTACAAATAAGTCACGCTCAGGGTAATGTCCAGGTTGTAGAGCTGAGTGAGCAGCTCAGCCCTGCTGGGTTTTTTGAAAAGGAATGCTTACTGCCTTGGGCATAATTCAGGTGTGTCCTCTTAAATCTGGTTTGAATGCCTGAACTAATAATCTTTCAAAATTTATTGAAGTCTAATTCTTAAATTTCTAACCATGGTGGCCTAAAAGAGTAGACATTTATTGTTGTAGATCAGAAGGCCAGAAGATCAAGTTCTGATACATGCTGACATAGTATTCCTCTTGAAAACTGTGTGGGAGGATCTGTTCTCACCTAGTGTCTTGTAGCCTATTAGTTTTCCATGTTGGTGACAATATCTGATTAAAGAGTTGATGGGTATTTGTTAGTCACCCTTTTGGTGGCTGTGACAGAATACCCCACATAAACAATTTGAGCTCAGAGTTTTATAGGCTTCAGTTATAGCGGTTGGCTTTGGTGACTTTGATGCTTAAGCACTAATTTTGCTTCTTGGGGTCAGTGTAATAAGCCAAGAGCAGGAAGTGTTCATCTTTCAAAGGCTTTGAGACAGATAGAGAACACCATGGTGGTAGGAACATGTGGATGCAGATGTTCTGTCATGGCGGGCAGGAAACAGACGGGATTTGGCACTAGGCGTAACCTTCAAAGGCTTACCTACTTGTAGTGATTTCTCTAGTTGGGCCCCACCTCCTAAAGTTCCACCTCCACAAATAGCACTACTTTTTTAGGACTAAGAGTAACAGTGAGTCCGTCAAGGATACTTGCAATATTGTATGTTCCTGTCACAGGCTCTAAAGCACTCATTTGAGGCTCACACCATACAGAATAGGGAGAAGGATTTAATTTGGCCTATGGATTTAGAGGTTTCTGGTCTGTGTTCCTTTATATTGAGGCTCTATTGTCCACATTTCAATTTCCTTTTGCTTTTAGGAACCATAGATTTGCTTGTTGTGAAAAATTAGGCAGATTGACTTGCCAAATAATGTCTCTATGTAGTAAATTGATGAGATTTTACATATATGTCCATATCATATTATTAGAGCACACTGTTTACCATTCTATGTAAAATAACCTATGTTTTCTACTCTTTAGTGTTTGGAGTTCAGATTCTGCTGAATTTTCTTTTAATTTTTTTAAGTGATTGTATAAGCGACTGTGTTGGGTCAGGATGCCCAGTGTGTCACACCCCAGCCTGGATCCTAGACCTCACGATAAACAGACAGTTGGACAGCATGATCCAGCTCTATAGTAAGCTCCAGAATTTGCTACAGGACCATAAGGTTTCAGGTGAGTGATATTCCTTCATTGTTTTGTTAGAGTAAGCAAATTAAATAATAATGATAATGACCACATGAAGAAAAAATGGAAAAAGAATTCTGAATGATATAGTTCACATTTCAAGATTAGAAGTTTTTTTTTTTTTAAGTCATTTTGAGAAATGAGATAATTAAGATAATTTATAGATAGGTACCAAGGGCCAGAGGAATTAACTGCTCTTGCCTGAAGTCATATGTATAGTTAATATAATAGAAATAGAGTTCATTTCTTGATGTCAGTCCAGAGAGGCTCAGGACTTTATACTTGCTGCTTTCAATAGTTGGGCTAATTTCTGTAGACTATAGATACTATAGTGATTTTATTTATAATAGTGCTTAATTCACCTTGATACACTGTTGGAAGATAGCATACAATGCTCTTGCAAGGGTCACTTTCTAGACTGAATTAATTAGGTATACATTTTGAAAGAGCAAAAATCTAACACTCGTTTTCTTTTCTATCTAAATGGGGGTTAATGTTTTTCAAATTGTTCTTAGACTCTGCGTATTAACTATACATCTTCGCATTGTGCTTTCTGCTGAGAACTAATTGGCTGTGAAAAGAAAGTAAAGTGTTTTGAATTTTCATAATTGGATGTTGGAGTTGTCTTTCCATTGACCAAATCGTATTATTTTAACATGCGTTTATAGGAATCCCTGTCTGGCAGGATGCCATGGAAGAGTGATAATGGCAATATAAAATTGTTGGCTTTGTGTTTTTAAGTCTTGTTCTTTGGAGTCTGCTGCAATATTGTAACTGTCAGCTACTAGGAAAGCTGATTGAACAAAATTTAAAACGGCAACTGCTTTTGAGTATTATGGACACTGGTTGTATTTTTAAGAATGTAAGTCATAGCTAACCCGTGTTTACATTGAGTTATCTGATCTTTGTGCTAGTCTCCATTTTTAATGATAGAATGTGTTATACTAGTAATGTGAAAGGGAAAAATCACTTGAAATGTAAATAAAGAACATATTAAATAAAAAATGCTTAAAAAAATTAATAAAAGAAAAAAAGAATGAGAAAAAAATAAGAAAAGAAAAGATTGTGTGTATGATCTAATCAGCCTTTGTCCACCCCACATATGTACTAAATTGACATAGTGATTCCTAGTCAAGGTTCATGTGGCGTTGGCAATGTCAGAGTTGGGAGTGGAGAGGAACCAATGAGTCCTTTAATTGTTTGTACAGTATGAACAGTCCATCATTGAAAGTTGTTTTCCTTTGATTCTTATAGGTATGTTGGATTAAGATTATTGACTAGACACTGAAATGTGGAGTCTACTTTTGAGAGTGCCATCAGTTTTCAACTTGACTCTTCTGCAGTTACTGTGGTATAGTGTCCTGAGCAGTTACTGTGGGATAGTGTCCTGAGTCAGTCACTGCAGATGCTGTAAACAGAGCAGGACACACTGGGCAGCTCAAGTCAAAGAATCAGTCTCAGTTCTGGAGGCATGACCTATGAGCTTGAGGAGTGTCCTCTGGGAGCTCTGTGGCCTGTATTCTTGTCCTCCTCATGTCCTCATGTTATGTTAGGATGCCCACGCCGGCGCAGCTTCATTGTGGATGATGAGTCTGTCTAATTTAGACTTTAATTAAGATTACTTTTGGGGTACCAGGCATTAGTTATAGTTTTAGCATACATATTTAAGGAGTAGAAGGAAGTTCACAGTTTAATGCATAAATAAATAATTTGACATTTTTAATAGTGATAAAATGGGAGGATGGTGGAGTAACTTTGTAAGCTAATTTTCATCCGTTCCAGCTCACTAGGCTGTTGTGTACCTTGGAGGGATACAAAGAGGAATAAGAGTAGAAATTTACCATAGTGAGTAGAGGGCATTTGAGTCATAGTATGGTTTTGTATTTTGTAGACAGTAGAAAAACTTAAGTTTCAAACAAGATTTGAACCTTGTTAGAATATGTTATTTCTCTTTTCATATTTTGAACATTTTTGTGGGGGGTGTTGGGAGGTATTTATTAAGTTTGTTAAGTTGTATAAAAAATGTGAAATGTGGGATTGGAGTTCAGATCCCAGCACCTGTGTGGCCAGCTGAGCGTGCTGCACACACCCGTGACTGCGGCTTTGCAAAAGCTGCCGGCTGCCTCTAACTGGCTGATCTGTCATACATGCACGAGTGTGAGCGCTTTCACACACAAGCTTGTGAGCGTGTGCTTCGAGAATGTGCACGCATGCACGCACATGTACTCATGCATAATCTCAAAGAAGAAAATAAAACCCACAATGGGCCTTTGTTACCTCAATAGGAGATCACAGAAACATTAAAGAAATTTCTTGAATATATCTCCTCAGATACCTCTGTTTTTGTGGTACAAGTTTTCTGGTTTTTTGCTTTTTTTTTCTATTTTAAGTTACATCACTATCAGTTTTTTCTAAAAGTCTTCTCACAACAAGCCAACTGTGAAGGGTGTTGGCTTTTCAGTTTTAAGTTTTTCCCCCAGAAGTAGCTCCCTTTGTTTCTTTAGAGTTTATTTAGTACATGTAATGAGTGCCTATGTTAGTTTAGCGCCAACTTCTAAAACCAAATTTAATGATAGAAGGTGAAATGTTTTATTAGTAGAAGGAACCAGAGATTGGGAACAAGTGAGGGTTGCTTTTCCTTGTAGGAAGAACATGATCCCACCTTAATTAAGAAAGGACCTGAGACTGAGTGATTCCTGAAGCCTGACTAACTCCGCATGACAGAACTGTTAAGTGAGAACTGTGGAGAACGATGAACTGTGGAGGGTCAGCAGCTCACGCTTCCTCTATCTTTAAACAAAAGCCCCGTAGTACATAATTTATCTTCCAAATGAACCTTGTTACTTGCATTTACTATAAACTATATAATTACCATAATTAAGGTGGGTAATTAGGAAGAGCTTGTCAGCTCATGGACATGGTGCCTGGTATATTGGAGATGAAGCCAACTATAGGAAACCGCGCAAAGAGAGCTTCTAAACATGTCCACATATTTTCCTTGGTTCAGTGTACTTTAAAGAGAAGAGGTTGTCATGTTTTTCTGATGGCCACTTATGGGTAATTTTACCTTATTCTTTATAACAATCTTTTTTCCACTAATAGAGGTAAATTTAAAGTTTCTATTTTTCCCCTGAACCTATGATATTAAACAGCCCTTGCAGGTGCTGGATCGTGTCGGTGCTGGTGATATTAAAATAAAGAACCTTGATTATGCTTTCATAGATCACAATTTGCATTTCTCTTTTCTAGTTCTGGGAGAGGGGTTGATTCTTCTGAAGTGATTATTTAGTGTTTCATATATGTTGTGACTTCGTATAGTATATGAAGATAAACGCTTGGATAGCCATGGAGTTGCTCTTATTTTAAATTGATCTAAATGCATTTTAACTTATTTTAACTTACAGAATAATTATTCTTCAGGTGTTAATGTCACACAGATGGTATACAGAGTACCTCCATTTGATTTATTTATTTTTTTAAATAAGGAGCTTTAGTCAGATTTTTCAACTTCTGTTGTGTAACTTACAATAGAGAATAATTTGGAAGGCACAATGTACATCATTATAATCCTTTGATGTAGATTAATGATAGGGAAATCACATTTTCTAATTGCTTTCCTTTTCTATGCTTATTATTAAATTTTGAGAAAAAAAAAAAACCCTTGACTACGCAGCTCCTTAGTAACGCACGTATCTCTGCTCCTTGAATTTCATAGTATATTCTAAAATATTTAAATTCAGAGAGTAAGATTTTTTTTTTAAATGTCATCATTAAGAAATTTGCTCTGCAGAGGCTGGACCAATGTTTTTCTTCATGAAATGAATATGATAATTTATCAAGCTTAGAAGCATTCATCCATAAAACAGTTGTAGCTGTTAATAATATGATGTATGTTCTAGCAACTGAGTTGTTTTGCTTTTCAGTTTTATCTTAGATATGCTGCATAAAATCCATAATTTTCAGTTATTGTTTGTGGTTATCCTTGTTTAGTTATATCAAGTAGTGTGATTAAAATCTCCAGGCAAAGGTGTTAGTGCACAATAGTCAATAAAATGATTGTGTGCATATAAATTACATGGTTATACATTCTTTATTTGTTCTTTTATAACTTAGGGAACATGCTGCTGATGTTGAAATTTGCTATTTTTTATAGATTTGAGGTTTTTAGTTTATTGACTGTTAACATTGCTTAATTTTCTTTACTCTAAAGTTCTAGTTTTTATTATAAACACGGAAAAATCAAGATTTGACTTGTTTTCCATTGAAAATGTCATCATCTGCATTTAAAATAATAAATTAAAACCAAATACAACTTTTCACAGATGACTTGAGGATTAACCTTTAAATCTTTGTAATCCTGAGGCCTTCTTAAGAAGCAATCCCTGGTAACATTTCATTTTGACCTTTTTCTAGACTGGAGATTGTATCACAAGTGGCTTGATTTTAAATCTACTTATCACTGCAGAGGCAAGCCCTTGTTGAATTTAGACGTCTAGTCTCTTTGTGAATGGACATCTTATTCTTAGGATTTTCAAGACCCTGTCTCAGTAACACTGTAGACCGTGGATCTCTCAACACCTCCACTTCAATGGCTTTGGGGAATACATATTTCTGCTTGTAGCCCGCCTTATCTGTTTACTGTCTTCATTGCACTCACTGTGACCACATGTCATCAGGAAGAAGTGGCTTCTTCAGAGTAAAGTCCAAGTGCTGTTATTGTTATGCAGGGTCATGTGTGACATTCCTGTGGGGTTGCAAACTACTTACTTATTTTCCATGTCCTCTTCCTTACCTCACATGCTTTTCCCCTGGTGGCTGTGTTTGTAAGATGGGAGGTGCAAGAAAAGACAAAGGAAGCAATTCTAGGCATTTAGGAATTGGTGGTCTAGCAGGAGAAAATACAATGTAACAGTCCTAAGTAAACAGAAGGCCAAATTCATTGGTAGCTCGAAGTGGAGAAATTAATCCTCATAGCATGTTTCTTTTCCTTTTTTCTATCAGATTCAAAAGACGACACATCTAGGGCAAGTTTATTTCATGATGCAGAAAGGAAGAAGAATTCAATAAAAATGTGGTTTAGTCCTCGAAGTAAGAGGGTTAGATGTGTTGTGAATAAAGTGTCAGTACAAACGCAGCCTCAAAGGACAAAGGATGACAAAGCCCAGGAAGCCTATGAATTTGTTTCTGCAACTCCCCCTGTAGCTGTTTCTAAGAGGGCTAAAACAGCTTCTAGAACATCTGCCAAAAAGCATCAGAAAAAATCCATAGCTAAGATGAACCGGGAGGGGAATTTAAGACCGGAAACAAAGGATAGTAGATTTGATTCCAAAGAGGAGCTGAAGGAAGAGAAGGCTGCCTCCTGTAGCCAAACACCAGTTACGGAGAGACCATGGGTAAATAGCGAAATAGACTTATTAGCAAGTGGCTCTGTTGTGGAATCCGAATGCTCGGGAAGCTTGACTGAAGTCTCTTTACCATTGGCTGAGCATATAGTGTCTCCAGACACTGCGAGCAAGAGTGAAGAGACTCCGGAGAAGAAGGTCTGTGTCAAAGATCTTCGTTCAGTAGGGAATAATGGAAATCGTAAAGACTGCCACAGGCCCCCCACGTCTACTTCTAAGAATTGTGGGAGCAATGTTCCGAGCACCAGCAGAGACATTGGTGAGCCAACGTTGCTTGCAGAAAACATAGTGTTGGTTGACTGTTCTTCACTGCCTTCAGGCCGACTTGAGATTGATGTCACACTCAGGAGAAAGAGTAGCACATCAGATGACCCTGTTAGCCTTTCACCGGGTACACCCCCACCTCTGCTGAACAACTCAACTCACAGACAAAAGATGTCAAGCCCCTCCACAGAGAAGCTGTCTTCCGGTATTCCAGGTGGGAAAAGAAATCACAGAGGAGAGACTTTACTTCATATTGCTTCTATTAAGGTAGGCTGCCTACTCTGAACTAAATCTTGGAATGAGACCAGATTTGTTGGCTCTAACTGTAACAAATACTTGAGATACTAAGAGTAGAAACTTAGTTTATTTCACAGAATTGGAAATTTCAGTTTGTGACCAATAGGTTCTGTTAGTTGGAACTTGTCATGGTAGGTGTGCATTGTGGAACAAAGCTGTGTGTGCCCCCCCCCCCCCCCCCCCACTGCCCCATCCATGAGAAGAAAGAGGGGATTAGGAAGGGGTGAGATCCCAGTCCTTCTTTATGTCCAGTGACTTGAAAACGTGAATGTAGAAGATGGAGCTGAGAGGCTGTGGTAATGGAGCCATTAGCTACACTCTAGGCATCCTCTGCTCTTGAGCAAGTCAGATATTTCGAGTTAACTCTGGTTATGCTTCAAGTGATTTCTGTTAAGCCTGGCTTAGAAAATTAATAGTTTTGGTCATTCCTGTCATATGTGTAAAATTTGTATATGCACGCATAAGCTATTGTAATGTGGTTAATGCTTCCTAGACTTACCTAGTTAATAATTACTATGCTCCATTCAGTTTTCTCATGGTAAGATTGTGGCTGATGTAGTTTCTATGTCTCTCCTTCTGGGAATTTTCAGACCACAAACCAAGCATTCCCTTAATTTGGTAGAGAATGTTATTCCAACTTTAAGAAAAATTGACTTTTATTAATGAAGATCTTTAGAGCCTAGTGTCTAGGCCAGGACTTAATAAACTCTTAGGGGTGGTGCTACAGAAAATGTTCTTGACTTTACAAACTATAGAGTATATATATATTACTCTAGAGCAGAAATAGCCATAGACAACAAGTAAACCTATTAAAACTTGACATGCATATTCAGGTCACCCACAAACTGTAGATTATATTCTGCTCTCCTAGGTATGGGAAAACAGCCAAAGTAGAACAGATAGGAAAATCGTGGCATGATGGTGTCCTGGTGACTTTTCGTCATTGATGTGTTCATAGTTGCTTTGTGTAAGTTTTTGTCAATTGGCCATCTACTTGAAAAGTCTTGCACAAATTAAAGTTGCCTGTTTTATTTTCTTGAACCTAAGTATCTGATATTGTTATCATTATTAGTTGACTTATTTTTATTTTCTACATTTAAACATGCATTGATTTATATTGGTTCTTTGAACCATTAATTAAGTCATGTTGTTTTAAAAGTTACTGTGAGCTGAATGTGTATTCCCACCTATTTGATTTTTTGTTTGCTTTTACAATTCTGGGAAACACACAGGGCCATACTCAGGCATTCTACCAAGGGGCTGAGCTTTCAGCTTATGTTTAAACTTGATAGATACGATTTGGGAGAAAAAAATATCAGTGGGTTTATCATCATTGTTACCTTTTTAGAAATAGTTTTCATTTAATTCTCACCTTAATTTTTTCATTTATAGCAAGAATTAATTATTTAGATATATGAGGAAGCCAAACACTATTGTTCTGCAGTCTTATTTTAGCTGCATGTCCACCTACTTCAGAGAAAGATTTGCATGGGCCTTAATATTACAGCTACCGTCCAATGGAGGGAGGAACAGGGGTAGGCGTTTCTTGGCACAGTGAATTCAGATTTGGTGACCTTTAAGGCAGCCAAACCAACAAAGGGGAGGCACTGGGTTCATGAAAGTGCAGAAGGAAGGAAGGAAGGGCTCCCAGACTGCTGCTGTGCTTGTCACCTCTCTACCGCACGTAGGAGGACTGGCAGCTGCCACAGTCATGGTACTTGTGATGGTTACTCTTGATTGTCAACCTTTTTGGAGCTTGGTCAAGTTGTTCACACCTGTAACCTTAGCATTCAGGAAGCTGAGGCAGGAGTAATATTGTGAATTGAAGGACAACTTGGATTATGTAGCTAGTTCAATGCTAGCCAGAGCACAAAACAAACACGCCCCAAATCGTTCCACTTCTGATACCACCGTCTCTGTTAGTCACTGTTCTATTGCTCTGAAGAGGCACCATGACCAAGACAGTTATTAGAAAAGAAAACATTTATTTGGGGGTGTACTTAGAGTTTCAGTGTTGGTTCCTAATTATCACACCAGGAAGCAGACAGCCATGGTGCTAGAGGTAGCCTGAGAGCTTTACTTTGAGTTCCACAGTCAATAGAGAGAGGGAGGGAGGGAGGGAGGGAGGGAAGGAGAGAGAGAGACAGAGACAGAAACACAGAGACAGAATGTGAACCTATCGGGGCCTTTTTTATTTAAACTGCCACACATTTTACTCCCTGGTCCACATAGACACATGGACCACATAGTCATGTCACAGTGTAAAGTACATTTAGTCCAATTTCAAATGTCCCCATAGTCTTTCAGTCTGAACTGTAATCCCCTGTAAAACCAGTTTCAAAAACTAGATCACATACTACCAACTTACAGTGGCACAAAATGTGCATTACTGTTTCAGGGGGGAGAGAAGGGAGCAGAGTGAAGACATACCTGACCAGAGCAACACTGAAACCCAGCAGGCCAGACTCCATATTCTGAATCTCCATGTCTGATGTCAAGGTGCTCTTCAGAGCTCCAACCCCCTTCAGCTTTGCTGACTGCAACACACTTCCCTGTCCTGGGCTGGCTCCACACCCAGTGCACAGCTCTCCTTGCTAGATGTCACTACACCTTCCACTCCTTGGGGTCTCCAGATCAATCCAGGCTTTAGACAATGACTTCCCTAGGGCTGCATGCAGAGTCTGCCACATGCCCAGCCTCGAAGGCTCTCCTTAATGGAGGAGGAAGAGGAGGAAGATTCCACAACTCCTTGACCCTAAAGCCAGAACGTTGTGCCCAAGTTCTGCCCCCTGAAATGTAACCCTCTTTTTTCTTTTTTTTAAAGATTTATTTATTTATTATACACTGTAGCTGTCTTCAGACACACCAGAAGAGGGCGTCAGATTTCATTCCGGATGGTTGTGAGCCACCATGTTGTTGCTGGGATTGTTGTTGCTGGGATTTGAACTCAGGACGTTCTGAAGAGCAGTCAGTGCTCTTAACCGCTGAGCCATCTCTCCAGCCCCTGAAATGTAACCCTCTTAAAGCTTTGTCTTGATAGTTTCTAGGCTGAGGAAATCGTTCAGGTTCACTCCTTCACAGGTTGCAGAATTAAGGTGGAGGGTGTCTCATCCGTAGATCACACCACTCCCTGTATTCCTGATCCACTGAGCATCAAGCCTGTAACACTTTAACCCTTGTTGGGCAACAGACGTGGCCCCAGCATTACATTGCCTTATGCTCTTTTCTCCTCAAACTTCATTTTTTACTTGTCTTTGCTTCGCTTGCTCCTTTTCATAGAAGGTCTGTGTAATAGTGATCACTAGTAACCACACAAGGAGTCAATACAAGGCTATCCTGAAATCTCTGCCTGTGCCGTTAATCCAAAACTCTTCATTTTAGGACAAGAGCAGAGAGCAGCCATGTTCTTTGCCAGTATATCACAACAATGTGGCCAGCCAACACTAGTCTGGCCTTCTGAATTTTTTCAAGCTGGGCCCCCACATTTCCTATCAACCTCTGCACGGTCAGCAATGCTCCTGCTAAAGCAGTGCTTAAAGCATTTATCAGTTTTCTACTCCAAAGCCCAAAGTCTTCCATATTCCTCCAACAATATGCTCAGGTGTGTCGCAGCATTAGAGATACCTCCTGTGTTAGTAAAGCACATTTCTGTGTCTGTGAGACAGATAATGTCTCTGACCTAGAGTCCATTGGATAATTCAGTCTTTAGAGGAAGTGGGTCATTGACAGGACATCCTCACAGGCATATCTTACACTAGCCTTTTTCCTGTTATCTCTGCTCCTCTCTTTCTCCGAATTGCTCCATGCTACCTCTGAGCCACAATGGACCAAAACCAAGGGCAAAATAAGCCTTTCTTCCTGTAAGTTTCTAAAAGGTGTTTGGTCACAGTGGTGCAGAAGTAAGCAACACAGAAGCTATTGATTGTCCTTCAAGAAGTTGGTTTTCTGAGAAGTATGAGAGACTGGAACTACATGATGTCATGCAGACATGTAGGTGTTAATATGTCAACTTGAAGGCAAGGTGCTGATAATCTGATGGATTCCAATTCTGAGAAGACAGACAGTCACTGAGAGGCTCTGTTTCAGAGTGTGGCTTTGAAATGCATACTTCCAGTTAGTCCTGTTATGTTGTATGTGAAGTCATGGTATTTTGTTTCCTTCATTGCTAGTGCTATGAGAAAGTAAAAGAGCAAACTGGGATCTATGATATGTTCAAGATTTTATTTCTGGAACATCACATGGAGTCCTCATCTAACTCCTTCAGTTGGTCCCCCACCTCTGCTATTGTGATACTAGTAACTTTTTGTAGCGTTGTGTTGTCAGGATTATTTATTTGTGAAATTACTTTCTTCTGTAAATTCTAAGAACCCAGAGGACTGTTTACCATATTGCAGAACTCCATTTGTAAAGGTCATTTTGTTTTCTCTTTTAAAAATGACATCTCTCTTAGGGTTTCATTGCTGTGAAGAAATGCTATGACCACAACTCTTATAAAGGAAACATTTAATAGGGGCGGGCCTACGGTTTCGGAGCTTTCGGTTATGGTGGGAAGCATGGCAGTGTGCAGGCAGTGTGGTGCTGGGACAGGAGCTGAGAGTTCAAGCCACAGGCAGCCAGGCAGCAGGAGAACTGTCACTCTGAGCTTAGCCTGAGTATAGACCTCAAAGCCTGCCCTGTAGGGACACACTCCATCTAACAAGGTCGAGCCTCCTGGTAGTATTACTCCCCATGGGGCAAGCATTTAGACACATGAGTCTATGGGCTATACCTATTCAAACCCATAACTAATTGCTTAGTGGGGTAAAGTTTTAATTATCTAGTTAGTTGGTGTTAATGGAAAACTTAGCTGCTATGATTAAGTAAATTTTATTGTACTTAATTGTAATGTCCTATTGTTTTGATTAAGTTTTTTTTTTTAAGTGGTGTTTTTGAAGAGCCAGTCTTTTAATAGAGGAAAGGAATTTTGTTTGTATGCTTTTAGAAACTTACTGTATGTTGCTGGAATATGTACATATTCACAGTATGTAAGACCATATGAAGAATCTTTCTTTTTACTACAAAGTTGCAGATATACAAATACACTTGGGCACACACTCCTTCATTTTGGGGCCTTTAAAATATTACTTGAAAATACCAAAAGCATTTACAATTTCTTATAAGTCTTCGTAAATACGTTCTTCAGATTTTTTTTTTTTCTCTCAGGGCTTTAAGGAAATCTCAATTATTCTTTTAAGTTGTAAGGAATAAGAGAGTGCTTCTTCTAAAAAAAATAATTCTCTTACAGAAGAAAGTAATTTAAAGCAACAAGAAGCAGAAGTTAATTTATTTCCTGGAAACTTTATATCTGTGCAAACTCACCCAGTTACTGTGAACCCCTCCTAATTATCATAATTTTATTTATGTGCATGACATTACATTTACATGAAGTAGAAAGATGAAAATAAGACAAACTTTTTAGTATTAGCGAGAAGAAAGCAGTTCGGGTCTAAAAAGGTAGCAGTTTGCTAATCAGCTGTATGTTTTAGAGGTAGACTATTAATAGAAACCCTACCTTTGATGACACTCAGAAGTGACATGAAAGCAAAGCAGGAAGCCTAGGCCTAGGAAACAGTCAGTCTGTCCATGCCAACCGCTGCCACTCGGTTGGTTCCGGTTACATTTTGCATCTTCCTTCAGTTCTGTATTAGGATTTACTTAGATAAAGACACAGAAGACACAGAAGGCTCAGAATCTGAAGGAGTCTTAATTTTCATGTCATTTAATAATTGAAAGAGTTGAGGAGTGGCCCCTTGTTCTGGAAAGACTCAGTGAAGCAGTATTCGGCAAAACCAGAACGGGGAAGTGGGAAGGGTGGGTGGGAGGACAGGGGAAGAGAAAGGGGACTTATGGGACTTTCGGGGAGTGGGGGGCTAGAAAAGGCGAAATCATTTGAAATGTAAATAAAAAATTATATCGAATAAAAAAAAGAAAAAAAATAATTGAAAGAGTTTTAACTTGAAGGAAGAGTGAATACTGTCTCTGGTCCTTTACAACATCTGAACTCACTTTCAATATCTTGTTCATCTCCTTTGAAAGCAGGCTCTGACAGTACAATAAAGTGACTGCCGCTCTTCCCTTCTTCCTTCTGTCCTCCCTGGGTCTGAGCCACTGTTGAAAAGTTACTATATGAGTCTCTAGAGAAAGATAGAAACCTAGTCAGCTAGTGAGAAGGATGTGTGAGGAATACCATGGATTTGATGGAAGCTGTATTTCCTACTGTCTAGTTAGCTGATAATGGGTAACGGTTTTAGTTTCAAAGCAGAGGATAAAATTAAATGCTGATTTGGGGTGTTGTTTGACTGTTTCTTTCAATCCCAGCATTTTAAACCGCCACTGCTTCTGCCATGAGGATACCTTTGGTGCAAATAAAGTGAATATAAACTAAATTATTGACTTAGGGTAAATAGAGTAACTGCCAATAAAACAGTAAGTACTTTTTAGCAGTTTTAACATTGGTTTCAGTGGCTAACTTGTTGGCTGTAAACAGCTTTGTTTATTTTAATGTTCAGAAATTATTTTGATGTATGTTTAAAATAGCAGTTTTGCAAATGAAATGATGACTTGAGGTTTAGGATAGGCTTTGGCTTCATTGTGTGTCTTGAACTGCATTACCGATATGGATTGCTAGAAATATTCAATTACAGACCAATGACTTGGCATCCCAGTACTTTAGGGACAGATAATATTTCTTGGCTCATGAGCAGTAGTTAGAGTGTAAGGGGAATGATGTTTTTGACTTGAAGAAGACAGAATGTGTTTAATAGAGCCCCAGTAGCCTCATTTCATTAATGATATATTTTAATATCCTTTAATCATTTTTGTTTGTTTGTTATTCTACCAGGGTGATATACCTTCTGTTGAATACCTCTTGCAAAATGGAAACGACCCAAATGTTAAAGACCATGCTGGATGGACACCGTTGGTAGTTTTCCTTTGTATATCTTTGCAGTGTTGCAGATCTCTTTGCTTTGCTCATTCTTTTTATGCTTATGGTTCTAGTTTATGGTTTGTGGTTGTTCATATATCATGCTCTGGCACCTACACTCTTTTTAGGCTGAAGAATTTATGCTTTGACCAATATGAAAAGAACGTTATTTTTCATCTAGCTTTTCAGTTGTGACAGGAAAGTAATTGGCTACCTTTTGAGTACTTTTAGATATAGGAGTCTAGGTTTACTGCATTGTTGGAAGCCAGCTCTTGTGTGGAGGTGACAGCTATGGTGGACATGAGGCTGCGTTATGCAGCATTGTGTGCCACTGGAACCAGAGAGATTTGGTTTCCTGGGTCAGTGTAGTCAGGAGGATAGGCTGTGATGACCAGGGAGTACTTGGATATTGCCTTGCACTCTCTCTTGTTTGCAGAAGCAGGAGTAGAAGGCTGCCCTAAACATCTAAAAATGGCTGTTCATTATTCTAGTGTTGATTACAATGTGAAGAATATTTTGGAAAAAGAATGGAAAACATACTTGGAAACAGTTTTAACATGTGCTAATGAAGACCATAAGCGCTGGGCTAGAATGCAGCCCTGTGTTCACAAAGGGAGACCTTTATCTTGTAGACTAGAATTTCAGCATAGAAATGAGTCTCATTAGGCCAGGTACAAAAATGGCTTAAAGGTATAATATATAAATATGTTAAAATAAGTACGTAGTATATATAAAATGACTTCTTGCCAAGTTCTTAAGCCAAGAGGGCTTAATCTGGATTCAGTTGATTGTGTTCCACAGGCTAGCTATATAGGAAAGGGATGTTAGCTGTCACACTTAGTCGTGTTACTTCTCTTGATGCTGACACCAGATTCCCATAGTGTCGGTCAGCAAAGAGATTTACATGTCTTATAAATCTTCCTAGGATGTACTCTGCTGGGTGATTATGTGTAAACATCAGTGTACGGTTTGGTGTATGGACGAAGTACTGAATTCTCTTGATCCTTGGAGAATTCCCGATCTCTCTTTGATCTGGTTGGGAAAAACATTAAGAGTTTTTCCCAATGTTGTAATGTGTAGAAGCACGTAGGAGCTGTAGTTGCTCTAAAGCACAGTGTTTCCAGAAAAGCACGTGATCTAAGGCTTGTCCTTTCCCATGAAATACATGGATTGTCACCGCTGCATATTTTACCGTGAAAATTACCATAAGTGGCTTTGACTCTGTGAACAGCTAGACAATAGTTATATAAGAGTAAGTCGACCAACTTGAGGTTCCCACTAATTTCTCTAATATCTATTTATTAATACATTGTTTTCCCATCTTCTTCCCACTTCCCCTATTTGGAACTTTGTTTGGATTAGCATGAAGCCTGCAGTCATGGGCACCTGAAGATAGTGGAACTTCTGCTCCAGCACAATGCCTTGGTGAACACCACGGGCTATCAGAATGACTCTCCACTCCACGATGCCGTCAAGAGTGGCCACATTGACATAGTCAAGGTGTTACTCTCCCACGGTGCTTCCAGGAATGCTGTGTAAGTATCTCATTTTCAAAATGGATTTGTGTTCCCGAATGAAGGTGAGTACCGAAGCAGTAACTACCCATATTGGCATTTTAGTGTCTTGTCTTTCAGAGCCAAAGTTAGATGTGCCGATCAGGGTGTGTGTTAGAATGCACACTCACGCTCTCCTCAAAACTCACACATCTCAGGGAGATTTATTCTGTTCAGAAACAATTTCAGACACATTTACAGACCTTGGTTTCATAGATAAATTCACTTAGTGGTTATCTTCTGTAGATTGAGCCATATGTAATGAAAATTAGATATTTAATTTTTTGATACTTAATAAAATTTTGATAGTTTTTTGTGGTATTTAATACTTTAGACTCATTTTAAATATTCTGTTATCCCTTTCTGCATATTAGTCCAGCAAAAGTTAAAGTGTATAAGAATTCAGATATTGGGTGTGCGCTTGATTTTTCACATTATTCAAATGAGGCTCTAAGTAAATTGTTTTGCAGTGTCAGGGCACAGAGGGGCATTAGCCAGTGCTGGCAGCTGCATCTTCAGATTGCTGTTGTCGAGAGATCGCAAGCAAATGCTGCATGCAGATTTTATATCTTTAATCTGTAACTTGGCTCCTGTCTCCCTATATGTTATTTTAGTCTTTTCAGTTAATTAGGCAGTTGAAATGAAAATGCAAGAATTGCTTCTTTGTGCCCTCATTGCTTTGTAGGCTTCAAAAGTGCACAACAAAAGCCTTACTTACCCTTGATAGAGAGATAAAGAACACAACATGCAGATCCTCTGACTTGTAATTTTAATAGGTAACCACTTAACACAATTGAAAAACAATTTACTAATGAAGAATATTATACCCTAGTACATTTAGCTTCAGCAAGTTATAAGCCTTTCTTAATTTCTCAGCACAAGTTATAAGGTTGTTGGGTCAAACTCTGGGAAAGATTAAGTATGTATGTATGTATGTATGTATATTTCTACCTACTCAAGTGTGTGTGTGTGTGTGTGTATGTGTGTGTGTGTGTGTGTTCATGCATGTTTTTTTTCTGTCTCTGAATTTGTATACAGGAATCTCAGAGAGGTAATATATATCACTATGTGCAGCCCTTATAGATATGACCCTCCTGAGGGAGTAGTAAGCCATTTGATAAAGAACTGGTTGCTTGGGTCAGGGGAAACAGAGTACTTTCCATCCTCGGGTTCCTAAATCAGCCGTGACTACCTTAATGAATGGAGCGCTGGTCATGTTAGGGAACCCAGGTTTTATTTGTGACTCCATTATTGACTTTATAGCCGCAGGCAGGTTAATTTCTGTGCTTTGGTGTCCTCACCTATAAAACATGGTACTGCCTGCTGCTTTTCTATTTCTTCAGAGCATTGTGAGGATTAATGAGCCAAAACACAGAGCCTGTCTTGTGGTTTGTACACCATGATTCTTCACTGCACTGTGAGGACGTGTTAATATCCAAGGAGTGGGTGTGGGGCAGGGGTCCAGTCTGCCTTCATGGTGCTTTCTCAGGTCAGGTGCCATTTTGTCCTGAGTGACCTGACCTAGCAAAGTGACACAAGTCGGTGTAGTTAAGCACTGTCTAATAGAGCTTTCCACATTAAAGGAAATGCTTGTGTCACTGTCTGATATTCAGGGGCCAGTAGCTACCTATATCTGTGAAGCACTTGGAAATCACTACTCAGAATCAAAGTCTTTAAAGGCACTTAATATTTACTTATTTAAATAGCCACATATGTCTAGTGACTACTGTGTTGGTCCAGTGGTTGGTACAGATAGGACAGTTGGAGAGGAGGATTTATTTGTTAAGAGAAATTAATACTGATGTTGGATAAAGGATAATAAGATAGATGAAAGTGTCAATTTAATATGGTGTGAGTGCTGTCAGTGTACATTTATTCTTCGTTTTGTAGACTATTGGTTATCACACTTTGCTTTTGTAGTGTTTGTGTGTGTTAATTGTGTAGGAGCTGTTGTTTACTTGATTATCAGTGTCATGTTGGTTTCCTTTTCAAATTCTTTTTCTTTAATTCATCCCCCAAACTGGATAAGTGTGTATTGAATTAACCTTTGTAGTCATAGTAAACACTGTACAAATCTGACCAAGTGGCCAAATATTTACTTGATTTTTTTTTTTTTTCTCTGTGTAGCCCTGGCTATTCTGGAACTTGCTCTGTAGACCAACTGTCCTCTGCCTCTTTATCTGCTGGGATTAAAGGGCTGCGCCACCACCACCCAGCTCTCTTTCTTAATTTTTATGTACTTAAAACAAAAGGCCATTCTACCTCCTACCCTTTGTACATGCTTTCATTTTGTCTGGAATACTCATTTATGATAGCCGGTAGCTTATCCTTACATATCATCTTAGATTTAATTTCATTTTTATTGTCTTTGTTAATTTCAGATGTCTGTATTTGGTGCCTTTTTTTGTCAATAAAGTTTAGGTTACAATCTGTTTCCTTTGTGTCTTCTCATTCGGTTCTTTGCTTTATGGAGCAGCGGGTAGGGATCGCGTCAGCTGCCCCAGTCTCTGTCAGTTCCCTCACAGTCAGCACTCATGTTTGTGTGGAGTCAGTGTTGAGGCAGTGAAGAAACTCTTCTTCACCTTTCAATAAAAATTTGGATGAGATTAAAATTTTGTCATGTTTTAAATATATCCTTTTAGGATTTTGATTGAAAATGAGTAGAATCACCCAGTGCAGTGAGTTGGCAAAGTTCATCTTTTATTTGGCATTTCCCCCGTTTCTTTAAGCATTCTGCTGTTTCTCTCTTAGGAAGTTTTTTAATCTATTTTGCATGTGTATATGAACAAATGAGTCTATGTACCAAGGTTGTTTTAAATATTTGACTTATTGGATCCCCTAATGAATTAGATGACTTGTAAATAAACATATTCTCATTCTCTGTCTCTGTCTCTGTCTGTCTCCCTCCCTCCCTCCCTCCCTCCCTCCCTCCCTCCCTCCCTCCCTGTCTTCTGTGTGGATGTGGTTACTCTTCTGGACACTCTCTGTTACTTCCCTTCTGTAGTGTCCCAGAGTTTATCAAGGACCAATGGCTGCCTGTGTGGTGATGGGTTTGGAACTATTCATTAGAGTCTGATAGGCTCACCAGTGGGTGTACAAGTGAATGCAGTGCTTTCCTCTTCCCAGAATCTGTTCACTGCCAGTGGTTCAGCATAAGTGTTGGGTGGCTCTGTGAGTCCCTTCCCCATCCATAGCTGACTTTTGGGCTGGCCCCACGTGTGTATGTCCAATGCTAGTACATACAGCTCCTTTGAGCTTATGTTTGCCATGACCATGTTATGCTTAGAAGATAACATTTTTGTACCTTTTGTCCCTATCATCAGGTTCTTGGCTTCTTGCCACCCCTTCTATGCCAGTGTTAAGAAAAGAGGATAAATGTCTGGAACACTCAGTGTCTTTTATTCTCAGTATCTTGTGTGGCCAGGACTCTACTGTCTTTTGTTTTGTTTTGTTTTTTCTCTTAAAAACAAAACTATATTTCATGTTATTAAATGATTTTTATCTTTATGAGATGATTGCACACTTTGTTGTTCTCATGACACTTTTATTCATTTCAAAACATCCTTGTGTTCTGGGATAAACTTGATTGATACTATATCTTTTTTTTTACTCCTTTGAGGCATAATCTTGCTTTAATCTGTTGAACTCTTGGGCTAAAATCATCTCCTGCTTCAGTCTTAGTAACTGGGTAGTAACTGCTGAGTCAATGACTTCAGTATAAGTAGTTACTGAGTATTTATGGAAGGTCAGATGTTGAAGAAAGAATAGAGCATCTAATATTGCAAAGCAAATGAGTTTATAGGCATCATATTGCATGTGGATGGAAGGAAATCTTGAAATGATCTACACAAGGCATTAGTGAGATCCAGTCTAAATGTATATCACTGATAATTTTTATTTGCCAGTATCATCAGTGGAGTCTTCCTAATCCTGTTTTTTCTCATAGACGCTATGCTCTTAAACTGAATTTCTATATAGTATGAGTTTTGACCTAAGTCTTTATAATTACAGAGAGACTGACTAGATGATAGAAGTATTAACATATCTGCCTACTTTAGAGTTTACATTTTGTTTTGAGTTAGCTTCATTTTCTTGTATCTAATTGTTGAGGTCACATTTTGCTGGAGTCTTTTATAGTGTCTGTTGAACTTGTAAACTTCATAATATTTCACATTTGTTCTAATTTTCATTTATCCCTTTATTTATTTATAGGTTTATTTATTATTATATCTAAATACACTGTAGCTGTCCTCAGACACATCAGATCTTATTACAGATGGTGGTGAGCCACCATGTGTTTGCTGGGATTTGAACTCAGGACCTTCAGAAGAGCAGTCGCGTTCTTAACCACTGAGCCATCTCTCCAGCCCCATCCCTGTATTTAATTGTGGGTAATTTATCTTACATGAACTAAGAATAGATTGTCAAAGAGGAAAACTAATTTTATTTTAAACTTGGCTAATGAGAAAGAATATGTATCTTTTATAGTACTTGTTTTCCAGTGATTTTTGCACTACAGTTATCCGAGCTGCATTTGCCACTTGTCTTTCTCCGTGCCTTCCCTACAAGCCCTTGAAAACCTTCAGCTGAAATTTATCCTGTCACCTTAGAACTGTTTGCAGTATGTTGAAAACCTCATATGCTATCCCTCCTTTCCAAATATGGAACTGGTGATTGGTGTCCTGTTAAGAACTTAACTTATCCTTGGATGGACATTGAATTCTCAAGTAGAAAAATATTATGTGGGCCATTGGACCTATTAATTGTCTTCCTGCCCTAGTAAATTTTTAAAAAGACAACTGTTTTGTAGCATTAAAAAGCATGTTGCTCTTTTGAAAAATCGCTTTTGCCTGCTCAAAGCAAACAAAGTGTTGTGAAAAATTAAGCCTTTGTGATTGCAGTTTTATAGTTGTTCATAAAGGATCCCATCCATCGACTCTCTTGACATTCTGTCATGTCTTGTAAGTTTAGTTCTAGTAAAAATGCCTAGTTTATGTTTTTGAATATTGGTAGATCCATACATGCAAACAAAAAAATTTGTTTTTGCCTGCATCTCTCCTTACTTTAACTTATTGCTATAGCTGATTCAGGGGACAGCTGTAGGTAGGCCACTCCTATATGGGAAAGGCTATTAAAGGAGTTTGTTGTCTGAATACTGCCTTCTGGGTAGAGCTGAAACCTTGACCACCCCAGCTTAACCCTTAACCCTTCAATAAGTGAACTGCACCGTCTTAATCAGTCTTTTTATTTTTATTTTTATTTATTTTTATTTTTTATTTTATTTCATTTATTTTTATTAAAAGCTGACAGCACCCGGTATTTCCAGTTGGTTTCCCATCCAAGGCCCAATGCTGCTTAGCTTCCGAGATCAGATGAGATGAGATCCGGCGTGTTCAGGGTGATGGCCATCGACTTAATCAGTCTTGATGATATGAAAGAATCCTAGCTAAGAAAAGCATTTTAGTCCCTGTCTCATACTCTTTATGTTTAGATTGTACCATATAGGGAAATGAAGATTTAGTATTTTATTATTTTAAAAAATACGCTTCAATATATTTTCCATTATTAAGCATCCAGACTATTATAAAACGTGCATGAAATGTATCATCAAATGGGGGAAATTATAATATGATTTACACTCCAGGAATAACCTACCATGTTTTTTTATTTTTATTTTCTGTCTGTCTCCCGATGGTGCAAATCTAGTAGTATTCGCAGTCACTGAGCTGGTACTATTTCCTGGGCAGTATCTTATGGGCTTGATATATTAGTTCATTCAATCCTCCCAGTAGTCATAGAAAAATAAGTTCTAACAGCCCCCCTATGCAGAAGAGGAAATGGGCACAAGAGATTGAAGTCGTTTGTGTGTAAGGCCACCCAGCTGGTGCTAGCACTGGAACTGGAATTTGGACAGTGTTCCTGTGGAGCCTGGCTCTTAGCTATCATGCACTCCTATGCGGTCCCTCCTACTGAAGCCTCATTAGAGAACTTTCAGGGTCTCGCTGCTGCAGGAGAACTTTCCACCCTTTCACACTATTACTTTGTTCTTTCAAAACCAGGCACACAGAGCTCCTGCTTCCCAGACCCTCTTTTCCTGAGGCACATGTGTCTTCTGCCTCTCCCCACTCCTTTTCTTCTTCCGCTTCCTTTCTTCTCCCCTCCTTTTCAGGTTTGAGGATTCCCTAGACTGTCCCACAGTGCCCTCACATCTTTCTCTGCTTGGAAGACTCTGTATCCCTTTCTAGGTTTAGAAAGTTTTAAGAGACTGAGAAGTTCGCCCCGTGTGCTTCTGTCATTGACTTCTGTCAAGATGGAAAGTACCTTTGTGTCGTTGGTTCCATAGTGTGGAGAGGAGGAGGACTCACCTTGTGGAAGGAATGAATATTTTCAAACTAATTACATAGCACTGGCTATCACATTCTCAGTGTGTATAAACTACATGGCTGGTTATTGATTCTGTCACATGTCTATCATATAGACACATATGTATTGTCAATTTTCACTCAGTCTATTAGTATGTTTCAGTAGGACTGATTTTTCAATTTTTAAAAGAGCTATTAGGTAGTAAAATCCTGTAGCTTAGGAACACTCATCTTCTGTGAGGGATTGAACATGTAAAATCCTTAACTTTGTCTATAAAAAATTTAAGTGAAATGTATTTTCTAAAATGTGATTTAAATCAGTGAACGCCAGGCCTGGCAGCTCACACCTTTAACCCTGGCACTAAGGAAGCAAAGACAGGTAGATCTCTGTAAGAGTTCAAGGTTAGCTGAGGCTGCATAGTGAGACCTTGTCTTAAAAAACAAACACCAACCAAGCAAAAGTACTGGAAATGGGTAAAGGCGTTTGTTTTCAGGCCTGATTGACATGAGATCACTCCCTAGGACCTAGGGATCCTATAGGAAGGGAAAGCCTAACTACGGCCCGTGTGCTGTGGTCCTCACATACTCACACACTTAAACAAGTAAAATTGCAGGGCAAACAGTAGGGACATACTAGAGGGAATTAAGTAGGAAAACCTGCTAATAGTACTGTGCTACAAATCAATAGAGGAAACTAATGAAAGGATAGGGTTTTGGTTAGTGATCATCTAAAATGCTTCAGTAACCAGGTCAACAGCAATTTTAGAGAAATTCATAATACATGAAGAATATTATTTATATGTAATTGTTTGGAGGTCACAGAATTTTAAGAGATTTTCCTTGATACAAGGCATTAAAGGAATGGTTAGAAATGATACATACAGAAGTTATTCATATATTGTCAAGAAGTACACATAATTTTATAACCCCGTGTCCTGAAAATGCCTTAGTTATCATTGGTGTTGCACTGACCCCACACCCTTGCTTTTTACAGTTTCCCAGTTGTTGTGTCTGTCTCCTTCCCTCTAATGTTCATCACCTGTGTCTGATCCTGTAGCAGTTTCTTCCATTGCATTTTACTGTCTCATGTAGTAGAAGGCTGCCTTCCATCTGGTGCATACGGCCAGCTTAGCAGCCATATTGCTGTTCCTTCCTCAGGCTCTTCCAGTCCATTCATCTACTACATGCCAGTTTCCAGTCTTGGCCCAAGGCCATTTCATTTGCCAGTATATATTCTTTATATATATTTCACCCCATTACTTTACTTTGATATATCCATGATCAGTTTCATACTTATCTGTTGAGTTGGTTTTTGCTCTTAGTTGTTGATAGAGAAAGAAAAGTTCTACACACTGTATTCTTCTGGATGTGAGTGTTAAGGCTAATGCTTCATACCAGAAAATAGAGAACATTGCATTTATATTTGGATAGGAATCATTGTGTAATCTCTTTGTAGTCCTTTTTAATAAAATAATAAACTATGTCTATTTTGAGTTACTGTAATCATAAAAAACCTTAAATATTCAATGATGGAGACTAGCTAATTTATCACTGTTGTAATTAGCAGTCACAGTGTTAGTGACTGACTATGCAGTGGTGTGTTACTTTTCCTTCAGATGTCTATTTTACAGAAAGGGAATGGCAGTATGAATTTTAAATTAGTTTTTCACACTTTACCTGTTACCCAAGTGTTAATCCATTCAAATAATATAGAAAGAAAGCGCATTTGTGTATGTCCACATAATGAGTGGAATATGCCTCATCTTTGCTTGCTGTGTTTAAGTTTCTACCTATAAACCTTTGTCTGTTTCCATATTTCTGTGGTTGACAGCAAAGCACAAAATTATGGCAATAGTTTATGAAATTGGCCAAGTCTACTATGAAGCAGGACTAGACTTAGACTTTTTTGGAACATGTGGTATCTGAACATGCCATCTGTAATTTGTATATAATAAATACATACCTTATTTTAAAAAATTCTGCTATACAGTTTATAAAGAAATTCTTCAGAACATGAGTATTTAATTGTTCTAGGCCATTTTTTCCTGTCTATCTTCTATCTGTCTATCTATCTATCTATCTATCTATCATCTATCTATCTATCTATCTATCTATCTATCTATCTATCTATCTATCTATATGTTGTCCCAGGGAGGTTTTATTTCTGTTTGTGTAATAACAATGCTAATGTCATCAGTTAGTGTGTATTAAAGTTCATTTAATTAAGATTTTCTTTGAGGTCTGAAATCTACTTGTTAGTCCTCATGGGCTTGGTGTGTGTGTGTGTGTGTGTAAGAGAGAGAGAGTGTATGTGAGTGTGTATGTATATGTAAGCTTTGACTTTATTCACCCATGTTTGCAGTTGGTGGTTGAAGAAATAAAATCTTGATTCTACAGTCAGGCTTCTATTTTGTTCATATGTATATGAGGAGATAGCATAGTCAATATGTGTGCATAGTAGACTATGAAATTGGGTGTCTCCAGTAGAGTGGGGGGGTATCCTTTTGAATTGCTGTGACATTGCTTCCTGTAACTGTAAACAGTAGCTCTTGCCATATTGTAAATCAGGAGTCTAATTGCAGTTGCCTTTTACATTGGCTGCAGAAGGAGTGTTGCTAGGGCAAGGTGCTTAGTGTGGACCTGGGCAGGAAGGAGAGCCTGAGAATGCAGACTTCTCCCCGTTATTCAGCGCCACCGAAAGATGGCAGTACCTGAGCCTGGGGGTCATGGATTGCTGTCTTGAGAGATTTGCTGTGACTTATTTCTTAATCTACTAGCTCCCCAAGATGCCATTATAATAATAGGTTTCCCCAAGGTCATTGACTGGGGAGGCTTAGATTCTTAGTGTGTGACTTCTGTGACTTGTCCAACAGGGTTGACACTTTTCCCTTTTCCTTCTTCCTATATTGTTTTATTCTTTTTCCTCTTAAGATATTTTTAGACACTCAATTCAGTTTATGAAATTGGTATAGTGTCTTGTTAATATTTTTAGTTTTTAACACACTATATTTTCACTTTGTGCTTCTTATTAAGTGTAGAGTATTGAACATATTTGATAAGCACTGAACCATATATATATATATATATATATATATATGTATATATGTATATGTATATATGTATATGTATATATGTATATGTATATATGTATATGTCCGTGTGTGTGTGTGTGTGTGTGTGTACATACTCAGCTCTCATGATCTGTAATGGAAGGTATAAATACCATAGTCTTAAACTCCATAAGATATTTCAAAAGATAACTTCAGTGTGAAAGCTTAATACCATAGGTATATTAAAATATATTTAAAAATATTCTTAAACTATTAAAAAAAGGAATGTTGTTAAAGGAACATTTAACAACATGTAAAAAGGAATTTGTTAAAGGAAGCTTTAACAAATTATTTACAATGGATATATTGAGCATGGGCAGTATTCAATGTTACTGAGTATGCAAGGCAAGTGTGACCTAATCAGATCATTGGAACCTGTCACTCTGTTTTATGTTCTAGCAAATAATGGAGTCATGCTATGATCTTTGAAATCTCTTCCAGAATAACATGCTGTGACTTGTAAAGTAGTGTGTGTTCAGTGATTATTAATCAGCTATTCTCTGAAGCATGGTAGTTTGCTTTACAGTGGCCATGATTTATTTAGACTAGATTGAATACACGTGCTGCATGTGTGCACATGTACACATGTATATACACTCATTACTTTATTGGTTGCTTGTTCTGTTTTGTAGCTTTGTCCTAATGGATCCGGATAGCTTTTTTCTTAATAATCTAGATTTGTATTTGTTTATATAGACAGTAGCACCTATAGTAGCTCTAGTAAATGGTTTATGTTTGCACATAAAAACATTTCATCTGTGGTCATTAATGAGTGGAAATAAAAATAGGAATATACGGACAACAGAATTCTGAAAAATGTACATGTAAGTTCTATTCAAGATACTCCCTTGATGGAAAAGTTCATTTTAAAGAGTTAATTATTTTACTTAAACTGTTTTGGGGAATATACTTAGTCATATTATTTCTCCTCCCCCAACTCTTCTTAGATTCTGCCCACCTCCCTATCCACTCAATTTCATTTCATTGATTCTTTTTATCTGTTACTGATTCTGTTTCACTGTGTTCAGCCTAAGTTTGACTGTTCCTTGCCCTCTGCTCTTAGGGTATTAGTTTCTTGTTGTGCTGGAGCTTTCAGGTGTTCACCGAGTTTCTAATATAAGGTCTCATCATGATTTTGATGTGGATGCTCAGTGCTGTGAACTTGGCCGCTTGGAATTGCCTTCGCTGTGACCCACTGGAGTGCCTGGGCTCTGTCTTTATTTTCATTCCATCAGAGAAAGTTTTACATTTCTTTGCTCACTTTTGGCTTGACCTGTGTTTTTCACTCAGTAGTGGGGTGTTGAGCTTCAGTGAGTTTGTCTGCTTTCCATGGTTGCTAATGTTGGTATCTAGGTTTAACCCATGGTAATCAGATAGCTGCAGGGTATCAATTTCAATTTCTTTTCTTTCTTTCTTCCTATTTTTTTTTTTTTTAAATCTGTTGAGAATTGCTTTGTGCCCTTATCTATGTTTTGGAGAAAGTTCCATGGGCTGCTGAGAAGAAAGCAGTATTCTTTAATGTTTGGCTGGGGTGTCGTATAAATGTCTGCTATGTTTATTTGGTTTATGGCACTACTTAACTACAGCATCAGTTTTTGTCTGTTGGCCTGAGTGACAATATATGCCCATCTGTTAACAAGAATGGGCTATTCAAGTCTCCCAGTTTCACTGTTTTACGACACATCTCAAAAAGCGACTCTAAGGATATTTTGACTTCTTCCTTTTTTGTTTATCTCTTCTTGGAGCCTTTCCATTGTCTAGAGAACTAGGGAGATCCTGGGTCCACACTAAGAGACTGAATTCTTAGGTAATAGAGGTGGGCTGGGAGGAAGCTCCGAGCCCCAGACAAATGTGGTGACTCTAGGGTCCCTGGCAGACAGTGATTCGGATCCTTGTCTTGGGTCTTTGGTAGAGAGATATGCTCTGTGGGTTGGTGGGGAGTCTCAAAGCAGTGGAGATGGGGTAGAAGGAAAGGCTGAAAGGGAGGGCCATAGGGAAGAACTAATGGAACCTCAGTCTGTTCCAAGAGGCCAAACCCCTAACTGCATGAAGTGGGCTGGGAGGAGGGACTCCTGCAGACAGGCTGCACAGAGAGTGGAGGGGGAACTAAAGGTAAATCTGGAGAGACCTTAATGGAGGGCAGGAAGAAGGATAAAGTTTGCCTACCTGAGTCCCTGTAGAGGGACTGTGAGTGTAGAGGCTGTGAGTCTCTGGAAGAGAGCTGTTCTGTGGGTCAGGGGTGTTATAGAGTAATGGAGATGGGTTAAAAAGGTGGAAGGGCTATAGGGAAGAACTAGGAAGAACCTGGGTCTCACCAGGAGAAAGTCCCTAGAGAATGGAGGTGGTCTGGGTTCCTTCCTTCCTTCCTCACGGAATTCAGTAGCTTATGATAGTATCTCCTCATGACTAATGGAGCTCTGACACTTTAGTTACAATTGTGTATTAAGGATGTTGAAAATAGTTCTAGAAGTGTGTCTCTTTGTTAAGAATGAAGTTACACATTTTATTTACCTAAACCCAATGTGCACTTCTTTTAACAGTAACATATTTGGTGAGCGGCCGGTGGACTGTGCAGACAATGAGAATATAAGATCATTATTGCTGCTGCCAGAGAAGAATGAATCATTCTCAACCAGCCAGTGCTCTGTCGTAAGTGTGGAGTAAGCTTTGCTACATTTATATCTTTTATTGAACTTGGTTATAAAAGGAACAAAATAGGAAAACTTCCAGTTAGCGGATAGCTTTCGTTCACCAGTTACTAAGCACTTCTGGAGTATTGAGTACTATGGATTCAAAGACATAATCAGAATAAGTCTAGCAAGAAATACTTACTGAACCCTTCACACTTTAGGCAGCATCCATACAACAATGAGTTTGACTAAAGCAACTCTTATTTCAAGGAACTTGCTTGTCAGAGGTAGAGAAGAAATGGTCAGGGAATATGTAAATAGACACATGCAGTCGCTTCAGAAGTGGGTATACAAATGCTCTCAGGAAGCTTTGTAGTGTGTAACTGGGTAAGGTGCTAGGCTCCTGAAGGACACTGCGTTAGTGAGGGCCTTTTAAGGAACAATTTAAACTAAGACGGATTATGAGAGGGAGGCAGCCAGGTATCCACATAAAGGACATGGACTAGAGACCCTCAAGCAGATGAACTGGTTATGCTTCCAGATTATGGAATTCAGGAGATTCCAGAGTTTGTTATTGCTGGAGATACTGGGGTCTGAGAATGAAGACTGTTGAAAGTTTCAGTGCAGGAGTGACAGGGCTGAAGTTTGTTCTCTGCATTTGCTGTTTTGATTTACAAAAGGGAGTCTGTGCTGCGGAGTGTGCGAGAGTGGAAGAAGACATAACATGTAAGGTTGTGACAGATATCACTTGACAGACTAAGCAAATAGCATTGAAGGTCTGTGAGAAGTAGTACGGTTCAGTGTGTGCGTGTGTGTGTGTGCGCGCGCTCGCGCGTGCGTGTGTGTTTCAGCAGTACTTATTGGGTTTTCTCTGGAGAGTGGGAAATAAGCACAATTACTCTTGCTGGAGTCATAGGTAGTTGGTGCCAATTCCTGGCACTGGATGCAGGACCCTTTGTCCTCTGATCCAATTGTACATCTTGTGATGGAACTGTTAAATAGTAATTGGAAATGAGAGCCTGTGAGTTAGATAAGAGGTACCAGCTAGAGACAGTGGAAGAAAGACCCATTCCTTGAGAACCCATAGCTGATTGGAAGATATAAATGTAAAAAAATCTATTATAAATTGTAATATATAATAGAACAATGAAATGTTCAGAAACTGTAATGTGCAGTAGGAGCAAGCTCACTTCAGAAGCTGTCAGGTAGAACTTCACACAAGGTGACAGAGTGTGTGAGGGAAAGAGCTGACAAATGCCGTTGTAGAAAATAACAGGAAGCTTCTCTTCTTCACCATTGACTGTTATAAGGACCACCCGTCGGCACTTCTGACTGCACTGAGAACTCACGTTTTTTCTTTACTTGCTGTCCTTGACGTAGTGTGTCTGGTGTTACGGATGTGTCCTTGTGCCTGTAAGATGGTTGTTATGATTCCAGATGTGACAGTGGCTAGCTAGAAGACATTAAAGCATTTTGTTGGAGTCTTTGCTGAGATCTTTCTTGTGTTTTACTGTTAGAACTGGCTACAAATTGGCTTTGAGGTATCCAGGAATAGAGATGGGACAGATCTTGTAGGGCGGCTACCTAAATAAAGTCTGACTTTTGTTAGTGTAGAAGCTGAAATAAATGGGTTTTGTGTGGAAAACCAGCATAGCCCATTGCTGTGACTTCTCAGAGGAATGGAGGCATAGAAAACCCTTGGAAATTTGAAGAACTCAAGGTTTAGTGTGTAAAGAGCATAAAGAATGTTAAAGTAGTTTCAGAGTGGGAAGCTAGATTGGGATCAGCCTGTAACTTTTTAATAGGGACTTTAGATTTAATGGGGCGTCATCAGTGTGTTTATACCTGGAACAAACCGGTCTGCAGGAGAGCTAGGAGCCAGAAGCGGCTGAGGCTGAGTGGAAGCGGCTGCAGTAATGCCTAGCATTAGTGCGATCTGAAATGATGGCCGGTGGTAGTGAGGGGAGGATGGTGCAGATGGAGCAGAGACAGAGTGACAGAGAGACAGTGAGCTCCCTTTATTTTCATGTTTATTCAAATGATAGAGGGGTGTGGCACCATGACCAAACCTTCTTATTGTCTTAATGGTTGACACCTGGCTAAGGAAGCTAATGAATGATAAATCTGTGTAAGTGGCAACAGTAGGTCATGTCTGGGATGTGATACCCCTAGCCACTACCAGCCTCCACTCACTCAACCCAGGCTGCTTTGTTGGGTCTTGTTAGGCTGAGTGAAGTCATGACTGATCTTCAGAGCCCTTCTCATCCAGAGAGGGCAGTGTAGTAGTGATTGATGCTCTTGCTTAGTTACAGATTTAGCCTGAGCTGGGTATAATTTGCTGTGGTCGCAGGTGCTATCACGGGTAGTCACCTTTATACCCTGAGAACTTTTATCTTTTGTTTTAGACTGCAGTCTGATAAATGTGTTCCAAATGATAGTTTGGGAAATGAAAAGGACCTAGAAGTCAGCACTTTAATTTCTTCATTTTAAAAATGGGAAAATTGAGACCTAGAAAGGTCATGATTTGCCCAGGATTATTAACCAGACATTAAACATTTTTTTTTCTTAATGGACCAGTCAGAACTCAGATTTCATAAGTGTTGTGTCAGCTCTACAATGCTTTATACTTTGGTTCTTATTTTACTGATTTGTACTTGAACTTCTTGCCAGACATAGTATATCTAAGTTGTTATCATGGGTTTAAATGTGTAAGACATACAGATAGTTTTGTGGTGTTCATGGAGTCTGATTATGGCAATCACCTTCAAAAAAGGATTTTTATTTTGAAATGTAAGAAATACACACTTTCTTTATGCCATGTGACATTGAGTTTATCATTACATCTTTTTGTTGTTTTGAGATAGGCCTTCTCTATGTAGCCCAGGATAGCCTAGAATTTACAACCTATCTCCTTCTACCTCAATCTTACTGTCTTAATGATTGATCTGTGGCTCGGGAACCTAATGGGTGATACAGGCTGTGTATGTGGGGATGGCAGATCATTTATATGGGAAAGTAATAATATTTGTGGATGCAAATGGATGTGTTTGTATCCAGTCAAATCTTTGTTATCTGAACTGTAAGGGAGTAAATAATTTACCTTGCTGAACTTAAGTGCCAAAAATATCACTTATCATGATATGTAGGATCTCAGGAGATATGGTAGATCTCATTTAATTCATTTTGAATGAATTGAGCCAACTGGAGTTAACCAACAGCTTAACTGCCTTAGCATAGGGAGTCTGAGGAGGTCTTCATTACTGTGATGTGAAGGTAATGTTTGCATTCTGACCCTCTCATCTAGTTGCTGAGCTGAGCTGGCGCCTGTCTGTGCCTTTGCTGTTCTCTGTGCTCTGCAGAGTCTTTGAAAGCCCCATCTTCCAGTGCCCATTCGCATTCAGTGCATGCGAAGGCCTAGTGTCTTGTGTTGTATGTGGATATGGCGACTTGTCCTTAGCACAGGAGTGCTGGTTTTACCTTTCCTCTCTGCATCATTCCTTCTCATTCACAGGCGGTTTTGTCTGTCTGTAGTTCTAGTTCTGTCCTTCACTCTTTTCGATGCTCCACTGTGACATTGTTCCTCTGACTCGTCCCTTCACATCCCACACACTCTTCACCGCTGCTGTCTGTCTGTCTCCATGAGTGTGAGTTTAGATGTTGACATGGGCCAGCATTAGTCTCCGTAAGTTAGTCTTTCTGAGGAGCAACAGGTCGTCCCTCCTGTTTGTGCATTAGCTTTCTTCACACCTCAGTTCTCTGGCCCACGTTCATGGCTTTGTTTCAGCGTTAAAATTTTATTTTCTTTCTTTAGAATTAGTGTTGAATCTTCAAAATTATCTTAGCTTAAATTAAATAGAACATGTTTGGGTTTAACTTTTTGGAGGAGGGATATGAAATTGGTCATTCTTAATGGCTATTTTAGGTTACTGGGAACAACATGAAATTATGAAGCCCTCTGTGAATCTAGTTCAGCATCAGGGAAAGCAGTTTGCTGTTTGCATAAAGCTATTTCAACTAACATTAACTTGGCAGGAAAATAAACAGAAACTAGTTATTCAAATGCATTGAGTGTTAGGGTTACAGTCGCTGACTCACTAGGAAGTACTGGGGATTATTATCTGGAATAAGGTAATTGATAAAATAGAAGTCTTGTCAGTGAGTGTGTGCCTTCTCTGTCCCTTACGTGTTTTTACCATGGTGCCTATTCATTAACAGGTGAACACTGGGCAGCGAAGGAGTCGGCCACTGGTACTGATAGGCAGTGGGCTCTCTTCACAGCAGCAGAAAATGCTCAGCAAACTCGAGACAGTTCTTAAGGCAAAAAGGTGTGCTGAATTTGACAGTACAGGTGAGGAAGGGGTTGGGTCTGGTTGGGTTGGGTTTGGTTGTTTTTTTTTTTTTTTTTTTTTTTTTTTGAGGAAATAATTTTAAGTTAGTCCCTTTAAGAATAACCTCTGGTAACTTATTGATGCTTTAAGCATTGGGTTATGGTTATATATTTTGCATCTTGTAAAATGTATTTATATTTTATGGTTTTAATATGCTTAAGAGATATAAAGTGTTTATTTTGTTTGTTTTTGTGGGACTCCCAGGCTGTTGATGCGCTGATAGGCAGGTGCTCCACTGCTGAGCTCCACCCCCAACAGCAGCCACGGTGAAGTTAAGCCTTGCACACATCTTAGGCTAGGACACTGTCAGAAGAACAGATTTTTGAGTTTATTAATAATAAATTATAGTATGGTATAATACCATAAATTATTTGAAAGTAGCTGAAAATTTTGTACTTGTTAATACCGTTTCATGGTGTGTTTTTTGATCTTATTTTTCATGTTGATGGCCAGGTTAAAAAGTACTGAATAAAAGAAACATTTACTAAATATAAAAGTTGCCTTTGAAGAAAACTTAAGTGTCAGTCAATTAAGTAGAATTAAGTGATTATGAAAAGTAGAGAGTCATTTTCTTTGTTTTCCGTATTGCTTTGTTTCCATCCTAGTAACTCATGTCATTGTCCCTGACGAGGAGGCTCAGAGCACTCTGAAGTGCATGCTTGGGATTCTCAATGGATGCTGGGTCCTGAGTTTTGACTGTAAGTACTGGATTTGGGAGGATTACTAGACTATTTAGTATATTCCTGTCCTTTGAGATAGTCATCATTTTGAAAAAGATTCATGTATCAGTGGTTCCATTCAATTTTTTTAAATAAAGGTGCAAAAATATGCTCTGATTTTAAAGTAGCTTTATTCAATAATACTAATCATATTAATAAAGAATAAATGTTGTTTGATGTTAACTTTGAAGTCTTGAACTAAATAGCCCATATTAATGTTAAATGGTTCTTTTGACAAGATATACTCATGTTTCAAATCCATTGCATGGTGCATCTATGAAGTGAAATTAATTTATTGTTTTCCATTTAAGAATCCTACAGTATTACCTATGTAATATCTTTTAATCTTGCGGCTGACTCAGTCATTTTAGGCATCTGTTGGGGAATTAACTGATTCTGCATGATCTGGATGATTTCCAGCAGCCATTGCCTGTGCCTAAACTCGCTGTATCCTGCTCTCTCTGTTGGCAGTCAAATGCCATTGTCACCCTCAGAGCTGCCATTTACCTCACACACTGTAGCCGGATGTTAGTCTTAATCTTATATCATTTAGGATTAAAAAAAGAAAGCATATTCCTAATTATTATCTCCTTTGTTTATTTTTGAGATTGAATTTTAATTACAACATTTCTCCCCTCCCTTTTCTCCTTCCAAATGCTTTCATATCTCCCTCCTCATTCCTATTCATTTTCTGTTCCTTGGTACCTGAAGGATCGATCTACTTTTTGGTATACTAGCTAAAATATGGCAGATGCACCAGCTCTCATTAAGTACTTCCTTAGGAAGCTAAGTGTTTGCAAAGGACTGACAGGGAGTCTTACGATCTGTAGTCAGGAGTCTTGATATTCCTTATGTTAGGAATGATTGAAGGCCAGCGTTTCCTACGCCTGCCACACAGCTGTGCACATGGAGCTGCTCCGTACTGTGATGCTCTGCTGATCTGTGCTAGAGCTGGACGCTAACACTGGATGGACAATTGCAGTCTCCTGGAATGGTGATTATACCAAAGCCGAACAATGGGTATATTGGTTTTAAGAAGCACATCACATATTAAAATTCACTAAAAATATTGGCTTTGTGCTTTGAAGGCCTTATGGTAGAGTGGTTATCAACAACTCAAGTTCTAAGTTGATTTTATCTGGAGAGCAGTTTGATGTCAGCTGTCAATCGATATTCATGTCCTCTTAAACTGGCTTCTGCTTCCTCCTTGTAGTGTCTGGAGTGTGGTTCCCCGTGATGAGAGTTCGGTTCTGTTTTCTGCTCATTCTCTGTAATCAATGCTCCCAGTCAAAACTAGTTTGAGAAGAATAATTATGTGAATTGGCAATGTTTGGCAATTTGAACTTTATTTTACCTTTCCTGACTATAGTAAGTCTTTCTGAGTCTCAGTATTTAAAAAGCCTCCAAGTTTATGCATTCTTTTGTACCACACCTGGGCTAGAACCATTGCCAATGGCTAGAACTAGTCAATTTTCATAATAACAAGATCTGATCAATAAAGAAACCATGTGGAATTTTGAGTAATCTGATGCTTCTGAACTTTGACTTTGTTTTTTAAGAATTCGCTGAACTGGCATTTAATTATATGTACAGGTGATCCATTTCTATAGGAAATGTGAGTTTTGTCACTTTAATGGCTTGGCCGTGCCATTTTTATAGGATCTCTGATGGACTCAGGCTGAGTTAATAGTGTGCTATTTGGTGATTCAGGCAGAGTTAATAGTGTGCTCTTTGGTGATTCTCACGGGAGTAACATCCTCTAATCTTGACCGTTCTCTTAGGAGAAAACATGGGTAGGATCTCTTACTGAAGTTCATATATTCATATTTTTAGTATAGAGCCCAAAGGGAAATAAATTCAAAATTTGAGACAAGTATTTAAGGAGCCACTAGGTCACTGGGTTTATAAAAATAAACCATATGCTCTCAAAAGTCTGTGCTAACAGGATACCCCAGTCTCTCTTCTGTGTCAGCTACCTCAATGTTTATGGAAAATATTTCAGAGAAATTCAGAATTGTCTAGAAATCACTTATATTTGAGAAAAATGATGGGATTACTGCTTTCAGAATTAATTATAAAGGTGCATGATTTAGTAAAAGTTTGTTTGATTCTAGGAATTAGTTTCTTGGTAGATAAAATTATTAATGGAAATAGCTTCTTATAAACTTGTAACTTTTTGTGGTATTTTTCATAAACGAGATGATTTGAGGACGGTGCTCCATCACACGTGCACCCTTGTGCTGGAAGTCAGAGCTTGGCGTCAGCCATCCTAGCCTCGCATCTTAGTTTCTGAGACAGTGTCAGGGAGTGTCAGTGAGCCAGGCACTCGGTGAGCGCTGCCTGTGTCTCCACCTAGTCCCCACTTGGTTGGGCTAGCTTACTCAGGACTCCTGCCCAGGAGCTGACAAGGAGAGCAGGGGCTGTGCCATTTAGTGTTGCTGTCTGACTGGCAGGCTGATTTGAGTTATGGACTCTAAAGGCAGCCACTAAGTAACCTCATGATCAGCTTAACAGTCATCCTTTTCTATTATAGTTGCTTTTTTAAATGGACTTTTGAAAGTGCTGTAGAGTTGTAAAGATTGATGTACTTTCTGTTTTGCCTGATAAACTTTGCCAACTAATAAAATGTAAATAGATACTAAGGCATTTAAGTAAGACTGATTAGGAAAGCGTGTGTCCTGAAGTCTCATCAGGTAGGGCACAGTGGCACAGGCCTGTAATGCCAGCATTTGGAAAGCTGAGGTGAGACGAACAGGAGTTCAGAGCCATCCTTGGTTACCCAGTGGGTTCCCAGCAAGCTGGTCTACACAGATTCCCCTCTCAAAAACGAGTTAGTAACTAACAGAAAAGAAGACTCCAATCAAAGATTCTCTAAGAATAAAAGTTATTTTATCAAATAACCCCACTTTCCTGATAATTTACTTGAAGTCAGTAATGTAAGTGGGTAGAAAGGCATCTGTCAGATGCTAGCAGGATGGGGGTTGACCTGCGCAGGAGTGAGACAGCTGTGTATTTTCTCATGGTCACGTCAGTGTGTGAGTGCACACAAAGCATGCATGGCGGGGCAAACAAAGACAGTGCTGGATTTCACGTCTTTTCTTTTCTTTTCTTTTCTTTTCTTTTCTTTTCTTTTCTTTCTTTTCATTTCTCTTCTCTTTTCTTCTCTCTCTCTCTCTCTCTCTCTCTCTCTCTCTCTCTCTCTCTCTCTCTCTCTCTCTCTCTCTCTCTTTTGAAATGGGCTTCCTGTATAGTCCAGACTGGCCTCAAACCCTGGTCCCACCTGTGGATTGAGTATAAATGCTGGGATTACAGTCAGGGTGCCTATATTTTAATTAAATTTTAACAGTTTTTCTAAAGAATATATGCCTATTGTATTAAATCCACATTCTTTAGAAATGAATTCAAACCTTCATATTTTTTAATACCAATTAAAATACAGTTTTTCTTTTTGGTCTTTTCTAAAGATTAGTTGGGAATTTTCCAAAGATTAGTTCAGGGCTTTGATCTTAAAAAGAGAAATTAAAACCTGCATTTGTCATTGTTTCCCAATTTACATAATAGTTTGTATTGCATATATAGAAAATTACATAAATATGTTTTTTAAAAGATATTTGACTAAAAACCACTGAGCTTAAGTTTTCTAATTATCAGGAGAATCTTTGGGCATTAGACAATTTGTTCTTTAAACATCAGACAATTTTAATATTATTATTTATAGTATAGGTGTCAGTACTGATACCCAAGTTTTGTTTAAAATTTTTTATGATATACTAATACATTTCTTGATGGGGTATGTTTACTCTTTTGTATGTATTAAGTAAAATAATTTCAGCATGTTATCTCAAGAAGTATGTATGTGTGTGTGTGTGTGTGTATTTATGTGTGTGTGTGTGTATGTATTTGTGTGTGTGTATGTATTTATGTGTGTGTGTGTATGTATTTGTGTGTGTGTGTGTATTTATGTGTGTATGCATATTTCTAACTAGAACATTAACTTGAAGTGGAAGAAAAAGGTAAGTGAATACTAAAGTAGTATTTTTGACAAAATCTTCAGTCTATGACAGTGTTTTTTGTGATATCCCAAAGTGGATGTTGATGATGACATATGTATTGGTTAGTTTTTGTCTCTAGACAAGCTGGGGCCATCTTGGTTTTTGGATCGCAGCGACAGAGAAACCCATCTTGGATAGCTGAGTGCGTTTCTTTTCTCCTCTGAGCTTTCATTTATTTCATCGTCGCTTTACTCTTGCTGTTTCACGCCATGAGCTCATGTCTCTGTCGCTTAACTGTCACCTGGCCCTGGAGAAACTGTGACAATGCACTTTGTTATTTTCCATTTTGTCTTTGTGTAGAATGGCTCTTCCTGTCTGACTGAAAACTAATATAGAAGCATTTTCAAGGAAAGAGTCCTTTGGTTTTACAGCCTGAGTGTTGGTTTTTAACTGAATCAGTCAGGAACTCCATGGATGTTTATTTATTGTCATTCTGAGTGACATAGATTCCTACTTAGTTCTAATGCCATATCTATTCAGACTCTGGGCTTTGAGGAGTGACACTTACGTATTTTAAGTTTCTTAAAGGAAATTTGTTGGCTTAGAGCAGTACTTAATTCCACGTTCTATCAGTTAGGAAGAACCAGAAGCCCCAGAAGGATAACAATTTGTTAAAGTCTGCACCTGTGCTGTTCTAGCTTTTGAAGAGAGTGAAGACATGGTGGTTTTGTGTTTGTGTGTTTGGTTTTGCTTTCCCTGTAAGACAGACCTTCTCTTCCTATGGACTCAACAGATCCATATCTTTAACTCTGTTCATGTTTTTGCATTCTTTATTAATTTTGTGTAGCTGTGGATTCAGGGGCACATCTGTTTACTCTATTTTATTTGTTAATTCTTTTCTCTGAGACTTCAGAAAAACAATTCAGCTCAATATAAATTGATGATCATCACTGGTTCATGTATCTATAATGAAGATATATCTATATGTTATGATTTTATGTGCTAGAAATAGGAATTCATGCTAACAGTTTAGACTAAAGGAATACTCTTCTGTGTAGTATAAATTTCTTTTTTTTATTTTATTTGATATACTTTTTATTTACATTTCAAATGATTTCCCCTTTTCTGGTCCCCCACTCCCCGAAAGTCACATAAGCCCCCTTTCCCTCCCCCTGTTCTCGTACCCACCCCTTCCCACTTCCCTGTTCTGGTTTTGTCTTATACTGCTACACTGGGTCTTTCCAGAACCAGGGGCCACTCCTCCGTTCTTCGTGTACCTCATTTGATGTGTGGATTATGTTTTGGGTATTCCAGTTTTCCAGGCTAATATCCACTTATTAGTGAGTGCATACCATGATTGATCTTTTGAGACTGGGTTACCTCAATTAGTATGATGTTCTCCAGCTCCATCCATTTGCCTAAGAATTTCACGAATTCATTGTTTCTAATGGCTGAATAGTACTCCATTGTGTATATATACCACATTTTTTACATCCATTCTTCTGTTATAAATTTCTTCTTTAAAAATACTGATGTAGGCAGGATGGTGGTGGTGCATGCCTTTAATCCCAGCACTTGGGAGGCAGAGGCAGGCGGATTTCTGGGATTTCTGAGTTCGAGGCCAGCCTGGTCTGTGGAGTGAGTTCCAGAATAGTCAGGGCTACACAGAGAAACCCTGTCTCAAAAAAAAAAAAAAAACAAAACAAAAAAACAAAAAAACAAAAAAAAAAAAAACCATGTAGCCCTGAAAGTTATAAGCTGCCTGAGTGTGCAAAGATCCTTGATCTTACCATGGTGGCCAGAGCTACCCTAATGATTTGGCATTTGAGCTCAGTAATACTTGGGGGATTGTGCTTCTTCTGCACACAGAAAAATCACACATCATCAGGCCCAAAGAAAACTACCATATATAGTAGGCATGGTCAGGACTTCACCTAATTCACTAAAAGAGTATCTGCACAGGTGACTTGTTCCTTTTTTCCTTCAAAGTGATAACTCCAGATAAAATCTTAATAGAATATATTCAAGTTAACAAAGATGAAATAAATAGTACATTATATAAGAATAGTGGCTCGACACAAAGTGTGCATGGTTCTGGTAGATAAAGGCTTTGTTTACATGTAGAACTATCAAGTTAATTTACTTTGAAAATTACTCTCGGATAAAACAAACAAAACTGTGATCTCAATTTTGCTTTTTTTCTTGAAAAGGAAAAATATAAATATCTTTCTGCCAAACTTTTAGTAGCAAATGATATCATTTTTCCTTTTCAAGGGCATCATGATGGTATTTATTAAGCATTTATGTTAGATATAAAATAATTGGATTAGAGAATGAGAGGTAGGTGGCTCTCTTGAGTTTGAGGTCAACCTGTTCTACAGAGTAAATTCTAGGACAGCCAGGGCTACACAGAAATAGCCTGTCTTGAAAAATAAACAACCTTAATCAAAAAGGATTAAATTTTAAGAGGTTATATTGAGTTGTTGGTAAAAGACCAACGACTAGTTTTTAAATTAGTGTGTAAATATAGAGATTAGGAATTATGGTATACATTATACTTTATATGAGTTAATGAATAGAAATGTTTTTAAGTGATCATATTTTAGAGACAAATATATTAAAGTGGAATGTTGCCATTTACCTAATTTTGTGGAATAAATAAAAGTTTGAAATGTCCATTATTTTCTTATTAAATAAGTAGTATTTGGCTAATCTGTGCTTTTATTTCATTGGTGATACAACTGTGTCATTTAGTTACTGAAAGTTCACCTTAGAGTAAGTAGCTCATGTACATTCTTGCTTAGTGAATCCATTTAGTTGATTGATCTCAAAAGAAAAGGAAGTTCACAAGCATTGAACTTTTAATTATGGAAAATATCTATTGAATACTGTGACTTGAAATGTGTTTTCATTCTAAAACTTGGGAAACCAGGTTGACAGTGGCAGTTTGGTAGCAGATCAAATAAACTCATTGACCATTAAAAACAGAGATAAATGTATTTATTGTTCTCCATCCCTTCTGTTTTTAGAGTCCTTAGTACTGTCTACTATTTATTGTGCTTTTTACGTAGTCTCTTGAAAATGACTATTTTCCTCTTTTATCCTTAAGAAACGGATCATGGGATCTGCTATAAGAGATCCAGAACATACCAACTCTAAATAATAGCTGCTGTTTGTTTATATGATATTTTTAACATACTCAATAAAGAGAATTTTAAAAAGACTGTTCAGGAGTCAGAGAATATTTAAGTTTTTATCTCATTGAGTCCCCAGGAAAAGAACTTCAACCCATGAGGATTTCTGTAGTGTTTGGTCTGACTGGGTATTTGAGTTAGAACCTTAGGAGGAGATGTTGCTTAGCTTTCAAAACTTCCCAAGGGTTTTCTGTGCTGTGATAGCATCTTTATGAAAGGACTTTGTTGCCATTCAGACATCTTCTAGACTTAACTCAGTTTTACTTAGCAGGTACAGCGTGGCTGGTTTCCTAGAATAAGAGAATATCAGAGGAATGTTTGATCAGCTCAGTAATTACAGTTAGATCACTGAACGTTTTTGCATTTGGAGTCTCTGTCTGGAGAGGATAGCCCAGCACACCTGTGGGCTCGCTGGGGCAGTGGAGCTATCCCGTGCTCACAGCCTCTGTGCTGGGACAGCTGCCCTCTCCTACCCCTGCTCTTTTCTTAGGTACACTAAGGCTGATCACCTAAATAAAGAACAGATTGCTGAACTCAAGGCAACCGTCTCTCTATCTGGGAAAGATGGCAATGGTACCACTGAAACAAAGGAACTTGGGGTCGCTGTGAGGTCGCTGTGTTATAACCCAGTAGAAGCTGAGTTGCAGGATATGGTCCAAGAGTGGATGTTGCTGGAGTGGCACCATTCATTTCCCAAAATGCTAAGCCATGATGACTAGAAAAGGGCAAGATACAGATAGCAAAGAAGAAATGTATGAAGTGTTCCAAGTCTCTGACAAGGGTGGTGATGGCGATGTCAATCCAGCAGAACTGTATCACATCATGACAGATTCAGAAGAGAAATTAACAAATGAAATGGCTAAAGATGCAAGATATTGACAGGCATGGACAGAGTCAGCGGAATATTTTGTGCATGTGATCATATGATGACCATAGATAAAGACTTACTTTTAGCTACTTTCCCCCTGTACATCACATTAATTCTTGTAAGAAAAAGGATGATTTACTGTTTTTATACAGCAAAAATGAATGTCAGAGAACCTGTACAAACTACCATGTGGTCTTGTCCCCTAAAGATATGCTTCCTATTGGTTGTTACAGTAGAAATCATTTGTTTACTTCAGGACGGTGTGCAGAATGGTTTGAAGGGTGAACTTGAAACACAGCCTGAGTTGTTGATGGTCCCTTTGTGTTTCCAGGTGTTTTAGCCCCATGGTGACAGGTGACTTGCCTCAGCATGTTAGCTTAGTTCTGTGTGCATTGTACTAGAGTGAGAGCAATGTCAGGTTGTTACACATTGTTAGTAAGAAATCTTTCTGAGAGGAACATGTGGATATGAAGCCAGCAGCAGAGTAGGCTGTCTGTAGACTTAGCACAACCACCGTCGCCATTGCTTGCTCTTTAGGAAATTAGGATCTGTTTTCTTTCCAACTTGTAAATGCTCATCTTATTTTTTCCAATTTAAAAAAAAATTAACTTGTCTACTTATCAACTACTATAAAGCTGAAGATTTTATGAACCAAAGTACAGCCACTACAGAAGCGCTGGTCCCCTTCTGATAGGAAACTGAGCAATCTTCTTAGTTGGTGTTTTCTGTCTCCCGTCTTCCAGTGCCGTACTTAGTAGACCCTATTCTATCTATGCTGTGTTCTGTTCACTCACAGAAGCACATTGAGAGAAGCAACAGATACCATTGTGGGAGTTAAAATAATAAGCCAAGTAAGCCCATCAATGGATGAAGCAGCCCCTAGGCACAGTCCGCTGTAAGCGCCTGCTGGCTGCTCCTGATGCAGTAGGCATTGCTGCACTGCTTCTCCCCTAGAGACTGCATTGCTCTGCAGGTGGAATGATGAGTGGTCCTGTGCATGCCTAAGTGGTACAAAACCAAAACAGTAGCTTAAATAGAAAGGAATGAGTTTGTTGATGATTTTGCTGTACTGATAATTCCTTTTAGGTTCCTATTTTGTTTACAAACAGTATGTGGCTAACATACTGGGCATTGTTGCTGGGATAGTATTTTGAACTAGTCACAGATTTTGAGTCTCATTTTCGATGTATAGGAAACTTCACCACCACCACTACCACCCCCGCCCCCCCACCCGCACTATTTTTTTTTTTGAAACATAGTGTCACTCTTTTTTTTGTTTTGTTTTTTTTTGTTTTTGTTTTTTGGAGTATGTATGAAGTGTTCCAAGTCTCTGACAAGGGTGGTGATGGCGATGTCAATCCAGCAGAACTGTATCACATCATGACAGATTCAGAAGAGAAATTAACAAATGAAATGGCTAAAGATGCAAGATATTGACAGGCATGGACAGAGTCAGCGGAATATTTTGTGCATGTGATCATATGATGACCATAGATAAAGACTTACTTTTAGCTACTTTCCCCCTGTACATCACATTAATTCTTGTAAGAAAAAGGATAATTTACTGTTTTTATACAGCAAAAATGAATGTCAGAGAACCTGTACAAACTACCATGTGGTTTTTTTCGAGATAGGGTTTCTCTGTATAGCCCTGACTGTCCTGGAACTCACTCTGTAAACCAGACTGGCCTTGAACTCAGAAATCTGCCTTCCTCTGCCTCCCAAGTGCTGGGATTACAGGCGTGTGCCACCACTGCCCGGCTTATAGTGTCACTCTTTAGCTGAGGCTGTACTGGAACTTCCTGTGCAGTCCAGGCTGGCCTCAACCTCACAGCAGGTCCTCTTGCCTCAGCCTCCCAGTGTTGAGATTCCAGATGTGAGCCAAAGTCAGTATATTAGATAGCGTTGTAACCAGCAATTATTTAAAATAATGCTATTTAAAATACTTTATTGTGTGCCAAACAGCAATTTATAAATTAGAACCATAAGATTCAGGACTTCAGCTCAGCAGACTCAAATGATACAATTTTAAAAACTGGGCAAAAGATTATTGGACATCAAAACATGGGCAAACCTAATAAATTAATAATTACACAAGTAAGGAATTATGGGAAGTTCCGCAGCCCTGAACTGCCTGATGTGGGTGTGGCATCTAACTCACCCTCTGCAATAAGAGCAAGGTCTCTAAGCCTCTAGAGCAGCTCTCTAGTCCCTTGGCATTGAATTTGAATTCACATTAACAATCCTAAATGAAGGGAAATGTTATTTTGACTGCACTCAGTTTTGGGAGAAACAGGGTATTCACTTTTTTTTTTTTTTATAATATGCAACATCTTGGAACACTAAAAGCAGCTTAAAATCATTTGACATATTCACAATCATGCCTTTTAGAGTCCAAGGTTTAGTGTGCATACCAAAATAGAATATATTTTTGTATGTAAAATGCATTTGCTTTAGAAAGCTGAGCAGACTTGGGTTCAAATTCCCATTCCGGCACACTTACTAGCTAAATGGCTTGGAACCAGCCAGGTACTTTGTGCTTTTATTTCTCCTTCTGAAATGGAAAGAGCACACAGTAAATCTTATTGTTTGTGGATTTTACATTTTTGAATTTGCTCTACCTGCTAAAATTTTGTACTCCCCCAAGTCAGCCTTTGTAGACATGGGGTACCTTAGGATTTGAGGCCCATGTGAACTTGCTCCCAGCTGCGATCACGCTTGTGATTCTTTGCCTTCTCCATTCATCTGGGCGTTGTAAGCAGCTTTGAGTATGCAGCGCATGCATTTGTTTTGTTGATCCACACTTAAAATAGCGCCCTAGTATAATGCCACAGTGCTGCCTACCATTCCGAATACAGGAAGACATGCTATAGGAAAAAAATAAAAACAGTTGGAGGGGGAACCTTATTCAGGCCCAAATTTTAATATAGTTCCAATGTTAATGTAGTTCCATTCATTAAATGGTACTTGAAAGAACTATGGTGATTTTTAAACACACCAAGAACAAGAAGTTCTTCATCAGTTTACAAAAATGTTGGAACTAGAGTCTCCCAGGAGCGCAGCAGTATATTTCCAATTTATTAGTATTTGCAACTTCTTTCTAGAACATGACTACTGCAGGTAAGGAGTGTCTACCAAGCCAGTCTTGATCAATACAGGGATCGGTACACACACTAAAACACATAGTAGCTGCAATCACTAAGATTGTCAGGGCTTTTCCTTGGTACAATTCCAGTATTATCAGTCGTTAGAATTAGAGAAACAGGACATCAGGATTGGCCAAGCAGGTATCAAGTGTGAAGATCTGAGTTTGATCCTTGGCCCATGTGGTATGAGAGAAGCAGGTCCTGCTGGTTGCCTTCTGACCTGACATGCATGTATACATGCATGTGTACACCCACAGTAAATACAAAGAATCAAAGCATTTAAAAACTCCAAGTTGGGCTATATAAAAAAGAAAACAATGCAATAAATTGTGCTTGCAAGTGTTTTGTCTTTTTTTCCCTTGTAATTTCATCAGAAACCATCAAGTATATAGTTTTATCTCCTTAAGAAATACATTCCTTTTAAAGTTCTTTGGTTAGGCCCTGTGCTCATTAGTATTTCATTATTTAAATAGTGGGAAATTAATATTTTACTAGACAATGTTTATGCATTTGGATTATAACAATGCCCCCTACTCCTGGGATGAATTATTAGATTACACATCATCCATAGATTTCATAAAAAAAAAATGTTAAGTGTGATGGCTTTCCACTAATGAAAATGAATGAAAGAGATGTTTTGAAAAAGATTTACAGGTGTTAGGAATAAAACAGTACGCTTCTATTCGTATTCAATTCATCTGTACCCAACGAAATAACAATAAACACTTCAACTTTTTTATATTTCTTAATGATATTCTAGTTTTCTCTCAATATTTAATATTTCATTAGATGAAAGAATTAAAGCTCTAGCTGTGCATAATTTCCTACCACACTACAAATTTTGCATCTCACGTCTCTACCATAGCCAAACCACTAATACTTCTAGAATATTTCAGCAGCAATTTTTAAAAAAAAGAAGGTAAATTGGTCTAGAACTGTGTTGTAGAAATAAGTATGCATTCAAACATTTTTACTAAAAAAAGTCCAATTATTTTTGCTTTTAGTATATCTAAACTAAATGTGAAATGTAATGGAAATGTTTTTTCTTAAATTACCTCTGTCAGTCAGATCTAACCTGTTCTTCTGAAGGTTTGCAGTTAGACTGGGAGAGAGGGAAAGGTGAATGTCCAGGGCATGGCTCTGCCTGTTTCCCACTGCATCCTTAACCTGAGTCCCACTTCCAGCTTTGTAACAGAAATGCAGATCCTCTGGGCCCGCCCACCGCGGAGCAGCCAGTGTCCTGCCCTGTGCTGTGCTGAGTGCCTCCCTCTGCTGGAGCTCATAGGACTGCCGTCCTTCATGCCTTTGACATGAGGAAGATTTCAAACCAGCCTCTGAGATGGTTTTATTATAATGGAGTATTTATTGACAGGAAGGGAGAGCTGTGGCGTTCGTTTCATTTTAGTCGAGCGCTCCTTTAAAGCCTTCCAAATTTAATGAAAATTGAAGGGTAGTTTTTGCAACCAAAACTTAAAAAACAAGTTCTTTACACAGCCCCAGCTAATTCAGAGTGGAAGCAGTAGGTGCTTACTAATGAAGCCACAGAGGCCCCATGGGGAGGCGGCGAGCAAGGGGGAGGCGGCGAGCAGCTGGTAGGGCTTCTTCTTACTACTCATATCAGGGCTCAATCTATGTTTATTTTGTTTTCTGTTAAAGTTGTCAGGAACTTCAGTGCTTGTCCCTTACTGCATGTTTTCAGGGTGACCCATGGATATTTTCATTCAAGTTTGGGGTAATATGAAAGAAGCTTAAAGATGGGTGCCTCAAAATCTAGGCCAGACTGAAGTGGGCTGTCACTCACTCTTGGAAAATGCAGACTGTCTTACATGTCACCTCTGTCCTGTCAATATGACTTCTCACTCTCAACAAGATTCTGTTTGTTTTCATCACAATATGGGACAGTTCTGGTGCTGATGGCACACTGGCACTTGGTTCTGGGCCAAGTCTGCTCAGAAATGAGCCTCTTTCGGCCCTCTGCAGAGTTGCAGGCTGAGGTGTCACCCTTCAGTGGCGTTTGGTCACTGGCATTGCCCCTGTTAGGATGTTAATGTATTTCTAGTGTATCTGTCTACTTTTCAGTATATGCTGACCAAGATAAAATTTTCTTCTGGATAAGCTTCATTCAGTGCTTGTTTGTTTGGTGTTTGTTTTTAAATTGTTCGTTCTTTCCTGTTTTCTCAGTGGTAAAACTCAGGTCATTGAGTGAAGCAATCTCAAAGGCAAATAGAAAATGGTCTGGAGATGTTATAGTGAAAACAGTACAAGATTCATTTTGAGGCTTTTTTTTCTTCAGTTTTGTGGTAGACCCTTTATTTTCAAAGTCTTTTCTCAGAATATAGTTATATCAGTTCTTCTGTTCCTTTTCTTCCTTTAGCCCCTCCTAGGTGCCCTCCTCCAAACCCACTCTCAATTGATAATCTCATTTGCTTTTCTATTTATTAAGTACACACATATATATCTGTATTCACAAGGAGAAATAGAACCTGCCAAGTTGGTTTTTGTTGTTGGTGTATGTGTGGTTTCAAGGCTGATAGCCCATAAGGAAGCTCATCCCAGGAGATGCCGACTCTCCTCCCAGTAGGGGTGTTGGTTAGTCTATGGTTTTCAGAGGGAATATTCTCAGCCCAAGAAGCTTAATCTTGTTATGTATGCATGTACAAATGTATATACACATGTATGTATTATATATAAATTTTCAGGTAAATATAAAGTAATATGATTCCTTGAGGCTTTATCAAGCAATTTTCTTGTCACCTATCCCTATTTCCTGTCTGTCTTAACCTCCCTCCCTCCTCCCCATGGGAGCCCCTCTCTGATATTGCGATTCCCACTATATATCACTTACACTGTGTTCTTCTCCACCAAGGGCCTTCCCTATCTAAGGTCTCTCTATACATTCCTGATGTCTGCGGTTACTTCATGTTGTGCACTCAGTCTGAGGAGCTGAGGCTAGGAATTGTTGATAAGAGAGAACCTGTGTCAGATAAGAGAGAACCTGTGGTATTCGTCTTTATGGGTCTAGGTTACTTCATCTTTTACAGTTTATGCATAAAAACCTGGGAGATGCGTGGTATTCCTAATTCTTTTTTTCTTTCATAGGCAAGAAAACTAACTCTTATGAGTTTATAAAGTTACACTAAAGCACTAAGTCATTTGACTTTACATCTCAAAGTTAGTTTTATGCATTAAACCTAGCAGTATCATAAACACACACATGCTCATACACACACACACTCTCTCACACACACACACACACACACTCTCACACACACACATACACACACACACACACACACACACACACCATCACCACCACCTCTTCCTCTTCTTCCTCCTCCTCCTGTTCTTCCTTCTCCACCACTAAGATGTTGCTGCTGGATTCTATTCTCCCCTGTGATTAGTCTTGGGCATATTATTTCCAGACTATAGCCAGGCATTTATGGTGACTGCTAACGTCCCTGCTTAGGGATTTCCTCCTCATTAGACAGCAATAGCTCATTCTTTTTAAGCTTGAACTATAAACACACTGGTGCAGTCCATCAGGAGGATTCTTTCTTCAGGGAATGTCAAGCAAGCTTGTCTGCAGGAGTGCTGTCAGTTCCCAGGCAGTCATGGGCTCTGCTCAGTTTTTATTTTAACAGGTCTTGCTGAGGTCCTGTTGTGGCTAGCTTAGGGAGGTGCTGTAGACAGAAACACGCTCCTAACACCTGACCATTGGACTTTTAATAGGAGATCATACATGCCCCTGCCAAAATGAGCCGGCAATTGTTAAATGTTCAGTTCAGACTGGACTGAGGGCACTCTGCTTAAAATCTGCCATAGGAAGAAAGGCTTCCTTCCGTGCGTGCGTGCGTTTAGGTGCAATGACCTGTGTTTTCATGTGTTGATGCCAGAGGCTGACTTGGGGTCTCTTCCTCTATCAAAACCCTAGCACAGGTACAAGCTGCCATACCCATTGGGGATCCAACTCACTTCTCAGTGCTTACATGACATACTGTCCACCTGCTGTCTCTCTAGCCCTCACTTTATTTGTTTGTGTGTTTATTAGTATAATTGGGGTTTGAAGATTTCAGAATATTTAGGCCAGCCATAAAGAAGCGACGACTACTTAGGTGGGTGTCACATATGCTCATGTGCTGCTTATTTGCTTCAACCTTCTTTCTTGCAGGGGTGAAAGCCTGTCTGGGCAGCAGAGTCCGTGAGCAGGAAGAGAAGTACGAGGTTCGAGGAGGGCCGCAGAGGAGCAGGCTCAACAGAGAGCAGCTGGTATTTCCCTTTACATACTACTTGTTGTTCTTACAGCTTCATGTCATTATCATAGTTGGGAAAACTTTGCCCTTTCATCCAGTTCAGGGGACTGATTAAAATTTTAATTGTGCTTATTTCAAGCACTTGATTCTGAAAGATGATCACGGTGTGCAGTAAAATCCAGAAGGTAATAATTTCACCCTGTTAATGGATTTTTGGCATCTTGAACATTCCCATAAAGCTTTCAGAATCTGAGGTAAATCTCAGATATAGGAAGTAGCTTGGAAGAAGACTTACAGCTGCTGCTCGGATTTGCTTACCATATGTCTTTATTGCCACATACTGCAGTTTTAATGGACACTATTCCATTATTCTGTTGATATATGTAACTATAGTAGAAACGACAAAGACATTTTCTAATTGGATCTTTAGCCATAACTTCATTATCTGTTGTGTACTGACAAAGCATCTCTGGAACCTTAAGACCACATTCCTACTATGGCTGCCTAGGAGACCTTAGGTATTGACTTAGTTAGGGATTCATTGCTGTGAAGAGACACCATGACCAAGGCAACTCTTAAAAAGGCAACATTTAATTGGGCTGGCATTCAGGTTCTGAGGGTCAGTCCACTTTCCTCATGGCGGGAAGCATGGCAGCATGCAGGCAGGCCTGGCGCTGGAGGAGCCGAGAGTTCTATATCTTGTTCCGAAGGCAAACAGAAGAGGACTCTCTTCCAGGCAGCTAGGAGGGTCTCAAAGTCCACCCCTAGAGTGACATATTTCCTCTAACAAGGCCACTCCTAATAGTGCCATTCTCCTGGCCAAGCATATTTAAACCACCACAGGTATCATGTAGAGATCTGAATAGAGATGGACAGAACTGAACTGTATGTGGGGAAAATGCTACTCTTACAGTCTAAATCCAGACTGCTGTCTCTGATGCTACTCTAGATATTGTAAAATTTGGGAGATAAGTCCTACCTGTGTGCACAAGCATCTTAATGGGGGGAATTTGATAAAGAAGGTTTTATTGTTTTATTTTTTTGGAGAGGCTTGCTGTATAGTACAGGCTGACCTGGAACTTGTGGTAGTCTTTCCTGCCTAGCCTTGGTGCTAGGATTATAGTTGTATACTGCTATGCTTGATTACAGATTGCTTGTTTGTTTTATGTTATTTTTCTTTTCAGTAGAAAGCACATCTGAAATTTTAAGAGAGTAAAAAGGAATCAGACAGTGGATGAATTTTAAATGAAAAAAAATGATAAATAAGAAACTCTTATTTCCCTAAGTGCGCTTCCTGCATCCGTTAGTGTGATTAAAGTACAGTTTATGCCAGCGCCTCCTTAAGAAGCTTCTTTGACACATGCCTATTGCTTTTATGTCCTTCATTCATAGACAGTGTTTTAAAATATTTTGCTATACTTTTATCAGTTATTTTCTTCTTATTTCAGTTGCCAAAGCTGTTTGATGGATGCTACTTCTTCTTGGGGGGAAACTTCAAACATCATCCAAAGGATGATCTCCTTAAGCTCATCGCAGCAGCAGGAGGCAAAGTCCTCAGTAGAAAGCCCAAGCCAGACAGTGACGTGACGCAGACCATCAACACAGTTGCATACCACGCCAAGCCTGATTCTGATCAGCGCTTCTGTACACAGTACATCATCTATGAAGATCTGTTTAACTGTCACCCAGAGAGGGTGCGGCAGGGCAAAGTCTGGATGGCTCCTTCCACCTGGCTTATCAGTTGTATAATGGCCTTTGAATTGCTTCCTCTTGACAGCTGAATGTCATACCCAGTGAACATTTTAACATTCATGGTTTGTGAGAACACGGCCTTTGTGATATGTTTGATCATTCATGTTTTTATGGATAGGTAGAACCACGTTCTTTCCCCTTTGAGTTGCAAAATAAAACAATTGATAGTAGATTAGGAATTCATTTAGGTGCCTAAACTGCTGTTAAGATTTCTTTTGTTCTCTTGAGGGTGGGGGGCTATTACACAAGTGTCGTGGTCTTCCTCACCCATGCATGAGGCACAGATTCCACACTAGGAACTTATTTTACATGTGGCCTGTGGTTTTTTGATTGATCATGTCTTTCAATATCTATCAAAGACTAATGAGTGAGGTAGCATCAGACTACTTGTTAAATATATATGTGGTCTATCACTAATTTAGTGTCCTCTAGAAAACAGAATATTATCATATGATTAATTCTGCCCTTTTTATGATAATGAGCATTGTAAATGTGCCAGTTTAGGCATAAAGCTCTATCTGGAATTATCCTTTTCCTGTTATATTTTAGTTTCTTGTCTTTTCTTGGTTTCTGTTGTTTGTGTATGCACTAGGAAATCATGGTTCGAAGCCCTGGCTATCAGCGCTGAGATGAGCAGGGAGTTCCCATGTGGGCTTACTGTGCGTGTTGCTGGCTGCCCGTGTGCGTCTGGGCGCACCTGTTTTCTCTAACTTACTTTAGCACTGTTTCTTAGAAGGCCTTGACAATTTAGAACACTGTCAAATGTCAACTCATTAGATTAGAAGCAATCTGATTTTGGTAAGTCTTTCTGGAAATTACTAAAATAAGTCTCTGAATGCTTTCATCCCTTTCCCATTCCCTCCCTCCCTTCCTCCCTCCCTCCCTTCCTCCCTCCCTCCCTCCCTCCTTCCCTCCCTCTCTTTTTCTCTTTTTCTCTCTCCCTCTTCCCCTTCCCTCCCTCCCTTCTTCCCTCCCCCTCTCCCCCTTCCTCTCTCCTCTCTCTCCCTTCCTCCCTTGATTCCCCCCCACCCCTTTTCCTCTCTCCTTTTATTTGTGATACTGCTGGGTATGGAAGTCAGGATCTTGCGCATGCTAGGCAGTTATCTACTACAGAACTATATCCAACTTTGAGACAGTCCTGCTAAGTTAGCTAGGCTGGCTCAGATCTCACCCAGCTTTAACCTACAGCTATGCAGCCTCTAGGTTGATGGGTAGGCAAAAGTTGGAGATTGCTTGATTTATAACATTTCACCATACTACAAAAACCATGTAGCAGGAAACAAGGAAGTGGAGTGAGAAGAGCTTCTTATTATAGAAGCAGTGTCATCAGGGAGGTAGGGAGGACACTCTGAGCATGCGCACACTGGCAGCTTACCCTGCCTGCCCTGTAGGTTCTCATGTGAGTGGACAGGGTCTGTCGTTTTAAAGGGTCTTAAAGAAGAGGATTCTTTCATGCATTTTCCCAGACGCTAAAGTGTCGGCAGCACTATGGTTTGCAGAAGGACAGAGGTGCTAAGAGAGCCATCAGTTTTGTTCTTAGAAGAACAGGGTGGCTTGACAAGTCCCGGGTGGAACTGCCCCAGCTCAGAACACCTGGAGGCTGGGAAGCTAGTCATTTCAAGATCCACTTCCTAGGAAAGTTTGAGATTCTGCTGATCATTCAAAGTGCACCTTGCACAAATCCTTCTTTGACATACTATTTTTTCGTGCCAATAGGTATGTTAACATGAACACAATGTTTTCCCCATGCTGGCTTCCTAGGGTCAGCAGTTATGAAAGTCTAAGCTCTTGTCTGTGTTTGACACACAGTTCCTTCTGAAACTGGGAGGTGGGTGGAAGGGTAACATGGATTAAGCCCTTTACACAACCAGCTCCTTCCTGATGCACCTGGTATCTCACCCCTGCTCAGGGTTCTGTTCTCCGTGCTGGGAAGCCTTCTGGGTTCCTGCTCTCGTGTTTTATCTCTCGCCTCGCCACCTTTCTCGTTTTCCTCTTTTCTACCAGTATTAGTTTTGAGTGCTCTGGATGCTGATTAAAAAAAAAAAATGTCTGAAACAGAAATGTATTCTCAGAATAATGTACAAAAAGCACAGGCTGAGCTACACTGAAACCTCCCTCCCTTCCTCTTCCTCCTCCTCCTCTCTGAATGCCAGGGAGAGGGAAGTTGAAGGAAATGAGCATCACAAACAGCCACAAACTAAAGACAAAAGGTTTGCTCCAAAAGAACTTAGCATTATGTCTGCAGCTATGTGAACAGCTTCACTAGCAGGGTTAAGATGTTGCAAATGTCCTGCTTCTGTTGGGTGGCTTTTCAGGGCTGCTTCCTGGAGGTAAGGATGGAGCGAGTGCCTGTGGGAGGCACCCTTGACCTGCTCCCCAGATTTAGGGTTAAAGCTGTGCAGTTGTGCATCTGCTTTAAGGACAGCTCACTACAATGGCTTGTGCTGCCAGGCCGGCCAGCTGTTTGTCTGTTTGCTGGAGCTGCACCCTGTCTCACTCAGGACCCCTCTAGCTGCTTCAGTGCTTTCTTCCCACACAGCTTCTTGCTGCGGAGAACTGGCATCCAGGGCTTCCTAGTGCTTGCTCCAGTCTCTGCTTGCAGTAGGCCGGCCTCTGAGCTAGCTGCATAACTGTTGGCCCCTGACTCTCCCGGTAGTAGTCGCCATTTTCCTCCCATCAGCAGCATCAGCAGTTGGTTTATGGTAGCTTTTAACTCTCGAGGCTGTACTTTTCTTCTATAGAAATGTTTGTAACTTTTATTTTTTCCTGGTGGATTTAAACTTATAAATCATTAAAACTATTTGTGCTTGTATCTGTATCTTCTGTAAAACTGACTTATTTTGATATCGAAGAATGAGACTCAACCTGTCTTGTGAAGAAGTCTTCCAGCTGTGCTTTCTGTGTGACTCTGCGAAGCCTCGTTCATCCATAAAAAATACAAGCAGCAACATTGATACCCAAGCTGCTTAGGCCTGAATACCGGCCTTACAGGGGTGTGGCTGGGGCGTGGCTTATCCACTTTGAAAGGCTGACCCAGCCAGAGCCCTGGGTACCTTTCACATATCCGCAAAGAAAGGAAACCTAAGAGGAGCTTGTTTCTAACCTCAGTTCTTGCTTTGTGAGAATGCTGCGGGGGAGGGGCGCTCATTTACCTGCTGGCCACAGTCATGTGACTGAGATGAGGCACTGTGAGGGAGTGGGGTCTGAAGGTCTTTACTGCATTTAACTTAGCTTTGGGTTTTTCCGAAACAGTGTAAGTACTAGGTAGTTACTGTACTACCTAGTGACAGCGTGAAAAGAATAAGAGGAGATGGGGATGGGGTGGAGGGATGGCTCATGGGTTCAGAACCCTGGCTGCTTTTGCAAAGGCTCTGGGAACTAGTCCCAGTACCCACGTGGAGGCTTCCAACTGCCTGTACCTGCAGTTCCTGATGCCTTCCAGCCTCCGCAGCCATTTGCAACATTTTGCTCATACGTGCCACCGACTTGTATATTCAGCAAACGTTTATAAAAAAATTCAGGAAAGCTTTCCTAAATCTAAGCTTTATAAACCAAGTTTTACATGACTTTATAGTGCTAAAAATAATTTGAGATTGTTGTAAGAGCCACACGTACATGATCTACTCACCACAGCCAGTCCTGGCCATTCTTAATTTTATATATTTGTGTGTGTGTGTGAGTGTGTGTGTGTATTTGGCATTTGGAAATAAAAGAGTTAACTTTTTTTGTGTGTGTTTTTGGGGTTTTTTTGATTTGGTTTTTTCGAGACAGGGTTTCTCTGTGTAGCCCTGGCTGTCCTGGAACACACTCTGTAGACCAGGCTGGCCTCGAACTCAGAAATCCGCCTGGCTCTGCCTCCCAGAGTGCTGGAATTACAGGCGTGCGCCACCACCGCCCGGCGGCTTTGCTCTTGTTATGAATGGTAATGTAAACACCTGATATGCAGGATATTTGATATATGACCCCTGTAAAAGGGCCGTTCTACCTCAGGCGGGGTTGCGACCCACAGGTTGAGAGCCACTAATCTAACCTAATGCATGTTAAACGAAACAGTACAACTGAAATAGTTTAGTGGAATATGGTCAGCATACAGGATATCTATAAAAACTTAATTAGAATACTCCAGCGTGTTTACATTGATATATTTATTGCTTTCTTCACATTGAAATAAACAAAAAATAATTAAAAAATTGATAGGTTGTAGTTCATTCCTTTAATGCCACCTCTAAGGATAGAGAAGTAGGTGGAGTTTAGAGGATTGCCAGGTTCACATTGTGAATTCCAGGTCAGATAGGGTTGCATAGTGAGATCCTGTCTCAAAAACAGAAAACAAGCAGCAGCAAAATGGCCAGGAAGGTGACTCCCTGGGTGAAGCACTTGACATGCAAGGCACAATACGTGAGTTTGTGCCCTAGAATCTCCGCGATGGAAGGAGGGAACCCCCTCGCCCACTGGTTGCACATCATGGTAAGTATGGACGCGCACAGCAAATAAATAAAAGTAGAGGAACAATCAAAAACTTGACTCCAGCCAGTTCTAAGTGACTCTCTCAGTTCAAAATGACTCTTAATACCCTCCAAGGTTTTCTGGTGAGAACAGGAAGGCGTGGTTGACAGAAGCTGCCCAGGTGCTTTTTGTACCTGTAATTTCCATGGTTGCGAGCTGCTGGTTTAGCCCCATTTACTTTAGGAATTACCGATAACATGGTGCACAATTTACAAGTTGTATTTTCCATTCAAGCACCCTTGGGAACACAAATTTGTGTCTGTGTGCATGCACGTGTCCACACATGTTTCACTGAACTTACCCAAATTCGTGTGTGTCTGATTCCCCAGGATTCATATTTCTGAAGCAGAGCTCCACGGAGTGTGCGGTAGAGCATGATGCACTTTCTAGTCCTTGCCATTGTCAGTCCCGCGGCAGCATTCCTCTCCCTGATGGTACCCCGAACCTGATGGTAAATCCAGATTGTTTTCCTAGCCATGAAATACTGATTAGCATATGATGTTTGATTTCTGTTGAAGGGATGAGTTCTAGAAAGGAAAGTCTGCAGAATTGTGTCTGTTGCCCTTTGCCCGTGTGTGACGGAGGCACGATGAGTGCATGATTGACTTTCAGTAACTATTCTTACTTAGCTTTATGCAGATTCACATGTGGTGATACCTAGGCATTTTATCCATTTCCTTAGAAATATAGACCCATGTTTTACATTTTAAAAGGAGATTGAAAAAGAGTCTGATACTGGTTTGATGAACAATCCATGCGTTGATTCATCGAGTAGTTATTGAGCACCCACTGGGTACTAGGTGTCCAGTAAGTCATGGTCACCGTCTCCTCTGTAGGGTTCCTTGTATTCTAGTGAAGAGCCACAGGAACCCATATGACTGCACAGGTCTTGGTCCTGGCAAGACAGCCCCTTGTCCTGTGCAGGAGGAATGCCTTGGAAACCTACCACTCTCATTGTTGTGTTAGGACATCATTAAACAATCTGTCAGCTGTGCCTTAATTAGTAAAAGAGCTAACAAGTATTTGCTCTGGATATTATCAGGTTTGTTTTGGAAAAGTGTGAAGATGCACCTTAGAAAGAAATGGTCACCTTGGAGGCTTTGGGAGGTCCATAGAAGTTGTCTTAAGTATTCAGATAAAAGTACATGCTTTTTCTTGTTTTATTCTCTTTGAAGTGATGCTTTCGTATTTGTAGAAGACGAATTCAGGTTAAGTGACAAATGCTATCTGCTAAAATAACAAGATCTATTCAGGTACATCGAGTCTAACTTTTAAAGACACATCTTTTGAGTATTCATTCTGACTTTCTATGAATCCATATATGGTTATTAGATGGGACAAAGTTGGCTTTTTCTAGTGGCAGAAAGTTTTTTTAAAATAGAATGTTAGCATTTGAAGAATTTATTTTTTGTAGCAAAATGATTTTGTATACATTGAAAATGGTCCAAAGTGCTTACAGATTTAGACTGGGTGACAGGGGTTGGGGGAGGAGCTAACAGTTTTAATCTCAAATCATGCTCCCTGCTTCTCTCTAAGCCTCTGTCCAGAAACAACCTTTCTGTACTATTTACCCCTCATAAGGAAAGTCTGTTTTGTGTTTTTTGGAGTTGTGGTTTTAGTTAGCCACTGATTTTTCTGTTCTAGTGCATGATAGTCTGAAAACTCAGATTCCTTCTCACCTTCTTCCCAACAGGTCATTTATATCTCTTTGTGGCCTTTTTACCAAGATAACTGTGCAAACATTTATGGTTCAGGGTATTTGCAATGAATGCATTTTATTTGGGAGATAAACTTTTGTGTTTGTTTCTCTTGAACTTTTATTACTTAAAAAAAAAATCCATTTGAAAACTTGGGTCTAGACCTTAGATAACGTTTTAGTTCTTTGTAAGAGGTCTCATAATATAAAATTTTCATCAAGATCAACCTGTTGCTATAATACTCTAGATTTAGTTTTTCCTGGAAGTGTCTCTTCTGGAGCTTTCTTTCTCATGCAGACTATGAATATGCTCTTCTCCTGCTATGAGCTCTTGCCAGGTCCTGGGACCCCATTGCTTCTTTTATTTATTGAATTTCCCGTTATCTGGTTTATGTCTGTATTTTGTTGGAGTTTATCCTTCAGTATTTTCATCAGAAAGACTGTATTCAATAAATATTTGCTCTGCCAAAATTTTCTAGTTTTCCTGGGTATTTCATATGTGAGTACTGTATTTCTATTCTTCTATCACAACATGTGTTGGGCCTCAAAAGGGGCTGTTGCTTCCTTCCAAGTGAAGTTTTGTGGGGTGAATTAACCTACTCGCTGTTTGGTGCTCTTGGCAGATATGACTGAACACTGCAGATATGGCCAGACCCAGTTGTTGAGACGCCATTTGTTTCCAGGTAGAGAAGCAAGCAATGCCTTTGGTATCTATTTTCATTTTTCTGAGAACCCAAAGTCATTACCGTCTCTGTATATTTAATGGTGCTTTAGTATACTGCCATTTAGGAGTGATGGCACAGTCACTTCTTAAAATGAGCTAGCCTAGCCTTTTGAAAGTAATATTTGTAAAAACCAGCAAGATGGTCATGTGGGTTCCGGGACAAATTGCCTGCAAAACTTAGCAAACATTCCCCCCCCCCCCCCTCAAATGACACATGAGACCATGGGCTAGAATTTCTTGGGTCATTTTCTGCTCAGAATATGCTGGTAATTCTCACTAAAGTATGCCACATACAGAAGTACAAGCATTTCCATGGTTCATCTTGTCAACAGCAAGCCTTGCTGTCTCATGTTTCCTGACAGGCACTTGCCTTTAGGCAGTGCTACTATGCAGAGAATTTTAAATCTTAATTATAATCTAGGCCATATTCACGAGAGGTCTGTAAAAGTGTTTATACAAGCCATTTGGGTGTAGGGATGTGATGGGGATTTAAAAGGCATAAGAACAGAAGTGACTGGTGAAGAGGGCCTCAAAGAGAAGGCTGTATCATGTATCAGTCAGGGATGACTTGGGAAGTCTAGGGGATGAAGTGCTATGCAGAGGACCAGCTAATCTTCAAAGGAGGAGGAGGCAGAACAAATTGAAGTGGATACATAGGTTTATGTCTCATGCAATTGTAATTCCTTGGGAACCATCAGGTAGGATCTACGCTTTACTCAAAGATAAATTTGTGCTTTTGTGGGTTCCCTCTAAGAACATATAGGCATTTAAATTTCGTTATATCTCTATGCTGCGGGAGTTAGGAGCAATAAAACATTTTGCCTGTTTTGAGTAATAAATAATTCACAGAAATAACATTCAGATGGTTACCTCTGGGGAATATTGTAAAAATTATACAATAATTTTTGCTGAATGCCATAGAGCAGAACAAGGAATTTAAGAGATGGGATCCTTGTTGCCAAGATCCTCAGCCTGTGCTGCGTGTTAAAAATCCTCTTGATTTTCCTTTCCTCTCCATCTAGTTCTTATTGCTAAATTCGCTACAAGGTGTGTTTTGCGATCTTTCCGTCACACGTGTTTCTGCCCCTGTCCTTATATACTGAACAGAAGACTGGCTGCATGCTCTGTGGCTTGTTACTTGTTTTTGTTTCTCTGAGACTTCCATTTACCCTGCTGCAATCACCGCTTTGCTGTTTCTAGCCCTGGTTGGTTGGTTGGTTGTTAATAGCAGGTCAAATTCTGAGCTTACATACTGTCTAGTTATTTTCTGGCTTTGCCACTCCAGAGGAAGGAAGTGCACCATTGGATTCTTGGAGTTCCCCACATTTATAGACCCACCAGGTCACCTGCCTTCAGGAGTGGAACACATCTGTCTTATTTGCCATTTATGAATCCTCTTCTTTTCTCTATACCACTGTCCAAATAGGACTTCAACATTCATTCATTATTTCTGCCAAAGTTACCAAAATGTGTATTTCCAAGATCTGGTGCAAGTTAGTGGCCCTTTGGCTTTTAGTAAAACAGCTGAGACCTAATGACTTAAGTCCCTTAAAGCAAGGACCATACAGCACTGAGCAGTGAGTGCTGCCTTATCCCATGGCTGCTGGATCAGGCAGTGTTTGGTCATTTCCCCGGTGATTCTTACCCTAGCCTCCACTTCCTCTGGACTACTTTTGGCCCACTGAGACTGTGAGAAAATGGGGCTCTAAGAGTTTGAATAACTTGGCCAAAGTTACTCTTTCTGGAAGTTGAGCCTAGTCCCTCTGACTCTAGAGCCCCAAATACTAACCAAACACCTTTGCCGTCCACAATAATTTCCAATTAAAGAGGCTTTGGAGGATGGGAAGGAGAAATAGCCCTGAAGACCTGAGCATACGGAAGGAAAATCCAGAGGAATGAACTTTAAAAGGCAGCACGGAGAGGCAGTCTACATAGACACACACCAGAGTGTTTAGTGATGGGCCAGCTTTAAGTTAAAGCTTGTTTGAATGATTATGGCAAGTAAACTCATACCTGGCATTTAGTTTTTTTCTTTATGAGGATGGTAATGATACCTCATGGGACCCTGAAGATTAATTGGGGATTTACAAAGTAACTTGCTATAAAGAGGGCAATCAGTAACGTGGTACATATCTCATGAGTTAGGGAATCATATGCAGCAGAGTGGATGTGATTTTTTTTCTCTTATGCGAATTGAAGTCTAGAGAATATGGGCATTGCTGGTACAGATAGATGTGCATTAAAGCTATTTGTCTTAGGGGTTCTTTGCTGTCAAGAGACACTATGACCAAGGTGACTGGCAGTTCTTAGAAAACATTTAATTGGGGCTGGCTTACAATTTCAGAGATTGATTCCATTGTGGAAAGCATGGCAGCCTGCCAGAGGCCCTGGGGCTGGAGAAGGAGCTGAGGGCTCTCCACCTTGATCCACAGACAGCAGAATGGTGCTGACTTCAGCACTGTGCGGAGCTCGAACATATACGTGACCTTAAAACCTACCCCTGATGACACACTTCCTCCAAAAGTCCACGCCTACTCCAATAAGGCCACACCCTCCCAATAGTGCCACTCCTTGTGGCACTCCATGAATCTCTGGGGGCCACACCTATTCAAACTCCCACACTATTCTGCATTGAGACAGAATGCAGGGAGGAGAGTAAAGGAACTCTGACAGCCACACCCAGCAATTGCTTTGTCTTATTGCCCAGAAAGTCACATGAGCGTCCCATCTGCCAAGTGTTGACTGACAACAAAATTAGCATGGAAGCTAGGCTGGCATGTGTGTGTACACGGCAACTAAATGTGTGTATCATATACCTAAGGAAGCAGCAGCACACACACAAAACTGGCAGAACAGAGCGGCCTACTGCCAGGAGCAAAGGCAGCTGCTAATTCAGGTAGAGAAGGTTGAAGAGACTGAAAAGATGGACATTCTACATACAATAAAATAACTAAAATAGATAATAAGAGCTTGACCATTTCAAACTAATGACAGATCACATGTTCATCTTAAGTTGGAGTGTAGGCCGCAGCCCTGGCTGGGGGTTGGTCAGCACAGGGATTCACTGCTCATTACTTTATTCTTTAACCTTAATGAACCACGCGGGTGAAGTAGATTAAACAATAATATGAATGTTCTTTTCTCAACCTAGTCTAAGGGGAAAATAATCACAAACCACAGAATATTCACTAAATAGAAAGTGATTGGTGCCATACTCTTGGTTATAAAGACAAGCTTACCTTGTGAGGACAGACCACATGCCATTGGCTTAGGGTGTGGAAATCATTGTACAGAAGTCCTTTACCAACCCACAACAGTCTGGATGCTTTCTGGAGGGACTGTTTAGGGGTGTCTTTAACACTGAGATGATCTAGTGGCTTACATGGCATTTGCTTTGTAAACGATTAATTGGTAATGAAAAATGGACCTTCAATGCCCAGGCTCCATTGTTCCAACCAAATCTATGATCAAAGGTTAATTTAACCTTGAACAGGCACACGCGCGCGTGCGCACGCAGACACACACACACACACACACAGACACACACATACACACACACGCAGAGTCTCCCTATTCTTCTTCCTACCCCCCTCCCCCTCCCTGTCCCCCTCCCTTCCCATCCCCTCTCACCCTCTCTCTAACATACATTTTTATACTATTTTGTGTTGTTTTGTTTGGATAAGTCAGCTTCATATGAAGATAAATACAGATTAGTTATTTCAAGACCATTTCCTAAGGCTGGGATAAAGGACTGACCATTCTACATAGCAATATTTTTTTAAGTTACACTAAAATATCCTATTGTATAATGTTTAATAGCAAAGATGATAATGTCAGGCAAGTGAATTTCAAAACCATCTAGGGCTGGGAAGATGGCTGAGTCTTGCCATTTGAGCACTAGCAGCTGGGTCTGATGCTTAGAACCTATGCCATTGTGTTGTTTTTAAAGATGAATGTGGTAGCGTGTGCTTGGAATTCCTGCACAGTAGAAGCAAAGAGAAAGGAATCCCTGTGTCTCCCTGGCCAAGCAGCTTAGCCCAATAGTGAATCTCTGGCAATGACTGGCCCTGTCTCAAAAACAACAAAAAACCAAACCAAACCAAAATGGACATCACCTGTGGAATAATTCCCAAAGTTGACATCCTGATACTGTCCCAAGTTCAATGCTTATAGCAAATACTTTAGAATGCTGGGAAATAGGTGGTTGAAAGAATACTTGTGACTGTTCCTGCCTTTAAAACACAGATATGACGTAATTTCAATGTGCCAGATCTTAGGTGTGGTAGTCCACAACATTTATCCTAGCACTTGGAAGGCACAAGCAGGGAGGTCAAGAGCTGGAGGCCAGTCTGGGTCAATAGCAAGATCTTACCTCAGAAAGAAGGGGTTGGTGATGAGGAGGGGAGGTTGAGAAGTGTGTGTGTGTGTGTGTGTGTGTGTGTACGTGTATGTTTGTGTGCACGTGCACTTGTGTGTCTGTTATTTCAAGTGTTAGGTTTTTACCATTTTATAAGATCAGCATTTTCCTTGCAGTTTAAAGTTAAAAAGGGAGGGGGGGCAGGGAAGAGACCAAGATTTGTTTCACCTAATAAGAAGCATTCAAAAATTTGAGGAGCAATTTAAAGGCCAGGCTGCCTTGGGATTTTACTAGGAGCCCAGATCTGGAGCCTTGAAGGTTGTAGGCTCTTGCCATCATTGTCCTTGGACAAAGATGGGCACACTTGGGCCCTGACATTCAGAGCAGAGGCCCTTCACAGTGGCAGTGATTGAGTGCTGGCTTTGGCTGCTGGGGTTTTGCCATTATAAATGTAAGAGCTGCTGCTGTCCTCTTGAGCCCCTGATATTTATGTAGATGTGCTCTCTAAGGCAGGGCGGGTTGTGCCGTACCTAATTTCAAATCACTGCTAGGCATGATTGGGCCCGTACAATGTTTCTCAATTTCTTGTAGCTTTGCTACATATTTCTGCCACATAAAAGTCAAGGATATATTAAATTAAATCTCTGTCTCCTGGTAATGAGATCTGTGACTGCCACTCAGAGAGCACATTCCCACATCCAAGACTTTGAGATGTCAAGTATTTCTGTCTCTATCAGAATAAATTCAAGCATTCCTGAAAGAGGATTCAAATTTCACATTTTGCCTGACATTTATATTTATCTTATGTATTTAGAACTCGGCATTGAAAACACTGTTTTGTTTTCCTCTTGCCTTGTGTGTCACTGTCAATGATGGGGACTCAGAAATCAGAGTTTAGTCAGCGATATTGTTGATTCATGAGGCAGAATATTATGTGTTTTTCTCTTTTGTAGAAGTATCAGTTCAGCAAAGGAGGTGATTGTAAAATACTTACTTTTTTTCTGAGTAAACTAAGCAGACATGAATCAGGACACATGGGAAAGAAATATATGTTCTTCCAAAACAGGTTTTGCAAAGGTGTTTTATGACAATAACAACACTTTATGTTCCTGTCCTTTATAATATTCTGAGATTTCTAATGCAACATAAAATACATTTACACTTCCCCTTTAAAAACAGTAGTTGTAGGTTCTGCGATCAATCTCTTGCTATGGTGTACTGTGTGATTTGAAGCCAGCTGACAAAACAGCAAGTCAAACTCAGTGTCTGAGGTGCTGGGGTAAGGCCTGCTGCTCTTCCCCAGGCCTTTCAGAGACTTGCTCTTGCTCAGTATCTTTCTGACTCTCTGTCTCTCCTTCTGTGGTATATTTGTGCTTTACATGTTTGTGTGCATTTATGATGTGTATATGCCACTGTGTATGTGTGTGTGTGTTGTATGTGTATGTAGGTTTTTTGTTGTTGTTGTTGTTGTGTGTTTTTTTTTTTTGAGACAGGGTCTCTCTAGTTTTGCCTGGCCTGAAGTTCAATATGTGAACAAACACTGGCCTGGAATTCACAGAGATCAGCCTGCTTTGATTTATTTAAGAATTAAATATGTAGATATTAAATAAAGGTATGATAGCACACTATTATGCCTGACCCTACTTTTGTGACAAGGTCTCTTGTTGAAGCTGGAACTTGCCAATTTGTCTAGACTTACTGGCCAGCAAGACCAAGGGATCCTCCTATCTCCACATCCCCAGTGCTGGGATTATAGGCAGCACTGCCATGCCTGGCTTTTTATGTATGTGTTGGGAGTCAAACTCAGGCCCTCAGATTATTACAGCAATCACTAATGCCTGAGTCATCTCCCCATCCCAAAGTGCCTTGCTTTCCTGGTTATTTTCTTCTTAATACACATTTATTGTAGAAAAGTCTGAATTTTCTGCAGTACCATGATTAGTACACTGTGCTACCCACCAATACCCCACAAAACCATTAGCACTGTTCTGTGAAGTCTACACTGGTGAGGATGTTGTTTCCTGAAGTCTACACTGATAAGGGTGGTCAGAAAATAAGCATTATAACTGGGATGCTGTCCTCCTTTGGGATGTTTTTTCCTTCATCTTTGCTGTATCTCTTCTAAGTTTTGTTGTACAAAAATTCTAAAATACTTCTTGCTAGCTACCCCCTTCCCCTCTGCAAATAGGAGTCTTTAACTAGCCATGTATGGTTATTTTGATGAAGTAAGATGACACACAGGGAAAATGATTAGATTTTCCCATTGGTCTAGGAGGCATGTGACATACTATCTATTATAAATTCAGAGCCTATCAACTAAGTTGAAATATCAAACCAAAACCAGCCAAACAAAAAACCCCACTTAACAGTGGATAGCTGTACATATCTTAAGCAGACCAGTTCTCACCAACCAAGAGAATGGGGAAAGACTTTGGTATCACTGATATGATGTCTGATATCTTGGATGCAGATAGCCCTTCTAGAAACTCACTAGGCCAATATGCAAATTTCTAATAATCATAATGTTATTGTCAGAATACAATCAAGCTATGTTGCCAATATCCCATAGATGTAAGTTAAATCAATAATATCCTTAATAAATTCCCTGAACTATTAAAAACCTTGTAATGATTTTTTGGTATATATGACGTATTACCAGTTGAGTATCTTCAGATTGTACTTTCTCATGCTTTCTTGTGATTTCATGGTAGTAATTAGTTTCTGGAGATATTGTTTATATTCTTGAATAAGGAGAAACTTAGATATAGATTCTCTTTATCTTAAGCCTTGTAATATATTTTGCCTTCATAGAATATAGAGAATATTTTCTTGAATATTTTCTCATTGTGGGGTTTGAATTTATGTTTTGTCTATGAGAAGTGGCAGCATTAGGAGGTGTGGCCTTGTTGGAGGAAGTGAGTCACTGTGGGGCTGGGCTTTGAGGTCCTATGCTCAAACTCCACCCAAGAGTTTTCTCCTGACTGCCTTCAGATAAAGATGTATAACTCTCAACGCCCCCAACACCATATCTGCCTGTATGCTGCCATACTTCCTGTCCTGATGATAATGGACTAAACCTCTGAACTGTAAGCCACCTCCAATTAAATGTTTGCTTTTATAAGAGTTGTTTTGGTTATGGTATCTCTTCAGAACAATGGAAACCCTATTGAAGACACTCATAATCACTATACTATGTAGTATAAGTGTTACAAACATGATTAATCTTTGCATTAGCTTTTTAGTCACTTATGACTGGTCATCTTTACAAATGAGGAGGAAGGAATTTAAATGGCATAGACTATTGAGTTTACGAAGTAAACACACAACAAAGATCCCCACAAAGCAGTCTACAGCCTGACGTTTTGTTGTTTTCAGTGAGGTAAAAAATTTGAACTCCAAAATTGACTCTGAACTTATAAGCCTGAAAAATCTCCACAATGGTACAGGAAATGTGTTTTGAAAAGTAGTCAGAAATCAAAGGTCAATTCAGTATGACTAACAAAATGAGAGATTACCAAAAGTGGTTTTCTTTTTCTTGCTGTTTTTATATTGAAGGAAAACATTTTATCTGTAAATGTCATTCCCTTAAAATGTTCAAAATAATTTCCCAAAGAATAAATATTTTATTGAAAATTTGACATTGTTTATCCAAAAGTTATTTTTCTTTATACCTTATTTACTTTTGACATTATAAATGCATATGTCTTGAAAACATCATGTTATTCAATAAATATTTACATAATGACTGGGTCTGCTTCTGGTAAAGGCAATGTGAATTCAAAGATGATTGAAGAGGACAAATTGGTATTTCCTGATGATTTAATAAGCCTAAATATTATTATTTCAAAATGACAACAAATATTATAAGTCAAGTTTAGAAGAAACTAAATTGTATTTTATTATTCTCAAACGTTGTAGTGCATGCATCCGATGTTATCACATAAGAAAGCTGTGTCTGCATATACAACAGAGGGTTGCCTGGTTTGGCCTCAGTAAAGAAGAAGCACTTAGCCCTTGAGAGACTTTAGGCTCTGGGGAAGGAGGGGGTCTGGTGGAGTAGAGGAGATGGGGATATCCTCTTGGAGATAGGGGAGGAGGAATGGGATGAAGAAATCTGGACTGTAAAAGTATTTAATAATGATAACAACAACAACAATAATAATAATAAATAATGAAACTGTGTCTAAAATGTACCATATTCTATGAATTTGTATCTTGACAAACTCAGATGGATGTTTCTCCATGTGTCAGATGGGGTGCTACACATCTGTAACTTAATTGTGTCGTGTCACACAGCAGCATTCAGCAACTGGCTGTACATCCTCCTGTGTCTTGGTTCTTCCCCCAACACAGCCTCTCAGGCTGGATTCAGTTTTTAAGAATATGGTGTCTAGGTTCCATAAAGACATATTTCAAGTAGTGAAGGAAGAAACTATAAATCTCAGGCTTAGGCTTGGAGGTTACATCGTGTTGCCTGTGCTACAAAGTCAGTTGAGTTGTTAAGATTGAAAATAGAGTTTTGTCTCAATGAAAGGAAGGACACAAAAAATTTATGGCAATTGTCACCCAACTACATGGAGGAGATGTTCTATGTCTTTTGAGAACGTGTCACAGCCTCCTGTAAATTGTGTCAGATTGGACCAGGACTTATGACTTGCCTTTTCCTACTACCATCCCTCATTACAAAATGTTAAAAACAAATCTTTTGATCTGTCACACCATTTTGAAATAAAATATAGAGGTAAGAGGCTGCCAAACCATTGCCATTATCACATAAAAATAAAAGAAAAACTTGAAACTTGAAATGTCTGCAGACAGGACATAAATGTAGGAATTTGGGATCATTCCTTACCTGCATTCTCTGGACCAGCAGAAGTTTGAGATTGTTGCCCCCACAGTTATTTCTATATGTTGCCTCTTATTGTTCCTTTTTTTCTTCCTTCTCTAGTGGAAACTTATAAGCTTGTATCTGAGCTGGTCTACACTGTTTCCCAGTGTCTGCAGTAATTAGTGGAATGATTACCTGCTCATTCATCTTGATGAGTGTAGAGGAACCCTCTTTTTTTCTCTTCCCTCAGGTTCCTCTCAAAGTTGAGAACTTTCAGGCAAGAATTTGCCCAGATGTGGAGTAAGAGGACAGAAGAAGGTTGTTCCCCATGACATTGGATTGCCTATGCCAGATCCTAGTTTCCATCCCTGGGGTTTCTTTTATGTGAGATAGGTGAGCTTCTATCTCAATAAGCGACTTTAACATTTATTTATTGTAAAGAAACAGTCTAATCCATACTGGTCCAGTTCAGAGTTCCATGTTTTTACTATGAACTTAAACCTTTAAGAATCTGAGGAATGAGAATCTGGGGAAGGATCCAAGAATGTACACATAGGGAAAAAAAGAGGAAAGGGTCCCTGGGAGAAAGTAAATAACTTTGTTCTATACGTTCCAGAAAAATTAGCAGCAATCAGTGTTAGCCATTGGACTTTAACAACATCATAACAATTTGACAGAATGCAAGACAGGCAAGTATGTGAAGTAACCAATGGACACGTAAGGCCTTTGATATTAGCATGGACTAATTCATTCTTTAGAAAGGGATCATTAGCAAAGCAGACACTGTGTAGTAGGAAAGAGCGCTAGACTGAAGTCATAAGTTTGAAGCATAAGTCACCATCACTACCTGTTGCTAGTTGTATGTGCATGCTTATAAATAACTGATGCTAGTGCTAGGGCTTTCACTAAGTATCACCCAGAAGCTAGTGTACACATCAAAAAATTATTTCCTCATACCTCCTGAGGGTAAAAGTCTGAGATCAAAGTGTTGCTTTCTTTTGGAACCTTCTTCATGCTTGCAGATGTCATTTTTGATAATGCCACATGGTCTCCCCTTTGTATGCCTATGTCCTAACATCTGATAACAAATGATCATATCATCTCCTGTCAGTGAATCTAGGACCATCTTGGATCCTGCGACAAAGTGGCCAGCTCAGCCAGGTACCCAGAGGACACCAGAGTGAAGGATTACTCAGGACACAGCCTGACTAGGTTTCTACCTCAGGAAGGAGCCAGGCAGCTTTACAGCTGCCTGGGCACATATCCTGTGGGGGAGCATCTGACCTGCAGGTAGTCCCGCTGTTAGAGGGAGCCCAGGGGCCTGAGGCCCCCAATATCTTGGCTTCTGTGGCCAAGCAGCCAACTCTGTTGGGGGCACAGGGAACACCAGAGTGGGGAATCGCTTGGGAAGCAGCCCTCCTGGGTTCCTTCTGTGCACAGGAACAGGGCAGCTCTACAGCTGTCTGGGAAAGTATCCTGCAGGGGGCGCCTGACCTGCAGGGAGTCCCAAGGTTAGACAGAGCCCTGAAGTCTGAAGTCACCACCATCTTGGCTCCTGTGACCAAGCAGCCAGCTCAGCTAGAGACCTGTGGGACATCTGACACGGGGAAGATCCCACTTCCTAATACTCTCTAGAGAACTGGCAGGAGCAGACTAATTGCCACTGCCCCTTTACATCAGATGTGGTAGACCTGTGCCACATCTGACACAGGGAAGATCCTACTTCCTGATACTCTCTCGAGAACAGATAGGCAGGGAGCATCCGAGAAGCAGCATCAGCAGAGCATTTGAAATCTAGCAGCAAGCCCTGTTCTAGGCTGTTTGCCCTACAGAGTGATCAGCGCGTGGAGAGTCCTCACAGTGTCCACCATCTTCATTATTGGGCAGACCAGACAGGCAATATCAGGTACACAGAGACAATCTGAGTATAGCATTGCTTGGGACAAGGCACACTAGGACTCCAACTGCACCTAAGAGTAGGGCAGCGTATCAGCAATCTGTGCGAGGGGGAACCCAGTCATCCAGGGGTGCAGAAATAGCCTTACAGGCTCACAGGAGGTTCAAGCAACAGCCAGTGACAGCAGGACCAACTAACTCCAGAAATAACCAGATGGCAAAAGGAAAATGTAGGAACGTTACTAAAAGAAGTCAAGGTGATATGGCAGCATCTAAACCCAATTCTCCAACAACAGCAAGTCCTGGATACCCCAACACACCAGAAAAACAGGAATTGGATTTAAAATCACTGGTCATGATGCTGTTAGAAGAACACAAAAAGGACATAAATAGATCTCTTAAAGAAATACAGGGGAACATGAATACTTTAGAAGCCCTAAAAATCACTTAAAGACAATGCAGGAGAATATGGGTCAACAGATAGAAATGCAGGAGAAATTGAGTCAACAGGCAGAAGTCATGAAAGAGGAAACACAAAAATCTATTAAAGAAATACAGGAAAACACAAACAAACAAGTAAAGGAACTGAGCAAAAACAATCCAGGATCTAAAACCAGAAGTAGAAACAACTAAGAAATCACCAAGGGAGACAACTTTGGAGATAGAAAACCTAGGGAAGAAATCAGGGCCATAGATAAAAATATCAACAACAGAATACAAGAGATAGAAGAAAGAATCTCAGATGCTGAAGATACCATAGAAACCATGGACTCAACAGTCAAAGAAAATGCAAAATGCAAAAAGCTTGTATCCCAGAGCATTCAGGAAATCCAGGACACAATGAGAAGACCAAACCTAAGGATTATAGGTATAGATGAGAGTGAAAATTTACAACTTAAAGGGCCAGCAAATATTTTCAAAATTATGGAAGAAAACTTCCCTAACCTAAAGAGAGAGTTGCCCATGAATATACAAGAAGCCTACAGAACTCCAAACAGACTGGACCAGAACAGAAATACCTCCCGTCACATGATAATCAAGACCCCAAATGTACTAAACAAAGAAAGAATATTATGGGCAGTAAGAGAAAAAGGCCAAGTAACATATAAAGAGAGACCTATCAGAATTACACTAGACTTCTCATCAGAGACCATGAAAGCTAGAAGATCCTGGGCAGATCTCATGCAGACTCTAAGAGAACACAAATGCCAGCCAAAACTACTATACCCAGCAAAACTCTCAATCACCTTAGATGTAGAAACCAAGATATTCCATGACAAAACCAAATTTACACAGTATCTTTCCACAAACCCAGTCCTACAAAGGATAATAGAGGGAAAACACCAATACAAGGAGGGAAACTCCAACCTAGAAAAAGCAAGATAGTAAACTTCTTTCATCAAACTCAAAAGAAGATAACCACTCAAATATAAAAATAACATCAAAAATAACAGGAAGTAATAATCACTATTCCTTAATATCTCTTAACATCAATGGACTCAATTCCCCAATAAAAAGACATAGACTAACAAACAGACTGGATCCGTAAACAGGAAACACACCTCAGTTCAAAGACAAACACTACCTCAGAGTAAAAGGCTGGAAAACAATTTTACAAGCAAATGGTGTTAGGGAACAAGCCAGAGTAGCCATTCTAATATCAGATAAAATTGACTTTCAACCTAAAGTCATCAAAAGAGACACATAAAGGACACTTCTTACTGGTCAAACAAAAAATCCACCAAGAAGAACTCTCCATTCTGAACATCTATGCTCCAAATGCAAGAGCACCCTCATTCATAAAAGAATCTTTACTAAAGCTCAAAGCACACATTGCACCTAACACAATAATTGTGGGTGACTTCAACACTCCACTCTCCTCTAAGGACAGATCAAGAAAACTGAAACTAAACAGGGACATAGTGAAACTAATTGAAGCATTGGACCAATTGGATTTAACAGATATTTATAGAACATTTCATCCTAAAGCAAAAGGATATACCTTTTTCTCAGCACCTCATAGTACCTTCTCCAAAATCGACTATATAACTGGTCACAAGACAGACCTCAACAAATATAAGAAGATCAAACTAATCCCATGCCTCTTATCAGATCACTATGGAATAAGAGTGGTCTTCAATAGCAACAAAAACAACAGAAATCCCACATACACATGGAGGCTGAACAATGATACCTTGGCCAAAGAAGAAATAAAGGCTCTACTCAATGATACCTTGGCCAAAGAAGAAATAAAGAAAAAAAGCAAAGACTTTTTAGAATTTAATGAAAATGAAGGCACAACATATAGAAATTTATGGGACACAATGAAAGCAGTGCTAAGAGGAAAAGTCATAGCCCTGAGTGCCTCCAAAAAGAAAATGGAGAGAGCATACCCTAGCAGCTTAATGGCACACGTGAAAGCCCTGGAACAAAAAGAAGCTAATTCACCTAGGAGCAGTAGAAGACAGGAAATCATCAAAATCAAGGCTGAAATCAATCAAGTAGAAACAAAGAGAACCATACAAAGAATCAACAAAAGCAGGAGCTGGTTCTTTGAGAAAATCAACAAGATAGATAAACCCTTAGCCAGACTAACCAAATGACACAGAGTCAGTACCCAAATTAACAAAATTAGAAATGAAAAGGGAGATTTAACAACAGAAACTGAGGAAATAATCCAAAAAAATCATCAGATCCTACTACAAAAGTCTATATGCAACACAACTGGAAAATCTGGAGGAAATGGACAATTTCCTAGACAGATATCAAATACCAAAATTAAATCAGGATCAAATAGATCATCTAAACAGTCCCATAACCCCTAAAGAATACAAGGGGTCATAGAAAGTCTTCCAACCAAAAAAAGCACAGGACCAGATGGTTTTAATGCAGAATACTATCAGACCTTCAAAGAAGACCTAACGCCAATACTCTTCAAACTATTCCACTAAATAGAAACAGAAGGAACACTATCTAACTCATTCTACAAAGCCACAATTACCCTGATACCAAAACCACACAAAGATCCAACAAAGAAGGAGAACTAAAGGCCAATATCACTTATGAATATTGATGCAAAAATACTCAATAAAATTCTTGCCAATCGAATCCAAGAACACATCAAACTATCATTGACCATGATCAAGTAGGCTTCATCCCAGGGATGCAGGGATGGTTCATCAATGCAATCCACTACATAAACAAACTCAAAGAAAAAAAACCTACATGGTCATTTCATTAGATGCTGAAAAAGCATTTGATAAAATTCAGCATCTTTTCATGCTAAAAGTCTTGGAAAGAACAGGAATTCAAGGCCCATACCTAAACATAGTAAAAGCAATATACAGCAAACCGATAGCCAACATCAAACTAAATGGAGAGAAACTTGAAGCAATCCCACTAAAATCAGGGACTAGACAAGCTGCCCCCCTTTCTCCTTATGTTTTCCATATAGTACTTGAAGTTCTAGCTAGAGCAATTAGACAACATAAGGAGGTCAAAGGGATACAAATTGGAAAGGAAGTCAAACTATCACTATTTGCATATGATATGATAGTCTACTTAAGTGACCCAAAAAACTCCACCAGAGAACTCCTACAACTGATAAACAACTTCAGCAAAGTGGCTGGTTATAAAATCAACTCAAGCAAATCAGTAGCCTTCCTATATTAAAAGGATATACAGGCTGAGAAAGAAATTAGGGCACATGCTCCACGATGTTCATAGCAGCCTTATATAGCCAGAAGCTGTAAAGAACTCAGATGTCCCTCAGTGGAGGAATGGATACAGAAAATGTGGTTTATTTACACAATGGAATACTACTCAGCAATTAAAAACAATGAATTCATGAAATTCTTAAGCAAATGGTTGGAACTGGAAAATATCATCCTAAGTGAGGTAACCCAATCACAAAAGAATACACATGGAATGCAATCACTGATAAGTGGATATTAATTAGCCCAGAAGCTCTGAATTCTCAAGACACAGTTAGCATATCAAATGATACCCAAGAAGAGGGAAAGAGAGGGCCCTGGTTCTGAAAAGAGTTGATCCAGCATTGTAGGGGACAGGGAAATGAGAGGGGGGGTGATTGGGAAATGGACAGAGGGAAGAGGGCTTATGAGACTGATGGGGAGGGAGGAACCGGGAAAGGGGAAAGCATTCGGAATGTAAACAAAGAATATAGAAAATTAAAAAAAAAGGAAATTAGGGAAATGACACCCTCACAATAGTCACAAACAATATAAAGTATCTTGGGGTGACTCTAACCAAACAAGTGAAAGATCTGTATGACAAGAACTTCAAGACTTTGAAAAAGGAAATCGAAGAAGACATCAGAAAATGGAAAAATCTTCCATGCTCGTGGATTGGCAGGATTAATATAGTAAAAATGGCCATCTTGGCAAAAGCAAACTACAGATTCAATGCAATCCCCATCAAAATCCCAACTCAATTCTTCATAGGCTTAGAAAGAGCAATTCTCAAATTCATCTGGAATAACAAAAAACCCAGGATAGTTAAAACTATTCTCAACAGTAAAAGAACTTCTGGGAAAATCAGTATCCTGGACCTCAAGCAGTACTACAGAGCAGTAGTGTTAAAAACTGCATGGTATTGGCTGGGTGGTGGTGGCGCATGCCTCTAATCCCAGCACTTGGGAAGCAGAGGCAGGTGGATTTCTGAGTTCTATGCCATCCTGGTCTACAGATTGAGTTCCAGGACAGCCAGGGTTACAGAGAAACCCTGTCTTGAAAAACCAAAACAAACAAACAAACAAACAAAAATTAGACCACCACCCCCCCAAAAAAAGAAAACTGCATTGTATTTGTTCAGTGACAGGCAGGTAGATCAGTGGAATAGGATTGAAGACCCAGAAATGAACCCACACACCTATGGTCACTTGATCTTTGACAAAGGAGCTGAAACCATCCAGTGGAAAAATGATAGCCGTTTCAACAAATGGTGCTGGCTCAAATGGAGGTCAGCATGCAGAAGAATTCTAATTGATCCATTCTTATCTCCTTGTACTAAGCTCAACTCCAAGTGGATCAAGGACCTCCACATAAAGCCAGACACACTGAAACTAATAGAAAAAAAACTGGGGAATACACTTCAGGACGTGGGCACAGGGGAAAAGTACAGAACACTAATAGCTTATGCTTTAAGATCAAATATTGACTAGTGGGACCTCATAAAATTACAAAGTTTCTGTTAGGCAAAGGACACTATCAAGTGGACAAAACAGTAACTAAGAAATTGGGAAAAGATCTTCACCAATTCTACGTCTGACAGAGGGCTAATATCCAATATATACAAAGAACTCAAGAAGTTTGAATCCAGAAAGCCAAATAACTATTAAAAAATGGGGTATAGAGCTAAACAAAGAATTTTCACCCGACGAAGTTCCAATGGCTGAGAAGCACCTTAAGAAATGTTCAGCATCATTAGTCATTAGGGAAATGTAAATCCAAACAACCCTGAAATTTCACCTCACACCAGTCAAAATGACTAAGATTAAAAACTCAGGAGACAGCAGGTGTTGGTGAGGATGTGGAGAAAGAGGAACACTCCTCCACTGCTGGTGGGAATGCAAGTTGGTACAACCACTCTGCAAATCAGTCTGGCGCTTCCTCAGAAAACTGGGCACCTCACTTCCAGAGGATCCTGCTATACTACTCCTGGGCATATACCCAGAGGATTCCTTGGCATGCAATAAGGATACACGCTCTACTATGTTCATAGAAGCCTTATTTATAATAGCCAGAAGCTGGAAAGAACCCAATGGAATTGAATCCCTCAATGGAGGAATGGATACAGAAAATGTGGTATATTTACACAATGGAATACTACTTAGCAATTAAAAACAATGAATTCATGAAATTCTTAGGCAAATGGTTGGAACTGGAAAATATCATGCTAAGTGAGGTAACCCAGTTACAAAAGAACACACATGGAATGCAGTCACTGAGAAGTGGATATTAGCTCAGAAGCTCTGAATACCCAAGACACAATTCACATATCAAATGAGTCCCAAGAAGAAGAAAGGAGAGGTCCCTGGTTCTGGAAAGGCTTGATCCAGCATTGTAGGGGAGCACCAGGACAGAGAAGTAGGAGGGGGTTGATCGGTGAACGGGCAGAGGGAAGAGGGCTTATGGTACTTATGGGGAGGGGAGAACTGGGAAAGGGAAAATCGTTTGGAATATAAATAATATAGAAAGTAAAAAAAGTGAATCTAGATTAAACAAACAAGAAACAAAATCAAAAACCAACAGAAACAAAAACCCTCAAACAAAACAAAGTCAAAGTAAGTCCAGCTGAGGAGTGTCTGTAAAAGGGACAAATGAGGGCACTTTGATCAAGGTATGTTACATGTATGTGTGAAAATGTTTCACTGAAGCGAATTAATTTGTGTAAATTTTGTCTTGAACTAAAGAATACTTATCACATTGTACTAGGGCGGGCGCCCCCTAAAGACCACATTTTTTTAACTTATTGTGTTTCCCATAAGCATCAATACTTTATACTTTTTTGTGTTAGCATAAAAAACAATGTGTTATTTTGTATGCATATAAATTTATATGTTATTCCTTTAAAGGTGATATTTCCAACTATGAGTCACATTCTCATGAACTAGGTATAAGGGTTTTAATATTTGAATTTTATTGATGGGGAAATACACAGTTCAGCCATGATAACTGTATATAGAAATAGTTTCTAGATTATAAGGCAGTTGAAACCAACTCTAATTCTCTATAAATCCTCATTCAAAAGATCCAATGTGTGTTTGTTTGTGTGTGTGTGAGGGGGGACTTGTTAGCTATGTGTAGGAGGAAGTAAGATGCTTCTTTTTTAGAAGATACTTAACAAGACTGTCACGATACCTCAGTGGGTGCCTGCTGCCAAGCCTGGAGGCTCACATTTGATCCCTGGAATCCTTCATTGAGATAGGAGAATCTGTCGAGAAATTTTAATCCAGCAACATGGTTGCTCTGGCAAGGGATCATATCCAAAGACCTTTTAGGTCTATGTGATCCTGCTGGAATGCAGACATGCTCTGGATTCTGTATGACCTGGCTAGAATTCACACATGCCCTTAGTACACACCTTTAATCCCAAACAATGTAGGTTCAGGTTAGTTTGCAGAAGGAAGCACCCTGTTTGAAACTGACTTCTAATTGAGGGAGGACTATTCAGTTGAGTTTAGTTCAGGGCAGTTTGGTGCAGTTCACTTGGATGCAAATGAGTTCAGTTGAGTTTGTTCGGTTCTGTTTAGTTCCTTTCAGCTTGCGCAGTCTGTGCAGTCAGTGTAGTTTAGTTCCTGGAATTCAGAGGTCATTTTCCCAAGCAGAGAAATTCAGTAAGAAGTGGAGAGAAGCCAGACTGAATCAGTCAGCTTGTAAAGGAGTTTTGAGCCAGAACAGCTGAGTTGAGCTAGCCAGATAGAGTTCAGAAAGAACTAGAAAGGATGAATTCATCAGCAGTAAGCCTCTGAGATGATAATTACATCAGGTAAATAAAAGTTACTTTTGTAATAATCAACTCCTAGAAGTTGTCTTCTGACCACATTTACATTCCAAGGCTCATACATTTTACATACACACACATTCTCTAAATGTAACAAATTTAAAGGTGAAGAAGAAGATGATGATGGTGATGATGGTATTGATGATGATGGTGATGATGACAGTATTAGTAATTTTGTGAGAATTGTGTAGAATCCAACTGTTATGCTAATCTGCAGGAGCCAGAGCAGAATTAAAGTTTTGAGTCTTAAAAGAGATGGGAAATACCCACTTGGGATAACTTTGTCACTGAAGAGCAGATATTGATAGTTAACTGTGCATATGGTTTCTCTCCTCCCCCTTTTTATGAATCTCCATTCATATAATAAAAGATTAATGACCTGTGGCACAATAGGGGTGTGACTTTAGCAGATAAGCTATTTCAGTACATTTTTTTATTCGATATAATTTATTTACATTTCAAATGATTTCCCTTTTCTAGCCCCCCCACTCCCCGAAAGTCCCATAAGCCCCCTTCTCTTCCCCTGTCCTCCCACCCACCCCTTCCCACTTCCCCTTTCTGGTTTTGCCGAATACTGTTTCACTGAGTCTTTCCAGAACCAGGGGCCACTCCTCCTTTCTTCTTGTACCTCATTTGATGTGTGGATTATGTTTTGGGTATTCCAGTTTTCTAGGTTAATATCCACTTTTTAGTGAGTGCATACCATGATTCACCTTTTGAGTCTGGGTTACCTCACTTAGTATGATATTCTCTAGCTCCATCCATTTGCCTAAGAATTTCATGAATTCATTGTTTCTAATGGCTGAATAGTACTCCATTGTGTAGATATACCACATTTTTTGCATCCACTCTTCTGTTGAGGGATACCTGGGTTCTTTCCAGCATCTGGCAATTATAAATAGGGCTGCTATGAACATAGTAGAACATGTATCCTTATTACATGGTGGGGAGTCTTCTGGGTATATGCCCAGGAGTGGTATAGCAGGATCTTCTGGAAGTGAGGTGCCCAGTTTTCGGAGAAACCGCCAGACAGCTTTTCAGAGTGGTTGTACCAATTTGCAACCACACCAGCAGTGGAGGAGTGTTCCTCTTTCTCCACACCCTCTCCAACACCTGCTGTCTCCTGAATTTTTAATCTTAGCCATTCTGACTGGTGTAAGATGAAATCTTAGGGTTGTTTTGATTTGCATTTCCCTAATGACTAATGAAGTTGAGCATTTTTTAAGATGCTTCTCCGCCATCCGCAGTTCTTCAGGTGAGAATTCTTTGTTTAACTCTGTACCCCATTTTTTAATAGGGTTGTTTGGTTTTCTGGAGTCTAACTTGTTGAGTTCTTTATATATATTGGATATTAGCCCTCTATCTGATGTAGGATTGGTGAAGATCTTTTCCCAATTTGTTGGTTGCCGATTTGTCCTCTTGATGGTGTCCTTTGCCTTACAGAAACTTTGTAATTTTATGAGGTCCCATTTGTCAATTCTTGCTCTTAGCGCATATGCTATTGGTGTTCTGTTCAGAAACTTTCTCCCTGTACCGATGTCCTCAAGGGTCTTCCCCAGTTTCTTTTCTATTAGCTTCAGAGTGTCTGGCTTTATGTGGAGGTCCTTGATCCATTTGGATTTGAGCTTAGTACAAGGAGACAAGGATGGATCAATTCGCATTCTTCTGCATGCTGACCTCCAGTTGAACCAGCACCATTTGTTGAAAAGGCTATCTTTTTTCCATTGGATGTTTTCAGCCTCTTTGTCGAGGATCAAGTGGCCATAGGTGTGTGGGTTCATTTCTGGATCTTCAATCCTGTTCCATTGATCCTCCTGCCTGTCACTGTACCAATACCATGCAGTTTTTAACACTATTGCTCTGTAGTATTGCTTGAGGTCAGGGATACTGATTCCCCCAGATTTTCTTTTGTTGCTGAGAATAATTTTAGCTATCCTGGGTTTTTTGTTGTTCCAGATGAATTTGATAATTGCTCTTTCTAACTCTGTGAAGAATTGAGTTGGGATTTTGATGGGTATTGCATTGAATCTGTATAGTGCTTTAGGCAAAATGGCCATTTTAACTATATTGATTCTACCGATCCATGAGCATGGGAGGTTTTCCCATTTTTTGAGGTCTTCTTCCATTTCCTTCTTCAGAGTCTTGAAGTTCTTGTCATACAGATCTTTCACATGTTTGGTAAGAGTCACCCCAAGATACTTTATACTGTTTGTGGCTATTGTGAAGGGGGTCATTTCCCTAATTTCTTTCTCAGCCTGCTTATCTTTTGAGTATAGGAAGGCCACTGATTTGCTTGAGTTGATTTTATAACCTGCCACTTTGCTGAAGTTGTTTATCAGCTGTATGAGCTCTCTAGTGGAGTTCTTTGGGTCACTTAGGTAGACTATCATGTCGTCTGCAAATAATGATAGTTTGACTTCTTCCTTTCCAATTTGTATCCCTTTGACCTCCTTATGTTGTCGAATTGCCCGAGCTAGTACCTCAAGTACAATATTGAAAAGATAAGGAGAAAGGGGGCAGCCTTGTCTGGTCCCTGATTTCAGTGGGATTGTTTCAAGTTTCTCTCCATTTAGTTTGATGCTGGCTACCGGTTTGCTGTATATTGCCTTTACTATGTTTAGGTATGGGCCTTGAATTCCTGTTCTCTCCAAGACTTTAAGCATGAAAGGATGCTGAATTTTGTCAAATGCTTTTTCAGCATCCAATGAAATGACCATGTGGTTTTGTTCTTTGAGTTTGTTTATGTAGTGGATTTTATTGATGGATTTCTGTATATTGAACCAACCCTGCATTCCCGGGATAAAGCCTACTTGATCATGGTGGATGATCGTTTTGATGTGTTCTTGGATTCGGTTGGCAAGAATTTTATTGAGTATTTTTGCATCGATGTTCATAAGGGAAATTGGTCTGAAGTTCTCTTTCTTTGTTGGATCTTTTTGTGGCTTTGGTATCAGCGTAATTGTGGCTTCGTAGAAGGAATTGGGTAGTGTTCCTTCTGTTTCTATTTTGTGGAATAGTTTGAAGAGTATTGGTGTTAACTCTTCTTTGAAGGTCTGGTAGAATTCTGCACTGAAGCCATCTGGTCCTGTGCTTTTTTTGGTTGGAAGACTTTCTATGACTCCTTCTATTTCTTTAGGCATTATGGGACTGTTTAGATGGTCTAGTTGGTCCTGATTTAATTTTGGTATTTGGTATCTGTCAAGGAAATTGTCCATTTCCTCCAGATTCTCCAGTTGTATTGAGTACAGGCTCTTGTAGTAGGATCTGATGATTTTTTGGATTTCCTCAGTTTCCGTTGTTATATCTCCCTTTTCATTTCTAAGTTTGTTAATTTGGATACTTTCTCTGTGCCCTTTGGTCAGTCTGGCTAAGGGTTTATCTATCTTGTTGATTTTCTCAAAGAACCAGCTCCTGGTTTTGTTGATTTTTTGTATGGTTCTCTTTGTTTCTACTTGATTGATTTCCGCCCTGAGGTTGATGATTTCCTGCCTTCTACTCCTCCTGGGCGAAATAGCTTCTTTTTGTTCTAGGGCTTTCAGGTGTGTCATTAAGTTGGTAATGTATGCTCTCTCCATTTTCTTTTTGGAGGCACTCAGGGATATGAGTTTTCCTCTTAGCACTGCTTTCATTGTGTCCCATAGATTTGGGTATGTTGTGTTTTCATTTTCATTGTGTTCTAAAAAGTCTTTAATTTCTTTCTTTATTTCTTCCTTGACCAAGGTATCATTGAGTAGAGTATTGTTCAGTTTCCACGTGGATGTGGGTTTTCTGTTGTTTCTGTTGCTATTGAAGACCACTTTTACTCCATAGTGATCAGATAGGAGGCATGGGATTAGTTCTATCTTCTTATATTTGTTGAGGTCTGTCTTGTGACCAATTATATGGTCGATTTTGGAGAAGGTACCATGAGGTGCTGAGAAAAAGGTATATTCTTTTGTTTTAGGATAGAATGTTCTATATATGTCTGTTAAATCTAATTGGTCCAAAGCTTCAGTTAGTTTCATTGTGTCCCTGTTTAGTTTCTGTTTTCCTGATCGGTCCATTGAGGAAAGTGCAGTGTTGAAGTCACCCACAATTATTGTGTTAGGTGCAATGTGTGCTTTTAGTTTTAATAAAGTTTCTTTTACGAAAGAGGGTGCCCTTGCATTTGGGGCATAGATGTTCAGGATTGACAGTTCTTCTTTTTGTATTTTTCCTTTGACCAGCAAGAAGTGTCCCTCAGGGTCTCTTTTGATGACTTTGGGTTGAAAGTCAATTTTATCTGATATTAAAATGGCTACTCCAGCTTGTTTCCTGAGACCATTTGCTTGTAAAATTGTCTTCCAGCCTTTTACTCTAAGGTAGTGTTTGTCTTTGACCCTGAGGTGTGTTTCCTGTAAGCAGCAAAATGTAGGGTCCTGTTTACGTATCCATTCAGTTAGTCTGTGTCTTTTTATTGGGGCATTAAGTCCATTGATGTTAAGAGATATTAAGGAATAGTGATTGTTACTTCCTATCATTTTTGAAGTTATTTTTTAAATTTGAATGCTTAACTTCTTTTGGGTTTGATGAAAGGTTACTATCTTGCTTTTTCCAGGGTGAAGTTTCCCTCCTTGTATTGGTGTTGTCCTCCTATTATCCTTTTTAGGGCTGGGTTTGTGGATAGATATTGGGTAAACTTGGTTTTGTCATGAAATATCTTAGTTTCTCCATCTATGGTGATTGAGAGTTTTGCTGGATATAGTAGTTTTGGTTGGCATTTGTGTTCTCTTAGTGTCTGCATGAGATCTGCCCAGGACCTTCTAGCCTTCATAGTCTCAGGTGAAAAGTCTGCTGTGATTCTGATAGGTCTTCCTTTATATGTTACTTGGCCTTTTTCTCTTACTGCCTTTAGTATTCTTTCTTTGTTTAGAACATTTGGTGTTTTGATTATTATGTGACGGGAAGTATTTCTGTTCTGGTCCAGTCTGTTTGGAGTTCTGTAGGCTTCGTGTATATTCATGGGTATCTCTCTCTTTAGGTTAGGGAAGTTTTCTTCCATAATTTTATTGAAGATATTTGCTGGCCCTTTAAGTTGTAAATCTTCACTCTGATCTATGCCTATAATCCTTAGGTTTGGTCTTCTCATTGTGTCCTGGATTTCCTGGATATTTTGGGTTACAAGCTTTTTGCATTTTGCATTTTCTTTAACTGTTGAGTCCATGGTTTCTATGGAATCTTCAGCATCTGAGATTCTTTCTTCTATCTCTTGTATTCTGTTGTTGATATTTGCATCTCCGTCCCCTGATTTCTTCCCAAGGCTTTCTATCTCCAAAGTTGTCTCCCTTTGAGTTTTCTTAGTTGTTTCTACTTCTGATTTTAGATCCTGGATGGTTTTGCTTAGCTCCTTCACTTGCTTGTTTGTGCTTTCCTGTAATTCTTTAAGAGATTTTTGTGTTTCCTCTTTCATGACCTCAGCCTGTTGACCAAAGTTCTCCTGTATTTCTTTAAGAGATTTTTGTGTTTCATCTTTCATGACCTCAGTCTGTTGACCAAAGTTCTCCTGTATTTCTTTAAGTGTTTTTTGCATTTCCTCCTTGTTGGCTTTTGTATTCTCCTGGATTTCTTTCAATGATTTTTGTGTTTCCCTTGCAAGGACTTCTAACTTTTGATCCATTTTCTCCTGAATTTCTTTAAGTATGTCCTTCATGTGTTCCTGTACCAGCATCATGACCAGTGATTTTAAATCCAAATCTTGTTTTACTGGTGTGATGGGGTATCCAGGACATGTTGGTAGAGGAGAATTGGGTTCAGATGTTGCCATATTGCCTTGATTTCTGTTAGTGACATTCCTGCGTTTGTCTTTTGCCATCTAGGTCTCACTGGTGTTAGTTTGTCTTGTCAGTGCTGGACTTACCAGTGCAAGCTGCCCCTTCCCAGTTGGCCTCTGGTGCACAGCTTACCTCCTGTACTGCTTGTAGACAGGGTGCTGCTGCCCAGGCTGTTCAAATCCCAAAGCAGGCACCCGAAGGCTCCCGCTGGGGCCCGCTGGATTCACTGGAGCACACTGACTTCTCCCAGCTGGCTGCCCGGAAGCCCAGCTAGCCTCTTGCAGGACTTGGAGATGTGGTGCTGCTGCCCAGGCTGATCTGGATCCGGAAGCAGAGAGAGTAGAGCTGAGGGCTTCTGCCTGAGGCCTTGCCCCAGATTGTGTCTGTGGACCAGATGGAGCCCGTGTGCACCCCCAGGGAGTGCCGACGGTGTATGCTGCTGTGACCTCCCCTGTGTTCTGCTCACTCTGCTGGGCAGCCGATCCGCCAACCGGGCTGGCGCACAAAAGGTTAGCCTGGCCGCCCAGTCCCTGAGTCCAGGTAAAAGCCTGGGAGGCCAAGGTCCGAGCAAAGTTCCCCTAGGGCTCTGACTGTTAATTGGGTCCGCCAGGTGACTAGGATGGTGGGCGTGCGCGCCGCGCACCCTGAAAGCACCGGGAGAGTCTGCTGTGCTAGCAACCTCCTGGGCGGGTTGACTCACAGATGGCCCACCCAGCCGCCCAGTTCTTGGGGTCAGTCCTGTGCCTTTTGGGGCCTAGACCCCCGCTTTGTTAGCCTCAGGCTATGCCTGTTACAGGTCTGCCCGCCAGAGCTCTCTGTTGTCCTGCAGGCAAAATGGCGGTGCGCGCGCAGGCCTGGGCAAAAAACCTCCTGGCTGGGTTGGCACCCCGATGGCCCCCCGACCAGCCCAGGGCCAGGGTGCAGGCCAACGCCCGTCGGGCTCAGACCACCTCGGTGTTGGCCTCGGATTATGTTTGTGTACCTCAGTCTGTCCGATCCCTGGAGTCCGGAACCAAGATGGATGCACCTCTCCTGACTGGTGGGAGGCCGAGTTCTGAAGTGACTTCCGTGCAGGAAAGGCGCTGCACAACTGCAGCTGCTTGCCGCCCGGCTGGTCAGCGAAGGTCAGTGGCCGTGGGCGCAGGGCCTAACTGGACCCTGTGTCGCCTTGGTTCCACTGCTGATGGCCCTTCAGCTGGACCAGCCACTGCTGCACTGCTGCCGCCGCCGCCGCCGCCGGAAGTCCTATTTCAGTACATTTTAACAGGAAAAAAAATGTATGAAATAATGCTGACCAATGTGAAGAAAATGGTGGAAGGTTTAACTTGGCATCGAAACCAAACAAGATTCAGTTCAATGAAAAAGTTACTCAAAGGCCAGACCTAAAACAATAAGAAAATGAAGAGAAGCAGAATACATAGGCATTATAGGCTCATGTATACTACAGAGAGGTTGACTCTCACCACACTCTGCTCTATCTCTCCCTCATATTTCTGTCCAGGGATCATCCTTTAAGTATGGCCATAATTGCAATGACTGTTGAGTGTGTATTTCATGCATATGACATGAGCAAAAGTTTATAATTGGAAAAAAAGTACCAAAAGTTAGTGTTTTCCAAATAAACTTTAAAGTAGAAAAGTTAGAAATAAGACAAGGAAATCTCTGAAAGGTAGACAAATACATGAAAATTAAGACTAAACCCTCCAGCTGAATATTTATGATCAGGCTATCAACAGCAGAGACACAGAAATTATGCATAACTTGGGTAATGTTTGTGTGTGTGTGTGTGTGTGTGTGTGTGTGTGTATGTATGTATGTATGTATGTATGTGTGTTTGTGTGTATGTTTGAATAACCCTAAATATAAATATTTAGAAGATCAAGGCCAAAGACTGGTCACTACAATTTTACTATCCTAGTGCAATTGCCTAAGAAAGCAGTTGCTACCTGAAAGGTTGTAAGGAAGTGTGAACTGGGTCAACCACAAAAATCTTAGTGTTCATTTCAAAAGTTTTCTCTTTCAGTCCTCCACTGTATAGTCCAAGGCAAGCTATATGCAAGCTGTATTTATGGGGTAGTACAAACAGCTTCCACTTCACCTGCAGCCTGAATAGAAGGGTCAATGTCCTGCAGATTGCACACTTTGTTTTTCTGACAAAGATCTCCCTGTCAAGGGAGATTCTGAAGATGCAGAGTTCTGAGAAAAAGTTTCCAACTAAATCAAAATGCTGTGAGGATCTGTCCAGTGGAAAGAGGTGAGGGACAGAGTCTACCTGGAAGTGCATAAGCACAAGCCATGTAATGGAACTGGAACTTTTGGATGATCATTGCTTCCTTGCTAAGGAACGAGACCCTGACAAGTTTACACAACTCTTCCTCAAATCAGAAGTTTAGTTTCTCATACCATGACATGCCTAGAAGAAAAAAAATCAAATTTTAAAAATGTTTTCAAATGCTGAAATACATACATACATACATACATACATACACACATACATACATATATACACAGACTTAGCTATAAGCCATGCCAACCTGCTCCCTGTCATGATGTCTGTCATGACTCTTCTATTTAGGCCACAGGTGAAATGGAAGCTGTTTGTACTATAGCTTGCATATAGCTTGCCTTGGACTATACAGTGGAGGACTGAAAGAGAAAACTTTTGAAATGAACACTAAGATTTTTGTGGTTGACCCAGTTCACACTTCCTTACAACCTTTCAGGTAGCAACTGCTTTCTTAGGCAATTGCACTAGGATAGTAAAATTGCAGTGACCATATGATGTGTATGTATTAGATTACTAGATTTTATGTAGTAACTCATCGAAAAGTGTGTGGTGTGTGTATATATACACATAAGCTGCTTCATATGGGTCTACAATAGCAGACAAACATTATAAATATAAATAATAGTGCTACTGAATATATGGTACTTGAACTTTGTAAGCATTTTACAAGTTTGCAGTTTAATCTCACAGTAAACACAGGAATTCAAGTTTAAAAGATAAAGTAACTTGCCCATGTCTTCAGACTTGGATTCAGTGGCAGAAGAATTTGACTTTATGATCATCTGATGAAGTAAACTGAGAAGCCCCGAGCTAATAACAGAAATGGAGAGTGTGAGTCTGTGGTAAAAGGGTAGTCCGAAGCCCAACAGTTCTAACAAAAATAATGTGAATAAAAAAATGGCAAGGTCAGATAATAGAGATAATAATTACCAGAATTTCAAATATATTAGGTCTCTTAGTTACTATTCTATTGCTGTGAAGAGATACCATGACCAAGGCAACTCTTATAAAAAAAAAAGCATTTAATTGGCTTTCTTACAGTTTTATAGGCTTAGTTCATTATCATCATGACAGGGAGCAGGTTGGCATGGTGCTAGAGAAATAGCTGAGAGCTCATATCTGATCTGATGCAACAGTCAGAGAGAGAGAGAGAGAGAGAGAGAGAGAGAGAGAGAGAGAGAGAGAGAGAGAGTCGGAGACTAGTAGGGACTAGGACTAGTGTGGGCTTTTGAAACCTTAAAGTCCACCTCCCAGTGACACAGTCCCAACAAGGTCACACCTCTTACTTCTTCCTAAGCAGCTTCACCAACTGGGACCAAGCATTTAATAGATATGAGCCTATGGTGGGACATTCTCATTCAAACTGCCACACTGGGACATAGTATGAAATAAAATGGAGATAGAATGTTTTCAGGATGCTGAAGACTTTATCAAGGGAACTCCAAGATTTGAAAGCATGGAAATAGTAACACAGATTAATAGAAATTGAAAACAGCTATGTGTAGAGGTGATGAACCACATTTCAAGATCTATCACTTGGAGGAGGTTATTTAGATAAAAAAATTAATTTAAAACTAAACCAGTAGGAACTTTAAGAAAGCAAAGAATTGCACAACCAGCATAGCTGGGCTATCCCTAAGGTTGAATACAAACTTTCAAAAGGTAGTCATGCAGGTCCTGTGCCTGTACCTGGGCCAGCGCCTGCACCTGCGCCTGTACCTGTGCATGCTCCTTCGCCTGTGCCTGTGCTTGCACCTGCGCATGTGCCTGTGCTTTTGCCTGCGCATGCGCATGCGCCTTCACCTGCCCCTGTGCCTGCACCTCTGAGGGAGTAAAGCTCAGTGGAAGGATCATGGGCTGTGGCACTGCTCAGAACTAGGTTCAGTTCCAGGTACTTCATTTGTCATTGTGACCTAATGTAGAATGACTTAATTTTCCGGAATCTCATCAGGAAAACGGGAACAAATTAGCACACGGGATTATAATAACTAATGAAAATGGCATGCAGGACCGCAGAGCACATTCTCTAAACCTTAGTTCTCTGATGAATATTTTCTCATTCTGAAAATGACTGTTTTACATTGTTGAACTACATGGATTTGCTTTGTTTTTCTTTGTCCACTCAGTATGAGAACGTAGAAATGTTCTTCTTTTGTACGAATCAGGAAAATACAGAATATGGAGATAGTGGAAACATGAAAGAAATCTTGGCAAAAGATGAAAATGAACATGGGTGTCTTCTGTTACACAAAAACCTACCTCTTACTATAAATTAGTAAACCTTTTCTTTCAGCTTTTGTTTGTGCTTCTTGTCGCAATCTGTTGGTGTGAACAGATACCTACAGCAGTACTAGCATGTTCCCGAGTAACCATGAGTTCAAAGAAGAGATCACAAACAAATTAAATGGTAATGACATCAATAAAAATGAAAACTCTAATGTACTAAACATACATAATACAAATAAACCAAGTGCTGAGAGGCTGGAGCTGTAACTTCCTACATATAAGAAAAAAACAATGGTTCAGGATACTAACCGTGTACCTTTGCAAAATAAGGAGGAAAAAGAGCCAAATAGCCAAACACAAGCAACAACACAACACAATGAGACAAACAAACAAACAATGGTTCTAAGTGACAGAGAAAGGCCAACAATGAATAAGAAACACTTCGAAAAGAAAAATGGAGTCCTTGAAAGTATTGACAAAATAGGCAACTTTAGTTTTGACTGACTAGGAAAAAGAGAAGACTATTATTAAAATTAGGAATGAGCACAAAAACATTATTGAAGATCCAAAAAAGAGATGAGACGATAAACGAACGCTGTGAACAGATACCTACAGAAGTTTTCTAACGTGTGTGAAATGTGCAAATTCCTAGAGTGACATAAACGGGAAAAATCAATTCAAGAAGGAAGTTTAAGTTCTGAGGAGAGTTTGGGATAGTGGCTCATGCCTTTAGTCCCAGCACATGGCTTGTGGGTCTCTTATCAGTTCAAGGCTGATAACATATGGAAACTTAGCTCAGTAATTAAGTCAATTAGTAATTAGATTATGGTGTGATCTGGGGCACCTACTAGACATATAAAGACAAAGAAAAAAAATAGATTTGAAAGTCCAGCAATACACTATGAGATAGCAGTCCTTCCTGTTGTCATGGATGAGAGAATATAGGACACCAACAGTGGTTTCAACAGAGTGCTGAAGCAACAAGCCATTCACATGCAAAGAATTGAGGCAGACACAGCCACAAGCTTGTGCCCCATCTAGGAGGATGCAGAGTCAGGAAGATTGAGAGTTAGAGGCCAGCCCTTGCCATACTGTGACTTCCCTGACCCTTCCTAGCTGTTATAACAATAATGCCTTGTCTCAAACAAACACCTCCCTTGACCCAAATACAAAAGTTAACTCAGCACAGATCAGAGCTAACTGTAAGACCCAACCTATACAATTCTTATAGAGGTATAGAAGAGTCAATTCCTGTGACCTTTGGGTAAGCAACTGTTCCATAGATATGATACCAAATCCATAAGGGGTGGAAGAATGGGGAACAGATGAATTAGACACCATCAAAATCAAAGGTTTTACTTTAAAGAATGATACTAAAAAGGAATGGAAAAACAGCTCAAAGAAGGAAAGATATTTGAAGTGTGTCTGTTAGAGAACTTGTCTCTATGGCAGTTAAAGAATTTGTACAACACCACAATAAAAAGACAAATAACCCAAATAAAAATGTAAAGGCAATGAATAGATATTTCTCCACAGAAGAGAAATGAGTATATGGATGTTGCTTGACATCATTAGTTATTAGGGAAACAGAAGAGCACAGTAAAATGCCGCTTCAGACCTATAAAGATGTCCAGAATGTCAAAGTGATAGTAATAGTTGTGAAGGCTGAAGAGAAACAGGAACCCTCATCCACCACTGCTGACAATGAAAAAAATACTACAACCACGGAGGGAGACAGCCTGACTAACTATTGTTGAATAACCCTCGTCCAACTCTTTGGTATAAATCCAAGAGAAATGATAGCACATGTCTACACAAAAATTTTGCATAAATATTTATAGTGGCATTATTAATAATAACCAAAACAAAAATATAATAATCCTTGCTCTGGAAACCATTCAGCCATAAGAAAAAAAATGAAGTCCTTGGAAATACTGTGATAGAGAAGAAACTTGAAAGTACCATGTTAAGTGAAAAAAAGCCATTTGTCTAGCCTAGTCGTAACAGGACACAGAATGGATAGCAAGTGCTTTAGGAGGCAAAAGGTTTTGAAGCTAAATGACGGCGATGGTGTGGAGGACTAAAACTCACCAAGGTGTTCACTTTGTGTTTTTGAAGTACATTATTTTTAAAAAGTAGGGATTGAGGCAATAATGGTGTAGTTCAAAGAACAGAATATTTCAAAGCTCTATTTATATATTTCTGTTTATTAAAAAAGCTCAACTTTCTTTGTGTCAACCATTGATTACATATTAGTCACACCACTGTGAAAGTAAAAATACTCAAGTGGCTGCCTGATGTTGAATTAGCCTTACTCATTTCCTGCTTGTGAAGTGCACTGGTACGCTCATGGCTAAAGCAACAGACAAAAGGATAGACTTTCTGCAGGGTAGCCTTCGGCCACCTATGACTTGGGAGGTAGAAACTGAAAATTAATCTGGATCCAGACATAGCTGCTAAGTGACAGTGATGACTCACATTTAAGAGGAGACTTCCTGTGACTGGCTGGTTTCTGGAGAATGCCTTGATCAAGTCATTAATACCACAGGCTGCAGGTATTCGTCCTTCGTTCTATATATTTTTGTTGCTTTTTGAGCCATAATCTGTTGCTCGATAGCTAATTCCTACTGCTGCTAGATTTCTCTTAAAGTCACAAGAGAAATATACTTATTTTCAGGTTTGACCCCCTTTTCTCTTTTTCTACTGATTAAATAGTTTCAGTTCTTTCATAAGTTTGCTTAAACCTTTAAAAATTGTGTTAAAATGCATATAACCTAAAATTATTATTTTTTCATTTTAGCCATTCATAGTATTAAGTACATTCTTATCTTTATATGAACAATCTGCACAAGTTCTTCATCTCACAGAAGGGAAATTCCATAGCACCTGAACAACTTTCCACTTCCTCTTTTCCCAGCCTCTGGCCCAAAGCATCCTACTTTCTGCCTCCAAGACTCTCACATAAATGGAATCACTCAGAGTTTGTCTCTCTGTGACTGGATTATTTCACTTAGTGTGTGATTCCCCCTCCCTGACACTGACACACACACACACACACACACACACACACACACACACACACACTTCCTGCCTCACAGATACTCTTCTCTGATTGCAGTTAGTTCGTACTGCACTGAAGAAGGGGAGGCCCAAACCCATTCATTAATCTAAGCACCTTCTGGGAGGCTGGGAATTCCCCGAGGACGCTACATTTCTAATGAAGATTATTTTAGATTCCCTTGATTGCATCCTGCCCCTATTGACTCACTCAGAGTGCCACCATCAAGTGAAGTGCTTGAGCCCTGAGACACTCCCCGTAGCTCCTTGCCTGCCTTCTTAGGCAGCACTGTCTGTCCTCAGCACAAGAAACTCTAGAAATTGCCTTTTATGGTTGTAATGAGATCGGCAAAGTGTGTAGTGGATCTGCATGAAAAAATGAATTTTTGTATGCACTTCCTCTGTAATAACATTTCATATTTTCATTAATCTGATCCACAGACAGAATCAACACAGTGACTCTGGCAGAAAAGAAATACTAAAAATTATTACTATAAACTGACCTCGGTCTCCAAATTGATGTTTTATAATGACTCAGAATTACTACACTGAACACTTCTTTACAGGTGGATATAAACACATAAAATTGAATTTTTTCTTTTGCAGACACATACTAGCTTGCACATAATAAGCCAATAGTTGTTTAAAAAAATTATACCAAGCCATATATATATGTGCAATGAAACAGGCTTTAAACTCAATGGCAGGCTAACACCCTAACAAGAGTACTGGAGTTTTAAAAAAAGAGTTAACCTTTTGTGAAAAGTTAAGATGAACCCAGTGATATCTTTCACCAATTTTCTGGGTTAGGAGAAAAAAAAAGTTGAAATAATTGGTTAGCAAGGTGGAAGTTGTACATAATTCAAAGCCTTCTCCCTGGAATGCAGCTCTTATTAATGTGCTGGTAATTCCTCGGGGATTACAAATCATTTAAATTCCTGTAAGTTGCAATTTTAATTATTTTTTATTACTTAGTTTTACCAAATGGGCAAATTTATAATAAGGAAGAAATTAAGTACAAAGAACTTGTAAATAGGAAAATATATCTTCTTCTACATTACACTCACGGGACTATTTAAAAATTAGCTTGCTATTCTCTTTTTCTTACCTCTTTTTGTGGGGGGTGGAGTTCAGCGAAATATACTGATATGGTAATGTGAACATGCACATCCTATATTCCATACATTATAACCAAACAAGTATGTATTGAGAGGCAGTAGAATGATGAATAATGCATGCCTAGGCGTACAAATATAATATTTTTTCTTTATTTTGAGAATCCCTTACTTATGTTTATTTCTGACAAGACACCTGAAATCTTGTTTAGGCAAATGATATCTCATGTTGGTTAAATTCCCTAAGAAGGCAATTCACTATTCTCTACCAGGGCAAATTAATTATTAAAAGAGATTTGCTGGGCAGAGGTGGCACACGCCTTTAATCCCAGCACTTTGGAGGCAGAGGCAAGCAGATTTCTGAGTTCGAGGCCGGTCTGGTCTACAGAGTGAGTTCCAGGACAGCTAGGCTACACAGAAAAATCCTGTCTCGAAAAACTAAAATAAATAAGTAAATATATAAATATATAAATAAGAACAAAAAAAAAACAGATTCTATCTTAACCTGCATGTCATGGCTTGAATAATACTAACCTCCCTTAGACTCACAGGTTTGAATGCTTGGTCATTAGGTAATGTTGCTAAGACAGGGATTAGGAGATTTTGGCTTTATTGGAGTAGGCAAGGCTTTGTTGGCAGAAGAGTGTCTCTGGGGGGGGTGGGCTTTGGGGTTTCAAGCCTGGCATAGTGTTTCTTCCTCTTCCTCTTCCTGGTGCCTGCTGATCTGGGTGTGGAATTCAGCCATCTCTATAGCACCAGGTCCATCTGCACCCTCTATGCTTCAGGCCATGATGATAACGGACTAAACCTTTGAATGTTACCCTGCTCCAATTAAATGCTTTCTTTTATAATGCTTCCATGATTGTGGTGTCTCTTCTTAGCATAGAACTAAGACACTGTGGCATGGATAGCTTGTGTAGTATTGTGTCTGAAGCTTAAGAAACTTATTTAGCACATAGTTTACAGTTTTCTTCCCAAGCACAGGAAATTTCTCAAAGCCGTCTTGAACTTAGTGTCAGCACATTCAGAAACTTCACAGTGTACAGGGAAAACATAAAATACAACATATATCCATTTGTCAATAAAGAGTAGAGGGGAACTTATCTCATTTTCCCTTTGAGATCCAAGTATAAAAAGATGTGGCCAGAGTGCTCACATTCTTTAATAGAAATCTTTTGCTGCCTTCTGTTGGCCATGATTTTCACAGCTTGACTAGCCTATTTCCACTTGACCTATATGGCATATTCTAATAGAGTATAATTTTATTAATGAAAGCTGATTCTTATTAAATTATTTTTAAATGTATGTATGCATGTATGTATGTATGTATGCATGCATGCATATGCCATATACCATGTGAAGAGAAGGTCAGAAGAAGGAACTGGAGTCCCTAAAAGTGGAGTTACCAGTACTTGTGAATTACCAGATATGGGTGCTGGGAATTGAATTCAGGCCTTCTGGAAGAATCCCAAGAATTCTTAACTTCGCTCCAGCCCCTAAGTTATTATAACCTGTGCCACAATCTCTGAGTTCTTTTTGATTTTGAACACCTCATGGATTCTTTGCTTCACCTCCTGAACACACATGCTTACTCACATTGCTTTACACTTCGCCTGCCTCGGTATGTGCCACTTCTTATTGCTAGCATCATCGTTATTTCAACATTTGAGTTGATAGAACTTAACTTGTCATGGAAATAGCTAGAATATTCACAATTAGCTCCAGATATTGCTGGCAGGCAGCAGAGTTTCAGTGTTTGACGGTCAGTCTTGGTTGTAGATTGAGAAGTACTTGGAGGCTTAGTCGGGAATCTAGCTATGACGCCTCTCCAGGTTTACCAGAGACAGTTACATCAAGATGTCTCTGAGCTAATGAATGGCTTAATCCATTGAAGATTTAGAATTTGAGCAGGGAGGTGGGATAACTGTGGAGGGTGGGGTACGGCTGGAGGTAGCCTTTCCTCAGGGTTGTGTCTTTGGGGTGACGCCTTGCCCTGCTTCCCTCCAGTTGCACACGAGCATCTCGGCCACAGCTTCCTCCACCAAGTCGATAACACTTTTGGAGCTGCAAAGATTTCCTCCTTCAAGTTGTTCTTGTCCGGTGCTCAGTCACAGGGCCAGGAGATGTGACTAATCTATAGCATGACACTCTTTGAAGTCATCTGAGCAGTTAGTGAGCTTTTCCTTAAAAAACATTCCTTTCCATTAACCAGCCTCCAGATAGCCTCCTGCATGGCCGGCTAGGATCTCAGGAATGCCTTCAGGCTCTGAGCAGTTGTAGCTTGCCCCTTTCCTGTGAGGCTGTGGTTGGTACCCGCCTACAGATGCTCATGTAATGGTTGCCTCAGATCTGCATCTCTTTAGTCTGCTCCGTTCCTCATGCCCTCTGCTCTTCCCTTTACTCTCTTGCTCTCTTCAATTTTCTCTTTCTGAAAAGTGAAAGCCAGGGTATTTCTTTCCGTAATGTGTGCGAAGCAATCAAGGACATGTCCCCTTCTGTAGCATTCCTGTTTGTGACTTTTGGTTTATGTCATTGTTTAGCCATACTAAGTTCAAGTACTAAGTTCTTCTTTCAGTTACCCTGGCATAGACACAGGTGGCTGCAGCAAGCTTCAGATGTTACATGGGAGATTCCAGCGTCAGTACAGGATTCTCTTTCCGTAAGAGCCTAGAAGAATCGTTGGAGTCACCAAAGCAGCATTATCACCAATTTTCAGTGGTTAGAGCTGAGCTGATAAGCAAGTTAGGTGACCAATTACTGTGGAGAGAAACAAGGTTGCCACAGCTGACATACACTACAAAAGATTTATCCACAAGGGGGGAAGTCCAGCATCCCCCAGAACATGTGGACGCAGATTCTTCATAGAATCGAATATACTGATGAGGATATTCGAGAACAGGATTGGCTATAGTGTAGGGCAGTCAAATCCACTGTGGAATTTAAGATTATGTAAGAAAGAAGCCCAGGAGAGCTTAGCCAAACCATTTTGCCCCTGCTGCAGTTGTTAGTATAACACGTATTGACAGAGGACATCTCACCATTTGGTGTCACTCCTCTTATTCCTCTGTCTTACTTTCTCAACTGGATGATATGTGGCTGAATATTGTGGTAGAGAGAAATCAATAAAAAGGCTGTCTAAGGACTAGATCAATAATGGTACTTCTGACCTCAGTTGGACCTATGAGCTGATAGTGGCCCTAAGCATCTGATAAAGTTACTGATGAGTGATGCTATCCTCTAAGCCAGAGGCTACAAATTGCCAAAGGCAGCTTGTGAGTCCCAGATGTCCTATTTAAATATTATAATTATATTGTTCAATTGAATGGCCATTGATATTTAAAAATTAGACTATACAGAACATGCTCAATTGTAGCTTCCTTGAGAAATCTGATTTGTGACACCACTGTGCCCGCACCCTACAGGATAGTGATTGCACAGGGTTACCCAGTTATGGTCTAGCAGAATGGAGCCTGTGTTCTTGTGACCTCCATTCTGCTGCCAGGACTAGTCTCTTCCTACTCTAGATCATTGCATTCCTTGAAGGCACCTGTTGGGCTCTGTCATATTTTAAAACTGAGATTGATCACAAATCAATCTGTATATCATGGCCATAGTCAATTTTGAAAGCAATTGTCACATTTTTTTTGAGGATTTCAACTTGTCTTCAAATATTTTCAGTGTCCTAAATATATTTTGTTCTATTGTGGGTGTGGAGATTCCCAATGTCTACTGCATACATCCTTCTTGCCATGTCCTGGTGGCAACATGCTTGCTTTCTTACTTTCTTCATATGTAATATTTCTGTGAAGGACTGAATAATACCTGATACCTAATAACCCAAAGATATCTCTGTCCTAATCCTAGGAATGTATGGTTATGTTATATGGCAAGGAAGATTTTGCATTTATTACTTAGTTAAGGATTTTTGGATGGGCATATTATTCTGTATTACCCAGTTGATCTCTCTATGACAGGAGAACAGACTTGGAGATGATGATGTGGGGTTGATGACATTACTAAGTTGGGAGTGACAAGGATCCTGGTAGCACTGTAGGCATCAAGAGCTCAGAAGAACCAATGCTTCTCAAGAAAGACTCTAGACATCTGCCCTTTAAAACTTGAATGTATTACATTTTGTGCAATTTAAGACACAACTGTTATAACTTCAATAAGAAAATCACTACATGTTCTATATTTGCTTATAGATGTTGCCTTTTCCTTGAAAAACTTCTCGGTCACTAGCACATTGTGGAGCCCCTCAGTGATTCTGCCTATATGCATAGATCCCAAGGCTGTTGAGAGCAGGCCATTTGCCAGTTAATGTTGTGTTTGTCCTAGTACTTATTAGGTGACTGAGTCCAGTCAATAGTTATAAAATATATGTTGAGTGAAAGGAAGATAGGACATAAGGAAACACTAGAGATATTGAAAACTAAAATGGCCGTAGAGAGCAGGTGTACCTAGTCTCCTGTGATGCTTGAATAGCCAATATAGTAAGCTTTCCATCTTAGCTTTTTAATGTGTCTAGAGTATGTTCATTGGCTTGATGAGCAGTAAAGAACAGGACAGAGAGGAAAGAAAGAGGTGCTTGACCAGAACAGGTCAAAATGCACAACCTCTTTTCCTTACAAGTGGGTGTGTGACAGACAGATCATGGAAAACTTACTCTGCTTTCCGGAGTAATAGAGAAGGAGATTCTAGTAACTGAGATTTAAATTTTACTTCTCCTGAATGCTCCTTCTAAATCCTGTGGAGTATAGAATTCTAAAGTCAGGTTTTTGTTTTTGGGAGACCGTTGTCTTCAGAATGCTACTTGAGTCTAGATATTGCAGATTCCCTTAGCAAATGAGGTCAGGATAATTTTTCCTTGTTTTGTGACACACATTCACGTAGGTTACAGCTGTCTACATGGACAATGTGCTATTTCAGTGCAACTTAGATGCTGGCATCGAGGCAGAAAGTCTCCAGGGAAGGTTACACATTTGCATAATGTCACCGAAGGTTTGTGTTCCTGTATTAACTGACAGCGACGGGCAATGACAGGATGCCAGACAGCTGTGTTGATGACAGAGCCTCTGAAAATAGAGAGTGCATGTGTCTTCCAGATGACATCAGCCTTCAATTATGGGAAGATGCGAGGACATCTAAAGGAAGGAGAGAGAGGAAAGGTGGGAGTAAAGCCATGGGGGAGTCAGGATGACAGAGGGTGGCATTTGATCACCGAACAAAGGAGAAAAGGAAATGTTTTAATTATGTCAGATTCTGTGTAACAGCATGTGGAGCTTGGCACCAATGGCTTAAACATTTTGTATAAAGGGTTGATGGAAGCAGAGAGCAAATAGATTCAGATTAGGCTAGCATTATTTCTGTCATTTTCCCATTCTGCTGTGTGGATGACAGGCTGAACTCTTGTTTTTATGTGCAAGCGAATGAAGTGTGTCCTGAGGCTCTGCTCCTTTATTGGACCACAAGGCCAACCTCTCCACTTCTGCATTGTACCCATCCCGATGAAGATGAAGAACTGAGCCCTCAATCCAGTTCTTTAAAAGAATCTGGTGTGTGAACACCTTAGAAAGTGGTAGAACTTCTTTATGTAGTTGTGCATGCCCTTTGTGTGTGTGTGTGTGTGTGTGTGTGTGTGTGTGCGATTTTTATATCACACAAATCACCCCACCCCAAACCCTGTAACTACTACTATATTTTTATTCTCAGATCCACCAAAACAGAGAGATTCCCTTTCACTGTTTCTGTATCCTTTCAGTGACTCGTTGTCTTGGCACTTGTCCCCAGAGGAAACTCTGAGATAAGGATGCTTACATACATCAGTGATTTATTTAAGACACTCCCACTGGAAACTACAAAAGAAACAAGGAAAGCAGGAAATAGGATGGAAGAGTCAAGCAGAGGTACAACATGCGATGATGTCCTAAACTGTACCAGATTCCCGCACCCACCCCGTGAGTTCTCACAGTTTGTGACACCAGGCAGAAAGCTGGTGTGCATGCTCTGTGGCATTCAGTACAGAGACAGAGCCTGCCCCAGGGTTAGAGGCATTCTCTATGCACAGATATTGGACTCTAGTCACCTAATGGCAGTCCCTCGGAGAGGTAATGCTGTGGCCCGGAGGGGAAAAAGTACACACTGAGTTGTAATTTGTGCGGTGGCACAGGTGTAGAGTCTTAAGTGAAGAGTGACAGAGTTGGCTTTACTTATCAAACTATTCTTTCTGAAGGTGGAGTCCCCTTTCCAGAGGGAGCTTTAGTAGGACATTTTTTATTGATTAATTGATTAACACATTTATTTTATTATGTTTTCCTTATTTGCTTATTTAGTGGTACATTGGTATACGTCCCACAAAGCACAAATTAGGGTCAGAAAACAATGCATAGGCGTCAATGTTTTCCGTCCTTTATGTGAGTTTCTGGGGCATAGCAAGAGTCTTTATATAAAGCTGAGTCATCTCCATGGCCCATCAGAAGAGGTTCTTGATGGCATTATCTCTTCCTATGATGCCATTTCTATTTCCTGCCATCAAGAGATTTCTCTGTTTCTCATTTTTTTTTGATTGATATTCATCAGGGTGTATTTCCCTTTTTAAAAATACTGTAGCAAGAGGGATAGTTTACATGGTTCCTGATGCCCTGTGCACACAAGTTCTTCAGTCTTGATTTCTTTGGAGTACTTGCCTACAGTGATTGTAGCCCCTATCCCACAGGACTTTGTAACTTTCTCTCTCTTCTCCCTCTCTTCCTCTCCCCTCTCTTCTCTCTCTTTTTTTCTCTCTGTCTCTGTCTCTCTCTGTCTCTATCTCTCTCTGTCTCTCTGTCTCTGTCTCTTCTCTCTCTCTTCTTTCTCTCTGTCTCTCTGTCTCTCCCTCTGTCTCTCTCTCTCTCTCTCTCTCTCTCTGTATGTGCTTCCCAATTAATCTCTCCTGGCTAGTTTTAGAGTGACATCTTGTCGAAGTCCTTTCTTTTTGTGATCCCTGTCTTATAGCTAAGATTCATTTTTGACTTTTGTTACTAATAAGAGTAACCCTCACAGGGGCTGTTTAGTCAGTATTCTCCTGGATCAGGTGATTTAGAAACAGTTATTCACATTGGTCCTGAGAACTGGGAAATAACTTCTTATAGATAAGGAAACAAAAATAAATAAGTAAACAACCACAATTTGCCAAAGATCTTTCTGCTTCTTCTTGGAGCAAACATCAGATTTTTGAAATAAAAACTCAGTACCCTTTCCTGTTACCTCATCACTTAACACTGTCTCCCAGATACCTGGAACTTGAATTTTCTAAAATCCTGGAAAATTAAAGGCAAATACATGCTTGAGTTCTCTAAGGTTAGTCATAGTTGTTGCCCTCTTTAGTGAGGCCTGCTGCTGAATAAAAAATCCATTCTCAGTCCCTATGGGCAGTCTGCTAACTAACAGCTCTTCTTGAATTGATGTTTTCTGTTCTCATTAGAGGCTCTTAGCATATCAAAAAGGTGTTTTAAAAATCACTCTGAGAATCGAAAGAGCAAGCCCAAGCATATTTTGATGTATCCATAATGAGGCTAGCTACTTCAGTTAATAAACAGGCTGAAGCACTATGAACAGAAGATCCCCACACCTCCCTGCACCTGCTCCGCCCCCAATGGCCCCACAGATGGGTTTCCCCTGAGAGTCTGGTACTCCTGTCTGTTAGGACGAAACAAGGTCATATGATAACAGCCACTGTTCTCCTACTGAACACAGGCTAGGCATCTTCTTTTTTATTCTAAAACTCTACATTAAATAGGCTCCAGGTTAGTTGTGTTCTCTGGTTATGACCTTGACTGGGTTTTTCTCTCATCTGTCTCAATGTAGGAACTTCACTCTTACCATCTGCTTCTGACCTCATCTACTGCTGTGTGGCAAACTACTGAGCTCAGGGGTGCCTGAGAGAAGAAAGCGTCCTGTACCTCTCATCTTGTGGGTGAGAGTTTGTGCAAGAAATTGCTAAGGTGACTGGCCTCTATCTTGTGGTTTCAAGTTTGGGTTTGGATAAAAATCAGATGTTTGGGTGAGATGCAAGAGTGAGCTCAAGTAGTAGCAAGCAGAGAGCAGGTCAGGGAACGTTCTGTGAAAGCCTCAGACTAAGTAAAAATTGGAAAGATTTAAAAAAAAAAACAGATTTGGAGGGCAGAAGTAGAAAGTCCGATGTCCCTTAAGTATGAAGCTAAGAAAGAGAAAAACAAAGAAGTGTTAAAGGGCAGGTAACAACATTTCAATAAGTAATGATATGTGTAAGTTCAGCATACACCACTCGGTGACATTCTACAAATTAGTAACAAGGTAGAAACTAGAATAAAACAAATTACTTTTCCTAACAGCACTAGAAAATATAAAATGTTTGGGAATGAACTTAATAGAACATACAAGAACATAAATGGAGATTTAAAAAAATAATTGCTGGTAATACAAAGATATAGCCAAGAGATAAGTATATTAAAGACAAAGTTCCACCCCTAAATAAAACTCAGTGTAATTGATAATAGTTGGGAAGGAGAAAATTGGTTTTCTCCAATGGAGTATCAGAGTGGGCTACATCAACCACACCCCAGGGCAGGCCCTGGCCAGCACAAAATGCATTCTATGTTCATTATATCTATTATATTATTATAATTATATTTATTATATTATTACAACTATATTGATTATATTTTTAGAATTATATCAGTTATATTATTATAGCTATATAAATTATATAATTACAATTATATTGATTATATTATAATTAATAAAATAAGTATTATTTTATTACACATTTATTTTTGTGTGTATGTACTTTTTGTTTTATTTTTGTTAGATCTTGCCTTTTTGTCTTTTCGTTTGTTTTTCTTTTTGTTTTTGAGAGAGCAGAGAGAGAAAACATGAAGTTATATGGGTAGGGAGGTAGGGGAGGATCTAGGAGTGGGGGAGGGGAAGGAATATGATCAAAATATATGATATGAAACTAAACTTAAATATAAAAAAGTAAGATCACCTAATGCAGGAAAGAGCTAATTTACCTCTCTAGTAAATCTTGAATTTAATTCTATTTTAGTTAGAACTCTAGAAGGAGTCTTTCATATTTGTGATCTAAAGCTCATAAGAGTAAATAATTACCAAGTATTTTTATAAATAAATGCAAACTTTAAAAAGGAAAAAATCCAGAAGAGTGTGACATACCAACCATTATGATTCATTATAAAGGAGCAAAACCAGTGTCATGCTGATGAAGAAAAGCACCAGCTAATGGACCCAGCTGAAGCCCAGAAATGAAGTCACATGCCTGACCACTTGGTATATGACGGTTGTGACATTACAAATCAGCAGATGATATTACAAATTATAGAGTAGATTGTTAACACAAAGTGGAGAAATTCTCCATTCATGAAGAGGAAAAATTGTAATGGAACGATTACTTAAAGTTATATGAACCTCTGATGAATCTTAAATGCTGAAGATAGACTTGAGCTAAAATTCTGGCCTTGGATTGTAGAAGAGTTAAAACAAATAGATCTCCCAAGTATAGATCAATCAGGAAAACCTCCATGTATTTGATTTTCACCATATTTTGTTTGTTTTGCTGTTGGTGTTTTTTCCCCACTTCGTAATACTTTCCCATAACCATGTTAAGATGTGATGAGACCCTGCCAGTCTTGCTGGCAAGCGGTGGCTAGGGGTGACCAACTTAACTATCACCGAGGCAGAGCTCCAGGAATCTGAGTTGGTCCACCCTAATATCTACTCCATTTATGAGCTGCTGGAACATGTGAAGGGGCCTGGTCTTGCAGGATCTCCATGACTTTGCCAACAGCATCATCACATCTGAGAGGAGTCTTGGCAAGGGTCCACTATTGATGGTGTGGCAGAAACCAGAGGCCTTGAACCAGACCAATGACTCATTGCAATGAAACTTTGCATAGACAGCTGTTTGGTTAAAATGGTAGACTATGTGACTTGTTGCAGCTTCTAATGAAACTACGATGTCATAATAATGTGATGGAGAGGCAGGAAGGATGCAGGAGGGAGAAGTAAGTGTGTGACTGAGCTGGAGACATGGCGGCTATGACAGGTTAGAGAAGGCTGTAGTTGGTGGAGGAGCCCAGTAGCTTCAGCAGGTTGGTATCCAGCAACCTGGAGCTTGATCAGGCTCAGCCTACCAAACAAGCTGCCCAGCTGCAGGATTATCTGGCTCTGAACAGCGACAAGATGTCTGAGATGAAGAATGGTCCATTTATTGGATTGGACCTCCTCAAAAGACCTCCATGGTCTGAGTGTCTCGGGAAGGCCATGTTGGTCCATTGCCTGTGCTTTGGCCGAGGGCTGTGTTCATATCTATAGGTTGCACTGCTACTGGAGACTGAGCAGAGGTCTTTGACCCAGGCTGATACTGGAGGCCATGTGGATATTCATGGTTCTGTTGCCAGAAACCATGGACCTGTGTTCCTGCTAGCCGTAAAGAGAACGGATGCTACTCCTATAGTGGTATCCATGATTGCATACTCACAGTTGAGAAAGAGGAATAAAGAAGGTTTGTGACAACCCTACCTTACCTCCACCCCACCCTCACAGGTCTAAAACAAGTCATAACCTAAGAAGGAAGCCATCAAAAAGAACTCTTAAAATTTTTGTTGGGAATGCTGGGATGTAGCTTACTGCAATTCATGGCTCCCGTCAGGGTTACAGATAGAGAAGGACTCCACCTTCCTTAGGGGGCTGGCTACTGGGAGTTTGACCACAGGGAAGGATGAGCAGGCATGGGAGGACTGGGAGGTGAACATGATTGGGATGCATGACGTGGGATTCCCAATAAACTCCAAAAAATATTGTTGGAATAAAAAGATGTGATGAGAGACTAGATGAAGGTATTTGCAGAATATCTAAGATGAAATCAGACATTAAATATATGGACAACAGAGTGAACATTACATGAACACAAAAGAAAGGAAGTGAATAGAGAATTACCCAAAGATGACAAATGTTGGTAACTTAAAGAAGTGGAAAGCAAGTGGCTAAGGATGTATACAGAAGCACACAGAAGACAAGCAAAGTAAGTGTACAAATATCATTAGCTTTGCTAGGTGTCACAAAATAGTCATGGTTCAGATGGGGATGCAGGGAAGGGCAGAATCCTTAATTACAGTCCTGTGGGGGAATATCTTGGGTATTTGGTGACAATAAAAAGCTATACTCTCAGATCCTACTAGCCTCTTTCCATTGTATAAAAATGTAGACTTAGATCCTTAGGATATGCAATGCCAAGCCTAGTGACTTTTGATGTGGATATACTCTTAGACTAGCTCATTCCATGTGAGAAATTCAGTCATGAACTCCTAAGGAGATGCCCTGGAGAAAAGCTTGTGTGTGAGATACATGACTATTTCTAGGAGATTCAGCACTCAAGCTGTGTTATGAATGTAATACTTTTCAGCCTCAGTATTAGCTGTCTACATTGAAAAACAGTAGTGTAGCTAGGACGACTGACCAATATTAAGTTAAAAAGAAAACTCAAAATAACTTAAAAAAATGAGACTCAAATTCAGTGGTCCATAGAGCTGTACATCTTCTGACGTATAGTAAGAGTATATATTTTTCCATGTACATAAAGATGGTCATGAGGGTCTGTTTCACAAATATCAACAAAGGTGACTAGAGGTGGGGGGGGGAGAAGAGAAGAAGACAAGGAAGGATCGTGACATTAAAGCAAGTGTATAAGCTAATGGGGGTGGCCTCATGAACTTATTTCTGCACATTTGGGACAAAAGAGATGAAAAAAGAGAAAGAGGGGTAGATGTGTGAGTGAGCAGGGCTTCTGGAGGTGGCTGAGCTGCCATCTGGACCTGGTGACCTGCAGAACAAGCCACCAGTTTATGCTCCCTGTACTCGTTCACACATGTCTGCCATTATTGGGTGCATACAGAATGTCCATCCCTCTGGAATTGTTCTGATAACAACAGTTAGGATGATGACGGCACTCAGATTTTGTAGAAACAGACTAGGAAATACTAAAAGGCGGAGAATAATCCAATATGCCTGTAGTGGCTATTCCTGGTTGTCAACTTGACTATATCTGGAATGAACTACAGTCTAGAATTGGAAGGCTCGCCTATGATCCTAATTTGGAGGCTCAGAGATATAAGCTTCTGACCTGGATCTTGGTATGGAGATCTTGAAGATAGTGGCTATGAATTCTGGAAGATTAAGACAAGGAGATCTCCAAGTTCAAGATCATCTGGGTTTAAAGGCATGGAGGCACACACCTTTAATCTGGGTCACACCCTCTGCTGGAGACCTACTGCTTTTAATCTGGGCCACACCCTCTGCTGGAGATCTATATAAGGACATTGAGAGAAGGAAGACTTACTCACTCTTCCTTGCCTGCTTCCCTCGTGGGACTGAGCAACTGCTAGATCCTTGGACTTCCATCCACAGCTGCTGCTGACCATTGTTGGGGAGTTGGACTATAGACTGTAAGTCATCGACAAATTCCCTAACTATATAGAGACTGCCCATATGTTCTGTGACTCTAGAGAACCCAGAATAATACAATGCCCTTTTATTAAAGCCTCCCCCAAAATTACACAAAATCTTTTGACTACATTGAATGAAAACTATTGTCGAGGTGCATTTTTCCTTATAGCAATAGGCAGAAGGCTTTGTGCTCTAAACATTGTTGTTTTAGGATAAATGTTAAATGAATCATGGGCAGGAAGCCAGGGAAGTTGTTCCACTTCTGTGTTGCAAATCTTCCTTCACTGTGTTTACACCTGTCAGACCAGAAACCAATAAGACACTGGAGTGTGAAGTCACACCTAGTCTATATTTTCTCATAATAACTCTGCTGTCACCTTGAATTTGGATGTTGGCCAACCTAAGGGCCTCAAATCTCTCCTGATGAAAGGCCACTGGCAATGTTTAGGGGATGTGTGCCCAATAGATTCCTAAGTGAGAAATAGGCATGGAGACTCAGTTGTGTTCGAGGTTTAAAAAATGATAAAATTATCTGGGCAGTAGTGGTATATACCTTTAGCTCTAGCACTGTGGGTGTGGGGGCAGAGGCTTGAGGATTTCTGTGAATTCAAGACTATCCTGATTTATGAAGCAAATTCCAGGACAGCTGAAACAGTTGAAAAAACAAAAACTGAAATAAAATAAAATAAAGCTAATAAAATATCCTGTTACCCCCAAAGCAACGTATAAACAGTACATAATCAAATTCTCATTCTTATTTATTTAATTTTTTTATGACAGCAATTTGGTGCCATGCTACTCTGAGGAAATCATTCTAAAATAGAATCTAGTGAGAATTCTGGGTATATTAAGCTTTTGGGATGACAACAATGGGATATCAACATTGTTCCTGAAATATATTCATTTCAGATTTGTTATATGAGAACAGAGGTTTGGGGATAGAGGGATGACACCAGGGACATTTAATGTGCCTCCTTTCTGCAGGACTCTTTTGGTATACACCCCACTCTCACCTCTGCCTTGAACAGGTATTGAGAAATCATGGAGATGGTCAGTTTTCTTATTGTGTCAAATAATGGAGGACTAAATTCTATAAGGAAGAAAAACCCCTCCACAAATCCCTCCATTTGTTTGTGATGGGTAATCTTAATTAACAACATGATGGGATTTGTAATCACCATGGAAACCAATTTCTAGGTGTGTTTGTGATGCCAGATTAGACTAACTGAGATAGTAAGAGGCACAAATGTAGGTGGTACCATTTCAGCACATTATTTTTTGTAGTTTCAAAATATTCAATATATATGCAAGCACATATACATATATAAGCAGCTTACATATATATCTATATACATAGAAAACATACACACATGTAAATAAGTTTGTAATTTTAGACTTTGTTTATGTACTTGTATGAAAATGTACATATATATGTACATCCAATGCATATGTATGCGCATGTTTCTATAATTCATAGGCATAAAATTTAACTATTGCAACTTTAACAGCCTATGCATGTGGTTTGTCGAAATCTTATTTTGAATTCTATTTTGCAATACCCTGTATTTAGAGGAGGGGCAGGGGTGTTTGTTTCAGTTTGCTTGGACCACACTTTTCTGTGTTCGTTCTCTTGCTGCTCATTCAATTTGGTGGGTCAGTCCTCTTAAAAGTGTCCTGGTTTGGTTGATAAATTACATAGATTCTCAGCTTTGGTCTCCTCCCAGTCAGTCTCCTACCATGTAGTATATGACACTGAAATCAAATCTCGAGCCCCATTTTGTCAAATATAAAATTTGGATTAGTAAGAAGGCTCTGAAAGCCTGACAAGGGGCCATGTCTTAGTCCTCACAGGCCTTCAGGCAATTTCATATCTAAAGGTCTTGTGAGACTTAAAGCATAAATAATTCTGAGTGCTCTCTTTAATAAAAAGCAATACAGGATGATGAGCACAAATCCAGCAATAAAAATGAATATTCATCTACTATGAGCAAAGGAAGTACAATAAGTCACACAGCACAGAGCTGACATATGGTACCTGACAAAACCCCAGATGATAACATGGCACCCTGCTCAGTGCTCTGATTTTTTTCACCTCAGTCTCCCAATTTCCCGAGAGAGTTTTGTTCATTTCTTCATGTAATGACACATTCTAAATTTCATGTTACTATTTCACATTGTCACTAGTATATCTAGATAACTAGTGTACTTTTGAAATGTTTTCTTGGTTATTCTATTTTCAGATTTGTTTGCCTTCATTTTGTGTGCATGAGTGATTTGCCTCCATATATGTATGTGCTCCAAGCATGTGCAGTGCTTGCAGAGGCCAGAGGAGGGCCTGAGATTCTCTGGAACTGAAGTTACAGATCATCTTTGAGCCAATCTTGTGTGTGTTAGGAGCTGAACCTGTATCCTTGACAAGAGCAACATGTGTTTGGAAACACTGAAGCATCTGTCTAGCTCACTGAATTCTATTTACAATGGAGAGCCTTTCTCTATCAGACACCATCATTGAAAAGCTATGGCTCTAGAGCTAGGCATGCTCATTTTCCTCTTCTGTTTCCTTTTCTGTGCCACAGCATATGGAGCTGATCCTTTGCCACAGTGCTCATACCCAAATACTGCCTGGAGAGAGCTGATCTCCCAGGGGTGTGAACACACCTGTGAGCACAGGTAAGACCACCACTTCTGCTAGAGAGACCCACCCAGAACCCTCAGGACTCAGAAACTGAGAAGCAGCCTGGGACAGGATCCTTCTGGTTTCCGTTTGCACCCCAGAGCTGACCCTGTGCCGCAGCTGTCCATTCCCAAATTCCTCCAGGAGAGAACTGGTCTCCCAGGAGTTCTGACACACAGGTTTACAGGAGGGACAAGGCCAAGTCAGAGACAGCAAGACAGCTACCACCAGAGATAACCGGATGGTGAGATACAAGGGGAAGAATATAAACAACAGAAACCAAGGTTACTTGACAACATCAGAACCCAGTTCTCCCACCATAGTGAGCCCTGGATACCACAACACTCCATAATAGCAAGATTCTGATTTAAAATCACATCTCATGATGATGATAGAGGACTTTAAGAAAGGCATAAAGAAGTACAGAAGAACACAGGTAAACAGCTTGAAGCCCTTAAAGAGGAAACACAAATATCCCTTAAAAATTTTCAGGAAAACACACCAAAGAGGCAAAGGAATTGAACAAAACTATCCAAGAAATAAAAATGGAAATAGAAACAACAAGGAAATCACAAAGGGAGACAACCCTGGAGCTAGAAAATCTAGGCAAAAGATCAGGAGTCATAGATACAAGTATCACCAACAGAATACAAAAGATAGAAAAGAGAATCTCAGGTGCAGAAGATACCATAGAAAGCATTGACATAACAGACAAAGAAAATGCAAAAATGTGAAAAGCTCCTAACCCAAAATAGCCAGGAAATCCAGGATACTGCCTGAAGACCAAACCTAAGGATAACAGGTATAGAAGAGAATGAAGATTCCTACTTAAAGGGCAAGAATATCTTCAACAAAATTATAGAAGAAAATTTCCCTAACCTAAAGAAAGAAATGCCCATAAACATACAAGAGCTTTACAGAACTCCAAATAGATTGGACCAGAAATTAAATTCTCCCATCTCATAATAGTCAAAACACCAAATCCACAAAACAAAGAAAGAATATTAAAAACAGTAAGGGAAAAAGGTCAAGTTACATATAAAGGCAGATTTATCAGAATTATATCAGATTTCTCACCAGAGACTAAAAGCTAGAAGATCATGGGCAGATGTCAAACAGACCCTAAGAGAATACAAATGCAAGCCCAGGCTACTATACCCAGCAAAACTCTCAATTACCAAAGATGGAGAAACCAATATATTTCATGACAAAACCAAATTTATACAATATCTTTCCACAAATCCAACTCTACAAAGGATAATAGATGACTCCATCACAAGGAAGGAAACTACACCCTAGAAAAAGCAATAAAGTAATGTTCTTTCAACAACCCCAAAAGAAGATATACACACAAATATAATTACACCTCTAACAAAAAATAACAGGAAGCAACAATCACTAATTGTTAATATCTCTTAACATCAATGGGCTCAATTCCCCAACAAAGAGACATAGACTAACAGACTGGCTGTGCAAATAGGACCCAGCATTTTTCTTCATACAGGAAATGTACCTCAGTGACAAAGATAGATACTACTTCAGAGTGAAGGGTTAGAAAACAATTTTCCAAGCAAATTGTCCTAAGAAACAAGCTGGAGCAGCTATTCTAATATTGAATAAAATCGACTTCAACCAAAAATTATTTAAAAAGATAAGGAAGGACACTTCATACTCATCAAAAGAAAAACCTACCAAGAATAACTGTCAATTCTGATCATTTATGCTCCAAATGCACCCACATTCATAAAAGAAACTTTACTAAAGCTCAAAGCAACATTGCACTGCACACAATAATAGTGGGGGACTTTAACACTCTAGTCTTATCAATAGGAAGATCATGGAAACATAAATTAAACAGAAACATAGTAAAATTAATAGAAGTTATGGACCAAATGGATTTAACAGATATCTACAGAACATTTCATCTTAAAACAAAAGAATATACCTTCTTCTCAGCACCTCATGGTACCTTCTCTAAAACTGATGATATAATCAGTCAGAAAACAGGCCTAACCAGATACAAGAAGATTGAAATAATCCCATGCATCCTAACAGATCACTATAGATTAAGGCTGGTCTTCAATAACAACAAAAATAACAGAAACCCCACATATACATGGAAGCTGAACAACATCTTATTCAATAATAACTTGGTCAAGGAAGAAATAAAGAAATTGAAGACTTTTTAGAATTTAATGAAAATGAAGGCACAACATACCGAAACTTATGGAAAACAATGAAAACAGTGCTAAGAGGAAAACTCATAGCTTTGAGTGCCTCTAAAAAGAAAACTGGAGAGAGCATACACTAGCAACTTAAAAACACATCTGAAAGCTCTAGAACAAAAAGAAGGAAATACACCCAGAGGAGTAGAGGGGAGGAAATAATCAAACTCAGGGCTAAAATCAACCAAGTAGAAGTGAAAAGAACTATACAAAAGAAAAAAGTCAACAAAGCCAGGAGCTGGTACTTTGAGAAAATCAACAAGATAGATAAACCCTTAGCCAGACTAACCAGATGGCACAGAAACAGTATCCAAATAAGAAAATCAGAAATGAAAGGGAGATATAACAACAGAAACTGAGGGAAAAAATCAGATCCTACTACAAAAGCCTATACTCAACAAAACTGGAAAATCTGGATGAAATAGATAATTTTCTAGATAGATATCAAAGTTAAATCAGGATCAGATAAACCATCTAAACAGTCTCACAACCCCTAAAGAAATAGAAGCAGTCATTAAAAGTCTCTCAACCAAAACAGCCCAAGACCAGATGGTTTTAGTGCAGAATTCTATCAGACCTTCAAAGAAGACCTAATACCAATACTCTTCAAACTAGTCCACAAAATAGAAACAGAAGTAATACTACCCAATTTGTTCTATGAAGCTACAGTTACATTGATAACACACACAAACACACACACACATACACACACACACACACACACACACACACACACACACACACACACACACACACGGACCCAACAAAGAAAGGGAGCTTTATACGATCAGTGGAGCTACTGGGACAGGAGTCTTCTGGCTGCCATTTGCACCAAGGAGTCAGGTGGCTCCACAGCCTTCAGTGCACAACCCACCAGGAGAGAGTGATCTCCCAGCAGTGCTTTCACTTTTGAGCACAGAGGTGAGATCTCCACCTTCTCTCTGAAAGGGAACTGCTAGGGGCCCACAAGGCGTAAGATCAGTAGAGCTGCTGGGACTGGAATCTTCCAGCTACCATTTGCACCAGGGAGCCAGGAGGCTCCATGGCCTTCTGTGCACAGATCCTGCCAGAAGAGAGTTGGTCTCCCAGGAGTACAGACACAGACTTACAGGCCCACAGGAGGGACAAGCTCCAGCCAGAGACCAACTAGCAAGACCAATTAGTACCAGAGATAACCAGATGTTGAAAGTCAAGCACAAGAACCCTACCAATAGAAACCAAGGCTACTTGGCAACATCAGAACCCAGTTCTCTCACCACAGCAAGTCCCAGATACCCCAACACACTGGAAAAGCAAGGGTTGGATTTAAAATCATATCTCATGATGCTGATAGAGGACTTCAAGAAGGACATAAACAATTCCCTTAAGGAAATACAGGAGAACATTGGTCAACAGGTAAAAACCCTTAAAGAGGAAACACAAAAATTCCTTAAAGAAATACAGGAGAACAAAGTCCCTTAAAGAAATTCAGGAGAATGTGGGACAACGGGTAGCAGCCCTTAAAGAGGAAACACAAAATCCCTTAAAGAATTACAGGAAAACACAAACAAGTGAAGAAACTGAACAAAACCATCCAGGATATAAAAATGGAAGTAGAAACAATGAAGAAATCACAAAGGGAGACAACTCTGGAGATAGAAAACCTTAGAAAGAAATCAGGAGTCATAGATGCAAGCATCAACAACAGAATACAAGAGATAGAAGAAACAACCTCAGGTGCTGAAGATACCCTAGAAAGCATTGGCTCTACTTTCAAAGAAAATGCAAAATGCAAAAGACTCATAACCCAAAACATCCAGGAAATCCAGGACACAATGAGAAGACCAAACCTAAGGATTATAGGTATAGAAGAGAGCAAACATTTACAACTTAAAGGGGCAGTAAATATCTTCAACAAAATTATAGACGAAAACTTCCCTAACCTAAAGAAACATACAAGAAGCTTACAGAACTCCAAACAGACTGGACCAGAACACAAAGTCCTCCTGTCACATAATAATCAAAATACCAAATGCAGTAAACAAAGAATATTAAAATCAGTAAGGGAAAAATGTTATGTAACTTATAAAAGCAGACCTATCAGAATTACACCAGACTTCTCAGGTGAAAGCTAGAAGATCCTGGGCAGATGTCATACAGACCCTAAGAGAACACAAATGCCAGCCCAGACTACTATACCCAGCAAAACTCTCAATCACCATAGATGGAGAAAACAAGATATTCCATGTTAAATCAAATATATACATTATCTTTCCACAAATCAAGCCCTACAAAGGATAATAGATGGAAAACACCAACACAAAGAGGGAAACCACACCCTCGAAAAAGCAAGAAAGTGATCTTTCAACAAACTCACACAAACATACTTCTACCTCTAACAACAAAAACTAACAGGAAGTAGCAATCACTTTTCCTTACTATCTCTTAATATGAAAATTAATATTACCAACCATTGGTCTGAGCATAGGTTCCCTGATTCAGGAGTTGGAGAAGGAACTGAAGGAGCTGAGGGGGTTTGAAGACTTACATGAAAAATATGTCTGATAAAATTGAAGAAATATGTAGAAAACACATTAAAATTGACTATTTCATGAAAAATTATACAGATCAAATGGTAGGCATAAAATATTTCTAAATTGAAAGTGGAATCATAAACATTTTCTGATAAAATTGAAAAATTTGAATTTTCATGGAAATTTCCATAAAATTACATGGATAATATTTCTGACAAAATTGAAGAAATATATAGAAAACATGTTAAAATTGAAGATTATCATGGAAAAATACAGATAAAATGGTAGACATAAAAACATTACTAAATAAATTAGAAGAGGAATTGCAAGCATTTTTTGATAAAATTGAAGATTTTAGGTTTCTTATATGTTCATGGGTATCTCTTTCTTTAGATTAGGGAAGCTTTCTTCTACAATTTTGTTGACAATATTTACTGGCCCTTTAAGCTGGGAATCTTCACTCTTTTCTATACCTATTATTCTTAGGTTTGGTCTTCTCATTGTGTCCTGGATTTCTTGGATCTTTTGGGTTAGGAGCTTTTTGTTTTTTGTGTTTTCTTTGACTGTTGTGGCAATGTTTTCTATGGTATCTTCTGCACCTGAGATTCTCTCTTCTATCTCTTGTATTCTGTTGGTGATGCTTTATATTTCCGTTTTTAGATCCTAGATGGGTTTGTTCATTTCCTTCACCTGTTTGTATCTTCCTGTTATTCTCTAAAAATTTTTTGTGTTTCCTCTTTAAGCACTTCTAGCTGTTTACCTGTGTTCTCCTGTATTTCTTTAAGTTATTTATGTCCTTAAAGTCCTCTATCATCACCATGAGAAGTGATTTTAGATCTGAATCTTGCTTTTCCTGTATAATAGCGTATCAAGGACTTGCTTTGGTGGGAGAACAGGATTTTGATGATGCCAAGTAACCTTGGTTTCTTTTGCTTACGTTCTTACACTTGCCTCCTGCCATCTGATTATCTCTAGGGCTAGCTGCCCTCACTATATCTGAGTGGAGCCTGTCCTACCTGTGATCCTGGTTGTGTCAGACCTTCTCAGAGTCAAGCTGTCTTTGTGATCCTGTGATTATGGGATCCTGTGATCTGAGATCCTGGGTGTGTTTAACCTCTTGGGAATCAAGCTGCCTCTGGGACCCTGAGATCCTGGTGTGACCAAGCTCCTGGGATCCAATGATCCTGGGATCCTGGGATCCTGTGAGTGTAAAAGCCCCTGGGAGTGGAGCTTCCTCTGGGTGTTGTGGGACTGGATACAGAGTTTACACCCAAGATCTGCTCAGGGCACCGGCCCAGACAGACCAGAAGGAACCGAGGCCACTGGTCTGGCAGAGTTCCTGTGTGCCTGGGTTCCACTAGTCCCAGTTTCTCCCGGTGTTAGGACAGATGCTGTGTCTTCCTCACCTCTGACCCTATCACGTCTACAGTTCTTATTATACTTCTCTCTGTGTTGCAGCTGTTGTCTTTGCTCAGTAAGCAAGCGTCTGTTTTATTGAGACTTTTTCTTCTCCCTCCATTTAGATGGTTCCTTTGACCACATCTTCACATCAATATGGTGTGTAAATTGTTCTTAAACACACACAGGGAGCTGGACATTTCTGAGTCTGCACTTCTAGAATTCCTTCTAGTCTACTCTGTACCCTTCATGTCTTTCCTCATTTTTCTCATATTTTCCTTTGTAAGCTACTGTGAATTTTCTCTTTTTTATCAATATAATTGATTTATTTACAGCCTATATGATGCTCATACTCCAGGTTCCTCACCCAGAGGAATTTTCTCTTTTATTAATGTTTTCTTTGTGACTGATCAGTTTCCTTCTTCTCTGGATGTCTTTGCCTTTTGTTTGTTTTATTTTATTTTTGGAGTTCCAGACATAATCAAACCTCAAATTTTTTAATTTTCTTGAATTTAGATTTTCTGGGTTTTTTGTTTGTTTTGTTTTGTTTTTTTTTTCAAGACAAGGTTTTTCCATGTTGCCTTGACTATCCTGAAACTCGCTCTGTAGACCAGTCTTGTCTTACAGAAATCTTTAGGCTTGATCTTTTAATATGAGTAATGAGTGTCCTTTACTGTAGGCCTTGGTTAGTTCCATGTCAAGAGTTGGCCCTGTGAGAGCTTCTATAGATTGTTCTAGTACTTTGAGGAAGTCTCTCCATTATCTGGCTGGAATTTATGTGTCTCTTGGTCTTGAGTAAGCACTGGGAATCACTCAGCTTGCAATGCTGTTATAACTGTTTGCTGAGGATGCCTTTGCAGAATTCTCAACTCTTGAATGGTGTTCTCCTGTCCAGTACTCTTGTTGCAGTTTGCTTGTTTCCACAAACTCTCCTCTCTACATCCTCCATTCAGCAAGACAACTGTGGTGCGATGGGGTTTATTGCTTATCTTTGCTACCCCCTTGGGAAATAAGCTCTGTGAGGGAAGTTAGGGCAAGTTCAGAATCTACCATATTTGCTTTTGTTATTTGTGGACATCTAGTTACCATTCTAAGATTTCTGGGATATTGATGTCTATAAATTCTTATACATGTTATGATTCATTTCCTCCTTGTATTAGGTGGAAGTTAGGCACTATTTATTCTTTAAGCTAGAAGCAAAAATCAGATCTTACAATGTTATAGAGAGAAAAACCTTAAATTATTGTTATAGGGTTAAAAGTCTTATGTAACAATTTGTTAAATACATGAATAAATTTCTCATTTTTTAAAAGCTAAGCTGACCTCTGATATTAATGAGCAGCAAGCCTAATGATATGATTGTGTCAGTATGTTTCTGAATGTAGAATTGTTTTATGGACACAATATTTCACTATACTGCCCAGGCTAGTCCTACCATTGTGGTTTCAAAGGGATCTTCCTGATTAAGGTACCCAAGTAATTGGAACTTAGTCTTGTGTCACTATGTCTAAGTAAGCATCTTTTGTTTACTTCCTATTCTTATGCAATGCATTGTGATCCCTTTCATCCCCATGATCATCTCCTTCCCTTCCCATTCCTGCTGGCATCCTTGTTCCTTCCAGCTACTAATCTGCTAAGTCCACATCCTTGTTTCCTACAGATCGTATGCACATAGCCATAGCTGCTGTTCATTTATGGGCTGATCAGCTTTCAAGTGCTAGTCATTACTAATAGTTATTAGGTTCATGTTCTTGATAAGAGACGAGTATTGACTAATAGCTCTTGGTATATAAGAATAAATTAAAACAGTATACATATGCCACATTGCCAACATTGATATATTCTTTTGAAATTTTATTTTGTGCATGAGTGTTAGCCTCGTATGTGTATGAGTACCCTATATGCATGGTGCTCACAGAGGACAGAAGAGAGTGTTGGCTCCCCTAGAGGTGAAGTTACAGGCAATTATCAGCTACTATGAGGGGGCTCGGAACCAAACCTAGGTCCTCTGTAAGAATACCAAGTGCTGCTAAGCATTGAGCCATTGAAATATTTTAAACCAATATAGAGACAAAACCCACCACAAAAGTTGCTATTCTCTTAATCAGCTTCTTCACAATTACTGCTTTTTTTTTTTTTTTTTAAACAGAGCTGAGGACCGAACCCAGAGCCTTGCACTTGCTAGGCAAGTGCTCTACCACTGAGCTAAATCCCTAATCCCTACTGTTGTTTTTATATTGGCATGCAAATAGCTATTTCTCTTTTGTCTTAATAATGATTGTATTGTATGTACTAAACAGTATCTTTCAATGTTTTTTAAGGAAATTTTCATAAACCAACATCATTTTAACAGTGGCCCACTATTTTATGGAATAGGTACACCATAATTTATTTAAAATATTTCCTATTTATGAATGCTTATTTTCTGTAGTTATTTGTCAATAAGAAAGTATGCAATTAAGAGCTTTGCATACATTGTGTGTTCATATGCCACAAACTTGCTGTCCAGTTTGGGCAGAGTACTGATGGTATTCTGATTCTTATATACCAGAGAAATACATTCCAGAATAGATAAAAAAAACCAAATGAACTTTCAACAAAGGTCCTTTAATATTGCAGAATAACCGTATCTTTCCAGTTCAGATTATTATAGTAAGAAATTTTAGGCACAAAAATTACCTCAAGAGTAACATGTTTTGTAATCTACCATGTCTCTTCTTAGCTGTCTCTATGTGATAAGTAATAATAAGTAAAAGTCTTTTATTAAAAAGAAAGCTAATTATATTCTTACACTTCCATGATCACTAGGTTAGAAAAAGAAAAAACTTGAAATATTCACTTTTTGTATATGTAAAAGGAAAAAAAATTCCATAAATGAAAATCCAGATTCATGACTGCTTTTCCTCATTTCTTTAATTTAATCTGCTGTATAAATCACTAAATTAGCTGCTTGCATTCACCAGAGAATTGCTTTTGTCTTGCTTTTATTTTCTCATTAAGTTGTCGCAGGACATCACTCCTAACTGAGGGAAACTCTTGTTCACTTTAAGAAAAAAAATGCATGAGAGCCTCATCTTGACAGAATCAAGGCTATGCAGTTATTACTGGCTAGATAAGGCACATGCATTCTTTCATATGCTAAGAAAAAAATCAACTTTACCAAAGAATAATTGGGAGTCATGAAGTCCTTCAAATATCTTTCCTTCTTGCTAATTAACATCTTTGTGTATTAACGAATTCCCAGCTGAAGCCTAAAGACATTATTAAAACAAAGCACAAGCTTAGATTTTCTAATGTAAAGATTCTTGATAGACACATGAGAGTCTGGACGTGAAATAATTCTTAACTCCTTGCAATGAAAGGTCATTGCTTGACACTGAAATTATATTTTTCCCAAGGGTTGGATTGCCAGTTGTTTTCTTTTTCTTTCTTATCAAAATCCAGAGAGTTGCCCAACCTTGCTTATTCTGTATGTTCTTTTTATGACCACAACCACCAAACATTCAGAACTGATTTCCCTATCCTGTAAGATAGGGAAAAATTCCAGGATCAGATCACCAGAGAGAGTCTGCCAGATTTGCAGTCAAGCCTCAGAACTGCACATCTGGTAATGGGGAGAGATGGATGGCTCTATGAAGACAGGAGAAAAGAATCCATGAGCTACTTATTTTAGCCAAAAATACATGTAACACTTATTTGTTGATGAAAAAAATTAGTCTTACTTTGTGTTGTGTTTGGGGCACAACATGAAATGACTGTTACCTCAAGCTAAATGACTTAAAAAATAATTATTTTCCCTGAGCATGTAATTCTTTTCTTGCATGTTGTTATTTTAAAATGATCTGTAAAGTTGAGGTATACATCTAAAAATAAGGTAAAATATATTAATTTTCACATATTAAAAATAATAACATACTTGCCCATCAGAGGAAGGATTTTCATTTAGGTCAGATATACCTAAAATTCAGCCCTAGGGAGTAGCTGACAATCTGTGTCTTAAGTTTTCTCCTCTAAAATGAGGATTAACTAAAATTGTATAATTATCTACTTGGATAGACTTGGAGTGATTTGAAAAATTCTGATTTATTTGGATACTCAGTTGTGTCTTGTGATGTTTTTCTGGAAGCTAACTTACAAGAGAATGTTTTGCTGAAGCAGACACTTGAGAGGATATTTGCTAAAAACAGACATGTGGTATTTTTCTGGAAGCTGTCTTTTGAAAGGGCATGTGATGTTTTGCTGGAGTGGACACTTGAAAAGGCACATAATGTTTAGAAAGAATATAAATATAATCCCACAGTGAGAGGATGTTCTTGCATTGGTTCACCTTGCAACACTTTGCTGTTCTTTGCTGATTTTTGCTTGTCATGACTTTGTAGAGTAATGCTTCCCACAACTTTTCGTGGTATTGCAGCTGCTTCTTGACACTTCCACGGACTTGTGCTGATTTGGGGAAGCCTCACTATTTCTTCTGGATCAAGCTGCTGCTACTGATTTGTGCTGGTGTTTTGGACTAGACTACTGATATCCTGAAAAAGAAGATTGGAATCACTCCAAAGAACTACTTCTAAACAGGTTCATATCCCTCATTTCCTATTAACTTTACTCTTCCGGTACCTCTGTTAGGTAGGCCAGAAGGGAGGGAGGTTGAAATATTTAAGAACCCTTATTAAAGTAGTTTTTAAAAATCTAAGCCTACACTAGAGGAGAAACATTTTTTAAAAATTTACATTTATTTAAATTACTTTTTTGCAATGAACCCATAAATAAACATATCACACAACTATAGTGATAATTTAAGCAACACTTATGCTATAGATCTCAATGAGCTTCTATAGAGTTCTAATGGTGATTCTGAAGTCAGTATACAAACATTTGGAAAGGTGATCAGGAAAGGGTCCTGTTAGATAAGAATAAAATGCAAGCAACAGAACATATGAGTCATAAAAGAGATATAAATATATTGGTTATTTTACATGGTGGATAATTCGCAGAAAAATCATTAATGGCGAAAGTGTAAGGGCCTGAGCTACTTTCTGAATAGCTGGAGTCACATACCTGTGGGAAGAGTAATAAGATCACTCCAGGGACTGAATTTGTATTGAAAACATACTTTATCCATCATTTTCCTTAGGTTTGTGATGTACTTGGGTTGACCAGAAGTTCTGATAGGCAAATGGAACTAGAACTTTGTGACATATGCCTTTGCAATCCCTTCTTTCCTTACTTCTCCATCCCCCATCCCTAATCAACTACTGATAGCTTTGTATTAGCATAGATTAATTTGCATGTTCTAGGGAAGAGCTTCCCATCCTGTTGACTTTGAGGGACTATATAATTTCTTGTTATAGAGGGCTGTCCTTTTGATAACCAAAGAATTATCAGTATCCCTTGTCTCCATTCACTAGATGAGAGTAGTCATTGACCCTGTTTTAAGAACTAGGAATGTTACCAGACATGGAAGGATGTTCTCCAGGAGGAAAATCTGGTCCTAGTTGTGAGAGTGCTGTTGTAGAGCTTTATAGGAAAGGAACTGTAGAGTATGTGTGCTTTACTGTGTGGCTGTATTCCCTCATCTTGGTTATCTGCAGGTTTATACCCCACAGATTCATTTATTATGTTACCTAATCAGAAGTCTCTGAGAGTAATTAGTTTGCCTCCAAAGTAGGTATGTGTCTAGATCAGCTATTCTCAATTTGTAGGTCACAACCCTTTTTGGGTTGATTATAAAATATCTCTAATACCAGATATTTACATTACAATTCAAAACAGTAGTAAAATTACAGTTATGAAGTACAGAGAACCGTATTGGGGTATCATGTCACCTGGTCGGAACTTGACTTTGACCAATGTGAAGTTCCTCTTCCAACCTTTGATGAGCAGGAATTTCTGTGCTAGCCATAATCCTGCTCCACATAGGGTGGAACACTCTGAGTGAAGGTGAAGTTCATTGTTCCTCCAGGTCTACAAATTCCTGAATTAAGCAGGTGACCTGCCCAACTGCCTAAGCAGTGGAGCCAATGCCCTGTGAACAGCCAGACCAGTTCCCCAGAACACACCCTGGAATTTGGGGGAAGGGTCTTGTCTGAAACCTTAAAATACTGAGTCCCCCATTAAACCACAAGACTTTGAGCAACTGGTGTTGTCTTAGTCTCCGTTCTTCTTTCGCCACCTCCCCATCTATCCCCAGCTTCCTTTCCAGGTAAATGTTTCAATGTAGCTGCAGGCAGCTACAATGAAGTAGCAACAATATAATCATATGGTTGATTATCACTGGAACATGAGAAACTGTCTTAAAGGCTAACAGCATTAGGAACATTGAGAACCATTGGTCTAGATCATTGAATACTCAGGGGTAGAAAATCATGAGTTCTGAGTCTAATAGTTTAGTTATTGGCCACCATACATTATTGGCATGAAAACAACTTGTTCTCTTTGTAAGGTTACCAGAAAGATCAAATTTGAGCAATGTAATATGGAAATAATAGAATTTGTGCTAATGTTGCCATATGAAAGGGTATAATGCTTGGGTCATATAGTTAAATAGATATTTATTGAGTAGTCGAGGTGGCATGAAATTAAACTTAGCATGTTTTCTAAGGCAAATGAAAAAGAAATATAGCACTACAATTGAGATGAAGAAGTAATGGAGAAAGGAGAGATGGGGCCTAAAGAAAAATTAGTAGAACAATATCTGGGACAGGCAAGATCTGACCTGGATTATTTTGAATGGTAGTTATGATTTTATAGGTAATTTCTCTGTAATGATATCCACAGGAACAAGAAATACAAAATGCCATACAGTGTTTTGGGATCTATGAATGGCTTCCTATGTTTGTAGTATAAAATAATGCAAGATGAACAATAAATAAGAGACAACCATGAAGGATACATTTGTTCTTGCTAATTAATTTAGACTTTATTTGACAAATGGCAGAAAACTAGGAAAGGATTTTAAAACAAGAAATGTAAACCAGTTAGTATTTTGCAAAGATTGCTTTGTTGCCAGCGTGTGGGATTGATTTAAATGTCTGTTCTCATTACCACAGCCTAGGGATTTTATTTCATCAATATTTTATTGTTTCATTGTCATAAATTAACATCAATTTTTTGCAATTAAGTTTCATTACTAACTGGCAAAAATGACTTCTTAAGAAGGAAAGCAAGTCTTATAAGATAATTTTAATTTAGATAGTCAGGTAGGTATAGAAAGTGGGATTTTTGCTGCATGGGGCAGATACCATTATGACTGTTTTTCTTTTTGAAAATGTTCCTTTTATTTTGAGATTGTAATTTAATTACAACATTTCTCCCTTCTTTTTCCATGTCTACCTTCCCATATAGCTATCCCACTCTCTTTCAATTTTATAGCCTTTTTTTATTAATTGTTATTGTGCATGTGCGCATGCACGCGCGCGCACACACACACACAATTTCTCTCTCTATATATATCCTTCTCTCAATGCTATGTCTATGTCTATTTTCAGGGCTGACCATTTGGCATTGGGTAACTTGTAAATGGTGTACTCTTCTCTAGGAAAAGACCACCTCTCCTTCTCCCAGCTTTTCTCAGTTGCCTGATGTTCATTTGTACAGAGTTGAGGCTCTATGGGATTTTTCCAGTCCACTTTGGCATGCTCATTGTTCTCATCCTTGATCAATTCATGATTAATGTGTCTCTAGTTTAGGAATGACAGCTTGAAATTGCTCTCTGCCCTTCTTAAAACACCCAAATCCCTCTGTAGATAAAGGGAAACTGAGTGTGAGTAGGTGCTGTGATGAGTTAGTAGCTCTACACAGTGAATGCAGGGAGTCATCTGCTCCACAGAGTACGATGACAGGACACCTTTTGAGAAATGAGCCAGATGGCTTCTTTGGTATTGAGTGACCCGGGCTTTACAAGCCACAGACCTTGAGGTATGTTTTCAGAGAAGTAATGATCCCAAGTAGCAGAGATCCTTAGTGGGTCATCTTTCTGGACTTGTAAGGCTGTCATACCCTCTTCTCCTATACAACTGGAGCATAGGTGCTTTTGTGGGCCATCTTGAGTTCAAGTCTATACTCTTAGTTCCCTTTCCTTTTGTGTACATGTACACAGCCTTTCCTCTCCTATCCTTTTAAATGTCACAAGATCCTATTTTCTTATCTAAATGCTATTGTCCACTTTGCTCATCTCAGGTTAAACAGCTGAGGGTTTTAGTAACCCTCCATTATCAACCAAATATCATTATATTCATGTTAGAGTAGAGGATGCCATGGTTCCTGCCTCCTTTGCTCCTTCTGATATGCAGAGTAATTTTGATAAAAAAACCAGTCTTGTTTTTATATTTTGAGTTTGAAGTTATTATACAACTGTACTAACTTAGCCCACAGTATGTGTGTTGGTCCCCCATTGTCCATGAAACAGAAATTTGGTGATTAAAAAATAAAAAGGCATACAAGACCAGAGAAGGGTCATCAGTGTGACAGAAAAGATGAGTGAAGTGCTTTATCCTAGGATGGGTTGTAGATTTGCTGAAATGTACCTAGAAAGTTGACATTTTATTTAGTTGTTTCATAATAATCACTGAGTGTCAGATCTATCATTTATTTTATTCATTGACTAAATTACCAGAGACCAAAGGATGAGTAGGTAGAAAGGAAGCTATGGGGATATAAATTACCCCCAAGAAAGTCTAAAAGCAAACTTCTTTGTGTTGCAAACTTCCAGATCTGAGGAGAGGAGTGGGTATGATTGACATCTGTTCCATGGTGATCTTGGAGGCCTGGAGATTATGCAGAGATGCATGCTTTTGCCTCCATGAAAGTCTGTTAAAAGATTTTTAAAGCCTCTAACCATGATTATTAATCCTGTCACCATCCTGCTGAAAAGCATGTGACAGATCATATGAAATCAATATAAATAAGTGATACCCAGAGACAATAATACTCCTAAAATAGAAATAAGAAGACATGATGCATTCCTTCAAATATGTGATAGACTACAAAAATTAGATTGTTTTGTGTAGGTTCTTGTTGTAGAATTAGGACTAGAGAAAAGATTTGGCAGGTAGGTATGGTTTGTACATGCTAATCATTCCAGTGTTTAGGAGGCAGAGACAAGAGGACTGAGAGCTTGATAGCAGCCTGACCTATATATTAAGACCCCTTTTCCAAAAGGGGAGAGAGTAAGAAAGGAAGGAAGAAGGAGGAGAAGAGGAGGATGAGGAGAAGGAGGAGGTAAAGGAAATATGAGTCAATATAGGGAAGATTTAAGTGTGTTACACAATTTAATCTTTCCACAAGCAGCTTTTTGATTGTGTGTTCAAATAAAAGCCTAGGGCCTGAATCAAGATGCATATATTCTATATGTACTTGAAATGTAATATTCTAGAATCCAAATATGGTAAGCGCAATGCCAATCTTTTGAACTTTGTACTTCATGTAACTTATGCTTTCTATTACTGGGACTAAATAAGGTGATACTCATTTTCTGTAATGGATTCCTTCATATATCCATTCCTCTTTTATGACTTCTGTCATTTCTTGTGTCTCTCAAGTATATTTTTTATATATGGTCTTATCAGCTAGCCATGTGCTTCTGATGCTCCTATTCCACCCCTCCCTGGGGTAGAATCACAGTTGCACATCCATCTCAGTTGGGAGGTATTTAACTCACCTCTTAATATTTGTATCCATCTCACCATCTGTTTAACACATGTTGAATTTCTAACCTACAGTAGGCACCACGGTAAGTACTCAGAGCTGGAAATATACCACATCTCCTTTAACCTCATGAGGATGAAACAAGGCTTGGTATGGCTGTATGTGATACTTCGAATGCTTAATTGGTTATATATAACCTTAAAATATAGGTATTCATTTATACTGATATTTCCAAAGCAGCATGAACCTAGAAAAAATATCTCAGGTGTTAGATAGGAAATTTGAGTGATGTTTCTGAATGTAATAGTTCAGTACTCTCTTTCCCATGACTTGACTATTGAACTTGTCTTTGGTCAGTGGTTAGCTACCTAACCTAGTTATCTAACCTTTTGTTATTGCTGTTGTTGTTGTTGTTGCCCTTGATCCTCTACTCTGGAAAAGAGAATTAAATCTGAACTGACCTGTGAGAGTTGTTGTGTACAGTAGAAATGTATCTCTTGCTGCAGGCTTTTCATGAAACAATTACTCAACATTGATAAGCTATTATGTCACGTCTTAGAAAAGGTGTCCCATAAGCCGATTAGTAATTTAGCATTTGTTGCACCGAGAGTGTGTTCTTATACATCTCATTCTTTCACAGAACTGTGAGGCTGCTAAACCCATGACTATTTCTTAATATTTACTTCATCAACATCAGGATGCTTTCCAGTGTGGTCCATGTCAAGGCAAATGCTGCAAACCTTAATATGTGAGACAGCACAAAAATAGAGAAGATTGATCTGAAAAGAAGTGGCCATCCTGCAGGCTCCCATAACCCCAAATTCTAACCAGCTTTCAGGGTGATTCCACAAATTAATCCTAAAGGTCATCAAAAACTATGTTGCACTCTTCAGAGAACTCTGACATTGCTAAGTGCTAGACTTTGTAGTAAGGAAGGAAGAGCTCATAAGTGTGTCTCTTACTTGCTTTTCTATTATTGTTAGAAAATACCATGGTCAAGGGAACTTACAAAAAAAAGCATTCAATCTGGGCCTTATAGTTTCAGAGGGTTAGAGTTCATGGTGGAGGACCAAAGGCATGGCAGCAAGAATAGCTGGGTACTAACATTTTGATCTTCAAGTAGGAAGCAGAGATAGTTAGTTAGTTAGATAGATAGATAGATAGATAGATAGATAGATAGATAGATAATAGATAATAGATAGATGATAGATAATAGATAGATGATAGATGATAGATTAGATAGATAGATGATAGATAGATGATAGGTTAGATAGATAGATAGATAGATAGATAGATAGATAGATAGATAGATAAAGATGGAGATTGGGAATGATGTCATTTTTTGAAACTTCAATGCCTACCTCTTAGTGATACATCTCCTCCAGCAATGCCACACCTTCTAATCCTTCCTAAACAGCTCTACCAACTAGGAAACAAGTATCTCAATATTTAAACCTATGGAGGCCAGTCTCATTCAAATCACCGCAATGCCCTTTTGATGATTCTTTTGCTTTAAAAGACTTTCATTCCATCTTCAGTCTAGTGCTTAAATGTATAATACCCTAACCCAATTTCATTCTAATTTTTTAAGTGTAAAGTATGAGATGAAATTTTAAGCTCTTTTTCTTTCATTATTTCTTACAATACTCCAACATCTCCTATTTAAGCAGGGCATGCTGTTTATTTGGTAACTTGTTTAGATAGATACCTTGGAATTTGCAAGATGGGAAAGACCTCAATTTGCTGGTTACTTACCAATTTATTGTATGTGTCAATTTTATAGTATATTATTAGGATTAAAATACAAGAGTAAATCTAGGCACAAATATCTAGCTCCTTTGTCTTGAGGTTTTATAATAATTGATATGGGGAAACACTTATTTCTTACTTCTCTTTAGTTGGTAGAGGGTTTTTTTCCCCTTGAGAAGGTGTAATCTTCTTGTTCCAGCTAGTAGTTCTGTGGAATAAGCAGGGAGTGTAATAAGCTGATGAGTGAGAGTCAGTGATCTGATAGTTTCTATTTGGTGAAACCAGTAGAGTGGAAGTTTTAATGTGTGAAGGATCCTGCCGCTTCCTGGTGACTTCTCTTCTAGAATAGTGCTAGAAGAATGAGCTTGGGGAAGTGTATATATAGTCTTTGATTTGTATTGACTGTTTCAGGGTATAAATGGAAAGGCTATATCAGAATGTTAACTACATCTGACCCTTGTAGTACACCACTGCCTCCTATCAGCTTTATCAGAAATCCATATCACAATGACTTCCACTCCCCGATTCTTGTACCTGATCTCAATTTGTTCTGAATTCAGTCCCTACAAAAGATATTGTTATTTGTTACATTCCCTAAAAGACCAGTAATCAATAGTTATTTATTACTAATTAATCTAAACTTAAATATTTTTAAAAATAGAAGTAACATATGAATGGCAAATAAATACAAACCACATGAATAAAATGAAAAGTACCATTCTCCTTCCCCTTTATTCTGATGACTCTCAGTAAAGAGATCAAAAGTTAGAAGCCCTTACAAGAGAAACACAAAAATAATTTAAAGAAATTCAGGAGAATATGGGTCAAAAAATAGAAGCCAATGAGGAGGAAATGCAAAAATCACTTAAAGAAATACAGGAGAACTTTGGTCAACAGGCAGAAATCATGAAAGAGGAAACACAAAAATCTCTTAAAGAATTACAGGAAAACACAAACAAGTAAGTGAAGGAACTTAGCAAAACCATTCAGGATCTAAAAACAGAAGTAGAAACAACTAAGAAATCACAAATGGGCGGCGGCAGCGGCGGCGGCGGCAGTGCAGCAGTAGCTGGTCCAGCTGAAGGGCCAGCAGCAGTGGAGCCAGGGCGACACAGGGACCAGTTAGGCCCTGCGCCCACGACCACTGACCTTCGCTGACCAGCCGGGCGGCAAGCAGCTGCAGTTGTGCTGCGCCTTTCCTGGACGGAGGCCACTTCAGAACTCAGCCTCCCACCAGTCAGGAAAGGTGCATCCATCTTGGTTCCAGACTCCGGGGATCGGACAGACTGAGGTACACAAACATAATCCGAGGCCAACACCGTGGTGGTCTGAGCCCGACGGGCGTTGGCCTGCACCCAGGCCCTGGGATGGTCGGGGGTCATGGGGTGCCAACCCAGCCAGGGTTTTTTTTTGCCCAGGCCTGCGCGCCGCTGCCATTTTGCCTGCAGGACGACAGAGAGCTCTGGCGGGCAGACCTGTAACAGGCATAGCCTGAGGCTAACAAAGCGAGGGTCTAGGCCCCAAAAGGCACAGGACTGACCCCAAGGACTGGGCGGCTTGGTGGGCCATCTGTGAGTCAACACGCCCAGGGGATTGTTAGCACAGCAGACTCTCCCGGCGCTTTCAGGGAGCGCGGGCGCGCACACCCGCCATCCTAGTCTCCTGGCAGACCCAATTAACAGTCATAGCCCTAGGGGAACTTTGCTCGGACCTTGGCCTCCCAGGCTTTTGCCTGGACTCAGGGACTGGGCGGCCAGGCTAACCTTGTGTGCGACAGCCCGGTTGGCGGATCGGCTGCCCAGAGGAGTGAGCAGAACACAGGGGAGATCACAGCAGCATACACCATCAGCACTCCCTGGGGGTGCACACGGGCTCCATCTGCTCCACAGACACAATCTGGGGCAAGGCCTCAGGCAGAAGCCCTCAGCTCTACTCCCTCCGCTTCCGGATCCAGATCCAGATCAGCCTGGGCGGCAGCACCACATCTCCAAGTCCTGCAAGTGGCTAGCTGGGCTTCAGGGAGGCCAGCTGGGAGAAGTCAGTGTGCTCCAGTGAATCCAGCGGGCCCCAGCGGGAGCCTTCGGGTGCCTGCTTTGGGATCTGAACAGCCTGGGCAGCAGCACCCTGTCTACAAGCAGTGCAGGAGGTAAGCTGTGCACCAGAGGCCAACTGGGAAGGGGCAGCTTGCACTGGTGAGTCCAGCACTGACAAGACAAACTAACACCAGTGAGAACTAGATGGCAAAAGGCAAACGCAGGAACGTCACTAACAGAAATCAAGGCAATATGGCAACATCTGAACCCAATTCTCCTCTACCAACATGTCCTGGATACCCCATCACACCAGTAAAACAAGATTTGGATTTAAAATCACTGGTCATGATGCTGGTACAGGAACACATGAAGGACATACATAAAGAAATTCAGGAGAAAATGGATCAAAAGTTAGAAGCCCTTGCAAGGGAAACACAAAAATCATTGAAAGAAATCCAGGAGAATACAAAAGCCAACAAGGAGGAAATGCAAAAAACACTTAAAGAAATACAGGAGAACTTTGGTCAACAGGCTGAGCTCATGAAAGAGGAAACACAAAAATCTCTTAAAGAATTACAGGAAAATACAAACATGCAAGTGAAGGAGCTAAGCAAAACCATCCAGGATCTAAAATCAGAAGTAGAAACAACTAAGAAAACTCAAAGGGAGACAACTTTGGAGATAGAAAGCCTTGGGAAGAAATCGGGGGACAGAGATGCAAACATCAACAACAGAATACAAGAGATAGAAGAAAGAATCTCAGATGCTGAAGATTCCATAGAAACCATGGACTCAACAGTTAAAGAAAATGCAAAATGCAAAAAGCTTGTAACCCAAAATATCCAGGAAATCCAGGACACAATGAGAAGACCAAACCTAAGGATTATAGGCATAGATGAGAGTGAAGATTTACAACTTAAAGGGCCAGCAAATATCTTCAATAAAATTATGGAAGAAAACTTCCCTAACCTAAAGAGAGAGATGCCCATGAATATACAAGAAGCCTACAGAAGTCCAAACAGACTGGACCAGAACAGAAATACTTCCTGTCACATAATAATCAAAACACCAAATGTTCTAAACAAAGAAAGAATACTAAAGGCAGTAAGAGAAAAAGGCCAAGTAACATATAAAGGAAGACCTATCAGAATCACAGCAGACTTTTCACCGGAGACTATGAAGGCTAGAAGGTCCTGGGCAGATCTCATGCAGACTCTAAGAGAACACAAATGCCAACCAAAACTACTATATCCAGCAAAACTCTCAATCACCATAGATGGAGAAACTGAGATATTTCATGACAAAACCAAGTTTACCCAATATCTATCCACAAACCCGGCCCTAAAAAGGATAATAGGAGGACAGCACCAATGCAAGGAGGGAAACTTCACCCTGGAAAAATCAAACCCAAAAGAAGATAAGCATTCAAATTTAAAAAATAACGTCAAAAATGATAGGAAGTAACAATCACTATTCCTTAATATCTCTTAACATCAATGGACTTAATGCCCCAATAAAAAGACACAGACTAACTGACTGGATACGTAAACAGGACCCTACATTTTGCTGCCTACAGGAAACACACCTCAGGGTCAAAGACAAACACTACCTTAGAGTAAAAGGCTGGAAGACAATTTTACAAGCAAATGGTCTCAGGAAACAAGCTGGAGTAGCCATTTTAATATCAGATAAAATTGACTTTCAACCCAAAGTCATCAAAAGGGACCCTGAGGGACACTTCTTGCTGGTCAAAGGAAAAATACAAAAAGAAGAACTGTCAATCCTGAACATCTATGCCCCAAATGCAAGGGCACCCTCTTTTGTAAAAGAAACTTTATTAAAACTAAAAGCACACATTGCACCTAACACAATAATTGTGGGTGACTTCAACACTGCACTTTCCTCAATGGACCGATCAGGAAAACAGAAACTAAACAGGGACACAATGAAACTAATTGAAGCTTTGGACCAATTAGATTTAACAGATATATATAGAACATTCTATCCTAAAACAAAAGAATATACCTTTTTCTCAGCACCTCATGGTACCTTCTCCAAAATCGACCATATAATTGGTCACAAGACAGACCTCAACAAATATAAGAAGATAGAACTAATCCCATGCCTCCTATCTGATCACTATGGAGTAAAAGTGATCTTCAATAGCAACAGAAACAACAGAAAACCCACATACACGTGGAAACTGAACAATACTCTACTCAATGATACATTGGTCAAGGAAGAAATAAAGAAAGAAATTAAAGACTTTTTAGAACATAATGAAAATGAAAACACAACATACCCAAATCTATGGGACACAATGAAAGCAGTGCTAAGAGGAAAACTCATAGCCCTGAGTGCCTCCAAAAAGAAAATGGAGAGAGCATACATTACCAGCTTAATGACACACCTGAAAGCCCTAGAACAAAAAGAGGCTATTTCGCCCAGGAGGAGTAGAAGGCAGGAAATCATCAAACTCAGGGCCGAAATCAATCAAGTAGAAACAAAGAGAACCATACAAAAAATCAACAAAACCAGGAGCTGGTTCTTTGAGAAAATCAACAAGATAGATAAACCCTTAGCCAGACTGACCAAAGGGCACAGAGAAAGTATCCAAATTAACAAACTTAGAAATGAAAAGGGAGATATAACAACGGAAACTGAGGAAATCCAAAAAATCATCAGATCCTACTTCAAGAGCCTGTACTCTACACAACTGGAGAATTGGAGGAAATGGACAATTTCCTTGACAGATACCAAATACCAAAATTAAATCAGGACCAACTAGACCATCTAAACAGTCCCATAATGCCTAAAGAAATAGAAGGAGTCATAGAAAGTCTTCCAACCAAAAAAAAGCACAGGACCAGATGGCTTCAGTGCAGAATTCTACCAGACCTTCAAAGAAGAGTTAACACCAATACTCTTCAAACTATTCCACAAAATAGAAACAGAAGGAACACTACCCAATTCCTTCTACGAAGCCACAATTACGCTGATACCAAAGCCACAAAAAGATCCAACAAAGAAAGAGAACTTCAGACCAATTTCCCTTATGAACATAGATGCAAAAATACTCAATAAAATTCTTGCCAACCGAATCCAAAAACACATCAAAACGATCATCCACCATGATCAAGTAGGCTTTATCCCGGGAATGCAGGGTTGGTTCAACATACGGAAATCCATCAATACAATCCACTACATAAACAAACTCAAAGAACAAAACCACATGGTCATTTCATTGGATGCTGAAAAAGCATTTGACAAAATTCAGCATCCCTTCATGCTTAAAGTCTTGGAGGGAACAGGAATTCAAGGCCCATACCTAAACATAGTAAAAGCAATATACAGCAAACCGGTAGCCAGCATCAAACTAAATGGAGAGAAACTTGAAGCAATCCCACTGAAATCAGGGACCAGACAAGGCTGCCCCCCTTTCTCCTTATCTTTTCAATATTGTACTTGAGGTACTAGCTCGGGCAATTCGACAACATAAGGAGGTCAAAGGGATACAAATTCGAAAAGAAGAAGTCAAACTATCATTATTTGCAGACGACATGATCGTCTACCTAAGTGACCCAAAGAACTCCACTAGAGAGCTCCTACAGCTGATAAACAACTTCAGCAAAGTGGCAGGTTATAAAATCAACTCAAGCAAATCAGTGGCCTTCCTATACTCAAAGGATAAGCAGGCTGAGAAAGAAATTAGAGAAATGACCCCCTTCACAATAGCCACAAACAGTATAAAGTATCTTGGGGTGACTCTTACCAAACATGTGAAAGATCTGTATGACAAGAACTTCAAGACTCTGAAGAAGGAAATGGAAGAAGACCTCAAAAAATGGGAAAACCTCCCATGCTCATGGATCGGTAGAATCAATATAGGCAATATGGCCATTTTGCCTAAAGCACTATACAGATTCAATGCAATACCCATCAAAATCCCAACTCAATTCTTCACAGAGTTAGAAAGAGCAATTATCAAATTCATCTGGAACAACAAAAAACCCAGGATAGCTAAAACTATCCTCAGCAACAAAAGAAAATCTGGGGGAATCAGTATCCCTGACCTCAAGCAATACTACAGAGCAATAGTCTTAAAAACTGCATGGTATTGGTACAGTGACAGGCAGGAGGATCAATGGAACAGGATTGAAGATCCAGAAATGAACCCACACACCTATGGCCACTTGATCCTCGACAAAGAGGCTGAAAACATCCAATGGAAAAAAGATAGCCTTTTCAACAAATGGTGCTGGTTCAACTGGAGGTCAGCATGCAGAAGAATGCGAATTGATCCATCCTTGTCTCCTTGTACTAAGCTCAAATCCAAATGGATCATGGACCTCCACATAAAGCCAGACACTCTGAAGCTAATAGAAAAGAAACTGGGGAAGACCCTTGAGGACATCGGTACAGGGAGAAAGTTTCTGAACAGAACACCAATAGCGTATGCTCTAAGAGCAAGAATTGACAAATGGGACCTCATAAGGTTACAGAGTTTCTGTAAGGCAAAGGACACCATCAAGAGGACAGATCGGCAACCAACAAATTGGGGTACAGAGTTAAACAAAGAATTCTCACCTGAAGAACTTCGGATGGCAGAGAAGCGTCTTAAAAAATGCTCAACTTCATTAGTCATTAGGGAAATGCAAATCAAAACAACCCTAAGATTTCATCTTACACCAGTCAGAATGGCTAAGATTAAAAATTCAGGAGACAGCAGGTGTTGGAGAGGATGTGGAGAAAGAGGAACACTCCTCCACTGCTGGTGGGGTTGCAAATTGGTACAACCACTCTGGAAATCAGTCTGGCGGTTCCTCCGAAAACTGGGTACCTTACTTCCAGAAGATCCTGCTATACCACTCCTGGGCATATACCCAGAGGATTCCCCACCATGTAATAAGGATACATGCTCTACTATGTTCATAGCAGCCCTATTTATAATTGCCAGATGCTGGAAAGAACCCAGGTATCCCTCAACAGAAGAGTGGATGCAAAAAATGTGGTATATCTATACAATGGAGTACTATTCAGCCGTTAGAAACAATGAATTCATGAAATTCTTAGGCAAATGGATGGAGCTAGAGAACATCATACTAAGTGAGGTAACCCAGACTCAAAAGGTGAATCATGGTATGCACTCAGTAATAAGTGGTTATTAACCTAGAAAACTGGAATACCCAAAACATAATCCACACATCAAATGAGATACAAGAAGAAAGGAGGAGTGGCCCCTGGTTCTGAAAGACTCAGTGAAACAGTATTTGGCAAAACCAGAACGGGGAAGTGGGAAGGGGTGGGAGGGAGGACAGGGGAAGAGAAGGGGGCTTACGGGACTTTCGGGGAGTGGGGAGGCTAGAAAAGGGGAAATCATTTGAAATGTAAATAAATTATATCGAATAAAAAATAAAGAAAAAAAAAGAAATCACAAATGGAGACAACTTTGGAGATAGAAAACCTTGGAAAGAAATCAGGGGACAGAGATGCAAATATCAACAACAGAATACAAGAGATAGAAGAATCTCAGATGCCAAAGACACCATAGAAACCATTTGCAATTAAAAAGCAAAATGCAAAAAGCTTGTAACCCAAACCATCCAGGAAATCCAGGACAGAATGAGAAGACCAAACCTAAGAATTATAGGTATGGATGAGAGTGAAGATTTACAAGTTAATGGGGCAGCAAAAATCTTCAACAAAATTAGGGAAGAAAACTTCTCTAACCTAAAGAGAGAGATGCCCATGAATATACAAGAAGCCTACAGAACTCCAAACAAACTGGACCAGAACAGTAATACCTCCCATCACATAATAATCAAAACCACAAATGTACTAAACAAAGAACGAATATTAAAGGCAGTAAGAGAAAAAGGCCAAGTAACATATAAAGGAAGACCTATCAGAATTACACCAGACTTCTCACCAGAGACTATAAAAGCTAGAAGATTCTGGGTAGATCTCATGCAGACTCTAAGAGAACACAAATGCCAGCCAAAACTACTATATCCAGCAAAACTCTCAATCACCTTAGATGGAGAAACCAAGATATTCCATGACAAAACCAAATTTACACAATATCTTTCCACAAATCCAGCCCTATAAAGGATAATAGAGGGAAAACACCAATACAAGGAGGGAAACTACACTATGGAAAAAGCAAGATAGTAACCTTCTTTCATCAAACCCAAAAGAAGATAGCCAATCAAATATAAAAAAAAAATAATACCAAAAATGACAGGAAGTAATAATAACTATTCCTTAATATCTCTTAACATTAATGGACTCAATTCCCCAATAAAAAGACAGACTAACTGACTGGATACGTAAACAGGTTCCTACATTTTGCTGCATACAGGAAACAAACCTCAGGGTCAAAGACCCTTAGAGTAAAAGGCTGGAAGACAACTTTACAAGCAAATGTTCTCAGGAAACAGGCCGGAGTAGCCACTCTAATATCAGATAAAATTGACTTTCAACCTAAAGTCATCAAAAGAGACACGGAAAGACACTTCTTGCTGGTCAAAAGAAAAATCCACCAAGAAGAACTCTCAGTCCTGAACATCTATGCTTCAAATACAAGGGCACCCTCTTTCGTAAAAGAAACTTTACTAAAGCTCAAAGCACACATTGCACCTAACACAACTTCAACACTTCACTCTCCTCAATGGACTGATCAGGAAAACAGAAACTAAACCGGGACACAGTGAAACTAATTGAAGCTTTGGGCCAATTATATTTAGCAGATAAAGTACATTTCATCCTAAAGCAAAAGAATATATCTTTTTCTCAGTACCTCATGGTACCTTCCCCAAAACCGATCATATAATTGGCCACAAGATAGACCTCAAAAAATATAAGAAGATCGAAATAATCCAATGCCTCCTATCAGATCACTATGGAGTAAAAGTGGTCTTCAATAGCAACAAAAACAACAGAAAGCCCACATACACATGGAAACTGAACAATACTCAATGATACCTTGGTCAAGGAAGAAATAAAGATATCAAAAGACTTTAGAATTTAATGAAAACGAAGACACAACATACCCAAATCTATGGGACACAATGGAAGCAGTGCTAAGAGGAAAACTCATAGCCCTGAGTGCCTCCAAAAAGAAAATGGAGAGAGCATACACTAGCAGCTTAACAACACACCTGAAAGCCCTGGAACAAAAAGAAGCTAATTCACCCAGGAGGAGTAGAAGACAGGACATCATCAAACTCAGGGCTGAAATCAATCAAGTAGAAACAAAGAGAACCATACAAAGAATCCACAAAACCAGGAGCTGGTTCTTTGAGAAAATCAACAAGATAGATAAAACCCTTAGTCAGACTAACCAAAGGGCCCAGAGATAGTATCCAAATTAACAAAATTAGAAATGAAAAGTGAGATATAACAACAGAAACTGAGGAAATAAAAAAAAACATTAGATCCTACTACAAAAGCCTATACTGGAGAATCTGGAAGAAATGGACAGTTTCCTAGATAGATACCAAACACAAAAATTAAATCAGGATCAAATAGATCATCTAAACAGTCCCATAACCCCTAAAGAAATAAAAAGGGGTCATAGAAATTTTCCCAACCAAAAAAAGCACGGGACCAGATGGCTTTAGTGCAGAATTCTATCAGACCTTCAAAGAAGACCTAACACCAATACTATTCAAACAATCCCAAAAAATACAAACAGAAGGAACCCGACCCAACTCGTTCTATGAAGCCACAATTACACTGATACCAAAACTACACAAAAATTCAACAAAGAAAGAAAACTTCAGGCCAATTTCTCTTATGAATATCGATGCAGAAATACTAAATAAAATTCTTGCCAATCGAATCTAAGAACACATCAAAATGATCATTCACCATGATCAAGTAGGCTTTATCCCAGGGATGCAGGGATGGTTCAATATAAGGAAATCCATCAATGCAATCCACTACATAAACAAATTCAAAGAAAAAAAACCCACATGATCATTTCATTAGATGCTGAAAAAGTATTTGACTATTTGACAAAATTCAGCATCCTTTCATGCTAAAAATCTTGGAAAGAACAAGAATTCTAGGCCCATACCTAAACATAGTTAAAGCAATATACAGCAAACTTGTAGCCAGCATCAAACTAAATGGAGAGAAACTTGAAGCAATCCCACTAAAATCAGGGACTAGACAAGTCTGAGCTCTCTCCATATCTTTTCAATATAGTCCTTGAAGTTCTAGCTAGAGCAATTAGACAACATAAGGAGGTCAAAGGGATACAAATTGGAAAGGAAGAAGTCAAACTATCATTATTTGCAGATGATATGCTAGTCTACTTAAGTGATCCAAAAAACTTCACTAGAGAACTCCTACAGCTGATAAACAACTTCAGCAAAGTGGCTGGTTACAAAATCAGCTCAAGAAAATCAGTTGCCTTCTTATACTCAAAGGATAAGCAGGCTGAGAAAGAAGTAAGGGAAATTATACCCTTCACAATAGCTACAAACAATATAAAGTATCTTGGTGTGACTCTAACCAAACAAATAAAAGATCTGTATGAGAAGAACTTCAGGTCTCTGAAGAAGGAAATTGAAGAAGATCTCAGAAAATGAAAAAATCTTCCATGCTCATGGATTGGCAGGATTAATATAGTTAAAATGGTCATCCTGCCAAAAGCAATCTACAGATTCAACGCAATACCCATCAAAATCCCAACTCAGTTCTTCATAGAGTTAGAAAAAGCAATTCTCAAATTCACCTGGAATAATAAAAAACTCAGGATAAACTGGAATACCCAAAACATAATCCACACATCAAATGAGATACAAGAAGAAAGCAGGAGTGGTCCCTGGTTCTGGAAAGACTCAGTGAAACAGTATTTGGCAAAACCAGAACGGGGAACTGGGAAGGGGTGGGAGGGAGGACAGGGGAAGAGAAGGGGGCTTACGGGACTTTCGGGGAGTGGGGGGGGGGCTAGAAAAGGGGAAATCATTTGAAATGTAAATAAATTATATCAAATAAAAAAAAAGACAAAAAAAAAAAAAAAAAAAAAAAAAAAAAAAAAAACTCAGGATAGCTAAAACTATTCTCAACAGTAAAAGAACTTTTGGGGGAATCAGTATCCCTGACCTCAAGCAATACTACAGAGCAATAGTGATAAAAACTGCATGGTATTGGTACAATGTCAGGCAAGCGGATCAATGGAATAGGATTGAAAACCCAGAAATGAACCCCCACACTTACGGTCACTTGATCTTTGACAAAGGAGCCAAAAACATCCAGTGGAAAAAAGATAGCCCTTTCAACAAATGGTGCTGGTTCAACTGGAGGTCAACAAGCAGAAGAATGTGAATCGATCCATTCTTATCTCCTTGTACTATGCTCAACTCCAAGTGGATCAAGGACCTCCACATAAAACCAGACACACTGAAACTAATAGAAAAGAAACTGGGGAAGACCCTTGAGGACATGGGCACAGGGGAAAAGTTCCTAAACAGAACACCAATAGCTTATGCTCTAAGATCAAGAATTGACAAATGGGACCTCATAAAACTACAAAGTTTCTGTAAGGCAAAGGACACTGTCAAAAGGACAAAACAGTCAACTAACAGATTGGGAAAGGATCTTCACCAACCCTAAGTCTGACAGAGGGCTAATATCCAATATATACGAAGAACTCAAGAAGTTAGACCCCAGGGAACCAAATAACCCTATTACAAATGGGGTATGGAGCTAAACAAAGATTTTTCACCTGAACAACTTCGGATGGCTGAGAGGCACCTTAAGAAATGTCCAACATCATTAGTCATTAGGGAAATGCAAATCAAAACAACCCTGAGATTTCACCTCACACCAGTCAGAATGGCTAAGGTTTAAAAACTCAGGAGACAGCAGGTTTTGGCGAGGATGCAGAGAAGGAGGAACACTCCTTCACTGCTGGTGGGATTGCAAGATGGTTCAACCAACTCTGGAAATCAGCTGGCAGTTCCTCAGAAAAGTGGGCATGATGCTTCTGGAGGACCCGGCTATACTACTCCTGGGCATATACCCAGAGGATTCCCTGGCATGCTATAAGGACACATGCTCCACTATGTTCATAGTAGCCTTATTTATAATAGCCAGAAGCTGGAAAGAACCCAGATGTCCCTTAATGGAGGAATGGATACAGAAAATGTGGTATATTTACACAATGGAATACTACTCAGCAATTAAAACAATGGATTCATGAAATTTTTAGGCAAATGTTTGGAACTGGAAAATATCATCCTAAGTGAGGTAACCCAATCACAAATCAATACACATGGAATGCATTCACTGATAAGTGGATTTAATTAGCCCAGCAGCTCTGAATACTCAAGACACAATTAGCATATCAAATGATTCCCATGAAGAAGGAAGGAGAGGGCTTGATCCTGCAAAGGTTTGATCCAGCATAGCAGGGGAGTACCAGGACAGAGAAAAGGGAGGGGAGGTGATTGGAGAATGGGTGGGGAGAAGAGGGCTTATAGAGAGAGGGAGGGACCAGGAAAGGGGAAAGCATCTGGAATATAAACAAAGAATATAGAATAAAATAAAATAATAAAAGAGAAATGACCCAGTTGGAAAATGAGCAATGGTTCTGAGTGATTCTCCAGAGAAGTGTTAGAAATGACTAATAGGCACACGAGGAAATGCTCAACATTGTTCATCATTAGGGAAATGCACATAAAATTCAGGTAGATGCCACTTGAGAACGTCGAGATGGTCATTATGAATGAGACAGACAATAGCAAGGGTTGAGGGTGGGAGGAAACTGGAGTCGCCATGTCTCAGTTTTAGTAATGTAGAGTGCAGTCATTTTCAGAAACAGCCTGGCAACTTCTCTAGACGGTAAACTGTGTGTGCTATTATTTGACCCAGACATTCCACCCCTATGTGCTTAGTCAAGAGCAAAAAAACCACATGTCAGAATCTTGAACATGGACATTTGCAGATAAATTATTTACAATGACTAAAATGTGGAAACAAACCAGATGTCTATCAACTAAGATTCAGATAAAGAAAATATTTATGTAATAGGACACCACTCGATGTCCATATTATACATATATGTGTATATACATGTACATACATACTGTCAACACCCTCTGACTGCAAGAAAATGATGAACCTGGATCATCGGGAGAAGAACTGGAGCCTAGCTGTTGGCTGCTGAGTGCCTTGCCTCATCTGACCATGTAGATTTTAGAATATTCAAGTCAGACCACCAAGCCTGCCCTGATGTGATGCACTTCTTAATTAACCCAGGGCAACTCTGTGGCAGATGACTTTGCTGTGTGATTAGGTTGTGCATCTCTTTGTGGTAGACAGTGGGTCTTTTAATATTTCATGCCTTACTTTAATATTCTTGCTTTTTTTCATACCTTAGGTCTGTGCTTTTATTTTTATTCATTCTTGAGACCTTGAAAGTGGAAAGTGTCCGTTCTTTTTATGAATATTTAGAAGCCTGCTGTGATGGTGCTTTTTGGTAAGTTCTTTTTTATCAGTTTAACACTATATAGTTTTTCTATTTCTTGTTGCATAATTTTTCTTAAAATATCAGGCATGGGTGTGCAGTTTCACTTAATTTGTGGGGACATCCATACTGATCATTGTATATGTATTTATTTATTTTTCTGCCTTAATCTGAACATGTGGTGGATTGCATTAATGTATTTCCTAGACTTGCTTTCAATCATTCATTTGGCATTCATTCCACACATATTTATTCGGTATCCTCCACGCAGCAGATGCTGTTCTGAGTATCAACGACACAGTAAAAAGCAAAGCAGTCATTATTTTTTTTTAAATACTATTAAATGCAATCTGTTACTGTTTAGTCTTTTGCATTTAGATTTGGGAATCTACATCAAGAAATATTACAACTATGCACACAAAGATATATGATAATGGATCATTATTATATTATTTATGAATGTGTTCACTGATGGGAAGATGTTGAAATATGTTTAGCTTCTCCAGAGTATGACATAACATATAGTAATTAGAAAAAAAATCACGCAGTTGAGTGCATGTAAGTAGGAAAATATATAGAAATGTTGAAGGATTTGTGCATGTATGGTATCATATTATTACAGTAGAAATGAAAAAGGAATCTTATGTAACCTACGCTGCTTTGAACTTGCTATGTTGATAGTCCTAATCCTCCTGTCTCTGCCTCCCTGTCATTACCATAATCTTCAACTCCTAATCCTCCTGTCTCTACCTCTCTGGCATTACCACACCCATATTCCAGCTATCCTTGAACTCATAGCAATTCCTTTTCCTGGCCTCCTAAATACTTGCATTCCAGGGGTGTACAACCACACTGTGCTCCCTTTCTGTGTGCGGCTCGATGGGCATATCTGGAAGGCTATCAAACAACAACAAATGGGGAATCACTCTCGGGTAAAGGAGGAAAAGCGAGGAACATGGAGACAGATTTTCACTTTTCAACATATGTTCTATAACTTAAGTTTTAAAATCTTGCTTATTTGGTGAGTAAATATTAATGTTATTATAAAAGTGGGATGTCAGGGGTTTGAAGGTACAAAACACAATGCATCACACCCTTTGAGTGTGACTGATTTGGTATTCATTTGCAGGGTACAGAGCTATTACAGGCAGTTTTCAGCAGGGTAAAATCCTTTATGGATTTGATGCTGTGTTGTAATATTGGATAAGTTGGAGAAATGGGATATTTTAGTGTGTCTGTGCTACTGCAACAAAATCTTGAGGCTGGGTAATTTATAGTTCACAAAAAATGCATTAGTTTATAGTTCTAGAGGCTGGGAAGTCTAAGATTAAGGAGACAATATCTGATGTAGGCTTTCTTGCTGGATCAGCACATAGATGATGTCAGGCAAAAGCGAATGTGCAAGAGAAAGCCTAAAGTTCAAGACTGACTCCATTACAGACCCACCTTCTAGCTAAGGGACTAACTTCTGAGACAACATCCTCAATCCATTTAAGAGTTCAAACCTTTCATGATCTGGTCATCTTTAAAAAATTTCCACAAGTTTCAACTCTTGTTTCACTGGGTATGACATTTACAACACATAAGCATTGGGGAACACATTTGTTTTTATTTTATTTTATTTTATATTTTATTTTATTTTATTTTAAATCCACTTTACAACCAGATCATAGCCCCCCCCCCATCTTCTCTTCCCAGTCCCACTCTTAGATACTTCTCCCCTAACTGCCCCCTCAGAGAACTCCTCAGAGAAAGAGACCCCCGCTTGGGTATCACCTCACCCTGAGACATCTAATCCCAGCAGAACTAGGTGCATTCTTTTCCACTGAGGCCCAACCATGCAATCCAGGTAGGGAAGGATCCAATGGCAGGCAACAGAGCCAGAGACAGCCTCTGTTTACTTGTTAGGGGACCCACATGAAGACCAAGCTGCACATTTGCTACAAATGTGTAGAGGGTCTAGGTCCAGATCATACATGCTCCCTGGTTAGTGGCCCAGGCTCTGTGAGCCCCATGGTCCCAGGTTAGTTGATTCTGTAGGATCTTGCGGTATCCTTGACCCCTCCCATTTGCTCAATTCTAAACTCCACTCTTCCTTAAGACTCCACAGGATCTGCATGATGTTTGGCCGTGGGTATCTGCATCTGCCTCCATCCACTGAGGGGTGAAGCCTCTCAGGAGACAGTTATGCTAGATAGGGAATATATTCAAACCATAATGTGGAGGTTAATGTGATTTCTGTAAGCATTGAAAACCTCTGAATCTACCATGGTTTTGTGGTCAGGGAAGTTGTTACTATTACTATAAGAAGTTGTGAGTCAGAAAGGTGGGCACTACAGGACTGTACTATCGCTGTCATCTGTCATGATCTTTACCCTGTGACCTATCTCCCTCCCTATTCAACTTACTTCCGCATCTAACCTTGCCTGCGGGTATCTGATTGGGAGAACTTAAGACTGACATGAAACTCTAGCTGCAGAGGGCTCTAATTTCCAAACAACATGGTATAGGAAGATGTATGAGAAGGAGGACCCATGATCATAGGTAGACAAGTCACATAGCAATTACCACAATAAGCAAATAGCACAATGTCTTCCTATATTTCCTTTTCAAAAAGAAAAGAAAAGAAAACAAAAGAAAACAAAAGAAAAGAAAAGAAAAAAGAAAAGAAAAGACTCTTAGAAATGGAGTGTCATGGATGCCAATCTGGCCTAGGATGACCATGAACATCTGTTCCTTCTATGTCTGCCTTCCAAGTGTTATCATGCCCAGCTTAAGTGCAGGATATTATTAATGGGATACATAATTATTTCCCCACAGATACTGGGGCAATCAACAATTTACTGGAAAGATATTTTTTCATGGCTAAGAGACAAGCTTACTTATTATAGACTATATGGTGAATAAGTAAGCCTTGGTAATAAAAAGCTAGTGTAATCATCTGAAATTCTGTTATCTGATATTAATACTTTGAGAATTAATATTGCTACTATTCTAATCTTCCAAACACCTACTAGCATAACCCTCCCACTTTTAAAAATAGAAAATAAAAGCTGTGTACTAAAGTTGGATATATGACTTCAAAAGTAAAGTAAATTAAAAATCATAAAACACATATTTAATATATTCAAATTACTAACTTAATTTAAAAACTCATTGAAACAAAAGACCTAAGTTTCAAAAAGTCAAATTCATTTTTAAGTCACTTTCATCAAGTCAAAAACAATTAGGTTACCATTTTTTCATTTTTAATAAACTGTAATTTCTGATTTAATAAGGATTTGTTTTTAATTAACATTTTTTAAATTCCTAAAACATCTGTTTAGCACCTCCCTTTCTCTGTTATTCAGGAAATTGGGTATATTGCCCAGTTTTCAAACAATAGAACATCAGTATTTAGCAACAACTAAATGAAGCCCAGTGAAGCCAAACATATCTGCTCAGTACTTTAAATCCCATGCTTGTAAAGCTAAGAGGTTGAGGGGATTCTCTTACGGGTTCACATCTGTGAAATTGAACATTCTAGAAGAGATTTCTATCCTGACTGAACAGACTGAGGCTGCAAAATCCTGGCTTTGATTTCCAGACCTGCTTTTCATGTACCAGGTGACCTTGGGCTCATTAGGAGCTGCTGGATGCCTCCATTTATGAATCTGAGCAGAGAGATTAAAGGGGCTTCTATTTACTTCCTGGAGTTTGATGAGAGCTGCCAGCTCCCTCACAGCGATTGTCCTATATACATATTATAACTAATTAAAGTAAGGACAATAATGGGTCCAGGAGATAGCTAAACAGGGTTCTTTAGTCTCTATGTCAATTTTAATCTTGAGATGACTTTGAGGGCCATAAAAGTCACAGTAGTTAAATTATAACCTAAACAAATCCACAAAGCATAGGATATTTTCAGACAATTAATGAATTATATCACCACTTGAAATGGAAACTGCATATAGCAATACATATTTGTTTGTCTACAAATGTACAGGTCTGGTAACTTTTATTATAATATCTAAATGTATCCGCAAAGGCTTATACAAATTAAATGTGTTTATACCTCTGGTGTTATCACTGCAAACATAGTTCTAATTTTGCAAGTTACTCAGTTATTTTTCTTTAGTAAGCAAGCAGTACGTTTTTTTTTGTAGCTAGAAAAAAATGTAATCAAGTGATATTCTTTGAAAGTTGGTTTGAAATCATAGTTGTACTCTGTTGTTCTAAAGCTAGGGTAGCTTTATGATCAGGGGCGATGGAATGTGGGAGGAGACAGAGATGGAGACACAGAGAGAGGCTGGTCAAAAAGGAGTTCAGTTCCAAGTTCCAGTTCCAACACTTGTTTAGTCCAACATTCATGACACTATTTTTTTTAAATTGGATATTTTATTTATTTGCATTTCAAATGTTATCTGCTTACCTGATTTCACCCCCCAACCCTCTATCCCATCCCCTCTCGTTCTGCTTCTGTGAGGGTGTGCCCCCACGCCCCCACCTACTCCTGCCTCCCTGCCCTCTCATTCCCCTATACTGGGGCATGGATCCTTCACAGAAACAAGGACCTCTTGTCCCATTGATGCCCCACAAGGGTATCCTCTGCTACATCTATCACTGGAGCCAGGGGTATGGCACTAAGTTTAAGCTGACTTTAACTTTGACTTCTCTTACAGTTGTGGATTATTTAGCAGGATTTTGAATTCCCTCTTTGTTGGTTCACCAGTCTAAATCCCTTCCTTTCTGATCTTTGCCTTTGCTGCTGTTGCCTGGCCCTTGCTTTCCCTCTTACCCTGACTTCACACGTTTGTATCCTTGATGCCTCCACTCCACTCAGATCTCGAGGACAGCATCCTCAGTTCCTGTCTCAGCTCTTGTCAATGCCTTCCTCTTGACTGTCTATTCCATAACAGTCCACCTTGCATTCTTTTGAGCACTTGGGTTAGGGTTAGGGTTAGGGTTAGGGTTAGGGTTAGGGTTAGGGTTAGTGGGTTAGTGCTCTTTTGAGCACTTACTCATTCCTACCATGTATTTTGGTGACTTGTGAACTCCAGTAGCCCATCCATGAGAACATTCTGTCTGTTGTGATTTGATATTTTCAAGCAGTAAACTTTACCACTTTATCACAGAAAAGGGACTGTTCCATTGTTAAAGGAGTCACCAGAAACCTATGGAAACTAACATTTCACCTAAGGGGCAAAGCAGGATGAATTCTTGAAATGTATTTGAAGGAAGCCACCATGTTTTCTGAAGAAACTTAACTCATTTGCCTTTAATGTCTCTTCCCTTCAGAGACCAGTCTCCACAGCACAGCAGGGGATCTCCATAGTGTCCGGGATGAAGATCCCAGGTATTAGATTCTTTCCATGCCTGACTCTATCTGCATGGTCCTTCCAGAATTCTTATATGCTTTTAAAAGGGCCCCTATATTCCCTCTCTGAATAGTTTGCTTTGTGCTCACATAGTCATCTGAATCTACCTGTTCAGCCATTATGAAATGTGATGCCAGTTTGATCAGCTTTTATTTCTATCATAATAGCAATCCTCTTGATGTCATGACCACCCAGTGACAGCCAATGAACAATGGTTTATAGCTTTTCAGTCTTTTTGTGTGTCCTATACACATTTTTGTAAAAAAAAAAAAGAAAGAAAGAAAGAAAGAAAGAAAGAAAGAAAGAAAGAAAGAAAGAAAGAAAGAAAGAAAGAAAGAAAGAAAAAAAAAGAATTGGAATCATGACATGGTCCTGTCTGCTTTTCTCAGACCTTTACTAAAGTCTTTAAAAGAATATCCAATAACAATAGTAAACATCCGTTGAAAATGACATTGAGAAGAAACTAGACAATACAAAGCAATTTAATGCTTTTATTTTCTATAAAGGACAAAGTGATTGTCTGACTTTAGAAAGCTGCCATGAAGGACAGTCGCTGTGTTCTGGAAATCAGTTAGATTTATTTGCTGTGTGCAGTCAGCTGCCACACAGGGGACCTTTAGTCTCCACTTTAGTCTTACACAGTACTCAGGAGCTGTGTGATATCAGGTTTGCCCCCTGCCCTACAAGCCACCATTCTGATGAACTATCAGAAACACCAGTCACTGCAGCAGGACAAGGATCCTCCTGAGACTCTTTCATTATCTATGCCTCTTCCCCTGCTGCCATTTTTACTTAGGAGTATCTTGTCTTCTTTGGGCAGACTGCATGCCTGTGGGGCACCAGCTACAGATGCCTTTTTGTCTTGTTTTATGCTTCTGCCCAACAACTGTAATTAGAAAAAAAAATGGATTTCATCCATTTAGGAATCCGTTCCAAAGACTGAAAATAACAAAGTTGTTTTTAAATTAGATATTTGCTTTATTTACATTTCAAATGTTATCCCTTTTCCTCATTATCCCTCTGAAAACTCCCTATCCTATCCCCTTTACCTTGCTTACCAACTCCACTTCCACTTTCCTGACCTGGCATTCCCCTACACTGGGGCATTGATTCTTCACAGGATCAATGGCTTCTCCTCTCATTGTTATCCGAAAAGGCTATCCTCTGCTACATATGTAGCTAGAGCCATAGGTCCCTCCATGTGCACTCTTTAGTTGGTTTAGTCCCTGGGAGCTCTGGGGGGTACTGGTTGGTACATATTATTGTTCCTCCTATGGAGCTGTAGACATCTTCAGTTCCTTGGGTCCTTTCTCTAGCTCCTCCACTGGGGACCCTATGCTCAGTCCATTGGTTGCCTGTGAGCCGTGGGTATTTTGATATCCCTTGTAGGAAGGACCAAATTATTCACACTTTGGTCTTCCTTCTTCTTGAACTTCATGTGGTCTGTGAATTGTATCTTGGGTATTCTGAGCTTTTGGATTAATATCCACTTCTCAGTGAGTGCATACCGTGTGTGTTCTTTTGTGAATGGGTTACCTCTCTCAGAATGATATTTTCTAGTTCCATTCATTTGCCTAACAACTTTATGAAGTTGTTGTTTTTAATAGCCGAGTACTCCATTGTGTAAATGTACCACATTTTTTGAATCCATTCCTATGTTGAGGGACATCTGGATTCTTTCCAGCTTCTGGCTATTATAAATAAGGCTGCTATGAACATAGGGGAACATGTGTCCTTATTACATGTTGGAGCATCTTCTGGGTATATGCCCAGGAGTGGTATAGCTGGGTAGTCAGGTAATACTATGTCCAATTTTCTAAGGAACCACCAAACTGGTTTCCAGAGTGGATGTACAAGGTTGCAATTCCACTAGCAATGGAGGAGTGTTCCTCTTTCTCCACTTCCTCTCTAGCATTTGCTGTCCCCTTACTTTTTTATCTTAGCCATTCTGACTGGTGTGGGGTGGAATCTTAGGGTTGTTTGGATTTGCATTTCCCTGATGATTAAGGATATTGAACATTTCATTAGTCTACCTTCTTGAGTTCTTTGCATATCTTGGATATTAGCCCTCTGTCAGATGTAGGGTTGGTAAAGATCTTTTCCCAATCTGCTGTTTGTCATTTTGTCCTATTGACAGTATCCTTTGCCTTACAGAAGCTTTGCAATTTTACGAGGTCCCATTTGTCAATTCTTGATCTTAAAGCATAAGCTATTAGTGTTCTGTTCAGGAAATTTTCCCCTGCGTTCATCCATGTGTTGGAAGTTTTTCCCCATTTTCTAGTCTATTAGATTCAGTGTATCTAGTTTTATGTGGAAGTCTTTGATCCATGTGGACTTGAGATTTGTACAGGAATATAAGAATGGATCAATTTGCATTCTTGTACATGTTGACTGCCAGTTGAATCAGCACCATTTGTTGAAAATACTGTCTTTTTTTCCACTGGATAATTTTAGCTCCTTTGTCAAAGATCAAGTGACCATAGGTGTGTGGGTTCATTTATGGATTTTATTTCATTGATCAACCTGCCTGTCATTGTACCAATACCATGCATTTTATCACTATTGCTCTGTAGTATAGATTCAGGTTCAGGATGGTGATTCTGCCAGAGGTTCTTTTATTGTTGAGAATAGTTTTCCCTACTCTGGGCTTTTTTTTTTTTATTATTATTTCAGATGAATTTGGGAATTCCTCTTTCTAACTCTATGAAGAATTGAGTTGGAATTTTGATGGGGATTGCATTGAACCTGTAGATTGCTTTAGGTAAGATGGCATTTTTACTATATTAACCCTACCAATCCATGAGAATGGGAGATCTTTCCATCTTCTGAGATTTTCAATTTCTTTCTTCAGAGACATGAAGTTCTTGTCATACAGATATTTCACTTGCTTGGTTAGAGTCACACAAAGGTATTTTATATTATTTGTGACTATTATGAATGGGGTCATTTCCCTAATTTCTTTCTCAGCCTCTTTATCTTTTGAGTACAGGAAGGCTACTGATTTGTTTGAGTTAATTTTATATCTGGCCACTTTGCTGAAGCTGTTTATTAGCTGTAGGAGTTCTCTGGCAGAGTTTTGTGGGTTGCTTAATTATACTATCATATCATTATCAAATAGTGACACTTTGACTTCTTCTTTCCCAATATGTATCCCTTTGATCTCCTTTTGTTGTCTAATTGCTCTGGCTAGGACTTCGAGTAGTATATTGAGCAGGTATGGAGAGAGTGGACAGCTTTATTTAGTCCCTGTTTTCAGTGGGATTGCTTCAAGTTTCTCTCCATTAAGGTTGATGCTAGCTACTGCTTTGCTGTATATTGCTTTTGCTATGTTTAGATATGGGCCTTGAATTCCTGATCTTGCCAAGATTTTTATCATGAAGGGGTGCTGGATTTTGTCAAATGCTTTCTCAGCATATAATGAAATGATAATATGGTTTTTTTCTTTGAGTTTGTTTATGTAGTGGACTACATTTTTGGATTTCCATATATTGAACCGTCCTTGCATCCCTGGAATGAAGCCTACTTGATCATAGTAGATGATTGTTTTGATGTCTTCTTGGATTTGGTTGGCAAGAATTTTAATAAGTATTTTTGCATCAATATTCATGAGGGAAATTGGTGTAAAGCTTTCTTTGTTGGGTCTTTGTGTGGTTTAGGTATCAGAGTAATTGTGGCTTCATTGAACAAATTAGGTAGTGTTCATTTTGTTTCTGTTTTGTGGAATAGTATGAAGAGTATTGGTATTAGGTCTTCTTTGAAGGTCTGATAGAACTCTGCATTAAAATCTTGGGCTTTTTTTCCCCTTTGGATTGGGAGACTATTAATGACCACTTCTATTTCTTTAGGGATTATGGGACTGTTTAGATCATTTATCTGATCCTGATTTAACTTTGATACCTGGGATCTGTCTAGAAAATTGTCCATTTCATCTAGATTTTCCAGTTTTGTTGAGTATAGGCTTTTATAGTAGGATCTGATGATTTTTTGTATTTCTTCAGTATCTGTTCTTATGTCTCCATTTTCATTTCTGATTTTGTTGATTTGGATACTGTCTCTGTGCCCTCTGGTTAGTTTGGCTAAGGGTTTATCTACTTTGTTGGTTTTTCAAAGTTCCTGGTTTGATTGAGTCTTTGTATAGTTATTTATGTTTATATTTGGTTTACTTCAGCCCTGAATTTGATTATTTCTTGACATCTACTCCTCTTGGGTATATTTGCTTCTTTTTGTTCTAGAGCCTTCAGATGTGTTGTCAAGCTGCTATTGTATGCTCTTTCCAGTTTCTTTTTGGAGGCACTCAGAGCTATAAGTTTTCCTCTTAGCACTGCTTTCATTGTGTCCCCTAAGTTTGGATATTGTGCCTTCATTTTCATTAAGTTCTAAAAAGTCTTTAATTTCTTCATTTCTACCTTGACCAAGTTTTTGTTGAGTAGAATGTTGTTCAGTTCCATGTGTATTGTGGGTTTTCTGTTGTTTTTGTTGGTATTGAAGACCAGCCCTAATCCATAGTGATCTCATAGGAGCCATGGGATTATTTCAATCTTCATATATCTGTTGAGGTCTATTTTGTGACTGTGTATGTGGTCAGTCTTGGAGAAGGTACTGTAAGGTGCTAAGAAGAAAGTATACTCCTTTGTTTTAGGATAAAATGTTTTATAGATATCTGTTAAATCCATTTGGTTCATAACTTTTGTTAGTTTGACTGTTTGTTTAGTTTCTTTTTCCATGAATCTTTTATTGATGAGAGTAGGGTGTTGAAGTCTCCCATTATTATTGTGTGAGGTACAATTTGTGCTTTGAGCTTCAGTAAAGTTTCTTTTATGAATGTAGATGCCTTTGCATTTGGAGCATAGATGTTCAGAATTGAGAATTTATCTTGGCAGATTTTTCCTTTGATGAGTAGTGTCCTTCTTTATCATTTTTGATAACTTAGTTGAAAGTCGATTTTATTTGATATTAGAATGGCTACACCACCTTGTTTCTTGGAACCATTTGCTTTTAAAATTGTTTTCCAGCCTTTTACTCTGAGGCAGTGTTTGTCTTTGACACTGAGATGTGTTTCCTGTATGCAGAAAAATGTTGGGTCCTGTTTATGTATCCAGTCTGTTAGTCTATGTCTTTTTATTTGAGAATTGAGTCCATTGATATTAAGAGATATTAAGGAAAAGTGTTTGCTGCCTCCTTTTACATGGTACCATGCTGCCTTGGTTTCTGGTGGTAATGTTTTTGAATTTGCCTTTTGCCATCTAGTTATCTCTGATGTTAGTTAGTCCTGCTGTCTCTGGCTGGAGTTTGTCCCTCCTGTGGGCTTGCAAATCTTTCTCAGCACCTCTAGGACCAACTCTTCCCTGGCACAGAGGTCTGTGGCTCAGCCCAGCTCCTGGGTGCAGATGGAGCCGGGAAAGACCCTGTCCCAGCTACTCTGCCACTCCTGTGCTCTCTGTGCTCCTGGTGGGACCTGCTTTGGACAGTCACCAGAGAGAAAAATCAACAAAGTTGTTTTTACGTCTTATATCTTACAAAAATACTGTAGGTTCCAAAGTTTTAGAGTTGTTAAGCTTTTGTCCCCTGATTTACATAGTAAATGTAGCCATAACAGAAGGGGCCACCCATCTCAATTGAACATGGCTATGGAATATTACTTTTATTTTCAGTTGTAATATCAAATCCATAATCTATGCTATGTTTGATTTGGATTTCACGAATTTGAAAGATATGGTTAAATCTAGAGACTCAAGATAAAATAGAAAGAGATTAAAAATAGAAAAGGATTGTCAACTCAAAAGTCCGTATTTCTTTGCAGCAGCAGCAGCAGTAGCAGCAGCAGCAGCAGCAATAGCAGAAGCAGTCACTTTGCTGTTGGATAGAGGTCTCTATAGAACATGGACTACTGCTATGTAGCAAGGTGCTGTAGATCATTCGTGGTCATGCCTACCTTTCCTCCCCACCCTATAATTAGCCTGTGTCTAGTCATATATGTTGTTTTGTTTCAGCAAGCATTTTAATTTGGGGGGGAGGATGTTTGTTCACACTGTCTCATTCACATTCAGAGATCTTGAAGCACAAACTTAGGTGTCAATCATTGCAGAACCATTAACTCAATGATATCATAGTTTATTTTGACAGCAGTATTAGAAAAGGCTTTGAAATCATCTTTAGAGCTTCATACCAACAAAGTAAACACAGACACCAGACTGAGGCAATAATTCTGTTGCCACATTCTGAAAAGCAAAGGGCTTACCATGTTACTGTATTGTGCCAAGATGTAGATTCTGGTTAGAGTGGAAAAAAATGGCACCTGCTGTTTGTTGTTGAACTGTCTAGCAAGCTCTCCTCTGCAGGGCCATTGCTTATCTAAGGAGTTAGGATTATGCATTTCTTTTCAAATCCCAGCTGTCCGGAGGATCATTTGTCTTTCTGAGAGCTAATCACTCACTTTCAGTTCTACAATTACGTTCTAGATCAGTGGCCTATTACACCAGCCAAAGAGTTCACTGGGAAACAGAAATTATTTCAGAATTTTAATCAGTTCATTTAGACTTGAGGGGTGAAGAGTCGTTGCATTCTTTGCTCATTTCCTGCACCTCTACTGCCTTCCAGTTACACCCGTTCTCTCAGAGGCTCAAAGAAGACGGAGAGTCAGTCAGTCTGTCAGGTTTCTCTCCCCTGACAGCCACATCCAATTAAGTCTTGTTAATTTTAGGTTTTACCTACTCTGGAGCTATTTGCTTCTCTTCTTAACCATTGCTTCACAGTGGTTCAAACCATCATCCTTCGCAGGGAAAAATAAAAGTCCCTAAGCCACCTCTTTGTACCATCTCTCACCTCATGCAACAACAGTAGCTGGCATCTACAATGATTGACATCTTTCAAAGGCTCTAAACCTTCTGCACCTGCCTTCATCTCCACTGCTATCAGCATCCTTGCATCTCTTTCTTTCCCCTTTCTCCACACTCTCTCTTTCCAGGGCATAATAAATGGTCTTTCTTCTTGACATCCTCATATTCTGGCATCAGACTCCATGTCTACTCTTTGCCTTAAAGTTCTTTCTCAGCCATCTGTTCTTTTATTTGGGGGTATATAAAATCTGTAATTTCCATTTGGTAGCAATAGTCACATTTTAACTTATTCTTGGCTAAACCAAAAGGTTCATGAGTCTATTTGTCATATTCACAATAGCAGCATCGGGGCTGAGCAATAGAAACTGACATTGCAACTATGAGCCATGAGCCTCTGATTACATGAGAGACTACAAGAGACACATCTGAGAAAATTCATCACTAAGCATTAGTCAGTTATACAGATTTATTAGAAAAGTAAAGTACTAAGTTCAAAATATGCAGAAAAGTAAAAACTATAAATATTTTAATATAAACAAATTCTTATGTTTATACACATAGAAATGTAGATGGACAATCTGATTTTTTATTAATAAATTACAAAACTATTTCTATTCTATTAAATTCTCCATTTTTAAAAAAAATCAACCATTTATTATTTGATGATCTTATACGTGAGTACAATGTTTCATGCTCATACCTCCTATTTTTACTTCCAGTGCCCATTCCTACCCCTCAATAGGTCAATGACCATGGTATTTGGATGTTTTCAAAATTGGTACCTCATGCTTGACTCACTGTAATTTTTCTTTTCTATTCTTTTTTTTTTTTTTTGCCTAAATATTTGCTCTGTAAAGGTCATGCAGTCACTATGCTGTTGGCTTTTGAAACAACTGGCTATGTCAGTATATTAGTCTAAAATCTTCAGGAAGAAAAGCATGGACTCCAGAAACGGGAGTCACTGTTATGTCACTAGCAAGCCGCATGATTTTTCGCATAAGCTACTGAGCTTGAATTTATGAGGCTGTGGTGAGAACACTCAACAGAACTGTTCTCTTGACAGTGTATTATGTGTACAATACAATGTCCTGAACTCTGGGCACAGTATTTTACAGCTGTGCACAGAGTTTCACGTGTGTAATTGAAATCGTGTTGAGGTGGGTGAACAGCTTTCTCTAGCCCCCAATGAGTGCTCTCTGTACAAGTGGATTCTTTGTTCTCCCGAGGCTACCTTATTTCTCTTAGTACATCCTCCAGATTCGTCCATGTTATCACATATTGCAAAATCTCTTTCTTATTAAGGTTGAATGATAATGCCATTTAAAGTATGTGACATATTTACTTTATCTGCAGCTTAACAGAGTGTTTTCCAAATTTATTATTGTGGCAAGTCTTCTATGGCTGTTGGCTACGTTTTTTTTTTTTATTCGATATATTTTTTATTTACATTTCAAATGATTTCCCCTTTTCTGGCCCCCCACTCCCCAGAAGTCCCATAAGCTCCCTTCCCTCCCCCTGTTCTCCCATCCACCCCTTCCCACTTTCCTGTTCTGGTTTTGCCCTGTACTGTTACACTGAGTCTTTCCAGAACCAGGGGCCACTCCTCCATTCTTCTTGTACATCATTTGATGTGTGGATTATGTTTTGGGTATTCCAATTTTCTAGGCTAATATCCACTTATTAGTGAGTGCACACCATGATTAGTCTTTTGAGACTGGGTTACCTCACTTAGTATGTTGTTCTCCAGCTCCATCCATTTGTCTAAGAATTTCATGAATTCATTGTTCCTAATGGCTGAATAGTACTCCATTGTGTATATATACCACATTTCTTTGCATCCATTCTTCTGTTGAGGGATACCTGGGTTCTTTCCAGCTTCTGGCTATTATAAATAGGGCTGCTATGAACATAGTGAAGCACGTATCCTTATTACCTGCTGGGGAATCCTCTGGGTATATGCCCAGGTGTGGTATAGCAAGATTCTCTGGAAGTGTCATGCCCAGTTTTCTGAGGAACCGCCAGACTGATTTCCAGAGTGGTTGTACCAATGCGCAACCCCACCAGTAGTGGAGGAGAGTTCCTCTTTCCCCACATCCTCGCCAACACCTGCTGTCTCCTGAGTTTTTAATCTTAGCCATTCTGGCTGGTGTAAGGGAAAATCTCAGGGTTGTTTTGATTTGCATTTCCCTAATGACTAATGAAGTTGAGAATTTTTTAAGATGCTTCTCAGACATCTGACGTTCTGGGTGAAAATTCTTTGTTTAGCTCTGTACCCCATTTTTAATAGGGTTATTTGGCTTTCTGGGGTCTAACTTCTTGAGTTCTTTGTATATATTGGATATTAGCCCTCTATCTGATGTAGGATTGGTGAAGATCTTTTCCAAATTTGTTGGTTGCCGATTTGTCCTTTTGATGGTGTCCTTTGCTTTACAGAAACTTTGTAATTTTATGAGGTCCCATTTGTCAATTCTTGATTTAGAGCACAAGCTAGTGGTGTTCTGTTCAGGAACTTTCCTTCTGTACCGATGTCCTCAAGGGTCTTCCCCAGTTTCTTTTCTATTAGCTTCAGAGTGTCTGGCTTTATGTGGAGGTCCTTGATCCATTTGGAGTTGAGCTTAGTACAAGGAGATAAGGATGGATCAAAGGGATACAAATTGGAATGGAAGAAGTCAAACTATAACTATTTGCAGATGATATGATAGTCTACCTAAGTGACACAAAAACTCCACTAGAGACCTCCTACAGCTGATAAACAACTTCAGCAAAGTGGCAGGTTATAAAATCAACTCAAGCAAATCAGTAGCTTTCCTATACTCAAAGGATAAGCAGGCTGAGAAAGAAGTTAGGGAAATGACACCCTTCAGAATAGCCACAAACAGTATAAAGTACCTTGGTGTGACTCTGACCAAAAAAGTGAAAGATCTGTATGACAAGAACTTCAAGACTCTGAAGGAGGAAATGGAAGATCTCAGAAAATGGAAAAATCTCCCATGCTCATGGATTGGCAGGATTAATATAGTTGAAATGGCCATTTTGCCAAAAGCAATATACAGATTCAACGCAATACCCATCAAAATCCCAACTCAGTTCTTCACAGTTAGAAAGAGCAATTCTCAAGTTCATCTGGAATAACAAAAAACCCAGGATAGCTAAAACTATTCTCAACAACAAAAGAAATTCTGGATTATCAGTATCCCTGACCTCAAGCAATACTACAGAGCAATAGTGTTAAAAAACTGCATGGTATTGATACAGTGACAGGCAGGCAGATCAATGGAATAGGATTGAAGATCCAGAAATGAACCCACACATCTATGGCCACTTGATCCTCGACAAAGGAGCTGAAAACATCCAATGGAAAAAAGATAGTATTTTCAACAAATGGTGCTGGTTCAACTGGAGATCAGCATGTTGGCTATTTCTTAAATCTGTGTGTTTTTGTTCTCTCATCTATCAACGATAACACAATCTTAAATCAGACTTCTTGTAAAATTCCCTGTATACTCCTCTAAACTTGTAATTTGTTGTTTCTAAATTCTCTCTCTTATTTTTTAAAGATTTATTTTATTTATATGAGTACACTATAGCTGTCATCAGACACATCAGAAGAGGGCTTCGGATCTCATTACAGATAGTTGTGAGTCACCATGTGGTTGCTGGGAATTGAGCTCAGGATCTTTGGAAGAGCAGTCAGTGCTTGTAACTGCTGAGCCATTTCTCTAGCCCAGAAATTTCCTTTTTCAACCATGTTATTTAATTTATATGACTATGATATGATAATGCAATTTATTCTGCTTCATGAGACCATATTTTCCCCTTATCTATTGTTTTATCTATTTAGAGTTTTATATATTTTTGATCATATTCTTTCCATTCTCCTAACTTCCCCAAGATCCTTCCCTACCTGCTATCCCACCCAACTTCTTGTTATTCCTTACTTTGGAAAAAACAAACGATTGAGCAAGCAATCAAACACACAAAAAACAGCAGCAACAACAAATGGAGGTCTCATTTGTATTGGCTAACTACTCCTGGGCATGTAGCTGCCATGGGGTGTGGTTGATGTACAGTGTTACTCCATTGCAGAAAACTTATTTCCTTTAAGAAGTATCAATTGAAAATAGCTAATCAGGGGTGGGACTTTACAACCACTTCTCTTTCTTAGTGCTGATATTTTGTCTAGTTTGAACCTGTTCAGATCTTGTGAATGCTGTCACAGTCACTGTGAATTCTATGCATCAGTACTTTTGTGACTATTGAGTCTGGATGACACCATTTCCTTGGAACCATCCATCACCTGTGTCTCTTAAGATCTTTCTGCCCCCTCTCCACATAGATCCCGGAGCCTTGAGGGGCCCAGTGTGATAAAGACATCCCATTTAAGACTGAATGCTCCAAAGTCTCTCTCTGACACCCCCAATTTTAATCTTAAGTATACTATGCCAATTAATTAAAAATAATATTTTCAGCGTGAATTGCTAGTGACAGTTTTCCTTCTTCCACTCCCATGGTAGCACATTCCTTATGAATAGATGTGGTTCCTGGCAGCTCTCCATTACCAAAACATGCTGTCCTCATAGTTTCTTTACTAGAACTTGCTGTTACATAGTTACATTATAGAATATGTTATCTGTCAAACACAGTTAGATGGTGAAGACAGTGTCATGAATGTGTTGCCTCATCTAGCTCACCAACAGTATGCACATTTGGTTGAAGAATAGCTGCTTTTCAACAAGCTTTGGTTAGCATCACCTTTAAGGTGCTAGGCTCAGGGACCAAAGAAGGAACAATGATAAGTCTTCTTACCTTAATTCTGCTGACGAAACTTCATGAAGCTAAACATCAATATAGTATCATAGGCAGTATTTCAGCCCACTTGCCTGAGAGTAGTGTAAAGCCACACAGATTTTGGCAGTGGGGTAGATAAAGATCTTAACTGTAATCCCTGCAAAATGGGAATCAGGAAAAAATTATGATTTTAGTGGCGCCAAGCAGCTGTCCTTTATAGAAGTTGTGGGGACAAATTATAAGCTTAGAAATTCTTCATAAGTGAAAGTTTGTATTTGTAGTTGATGTAGCTTATTAGGCCATGATAACAGGTTGTTACAGGCTCAGAGGCTACAGTCGGAGTGATAGGCTGACACACTTTTATCAGAATATATCACATTCCCTTTACCTCTCAGCATTTGTGTAAATATCCAGATAGTTCTCATGTAGTGAGCCATGGGTCAGATTGACAGGGAGCTTTGTATGTTGCATTTGGGAGGGAGAATTCTCCTTTTTTGTCATCAGAAGTCAAAAGCTAGAAGAAGGTAGGAAGTAGGGAAAAAGTTCAAGCTTCTATCAGATGTTAGAAGGTTGGGTTACATTCAGTAATCATCTAGTGGCTGTTGTCAAAGATAAGAAACTAGGGTCTTTCTGAAAACAAGAATTAAGGACTCCAGATCTCTGTATTCTGTCTGCCACCCTCATACCTGTGTGTATGAGCACACATGCGTATATGTGTGTATATGTGTGTGTGTGTGTGTGTGTGTGTGTGTGTGTGCATGTGTGTTTAAATTAGGACTTCTAGGCTTTTTTTTTTGTTTTGTTGAAAGAATATATTTTAGCTTTAGAAATCAGGAGTCTGAAGATTTTTTTTTCACCATCTTAAGCCCCAAGGCTTTCTTCTTGCTGCTTCGTGGTATCATAAAACATACATCAATTTATCATAGTATAAATGTTTCTCAAATATTAGCAGATGCATGTATCATTTTAAAATTTTAGCTCAAATATCAAAATAAAGAAGTTGACATGATCTTTTTTTAGTGCAGATTTGAAGCTAATGATTTAGTAATTATCTGGTTCACACTGTAAAGCAAATAGAAAAAATTCAGTCATGTAACAGGTTTTAGTCATGTCCCTTGCTATTTTTATTGTGCTGGTCTTGTTCAGGCAGACATGTTGATGAGACTTCATAGGTGTAGCCTTTCTGACATTTCTAGGATACACATCCTCACAGCAGGCTTCTTGTAATCTTATAATCTTCCTGCCCCCTCTTCTGCAGTGATCCCTGTGACCTAGGAGCAGGACTTGTGTTGTAGTTTATCAGTTGGGGCTGCATACCTCATGATCTCTTGTTTTTTGCTTTTGATCTGTTGTGTTTTTATACAACAATCTCCATCTGTTGCAAAAAGACATTTGTTGAGGAATAATAGCTAGCTACACTTCCCTGTAGGTATGTTTGAGGAGCCTCAACCTCAAGTAAAGACCTACAGGAGACTGGGAAATAATGAGAATGGACAAAATAGTCATCCCAAGGAAGGAACCTGCCAGTTGGTTATCCAGTACCAAGTGGTCAGCCTTCAGATTACATACATGCAGGTAACATTATACAGAATAAGGAGGTTATATTTATATATTTAGAAACATGGGTTTATATATTTAAGAACATATGTATATAGATATATAACAAATTAAAAAAGAGGCTGTGAACTTGAGAGAGTGGAGAAGTTGCATGGAAGAGTTTGAAGGGATAAAAGGGAAGAGGGAAAAGATATAGAATAATTTAAAAAAGGAACTATTGAAAAAAGCAAAAGAAAAGCAATGCAATAAGGTCACAGAGCACCATTTTATTTCACCAGGAATCAGAAATGTGAATGGGTATGGTTTGGAGTTTTCCTTTCAAAAGGGAAAATTTCAGACATTCTTCATGTTTTGTTCCATCAGTGCAATGCTAATCTTCCACTCTTTCTTGCCTTCCCCTCTATCATCACTGAATTGAGGTTAATCAATAGTTGTCAGGGCTAGCCAGCACTACAGCAGAGTTGGTTTCCTGAGTCATGAGCATGAATACCATGGTTTTTATCTTGAGCACCGGGAGGCCTTTCCAACCACACATAGCTAGGGAAGAAGTATTCATCTCTGGTACCACATTTTTTTTTAAAGCTTAGGCTGTGTGATGGTTAATATTGGCAACACCTAGAATCTAGACTTGCTGAGGACACAAACCTCTGCGTATGTCTCTAAGAGAGTCTCAAGTTTGCATTCATTGATACGAATTGAATCCCTGCATGTAGCACCATCCCATAGGCTGGTGTCCTGTTCTGAATGAAAAGGATAAAGTGATATGTCACATATCTGCTACCTGGCTGTGGGATGCCCTAGGACTAGCTGCCTGGCTCTCTTGTCATAGTGGATTCTCCACCATTGAGGCCTGTATCCTTGAACAAATGAGCCAGAAAGAGTCCTTCCTTCCTTCCTTCCTTCCTTCCTTCCTTCCTTCCTTCCTTCCTTCCTTCCTTCCTTCCTTCCTTCCTTCCTTCCTTAAATTGCCTTTTTTTTCAGGTATTTTTGTCAGAGTACTGAGATAAGTAACTAACTCAGGATGCAATTTTCTAATCCCATTTGATCATAACCTAGGATTCTCTTGTCTTCTTTGGATTTGGTCAACATCTACTTGGGTTTTTTCTTGTGATGTCTTCCTCTAGGTCCTGTGTGGTAGTAGGAAAAACAAGGAAGGATTGCTTATTTACATCCTGGATCTGTTTATCAACCCCAAAGTAACTTCTTAGCAAAATCACAGTCAGGATGACAGTAAGACTCTCTTTAGTTCACACATTGCTTAATGTAGATTAGGGTTTCCAAATGTGAATTCCATTAGAGTATTTCTTGGGAAATGTACACATTTTTTTTCAAATCCTAAATCTTGAGAAACACCATTTAAAAATATGAAAAAGAAACTATATAATTTTCTTATTGAAATTAAAATACAAGGAGTAGCATAGAGATACAGTTGGCTCGGAAGAATCCATTGCCAAGTAGATAGTAGGAAAATGCTGAGCAGCAGGCTCAAGTTAACACATCCAGCTCCAGCAAACGCATATGTGGGAGGGCAGTGGATGCAATCTCATCAGGCTGGCCTGCTTGCCACCATGGCTATGTATTGTGTATGTGCTCATGATTGTATCAACTGCTAATGCTAGTTGATTTATAAATACATGAAAGTTTATATACACATCGTAGTTTAGACTAATTTTTTAGGGGCATGGGAAGAAAAAGCTACCAGATGTAAAGTTTATAAACTGGCAGTTTTGGCATGTGGCTCTGTGTAGTGATGCTCATCTTGCTAAGAGACTTAAATGCTACATAATTTGAATACTGCTCAATGGTATTTGCTGACATTTTCCAGTATTTGAATGTGTTACAAATTGCTATTCACTGAAAGGCTTTGTAAATGTTTTCTTCTTTTATCAAGAGAAATTAGTCCATATTTAGCAATATGTACTACAATGTCCAAGCCAATTGTACTCTTAAAAACTGTAACCAGTGTCATGGCTGGAGATATGATTCAGTGGTTAAGAGAGAATACTGCTGTTCTTGCAGAAGACCTGAGTTCAGTTCTGGGTACCATTTTGGATGGTTCATAAACACCTTTAATTCCAGGTCCAGAGACTCCAGCATCCTCTTTTGGCTTTGACAAGCACTGCACTTATATGCATATAATGTGCACCTCCAAATAATGATGATGATGATGATGATAATAATAATAATAACAACAACAATAATAATATCAACCATAAATATTAATCAGTGTTAATACAGAGTAAAAAAAT